>NW_023503329.1:2134747-3369366 GCF_014529535.1 Bradysia coprophila
TGGAGAAGACAATGACAGTGACTATTCGAAAGGGCTCTCCCACAACCTAATCGATGCTCTGGCATTCGAAAATCATTTCATTAAATCAATTAAATCAAATACATCGACAGTCTCTAATCCCCATGGACTACGTTTACGATTTACGTGCAGTGCACCTTAATATGCAAAATGTATTCGTCGGTATGAACAAGTGTAATTGTAATGGAATAGATGTGACGTGACGTAGAAATATTCTCAGTTCGGCCTTATTTTAAATTAAATTTTCAGTGTTGCCATTATTACTACCTACTTCGTACGTTTGTCACGCGATCAGAGTGTATTATTATATGTAAACACAAACAAGTAATTATTTATACGAACGATCGTCGAACTGAAAATAAATGGATACCGGGGGGTACGATAGAAAGTCCATATAAAACATCTGTTGCCCCCCGAGACGAGGAGGATATGCATTTACAGTTCTAGTTCCTAGGTAGCTACAGCTCTTTCTGAAATGAATACATATAACATCGATTTATCATACTCGCGCCATGTTGTGATGTCATGTTTATTTATCTAGAAGGATAAATCGGTTATTATTGACCAGTCCAACTGTTGTTGTCCCCTATTCGCTCATATTGTAATAGTAGATTATGCATGCACCTCTGTCAAAAATGTTTATTTTGACGATTTGGAAGTTATGTACCGACCCGAAGGCGTGTAAAGCTCGTTTTTTTTTGAAGCGAATGAACTTGTCTCCAGTATAATATTATACTGGTTTTGTCCCGGGTGTAAATAGCGACTAGTTGAAGTTCAACTGTTGAACGCTTTCCTGAGTTTGTATTTCATATCTGGTAATGATATGTTATTAAGTTTCAAGTAGTTTAATGAGAGAAATATTTTTCACTTGTTTGTTTTTGCTGAATAACATACAAATCCAATTTGCGACATATATTAAAACAACCATAAGAGTATTGCAGTTCAAAGAAAAACTCTTAATTACAGAATTTAAGTGGCAAACTCGTGAAGTTTCATAAAGGGAAATATTTTAACGAGCCCCAAAAACATAGGATTGTTGCAATAGGCGATGTAGTGAAATGAAGAGTTTGAACGGGGAACGGGATTTATGAAACTGATCCTTGTTTTTCTAGTATATTTATTTAAAAAGTCTGCTTTCCTACCAGAAAACCAGTAACTTAAGATTTTCTAGTTGCTCATCCACCAAACTTAAAAAAGAAAGTTTTGCGTTTGGATTTGAATCAAGATGACAAGACATATACGAGAGCGAGCTGGCACCTAAATTTGATTGGTTCAGTAAAATATAGAGTTTTAGCACAAAAAAAAAGACTTTTCTAAGTTCGTGGAGGCGCCACTAGAAAATTTAGATGTCACTGATATGGTCCGAACATAGGTTTTGTGTACAAAAAATCCATTGAACCGTTAAGATTTCGGTGCGAGCCTCCTTCGGATGTTTTTCAACCTGTTCATGCTAGTATGTACGTTGATATTTTTTCTTCTTATAATTGCCATTATACCCATTATACCCAAACCGGAGGCAATAACTACTATACTTTTACATAATAATGATAATAAGTGTAGCAATCAAAACATGTATTTTGATATTCTGTCAATATTCTCAGAAAAAAATCCACTTGTAAAACGGTGATCAGGTTCGTGTTATAATATGGTCTCAACTTCATCATGAGAATAGTTATTTGAATGTTGATTTTATTCACCATAATAGCGCTTATAAACTCCATTTACTACCCAATTTATAAAAGAAATTGAGTCAACAAAATTGTTTTCACAGTTTTTTTTTTCATAGAAAAAAATAACAAATTTAAATGGAACATTTGTAAGGTTGCTGCTAACATAAATGCGGATCAATATTTGATGATTGCATCCGATGTGGAACCGCATGGCATTGCAAATTGAATTTGTATAATAAAGGGTTTGTTGTTTGCTCTACTGTTACGGTAATGTATATTGTATAGCTCATACGTCAAACATGTTATGCTTTCGAGGCATATTGGACGATAAACGGAAAATTTGAAAATTAAAAGTGCATTAAGCGATAAATACGATGATGAGTGCGTCACGCCAAATAACACAAACACTACAGAGATAGAAGTCCGTGCTAATGTAATTGATTGTCAAGTTGGTATAATATGTCGGTTGCAGCGGGTATCAAGTTCCGTTTCTCCGTTGCAGTATATACGGAAGAAAATGTAAATGTGGCATACTGTATACACTAAATTATATTATAATCGCTGTTGGTGGTAACCTACTTGTTAAACGGCGACTTAGGAAATTTTCGATGTTTGTGTGGTGTGAAACATAAATGGAAATTTTGCACAATAAATGTGAAAATTGTCAATCCGAGGTCGAGGGGGAAACCACTCTTTTGTGATTAACATGGTTAATCAGTTAATCAGTAACACGATTTTTGTGAAAAAGCACGGTTAATCAGTGATTTACCATGATTGATCACCATATTTCACGATTAATTGTAATTTTTCGACGTTTCCCATGGTTAAATGCTGGTTAATCACTAATTCGTCCTTATATTAATCCAGGCACTAATTTTGAGAAAAATTTTTCCTAATTTTTTCATTTTTTTTTTAAATTTTCTTAATTTTCTTGAATTTTTTCAATTTTTTCAAATTTTTTCAATTTTTTCAATTTTCCCAAATTTTCTCAATTTTTCTCAATTTTTTCAATTTTCATCTGACGTTCCTACCACTTTTTTGTTCTAGACACTAGACATTTCTTACATTTTTGACCATTTTTTCGGCTAACAATTGGACTTTCAACAAGTTTGACGTCTTCATATGATCCACTGTCTTCTCCATCCTAGAACTATAGAACTGCCGGGATACTAAAGATTTTTCTGGTTCGTTTCTGAATTCGGTAGAGTTACATGGTTACATGGTTACACACTATACATAAATGATTGTAATTTTTGGGAATCCTGTCGAAAGCTTTTACACTGAGCTACGATAAACAAAATTTTATTTATCTTCCTGGTGAGATGAACTTCTTAACTTTCTGATTCCGTGTTTCATTTTAAGCTTGGTTGACACACCCGACGCTAACTTCTTTTGAAATGTTTAGCTCTTTCGATAAATTCACCAACTGTGTTAAAAACTGAAGCGAAAACTTCTACCCATAATTCCGAAAATTCCACATAATCCTGACCAAATTACATCAACAACTTTGCTATTGGTTACCGTCTCGGTTAAACTTCTCTCCGGGATTGTTTACCACACAATGACTTTAGACCTGCTGGCAAATAGTAAGTTCATACGGAGTTTAAAAAAAACTGCATATCCACATTCGTTAAGACTTAAAACCAACACTCAACACAACATACATGCATACAAAAAGTTAGAAGTTAAAAGTGGTCGCCTCCATTGACGCCAATCCCAATATAATTATATAAAGTGAAGTTTTAAAATTCATTGAACTTCAAAGGAAACTGCAAAGCCATGGTTTAACAAATACGATTGACTTTGTGTTGTACTTCATTCCATGACACTCAACATTTTGCAAGTGTAGCGACATAATATGCATTTGATGTAACATGTTCAGTACTCTTTGACCGTAAACTTGTCACACAGTCCATCTGGCCATGCTCGACGTACATATACTTAGCTTCAGGGACTATTTTTGTGACATTTTTTTTTCTCATACTTTCTTAAATTTCTGCAAGCTTTTATGATATTTCTCTATCTAGTGGGGAAATATTGCGACTTAGTCGTTCGGTGAGGCGACATAACTACACGGTCAATATCGTCAGGAACGATATTATCGTTTTTTAGACGATAGTATCGTCTAAAAAACGATAGTATCGTTTTTTGGACGATAGTATCGTTTTTTAGACGTCTAAAATTATAAATTTTAAAATATTTTCAGGACGATATTATCGTTTTCTTGACGATATTATCGTTTAAAAAAACGATAATATCGTTTTTAAACGATAATATCGTTTTTTTGGACGATACTATCGTTTTTTTGGACGATACTATCGTTTTTTTGGACGATACTATCGTTTTTTTGATGATACTATCGTCTAAAAAACGATATTATCGTTCAAAAACGATAATATCGTTTTTTTGACGATAATATCGTCCTGGATGAAAATATCCGCTGGACGATATTATCGTTATTTTCTTTTTCTGAACAAATTTATCGTTATTTTGGACGATATTATCGTCCTGGTCGATAATTTTTGGGACGATAATATCGTTCTGGACGATAGTATCGTCCAGAACGATAATATCGTTTTTAATTTATTAATTTTTTTAAATTTGAGACGATAATATCGTCCAGGACGATAATATCGTTTTTAATTTATTTAAAATAAAAATTCTAGACGATAATATCGTCCTGGGCGATATTATCGTTCTGGATGGTTGTTGAAGACGAAACACAAAATCTTGTAGATAAACACCATTTTATAGACGGCAAATATATATTAAAAATTGGTTCATTTGGTTCCGTAAATTTAAATTTTATAATAGAAAAATTACACAGACTAATTATGAGACGATGCGAGAAAAAAAAATTAACTCCTAAGTTCCGACACCGTTCCGGCGCCCGGCTCGCATTGCGGCCCTCCGCTTCGCTCCGGGGCAATGGGCCGGATCGCTCGGCGTGTTAAAACGCTTTTTATGTACAATCTAAGTTGGTATTCATTTCGTAAAAAGATGAATTATTTAGGGACGAACTAAACGCCTTTTTTAAACACTGATGTGTAGGTGATTTCCTCTGACAATTGTTTTTTGATATTTTGGAAGAGAATTCGGTTCTTGCTGCACCTCTGAGTAAAATTAAGTCCTGGACAATATTACCACCCAAAACTAAACGATAATATCGTCCTGGGCGATATTATCGTTTCTTTAAACGATAGTATCGTGCTGGACGATATTATCATTTAAGAAAACGATAATATCGCCCAGGACGATATTATCGTTTTGGACGATATTATCGTACAGAAAACGAAAATATCCATTAGATTTTCTAGAACGATAATATCGTCCAGAAAACGATACTATCGTCCAGACAATATTTTAGAATTTTCCAATTTAGACGATATTATCGTCCTGGATGAAAATTTTTTGGACGATAATATCGTTTTTTTGGACGATAGTATCGTCTAAAAAACGATAATATCGTTTTTTAGACGATACTATCGTCCAAAAAACGATATTATTGTTTTTTTGGTGGACGATACTATCGTCTAAAAACGATATTATCGTTTTTTAGACGATAGTATCGTTTTTTAGATGATAGTATCGTCCAAAAAAACGATAATATCGTTCCTGACGATATTGATGGTGTCGAAATGTCCCGCTACCTAGTCGTTCCTATTCTATAAAAGAATTCGTCTACGGCTCGTGCTTGAAAACTCTTTTTCATCAAAAAGTCTCCTAGCATCCGTTGTGAAATAGTACATTTCGTACCTAGGACTAAAAGACTTTTTTAGCGTGTGAGAAGTTCAAGATGCTGATGTGTTTATCATTTGAAGTGCTTGATCTGAGTTTCAATATTAAATTTTCATTAAAAAAATTTTGCAAAAAATTGTAAAAATGTAGGAAAATTTGTAAAAAAAAAATTCACAAAATTAGTCCCTACTTTACTTATACATTCTAAAGCAATATTTGTGTGGAAAATTAGTGTGCATAAAAAACGCTTTCGAGGCACTGAGATGAGGACTTCTCCGTAAAATAATGTCCGTTCCACACGTTCGGTTTAAGTATTTTTTTTTATTCTTCACACATATATGTGGGAGTTTTGTTGCAGGACATATCAAAGTGTGGTAAAATAAAAACTAATTTGTTACGAGTCTCCGCTAGTTAAGACTGTATGCAACCGACAGTCAGAAAAATCCACAATTTTCGATATTTCTAGCCCAAGCCAAGCAACATTCATTATAGTATAAAAACTACTGAAATCTTAACGTACACATAGCAACGCGAAAGAGACCTAATTCAAATTTTTTTTTGATATGCTATCAAACTCGACAGCCGAACAAAAGAAAATTTTGAATTAAACCATAACACTGCTAATCTTAGTAGCAGTGCTTTGATTAAGTCTGTTTCGCGTTGCTTTGGGTCACTAGAGTTAGTTTTTAGCGAATGTTAAGTCAAAACGAAATACTTCAGATTCACAAGAAAAAATTATGTTGCAGCCAACTTCGTTTGTAACTTCGTGAAAAGGGGATGATCAGCAGATGTCCTAGTTTTTCACACATTGACGAGTGTTAAAATTACTGAAGATACAAAATTCATAATTCAAAATTTGATTTATTTTCATTAATAAATTTGTCCTCAAGGCAAGGTAATTTAATTGATCTTCTCTCTCCGTTTACACTGTATACGTATATACGTACACTGTATTCGTCTATAGAGCGGGCAAACCACATAAGTAAAACTAGTTTTGTGGCAGGGCCTATTTCTGGGAATTCCCGAAAATTCTAAGAATGTAATCGCTTTACATAGCTCTTAGACAACTAACTTAACTAATGTTATTTTAGAGAAACAAAGAAAGCGTGATGGACAAATTAGAGAATTTGATTCCTCTAAAATAAGCCTTGATGGCAATGTCACTGAATAAACTGAGATGAAACTACGAAATCAATTCAGTCTTATAGTGTAGTTGTACAATGTACACTGCCAAATGTGCTGTGTAAATAACGAACTCCGTTTGTAGCACAAATAATATCCGATGTCAATGCAAAAAAAAAATTGAATTCACTTTTAAATGCAAATTGTATGCAAGAAAATTTACAAAGTTTAACTCACTTTTCTAATTAGGACTAGACAAAGAATGTTTGCATCTTTGCAAACAATGAATTCACCTCTAAAATAGTCTGCGACAATTCATTTCGTTTTGTAGGATGCTAATTGCGAACACACCGTTATGAAAAACAAAAAATTATTTTCAGTCTTTATCCTTTTTATAAATAAACATACAAAATAGCAGAGTTTTTTTTGTCGTGTTGTTGTGCCTTCTCTTTTTCAATTTGTAAAACATTATTCACAGGTTTGTATTGTTCAGAAACGTGACACCGGTCGATTGTTTGCTATGAAATATGTTAGTCGTGGAGCTTGTGATGGTAGAGGCGCTTTGGGCGGTGTGCTGAAAGAAGTTGAATTGCTGTCTTCGTTGGAACATCCATTTTTAGTCAATTTGTGGTTTTCGTTTCAAGGTAAGCAAAACATATTTAGATATAGCAGTTTCGTGAACATGAAAATGCATAATAATAGATTTATAATACGATAAAAGAGCATAGAGAAACAAAAAACAACTTGTAGATCACTTTGCTAGCGGTCAACTTCCGGGACACTTGCTAAGATCAAGCTAACATGACAAAAAAAGGGCCAAGTTGGATTTTCTTGTAAAAATACCAAATGTCTCACAGATCGACAGCGAAATACGCCACATACCATAATCGTAGTAAATCTTCTCAATCGATCAAATTAACAATACAGATTTTCGTATCGCTTCTTTCGGTCGCAATTGTACCATGTAGCGGTTGCGTTACCCGAAATAAGATGTAGTTCCTTACTGTAGCTACATATAGCAACGCCACAGTTGGTTTGAAACAAGATTAAATAGGGACCGTCGACCACCAATAATTTTTGTTCGTACTTTATAATGAGTGATGGACAAGAACTTAAGAGTGATATCGCCAAATCTTCAGATGATTGGGGAACAAGCGGTCTCCGATTTTAATGAGTGATAGCTCGTTGGATTCGTCTTTCAATTCTAGGAAAATGTCAATTTCACTTTTTCTATAAAAAAAAATGTTTTCTGTGAAAAGCGTTCAAACATGTCAGCGGGTACCGAAAACAGTTTTTCGACAATAACTCAAGAAAAAATTATTTTAAATTGTTGTAATGTTGGACGAATGTCGGCCTTGGAAAGACCTACAGGTAGAGTATACGCACCGCTTGGTGCGAGTAGATCCACGAGAGTTATGGCTAAAAATGTAGTGAATGTTCGGAGAGTCCGCCTTCTATGCAGCTTCGATTGTAGCTGGCCTCACCCACTATCGTTCCACATATAAATGAACCCAGTACTTTTGTGCTGCAAGCCCACAGAAGTGTTGGAAAAAAAGTTGGTGCCAAAATGCAGATTTTTTCCTTCTTTCCGGGGGCTCTACAGCTGGAACAGCATCTGGAACGGTACTATGGCAGTCATTTTTATCGTAAACTATTCTTTTACGTTATCAATACAAAAACGCGTCGCTATGCCACGAATATATCAGATCCAGTGTTAGTAATATCAAGAGAAAAATTATTAAATTTTTCTCGCAGGATTTTAGTCAAATAAAGTGTTAGCGTATAGGAAATGACCTCGATCAAGACTCCGGAACAGTAATTAGTTTTTCAATCGGACCAATATTTGCTACGTGATAGGAGTTTGGAAAACCGTTCGCTCCCACTTGATCATATCGTACATATTTTAATGAGGATCGGCAGAGGGAACAATTCTAAGATCTACTGTGTAAAAAATATTGCTTTCGGTCATCGGCTCTCGGACCAATAACAGTTTCAAGTCAAAATTTCCACATTTTCGAAGAGTGATATATCCTTGACCGAGTCAGCCAGTTAAGATCGATTCTAGACGCGGTTAGTGAGCTCTTTCGAAATCAAAATAAATGAATAATTGAAAGTGGTCTTTTATGTTGCATTTTCAGAGAAGTTACTTTTTCCGCCATACCACCCTCGACGAAATTTGACCACTCACTTCAATTATTTCCACTTATTTCAAACTTAATTTGTCGCTGACATTGTAGCCTGAGCTTTTCAACGATACCAAACATGCCATACTTTATCCACAACAAGAACTGTTGGTGATTTAGTTTTTCAATCGAAGTCACAAATCTGGAGCCTTCGAAAACGAAAGTGATCAGCAATGAGATGGTCCAAAAAATCTACAAAAGAAAAGCACATTTCGAACGTAATTCAATCGCAATCCGATTTTCGTATACCTTAACTCCTTTTAAAAGCTCTTGCAACTTGCGACGTTCATGGCAAATACAGAAAGATTTCTTCCAGCATAAATAATTACAAAACCGTTTAACAATTCTAATGGCATTGTTACATGCATAAAATGGTTATCGTTTCCATTTGCTGTTTCTTCGCAAAAAGTATTACCAAACAGCAAGCGATTTATACTTGCGGGCAGCACAACTTTCTCATTGTTTTACTTGCAAAAGCTCGATAAAATTTCCGAACTTTCTATTCAAATCTGTAAATTGAGAAATATCGCTATACCGCTTATTCATGAACTGTTTTCGTTGTTAAAATTTGCGTATACATGACTGTTATAATGTGATGTTTTTAAGCTGTGCATTATACTACAATACACACATCTGTATAAACATTTTCATTTATTTTCGGAGCAATAATTCATCTTCTTAGTATGGAAATTAATAATTCATATTTGCACTTTATTTAATTACACGTCTCTGCCATTACCGGTGTTAAATGGAACGGTTCTGCCGGTATGTTTAGGGAGCATGCTATATCCAAATTATTTTTGTACAGTTCGTGTTCCTAGCCGGACGAAAGCTCGGAACGGAATACTTCAGTGATTAGCGCGCATTACCATTTCAAATAACTTATAACCTTTGTCCGAAAAACGTTTTGCCGCGCACTTTCACCTTCAAAGCAAACATAGGTTGGTTTTCCCAAAAGAATTGTCTTTCAAACCGATTGGAATGGAAAGTCTTGAGAAATTTCTTATTGACCACATTCGTATATTGATTGGAGGAAAACACGTACCATATAACGTGACGCGGATTGCGTGCGATTGGCAATCTGCACAGTTGTATTGGGAAAAATGAATTTACGAATCTAATTTCAAAAGATTTTTCTCGTTTCACACTCTGTCCAAAAGGCTTTTGAGAACAATATTTCATTGAGCTCAAACACAAACATTGTCTGCGTAATTTATGCAAAATGTAGACAGGCATTGAAAGCAATGTAACTCACACCACTCTCGGCAATTTTTCAATTTTCTTTGAATTATCTCAGAAATCGTGACAACGGGCGGGCATGGTGTGTTTATTTTTCGATACAACCTCGACTCGAGTGGTGCCATTGAAAGCTGGTAAATTTTTAGTAAATATCTCTCAGATTAGTAGTCAAATTGAAGTCAAATCAAGCACACATTTGTGGCTTCTTCATGTGCCACACTGTGTTCGGAATATGCAAGTCGGACTTTCTAAGTTTATCTAAATTTTCTGAATTGCAAATCACAAGAAACTTGCTTTCTATTGAAAACTTTCGATTCCTTCAAATGATTTATGAGAAGTACTGCACTGTTTGAATTGGTCAGCATGATTAATGAAAGGATTGATGAAAGGAAGGTGGTGACGGGTTTATTCCTAGACCTCTCAAAAGCGTTTGACACGGTGATTCACCGCTTGCTCTTGTACAAATTGGAGCGTGCTGGGATAAGGGGTGTTGCCTACGATCTGCTGAAGAGCTATCTGACGAACCGGAGGCAGTTTACTGAGTGTAATGGCGTCCGTAGCTCGATGACTGACGTCGAGGTTGGTGTGCCGCAAGGCGGAGTGCTGTCTCCGTTGTTGTTTCTGGTGTTCATTAATGACCTGTACAGTCTGCCGATTAAGTCATCTCCTTTTGGCTTTGCAGATGACACCAATATGTTTGTTTCTTCTGCCTTAGTGTCTGAAAACGTCTCTGAAATCTCGGATGATCTTGTCATCTTAGCGGAGTACTTTCGGCTGAATAAGTTGACTTTGAACCTCGGTAAGACAAAGCTTGTTCACTTCCGTAAGCCAGGCATGAAGGTTCTAGATATGCCTGTCCTGAAGTTTAATGGTGTTACGATCCAAACGTGTCCTAGTGCGAAGTGCCTAGGTCTGACTCTAGACGAATTTGTCCGTTGGGACGCTCATGTTGCTAGCGTGTCGAATGTTGTCTCTGGGCGTATAGGGATAATTAAGAGACTGCGTTTTCTCCCGAGGAAGGTCCTGAGGCTCATCTATTTTTCAACCGTTCACTGTCACTTGACCTATTGCGTGGGAGTCTGGGGTTCCGCTGCCAAGACTCTCATTGATGGACTCTGTGTACTACAGAGAGGGGCACTGAAAGCGTCCCATAAGCTACCAGCTCGGTATCCCACCGAGTTGCTCTATGGAAAAGAATTTCCTACCGTTCTCTCAGTGCCTCAGCTGTATAAGCAGGCAGTTTGCAGGTTTGTCTTTTGTTGTGTTAATCGTATGAAGCACCGCTCTCTAGCTTTTCCCGACAATGTTAATTGCTACAGGACCAGGTACTCCCACTTGTTGAGGAAGCCGAAGGTCCAATCTGAATACGGAAGGCGATGTTTGCTCTTTTCTGGACCTTCGTTGTACAACTCACTGCCACTGTCGCTTAGAAACTTAAGACGCTATGAAGAATTCTGCCGTTCGTTAAAGGATTTACTGCTGAAAGAGAGCCGTTAGTGCTCGTCACTGTTAATTGATCGGATAATTGTTTGACGTACATGCGCTTTTCCTGTTTATTTAATTTTTATGATTTTTACGTTGCATCGTCCCTCACTATTTCCCCCTTATTTGACGCAGTTAATGTTATTTAAATTTTTTGAAGAAAGAATTTTTTTTTTTAGTTTTGTTTTTCGTAGCTTCTTTGAATCGTTAAAATTGCGAATTGAAGCTACGCAGGCTAATTTTTCCTTTTTTGACTTATTCTTTTTGTTAACGTTTGCTTTAATGTTTTTTTTATGTAATAATTAGAGAAAGGAAACTGTGACCTTTATATTTTTTTCTTGAAATAAATGGATAATAATAATAATAATAATAATAATAAAAGTTAGCACAACACAAGTTATTGTGTAGTACTCATTCCAGCATTACCTTCAATGACATTCTCAGAATTCTGTAAAATTCAACATTTCACAGAAATTCTTTTGTTTTCTCCGAAAATTCTGTGGAATTTCGTATAATTCTAGGAATGCAATGAAGGGTAACGTTGAAATGAGCCATATAAACAACTCAGGGTGAGTATTGACATTATTATAGCTTGGAAAATCCCAACAGCGTATAGTGAAATGCTTATCGGGAATACAATCAGGGAATGTGAGAGGTGATATCGTTACATTTCGAAAATCAGTTCACACTGTATGCTGTTAAGATTTTCAATGTTGTCACGACGGATCAGCATTATTTAAGTTTCAACAACGCACTTCAAGCAAAAGTGGTACTCTAAATAGGGTACTGAAACTTGACAGTGCTCCAGACAAAATTTTACACTGTGAAAAGAGTGGGGACAAAATTTCAAACAAAAAGTACTCTATTTGGCAGCTGTCTCATAAATAACACTTTTGCTTGAAGTGCGTTGGTTTCAACCAAAATATTTGGAGACATTTATACTCACCTCAAACTATTTATATTTACCTCAAGAAACCGTTGTTTTATGTTATCAGCGTTTTCGTCTGCTGTGTTATTGTTACCTTTATTCGTGCGTCACACATATTATTACTTATTCAACCAATACGTAATGATAGTCAGGACGAGGACTACGATCTATTTTTGGATACAAACTCGAAACTCATAAACGGTTTTTTTGCATTTCAAGTAATGCGCACATTATGAGTTCCGCAAAACGACGGTTTTTTTGCATATGGTCGAGACAAAATCATCAACAGTGCGTGAATGCGAATATGGTTGCCATATCAAAATTGGAAAGTGAAAATTTTATAATGAAATAAACAAACATAAGCTGAACGTTGAGTCTTGATGTCTCTAGCGATCATACACCCCGTCCCATATGAATTTCCACAAAAAAAATTGTTTGAATTGTATTCTCTTTCTCGTTTAATTCAAAATTGAATTTCTCATTTTATCGGATTAAATCATTTATTTTCATTTTCATTTTTACTTTTTTTTTCAGACGAAGAAGACCTATTCATGGTATCCGATTTGTTACCGGGCGGTGATTTACGCTATCACCTTCAGCAACAGGTAACCATTTTATACAACAGCACTCATGGTGCATGTTTTAAAAATAAAAAAAAAATCCTACGTTATTTTTGGTATCACGGTTTCCATTGGAGTTTCGGTGAAAAGATCCACGCATTTATATTTAAATGGAGCGGTTCGCACACGCTTTTATTTAATGCTAACACAATTTGCGTTGTATGTACACAGAGAACGGAATCGGCCGTTTTTTGTGTGAATTCTTTTGGGAATTAAGGGAACAATTGCTTTTTTGTTGTTTGTTTACATTTAAATCAACTAAAGGATAATCTGGAACTAATCCATCGAAAATAATTCAGGAAGCGATTTCATCGAAACATTTTTGGATCACAAAGATTTCATTTCACGATTAAATTTGGATTCGGACGTTTAAATATTCTTGCGCTTGAGAATGAAATGCGACAGGCAAACTGCGATAGAATAGTTCAATTTTCCTCGAAGAGAGATATTTGCGGCCGGAAACGTTCTTCTCTCCAGCCGAAAATGGATTTTCATGTATAATTGCATGCTACATGCGTCGTACTTTTCATGTTTCAAACACTTCTTTCGAAGCCCTCAGCATGTAAAATCCATTACATAACATTACATATTAGATAAAAGAAAAGTCTCGTTTTCGTGTGCTTATTGACCTCAGCTTCGTCTCGGATCAACAAAATTCACACGAAAACTCTACTTTTTGTTTTGTCTCTAGTTATGTAAAAATTCATTGTGCCACCGAGAATTGAAATGCCACTCTTTTCAGCACTCATTTGAGTGTTGTAAAGTGACTTATTTCAGCATCCGTTTGATGTGATATTACAACACTCAAAGCAGTGTTGATATGGAATTTGTATGAGTTGTTACAGCATTCGTTTGAGAAAATGCAAAGCAATGTGATCGATCAAATTTGAAGAGTGATTGTTTACAATGAAAATTATGATTTTTTGTGCTCTTGTCTATTTCAATTCTCGGTTGGCACAAAGCATGATGTGTTACACGTATTGTAATGAGATTTTTTCAAAATCAACATTACAATACTTGTAACACAACATACTATTTCCTCACTAGTGTTAAAATATCGTGACTTCATCGCTTACCTCCCACTTCGTTCAGGAAAAACGTTGTTCCTAACTTATGCTAAAATGCTTTTTTAAAGAATTCGATTCCTCTCATTCACTAAACAAGCATTTTATCATGCGTTAAGAAAATAAATATTTGCTCTTGACGAATGAAATGCGACAGATTTCGACACGCAAACTACGATCGAAAAATTGACTTCTTATCTCACATCAAATGGGTAACCCAATGGCACTCCGATAGCTATTTTCACAATAGCATTCCGATAGTTCACACAATTATGTACCAAATCTCGCCTTCCATAATGGCAATTTCCATTTCTGGTGCGAAAAAGGGCCCAGTTTCATTATCGAAAATATTTATTCTCGTATTTTTAACTTTACATTTCCCACATCAATCAGATGTCACCTCCTTGTTTTCATCATTTCGTTGAACGTTTTAATATTATATATGTGGCTCGATAGGAGGTAAACTAAATGTAATGTGAAAAATGTCTGCTACTTACATATATCATGTGGGAAACAGTGAAAATATGATGAAACGAAAATCGCTTGAAGTTCCTTTTGCGAATATTTTAATCGCTTCTATGTGATTGAAATAAAAGCAAATAGTATTTTTCGTACCAAGCCATGAAATGACACCATTCCTAAGTTTTCCTTAGCGGACCGAGTAAGGAAAATTAGGACGTGTGCTGAAAAAATCCATTTCCTGTCGAGGTACGAACAACGTTTTGTGCACCGGAAAACTGACACATCAATTTACTTTAAAAAATTCAAATTCACATTCACCAGATTAAATTAGTTCAATCGAGGAAAATTTCATTCAAAACCGGAAAATTTCATTCGAAACCGTTCTTCCACGTTAAATCGTAAAGAAATGATTGTTTTCCCGCACGTTATATCGTTCGGGAAAATCTGACAGTTCAATCAATCGCCAACAGAATTTTGAGACCCCGCCATGTCACTCTCGGTGACGTAATTACTAGAGTACCTTTTCTTGTATGTTATTTTAAGGTCCGTCATCGGGAAATGACAGGACAGTTTCCCGAAAATGTATGGAAAATTTTATCACAAAAACTCACCGAAAAGATTCAAAGAAACTCACCCATGTGTTTTCCATTGTATTCGTGCACCGTCTCTTTAGATCCCCAAGGCATATTTAAACACTAAAACACTTTTTACTCGATGCAAAAACAAAATTTTGTTTTTTGTTTTGTCGCGACAAAAACACAGGAAATATTTCGACACAACTGTGACACTCCGCTATTATAAGGACTAGAATGAATGTTTGCTGTGTTCACTTCGGCGGTAAAATATTTTCATTCAAAAAAGTGCCCGACACACCAACGATGGTAGACATTTATTAAAATTGTAACCTCTCCCACTTGTTTAGTAAGCTAACAAGACTTCGCTGAGTCTAATTATTCCAACTCTTTGAATAAAAATATCGGCTGAGGTTGAATAATTCTACGCTGAGGTCTAATAATTCTCCGCTGAGCTTTGGCAAACCTCTAATGAGCTCTAATAATTATCCGCTAGGCTTCAGTAAGAGTCCGTCAGACCTTAGCACGTTGTAGTAAGGCAATGAAGCTAAGCGAACACTCAATAAGTATCAGCGGATACCTAATAACTGTTGCTACGATTTAATAAGACTCCACTTAGCTTTGGCAGATCTCCGCTGAGTGTCCGAGAATTATTAGAGCTCAGCGGAGGTTTGTGAAGCTCAGCGGAGAATTATTAGAACTCAGCCGATATTTTTATTCAAAGAGGTGGCATAATTAGACTTCGCAAAGTCTTCTTAGCTTACTAAAGAGGAACGAACATTTATTTACGTTCAGCGCAGTCTTACGAAAGGCTACATTTTTAATAAATGCTCTCCCATCGTTGAAAGTCAACCGTTTGATGATTGTTTTTAAACGTCCGACACTTTTTTGAATGAAAATATTTACCACCGAAGTGAACACAGCAAACATTAATTCTAGTACTTATAGTAGCGGAGTGTCACAGTTGTGTCGAAATATTTTCTGTGTTTTTGTCGCGACAAAACAAAAAAAAACTTTTTGTTTTTGCATCGAGTAAAAAGTGTTTTAGTGTTCAAATATGCCTTGGCGACCATAAGAGACTATGCCCGAATACAATGGAAAGCATAAGAGGTGAGTTTCTTTGAATTTTTTCGGTGAATTTTTGTGATAAAATTTTACATACATTTTCGGGAAACTGTCCTGTCATTTCCCAATGAAAACTTTTTACTAATATCCGAAACATCAGCCTGCATGCATTCAAAATACCTCCTATATATGCCTACTTTTTCAACCTAAAAATTTTGTCAATTACAGGTGGAATTCTGTGAGTCCAGTGTTGTTCTTCTCGTTTGCGAACTGGGTTCTGCTTTGGACTATTTGCAGACGCAAAGAGTTGTACACAGGTAATTCATTTACTTAATCATATTTTATATTAGGGATATAAGTTGTCGCAAGTTGTTTTTAATCTGCGTAGGACATTATTCTCAGCTAAATAAATATTTTTGTTAAGAAATGTTAAAACAGTGGCGGTCAGTAAACTGCAGTTTTGGAACCTGTTCTAATTTATATCTTCGAATAAATTTATATTTCAAGTAATTTGTAACCTAAAATTACAGTTCACGCCATAAGTGAGACAAAAATTTAAATATTTTGAACTGACAGTTGGACAAAATACCGCTGACTCTATATATAACGCATGTCAAAAACTGTGCGGTAAAATGTCCCGATATGCGTTACATTTTTAAATGGCTTGAGTTGTCTGATAAAAGTAAACTCACGAGTGTGTTTTTGAGTAACAAGCTTTGGTAACTGTTTTTCGACAAAATGTAGAGTTTTCGTTTCCACACCGAAGGCGAGTTCTACAACCACACTTGTCGAAAAACAGTTACAAGTTGCTCAAAAACACATGACGAGAAATTATCACAATTTGTTTCCGAATTAATGAATTACGTAGCAGCATCCGACACCTGTCCCATGCGAAAGTTGAGGATTATAAAAGGATTTACGTAAAATGAACCGAAAATATTCTTCATGTAATGGATAATTTTCGCAAGCGGCAAGCATCTATGTAATGGTCCCCTCTCGCTTGGTACATGCAATAATTGTTTTAATTAGGTTCATTAAAATTTCTTTTTGCTTGGAATAATGTTTTACGTTCAATTAAAACAACTTGTGAAAACTTCTAGCACCCATTGAATCTATATAAAATGAATACTGGCAGTGCAGATAATGGCCAGACCACTTGCATAACAATCTTCATTTTCATAGAAGTCAGGTCCATAATCGCCCATACGAATGAAAGATGAAAATATTTCGATTGATTAATATGTTCCATTATAATCCAATTACAAAATGCAAAACTTGTGCGGTTCATGTAACAAAAGTGAAGTTTATACCACAAAAGAATTCACAAATTTCTTGATAAGTTGTCAAACTGTAAATGGATATACAACAACCCCCATATTGCTATTGCTGGTTAGATGTTGTACACAGTAAACTTCAGTGCCGCTGGCTTTATTGTACACGCTAAGTAGTAAAATGTTTTTCAAAAGCGTGAACATCTGATTTATATATCCGTTGAAAACGAAATTACATAACGAGATTTCGTGTTTCTTTTTTTATTCCGACTGTACTGAATGCATTCTGTATAATAAAACACACCCAACACAAGAACGGTGGCTATACTGTGGTGAATTGATGAACTTAAAATAGTTAGAGCAAATTTAAATAAAAATTGAAAAGTGGTTTGGTCTATTTGGTGTATACGTTTTGTGGATTCGTATCATTACGGTTGAACCGCTATCTGAAATGGATGAGAATTGAATAATTAAGTGGTTGATGTTTTACTGAATTTAACTTAACACAAACGAAAATTTGTTACGGGGCAACTCATGCAATCGAGTATTTAAGGGCAGACACAGTTTAATTGAACGCATTTGGTTGGACTGGCTGTGGGTTGTCATTTCGTCCGCTTTTTGTAGGGAACACACATCGTTCTGAATCGTTTTTGTGTTTCTATTGATCCCTCTAACAAATTGTTTTTCACAGGTAAGAAACTCTGGGAGTCTTTGTTGTTGGAAAACGTTGTGTTGACCTCGCACATTTAATTTTCTCGACTTGTGACCAAAGCGTAGCAACCCCATCGAAAACAAAATTTCCAACTTTTTTTCCCACACGGAGAACAAATGAATAATTTTACGAAGCACATTCAGGGAGAGTGCCTCTATTTAACACAAAGTATGAGACTGAAACTAAGCGAGCCCATACGAATAATTTACCTACTTCGCTCTGGTCACAATCATCGCGCTTTTCGGACTTTTCTATTTTTTGTCCCATCAGTAAACAAATAACTATTTCTGTTAGACGTAGAAAAACAAAATTTGTCACGTGGAAGCTTGCAAAATATTGACCTCATGTCAACATTGAGAACAGTAGATACTTGAACCTTCCGAAATAATCCTCTTTGGTAAAAAAAATCCCCTAAACGATTTTTAATCGTCAAAAATACCGCGTCAAAGCGTCAAATAACGCATGAAAAAATGCCCCTTCATCCTACATATTTTTCAGTCATCAGTTGGTATGACAAATTTCAATTCTGTAGGACTTAGACGGGTCCTATAGTGAGATAAACCGACAAACAACGGCTTTTCAATACGAAATCATGCAGGTGCTTTCCATGGATAGATGGAACATTCTCATCTTGGAGTTCATAACATCCGAAGGTGCTGAGTCTTAGACTGGTCAAGGGTTTCGAAACAACATTATTTGGACGACAAAAACAATTTATTCAATTATGGGCATTTCTTCAAAATAATTTTCGTTCTAACAAATACCAACTGCCCAACTGCAACCCACGAGCCTACAAAAAACACACCCATTTCGTATACAGACAATTTTTTTATTATTTAATATTGTATCGTCAACCCATTAAGTTCAACTGGTATGACGAGACTTGTAATTTTCAAACGGTATTTTGAGTGGCTGTACAGAAAAACAAGTGTATATCTAGCAACCTCTTTATGTTTCATCCGATTATCTAATAAAAAAAAGTTTTCTTCTGTCTAAAGAATTTATTTTAATGGTTCGAAGAGGTACGCCAGTTAACATTTTGATAAAAATCCATCTTCACCGATGGCTATGTAATGCAAAAGTATTTTCTATAAAATTTACTTAAAGATAAGGCAAGAAAGATATCTGTCCTACGCATCATTTTTATTAAATTCATTTATTTTCAGAGACATCAAACCTGACAACATTTTATTTGATGAACGAGGTAAGGAAAAAAATAAATTATTCAGGGGTCCCGGTTGTTCGGAATGTTTCTGTACTTGTCCTTGTCAATCTATTTAAGTTATATTACACATTTGAGCAGTTACAATATTATATGAAAGGAAAATCTGCATTGAAAGCTCGTGCAGGCAAACGTGAATCTTTTGCGATTGATTTCGTTTCGATGGATGAAAGCGTAACTCTTTCGGGCCAGAATTTAGTTCTGACATTTTGACTGCTTACTGTAGAACGTTAGCCATAGAATGAAAGATCAAAAATATCATTCATATCTCATGTCACATTTTACAAACGGTTGTTGCATCATCGATCAGACTTAGGAAAAATGTCAGAAATAACGAAGTAAAAGATTCTGTTTTTATTTATTGAAACTAAAATTAGATTAAAAGGAGCAGATGGCTCGTTGGTTGTATTAAGGCCAGGTTATGGTCCGATATATCGCACATATGTCAGGACGCATAACCTGGCCTTAAGGATATCGCAGCACAATAACCTGGTCTTCATTTCATTTCATTTATTTTCCGTAAAAAATATATCGATTACAACGACCCGCGTAGCCGTAGCTCCAGTATGTAAATAATTCTAAGGAGCTACGTCTTTCAGAGTGCTACGCTTTTATAGAGGGTTGGATATACACAAAGAAAAGAAAAAAACAGATATTGTAGCGTAGAGTAAAGGAGAGGTACTGCTGCTGCGAAACACATGTTTTTAGTCCCACGAATATTCAACTTTGTCGCATTTATTACTCCCTCATATATGATCTCAGGAAACAACTATTGCGCCGAGAACTGTTTACTCTTTTCGGGAAGAAGGGGAATTGATCACATTATTGTCTGGAAACAAAGCCGAAACTGATGCGGGACTCCTGTAGAAATATTCTTGTCGGAATTGCACAAAAATACAAAAACCAACAATAAATGGTCACTTATACGTAGCGCAGATGAATGCGAAAAATAATTTTATTTCTTCTTTTACTCGATTTGTTTTGCAGGTCACGCACATCTCACCGATTTCAACATAGCAACAAGACTTCCTAGAGATGGATTAGCTTGCTCCATGTCTGGCACTAAACCGTATATGGCACCTGAAGTGTTTCTCTGCGCTCTGGACGAAATCGGTAATGTGTAATGGGGACCAATTTACTTGCACAGAATAAATAAATAGAAACTCGGGGTGATGGATTTCGAATGGGAAATTTTATTTTCCATTTTTTCTTGTCTTACATATTTCTGCGACAGGGAAAAAAATGACGATTTTCCAAGGCAAACACACGTAACAGTAACCTCATCGTTTAGTTAGTTTTAACAATTTTGTTTGTATATCGTTCGCTCTGTTCAGTAGGTAAAAGGAATAAAGTATCAGCAAACGCAACAGTATCAGTACCTCGTTAAATTTGTTTTTCCTGTTCATTTTTCTGTCGTTTAGATCGTTTGCTTTTGTCGTGACACTCATACGTGAACGTTATTGACTAGGGAAGTTTTCCGTTCTGCTTGCCATGATTTCATAGAAACGGTAAAATTCCTCGTTGCTCGTTTGTTAGAGGCCGTATTAGTTTCGCACGGTGAGAGATGCAATCATGAAAATATCGTCGGTCGGTTAGTCAAACATTATGCGGAGTCGTTAAGATGATGAATGATAGAGGTCATTATAAAATTGATCTGAGAATATTTTTTTGGTTCCTGGAAATCTTCACAAAGAAAATGTTGCTTTTGTACATTTTTGCGTCACCAGTCACTAGGAGATATACCATTTACGATTATTTTTCGATGGATTTCTTCAGTAGTTTAGCTATGACTACTGCAACAGTAATTCTAAAACAACAATTTTCTTGAGAGTAACATCTTTATAACTCATTTAGTGTTCTGATGAATCTCTGATTGTAACAATTTAATCAGAATCTTCGCAACTAACGACTCTCGCACTGTAACAAATTAGACAGAAAAATGATTCCACGAGACTTACAAAAGTGCTCGGCATTTTGCTTCCATTACAATTTACAACGGTTCACTGCCTAGCTGTTTTCTTAGAATCCTCGCGGATTTTCAAACAATAATTACATTGACCGACCCATGTTATTAAGCTCGCCAACTAACATTTTGTAAAACACAAATGATTACAGCCGGATACAGTTACCCGGTGGACTGGTGGTCATTGGGAGTAGTTGCCTATGAAATGCGTACCGGAATTCGACCCTTTATTGTGCACTCATCGACTCCATTAGATGTGGTGAAAAATATACTAAATGTAAGTCCGCACTATCCAAGACATTGGAGCGAACAGTTCACGGACTTGATTGGAAAGGTGAGATACAAGAAAATTTTGAAATTTCCAATTCAGAACGATTCCACATTCTGAGTCATTAGACCTTTCGCATGTAGCCCTTCCACATTGTTCCACCTTTGCTGCTTTGGTTTTTTACAAAATCTTTGTTGTTTCCAAACAAACAACGCACTGTAAATCAAGCACCATTTTTTTAACGATCAATTGCCCCTTATTTTAAATGAGAAATTCTGACTACTGTGTCAAGCAAGCCCGTCATTTAAATACTGTTCTGGTGCTTGGTTTGCAGTGCATTGTACGAATCATTTATTTCTTAAAAATATTTGGCCATCTATACCATTTGGCCTTTCTAGCAACTTGACCTTTCAAATCACTTCCTATTCCTTTCCAATTGTTCGACCTTCCAAATCACTTTCGTTCTCTAAATCTTCATCGCTCCTTCCAGTTAATCAACGTTCACCCTGGAGCTCGGATATGCTCACAGCGTGAACTGCAAAAGACCCCAATCATGCGAAACATAAATTTCAAAAATGTTCTGCTGAAAAAGTGTACACCAGCGTACAAACCGCCCGAAGACCATCTCAACTGTGATCCGACATTGGAACTCGAAGAAATGATCGTCGAAACGAAACCGTTGCACAAAAAGAAAAAACGTTTAGCTAAACAACGATCCGAACAGAAGAGTACCGACGCCGACCGAAATCTGACCAAAGAGTTCATCGTCTACAACCGGTACAAAGAATTGAAAAAGAAAGCCATGGAAATGAAGGAGAACGAGTGGCAGGAGGAATTGAACAAATTAATGGCAAATTCGCAAGTTAATCAATTGAGCTGTATCGATGAAAGTAATAATGAAGCGGGTACTAGCAGTAAAAGTAATGAACCGATTGAATACATAGATCGAACACCGTCACCGAAATCAGCGGATTGAAGTTTGGCGGTGAAATGTAAGATATATAAATAGAGGAACACGCATTGACAACACAGAAAGATGAAAAGAAGTCGATAGAAGAAATGGAACACAGAAAAAAGCAAAGTAGAAGAAAAATGTGAATTGAACTGATTAGATTAGGTTTCCATGATGTTTAGGTATGTGATTTTTGAATGAAAATTTAAATATTTTTTTTCCCTGAATGTCGGAGGTAGTATTTATATGCTCTCGTTTGAGATGATTTGATTCAATTAGGAAGCCGAGCTCGGCATTATTTATTTAATATTATTACGTTGAAATCTACCCAAAACCGTTCGGTAACAGTGCTGTACACGGCACGTTTTGTGACTTTTCTTATTGAATTTTCAAAATTTTCATCTTGTCAGGGAATCTTTTGTTGACATAAACAATGCGGTTGGGATGGAAATTTGTGGCTGACAATCGTACATATATGCTATTCAAACTATTACTTAACTTTGTCACAGATTGATTTCAGAAATCTTCTACTTCATTTGTTTTGAACAAGTTTGTTGCTATATAAGACGTCATTAGTAAGAGCTGTTGTCATTTCACACTTTTCGTGGGGTTTTGTCGTTTATTCTTGCTGTTGTTACGGTTTGACCTAGATGAACGCACATTTTATGCAACCGCAATATTTACAATATTATAGGGCGGGAAATCAGACAGTGTATCCTGTCATTTCTTGTCACAGAAAAGCAGACGATTGATTCTATTTGATTGATTGGCAAAAATTTTATTTTCTAAAGATTTTCCACTCAACTTCGACACGATATGACAGTTGATAGTAGATTATGTACATCTGTCCAAAATGTTTGATTTGACGATTTGGAAATTATGTACCGTGCCGAAGGCTATATATTCCCAATCGTCAAAATAAATATCTGTCGAGAACAAACATATCAAGATAAATAGTGCCCCAATTGTTCAAAAAAAAAATGGAAAAATTAGGGAAACATAGAAAAATTAGAGAAAAACATGGGAAAACTTGTAAAAAAAAATGTTCTTCTAAAAATAGTCCATGCCCTTCGATTTTCTAATTACGTGCTAGACGATTTTTTTTACAGTGTGCTAGAATCAAACTTGTGAAGAAAAATGAAAAAATTGGATGTGAATGGAGCCGATGCTAAATAACGCATATCGAAGATCGCCTGGTAATTTAGTCTGTCCAACTTTCTTGCATGTTCATCTCTGATGAATTATAACCGAAATGAAAAATACTTTGCATGCGTCTACATTTACCGGATGACCCATTCAATTTTGTGCACGAAACTTGTACGACACAATTAAATATAAATTTGGAAATTATACGTGCCCAAGCAAGATTCGAACCCCCAAACCTCCTCTTTCGGATGCAGCTAGCGTTCTGGGACTGAACTCAATCAATTTACTCATTGCAAATTGTGTTGCCGATCGTTACTTCGCATTTTACTTTAACAAATTATCCTCATGCGAATTCGATCTTCATTCCGGTCTGACGGTGTGAGATTATTCGACAAGCATTATAAATGCAATTACTTGTTAAGGAACATTGTTAAACAAAAAATAATAATCCCAACATAGAGCATATGCTTCCCTGTGTTCCAACAACTTTATTACTACACAATAATCCCACAACACCAATAACCCCGACAAACCTTAACAACACCACCACATCAATATTTACATTATTCATAATTGTCACATTTTTGTTTGAACACAGTTGTCACGTTTATTATGAATAATGGAAGACATATGCATTCACCGTACACCATATATGCATTCACTGGCATGCAAAATGTTGTTGGTTGCATACATGACTTATATATAACATGACGGCAAAAAGCGAGAAACTTTTCGGAAACTGCATTGCATAATAAACTTTTCAACTTCATCCACATAAATTTTCTAGTACATCAAAATATTTGTATAGCCATCGAATATTCCAGTAAAATTACAGTTTTCCGAGTAATAAACATACCGAGGATTATTTAACATATAACGGTGTGTGGTAGACAGTGATGAAGTCGTTTTGTAAAATCTTTTCCGACAACGTCAGACAAGTATACTTTTTCTGATCTGTACGCTAGATCCTAGACCACTTTCCTTACAGTGGCTCAGCGCCTATTCTTCTTGGTAAGTCTCGACATGAATTATCCTTGAAAGTTTTCAAGAATTTTTACAGATCGAGACTCGATCATCGAGTTCTCTGGCGTCATCATTTGGTGAATGGCAATATCCACTTATTTTCATAGCTATGCCTCAACATTATAATTAGTGGATTCTCTCCAGTGCTTTATTAGCCGATAAGAGACTATCACAATCAGGGACGTCTTTCCATGTTTTCCTGAAGTTTCCTTCATTTTTCCATTTTTTTCTGTAGGGGAAATATGGGAAAATTGAGGAAAATTTGAGAAAATATGGAAAAATGTTTTCACAAAAATAGGCCCTGCTATACGATCAATTCTTGAAAATTGAGTCTGTTATAGCTTCACACAGAGCCGTACGCTACGTATCAAAAGAAATAAGATATTTACTGCGTTAACTTTAAAAGGAGGAGTGTCCATGTCCAAAGAGTTTGAACGCTATAGTAGTTGATTTCATTGCTTACCCGTTTAAGTTCAAACATTCCTGATTGAATGCAAGACTGTGGTATTTGTTCTTAAAATATTAAAACCCCAATCCAGTTAGAATGATAGAAGCGTTTTATTAGAATGAATATGCTCCAATGATTTTTCGTATAGCCTCTTCGACAGAGTGACAATGTCTGCTTCCATGCTCAATAAATCGTTGCCTTTTAAACAATATTTCGGTCGGAACATCTCTAAGTTATTTTGAAGGAAAAACAAGAAAAAATTTGAATGAATCGATAAAATTTGCATGACTTTCAAGCCTTCCGGTTACGCGAGACGCCTGAATGTTGATAAAACGAACGGAATGCTCAGCTGCTTCATTTTATTTTTATGCGGAATTTTTATCGCTCCAGTTAACAACTTTTTTTATATTTATTTTGGGGTACAAACATTTGCTCGGAAAAGTAAAGCGTCAAATCATTCCAACGCCTAGAGTGAAAGTACCGAAAGTCTTTAGGTTTTCCACTGTGAATTGTGTTTGAAAAGGTAATAGCTTGGAATTTTGTTTTTATCCGGAATCAACAGCCATCCGAAGTCTAAGCGAAATTTTGTTCCGGATATTGAATGAGAGGAAGCTTCCCGCACAGATCCCAATATTCGGAAATTTATTCACTAAATTTAGTGAATTTTAAGAAAAATGACTTTCGAAGTCGATAAAGTCGACAAAAAAAAACAATTGTAAGCTGTACGGATGCATTTTCATTCTGTTGTACTTTGTATGGCATAGACTACGGAAAATTGAAAAGTCTAGTCGAAGTTCTCTTTTTTAGTCAATCTATATGAAATGAAAGCAACGATGTCACATTAGTCCAATATTATTGGGACGGTGTGTTTGTGACCAATACACGTGAACTATGTTATAAAGTAAAGCAGCCTTGAGACAACCCATACTGAGAGTCTAACAAAAATGGTAGCAGTACACAGTTGCGGATAATGTAACGATCTCATAAATAAACCGACCAATCACATTATCCCTTCATCTTTCATAATTATTCTGTATCGTAACACAAGTTAAAAAAGAAAGAAAAACCGTCACGAGACAAGGGACATTCAATTAATGTTATCCAATATCCACTCTTCTCGTCCCATTCGTAAAGAGGAATATTATGTTGCTGACCTATCAGTAAAACTATATTAGGGTCGAAGATCTGTGTTATAAATACAGCTCAAGTATCACACATTCGGGTTATACGCTGGGATATATAATACACATAAATGTGAAGTAATAAATCTTTCTGTTCCTTTTTCTTACACAAATTATTGCGAAAAACATTCTCGCAACACATCGACAACACACCCGCGTTGGAAGCGTTAAACTTATACAAGATTTTCGTGCGATTGTCAAACGTCACTCAAAAATAATTATTTTTCTTCATTTTGACAAGAAAAATGATTTGAAAGAGTTTCTAAATAATATGGCAACAGCCGCCCCTACTCCCCATTCCATTAGTAATCGAAAATATATTTAAATAAATGTTCTCGGCAATAGCTCTCGAATCGAAAGTGTTAAGAACAAGCAGACGGGACTGCGGCTGGCGCGTTAGTATACCCGTACGAAACGTATACCTTGTGTACGTTTTGTACACCTTGTGCAATTATTTATTTATTTCCAACGTTCATTTTGTTCCGTTTCCCGACAAAATACCAAACCCTAATCAACCTGTGTTCCTGTTCCAATCAACCTTCGTACTTAGAGGATTGAGTTCGTTATATTGCAAACAGACGTAATTGTCGTTGGTATTTCGTACAAGATATATAGGGAAGGGCGTGTGTATATGGAATTATCTGGAATACAACGACAGAATACGACGGCACATTGACGCAATTAAAAATCGGTGCTATCTTCATCGCTTTACAATTTATAATTTCGTTTTTTTTTTCAGGAAGAAAGTTTTCGAGAAAATGTTGTATACTTTCATGGGAGCAAAGTTTATAACGATTTAGAAAATCTTGAGAATTATTTTTTTAAACCAACTTTTCATTATTTGAATATTTTAATTTATATTCCTTTGCCACATGCTATTCCATTTCGTTTCCAATGCAATACAATCTACGGAAGGAACGCAGTCAGATAAAATTTCTCCGGTAAACGGAAATGGAATGAAAGTTTTAAATGCTCTTATATAACTCTTAAAACATAAAATAAAAAAAGGACTTCTAGAAAATGATCAGGGGGCTCTGATGGTCGTGGAACACTACCTGCTTTTTGGATTATTTTTTTTAAATCGAACCGCCAAAATTTGTACTTAATTACGCATTTTGACGTACGCAGCCGTATAAATACTTCAAAAATTAGGGCTGAAAATGGCAATTTTTCGCATTTGTAATTTGTGAATGGTCCCAAAATACTGTTTTTATTAAACAAGTCAGCGTGATCTCTAGAAAATTTCACAGTTGTCGAGTAGCTCGGGACTCATGATTTTTTAAGATCATTTCATCCATGGCAATAAAAGACAACTTTGAATTGATTGCAGCGAGCTCAGTACTGCCGTGTTAACCAAAAACATCGCATGTCTTTTGGCATTAGCTTTTAAGAGCTTTCGAAAGCTTCTGTGAGTTTTGAGATTCTTTTAGATTCCATTCAAAAAGTGGAGCATTCCATTAAAATTCAAAAGAAGCTCGAAGCTCAAAAAATTTTTCGAAATGCGAAAAGACATTCGATGTTTTTGCTTCACACGGCAGAGTACGAATAATACTTACAGAGAGTTAAAAGTCTCCCATATTGCCAAAGATATTACACATTTGGAAACGATTAGAGGCACAAAAAAATCCCTGTCGACTTATACTCGTAATAAGTAAAACACAGGATCGAATATAAATAATCAGAGGTAAACTAAACAGCCATAGATGACGTCCACAATTCAGTGTTGCCATACATACAGATCTTAAATCATTAATAACCCCAAAAAAGGAATTTCTGATTTGTCAAATGTGTGACCTAACTCCCAAATATCCATCCTAAATGGGTTGGTCAGAGCATAAGTTCAACTTCTAAAAAACCATATTTCTTCAGTTATAACTCTGTGTGGCAACACTGAATTGCAGATATCCTCTATGAATGTCCCCTCAAGATAGATAAACAGAACCGGTTTGAAAAGTGTACCAAATCAAGTATATTACCGACACTGTACTGCGGTTGGTGTAAAAATAAACGTATATTTACCATGGGCTTACCAACTTTTTCTTGTGATTGAATTATAAAGAGATTGAATTAGGACAATGTTGTTGGGTTGCATTTGATTGATACGAGATTATGGTTTGCTCATGAGATTATAAAGCAATGCTTGCTTTCGTTGAATACGAGTACGTGTATATGCACGGATGCCTAAATTGTATCAATGCTCTAAATGTTCTTTTAACTTTCCACCTCTCGTTTTGATTTTTTTTTTTCGAGTAAAAATAAAGGATTGAATCTGATTGTGGCCTTGCATTCATGAGAAATATAAAATAGCAAAAAAAATGGTTTTATTAAAATGTAACGGTATATATGTGAACATATGAACTAAAAATTGGACCAATTATTGAAATCAAAAATATAAAAAATTGAAAAGAAGAAGAATTAAATAATTAACAGATTTATCTAAGCAACAAATCATCATAATTCTAGTTTGTATAAGATAGATTGTAAGCAAACGGATAGAGTAAATAGGTGATAAAGGACTATGGATTATATTTAGCATGTAGCACAATCAATGGACAACTAAAAAAACAATTAAAAATTGAAATTATCAACAAAAAAATTAATGAAATAATGTCGATCGAATGTACCCAGTTTGTATTTACCGTTCATTTCCAATTAAAAATTCAAACGAAATGAATCGACCGAAGAAAATAATTAATTTCAGTTTCCATTTTGTCTGTGGGTAAGTGGTAAACGGAATTTCACCGATAAAAGTAAATTATGCAACTCAGCATCATAATGTGCAAAAATTGCAAACTTTTAGATGTCTCTGTTGCATAAATCGTTGTCCGAATGTCGGTGGAAAGTACTTTATTAGGCTCATGATGTGTCTGCGTCCTCTTGTCATAATTATACATCTAGAGCCTAATAAAGTACTTGCACTTATGCCATTAATAACCATTATACAACTAGTAGCGAAATGACTGTATTTTTGTCACTAGATGAAACGTTCACTGAGGCATGTTTATATTAACCCATCGGTAACTCAATCAAAGATCCAAAAATAATACAATTTAAGCAACAACGGGATCTGAGATTTCCATGTCCCTTTCAAACAATTCAATTGAGTTACAAACAATTTTTTTTTTTTTTTTATCGATGGAGAACCTAATTATAAGACACTTTGTCTCATATCATATGCCAAAAAAAGTTAAAACTTTTTTTATAAATCATTTTGAAAGTCACTGAAAACACGAAAATTCGAATCGAAATACAAAAATTTTCGATGACATACTGTATTTCTATTCGAATTTTCGTGCTTTTAGTGACTTTCAAAATGATTTATAAAAAAAGTTTTAACTTTTTTTGGCATATGATACGAGACAAAGTGTCTTATAATTAGGTTCTCCATCGATAAAAAATAAAAAAAAAATTGTTTGTAACTCAAATTGATAAATAATCTGTTGATCTTCGCTATTCTTGTAAAATAAAGTCGAAGACTTTGCAATAACTGTTTCAGTTGATCCACTCATTAAAAAAAATGGTGTCTTTAAACGGTGAGTATATTTATTTCATCTGAATAAACACTTTTGTTTGTTTGTGTGGATCAGCTGAAAAATAGCTGACACAAAGTGCGACATTTTAAAGTCGCCGAGTGTATTTTATATAAAACGAATGTTTTATCGGTTTTCAGATATTTTTAGCGCTGAGGTGACGCAGATGTTTTCACAGCTGCTGGCGTTTTTAAAGTTTATATAATATTAAAACTTGTTCCATGTGTACACGATAAACCGAATGCAACTAGTCGTTGAAATAGCTGTGCGTTTCTTTCTGTTCAGCAAAGTTTTCAAGAAAAATAATTTGATTAATTTAATAAATCATTTTCTTGATTTACTGTGTGTCGATTATCGTGAAGTGTAATCATCGGTTGATGATATTTTTTGGTGAACGTGCCTAAGTCCACTTTTCATTAGAAACACAAATAACAGACTTCGTAGCCAGACTTAATTGAGTTGTGGATTTGTCATTACAATGCAATGCAAATGAAGCCCAGAAGAAAAGCTCATAAAATATTAACAAATCCGGTGAATCTGCAAACAATGAATGAAATTTTACTACCTGCCCCATGCGAAAGTTGACCATTACATAGTATTTTGTCCCCAGCGAAAATTATCGATTGTATGTAGACTATTTCCGGTTCTTTCGTTTTTTCCTATGGGAAAATCAATTTCCGCGTTTGGCAGGTAGTAAACCAAAAGACATTGGATGATGCTACGTTTTTCATTGCTTCGAAAACAACTTTATGATACTCGCAAACTCACTTGCGTCTTTTTGTGCAAGTTGCATCGGAAACTGTTTTTCGATAAGTGTTGCTGTATACCTAGCCTTCAGCTCAGATAAACGAACTTTATACTTGACGAAAAGACAGTTACCAAAACTTGTTCCTCAAAAACACACTTGAGTTCCAAAAGCAAAATTCCGAAGCAATCCATTTTACGGTTTCATTTCCACCTTGTCTAAATTGTGAATTTTTATCAATTAATCGGTCAATCGGGTTCGAAAATACACAAAATATGACTGAGACAAACAAAGTGATTAAATCAAAAATAATTTTTATCAACAAGTTTTATGAACAGAACTGTAATCCTTATCATATCCAACATTGAATACTATAGTTATACTCATTGCCATCAGAAATAGGTTCTATATGCATTCACGTTTCGTTACCCTCCTACTCCAAACATTTCTTGATTGCGTTACACAATACTGGCTGCGCCACTATTAAACTCATTCGCAATAATAATTTGCTTGTTCACTTATACTTGCGGTTGCAATTAATTATTTTTAACAGGGATGTATTAGAGTTTTTAGCAACAGAGCACTCTTAATTATCCAGAGATTGTTGTTTATAACAAATATGTCACGAAAAACTAGAGACGGAGCCGAAGGCGACTTTGACTCAGATAAGATTTATTAGGAGCAATAACAACGCACTTCGCAAATGTGCACGCAATTACGTCCGGTATTTACACGAGAAATCCAGCAGAAATGAAAATTACCGCTAATGTCATGAGGTAATGAATCACTTCCGCAGGGTGTTGTGAGTAAGAACGCTATCTTTACTCAATGAGAACTATTTACAATAATTCGAACACCGTGGGCAGCAATAGCCTTAATGTATGTTACATATTTAAGAGACTGAGGAACCTGTTCACCCAGGAGCAGAGTCTGACATTTACCCTCTGGTTAATCCGGCTCTGACTTTCAATCAAAGTCATAACCCGGCAATAATGAAAATAAGAAAATTTATAGTTAACTACTCATGTGCTCCCGGGCTGTTTCTCTCTCTCTCTCTCTCTATCTCTGTCTCTCTCTCTCTATCCTTTATGTCACTAATGATTTTGCCTGTACATAATACCGCAATTATTTGTGATGTTATTGTTCAAAGTTTCGATCAATTTAAATGCTAATTGTTTATCCTACGTTCAGTTAGTGACTCGGTTATTTGAATTTGTTTATTATAGTTTCAAAGTTCAATTGATGGTTATAGTTGTGGGAATATCTATGGTGGTGAGATCCCGTTGAGTATAATAAAACGTTGTGGCTCCTCAATAAAGATCTAAGCCGGAGTGTGTAGTTGTAGTGGTTTTCGTACATTGACCAAAATTTTTGCTGTTTCTACACATCAGCTGCAGCTATCATCCCCATCCCTACAAATGATTTGTAATCTGTTATTTCCTTCTGTCGCGCAGTAATTGATAAAAAATGTGTAATTCACATAGAGACTGTGAACAGTAAAACGAAAACCTAACAAGTTCGAGTAATCATGCGCGTAGCTTATTCGTGCTTGAGGTAAAGTTAAATGTTTCACTTCATTGGATTGAGTTGGTTACGTGATTCTTAGCACAATGCTAAACGGAATGATAGAATATGACTCCGTTTCAACCTCTTTTCTAATCTATTTTGTCGTGTCTAAATGTCATTGAACGCCAAAGTGGTTGAACTACGGCCAACAATAATGTTCTCCAATTTTATTGAAGCAAAAGTTGAGTTTATAGTTTCGACAATCAAGTTCATCAATTAGGTCATTATTATTTTGGTGTACGTCTTTGGTATTTTAAAGCAGTACATAAAATTTAGATGTAAGGTAGTGTAAATAGTGTATTTTAGCCTCACCAAATTATAACATCTCCCTCCTATGTTATTAAATAAATTTGAAGAGAAATGAATATCACAAATTGTCAATTGTTAAAAAGTGGAATTTAATAAACAGAAAAATTATTTATAAAATGTGCACGTTTCGGTGCTTAACAAATTGTATTTCATCTAAAGATCAAATAAATTTGTCGTAAAATAGTTTTAAGAAACAAATTTTATGTATTTTTGCACCATCAACTTACACATTATTTACTTATATTTATACCTATTGACCCCGGTCCCCGGATAAGTACATTGAGCAGAAATTTATATAAATTCATATAAACAAGAATAAAAATTAATTTAACTTTACTGTTGTGTATATTCCCCGTAAGGTCAGAATTTATTACCTTTTTAAAAAAAACTCCTTTCGAACGTATCTAATAAAATTAAAATGAAAATGTGACAGTAAATTAAAGAACTCGTCTTTTATTTCTTGGTGAAGTTGCTGGACGCTGGACCATGGATCATGTTGCATCAATAATAAAAATGAAATTTGATTCATTTAGATTCGTTTCGAAAAGGCTGGCGATGTTATTCGAAATTTTTTTTAAAAGAGTAGCCTTTACGAAACGAAGCGAGATGAATCGAATTTCATTTTAATTAGAATTTGCTTATTGCCTTGACTGTAAGTCAGATTCTTATGCCGGAAAAAACCCTAAAATGTTTGTATGAAAGATTGTATGAAATGTTATGAAAAACGTAATTGTTTGTCCCAATATTTTGCTTGTAAACACGATAACTTGAGTACTTATCAACCAATTACTAATTTCATTTTTCTAATCGACGCAGAATTTAATTCTTGAGGCTAAGTTCGAAGATGGGCGATGTGGGACTAAGGATCTGGACTTGGATCTTATATTCTTATTGAGGGACTCGAGTACTATAAGGAACCATATTAAGTTCGCAAAATTTTCCAGCCGTTTCGGAGAACCGGCACTCATGGCCGTGCGGGACCGACGAGTTAATTTGAATACAGATTGTTAGATAGAGGGACTAATTCTAAGCTAATTCGTATTGAAATGGCTCCCCTCGACAACTTGACCACGTAGCTACAGCCAGCTAAAGTCGAAAATTCGACATCTTTGAATGGTGATATGTCCAAGACGAAGAAAGTTTGAAACTCTTTGAATGGCGATTTTGGTAGAGAATTCCATGCTCTATTAAACGCCGAGAATGGATTTTACAAAATTTGTCTGAATTGTACAATATTTGAAAAAAAAATTATTTTCACCATCCTCGGCGAAACTAGGACTTATCTGCAATACACAGGTTGACCCTGTCTGCAACAAAGCAATAATGCCTGATCAGCCTGCAGTCTAAGCTTTACAACGATACCACACTCGCCGGGGTAGGGTAATCTCGCACACCACACAAATTCATGGTGTGCGAGATTCACCTCTAAGTGGTGAATCTCGCACAGTCATGACTTTTCGTTACATGTCGTAAAAGGACGCATACTATGATCGCGTGTGCGAGATTCCCCGACACCCACTCGCCATACCAGCCTCACAACAAGTATCTATTACGACATTTTGTTTGCAGCAAGGTCACTCTACGACGAAACTTTCAATTTACTATCTATCTTCAAGTGTCCGTTCCTTTAGAATGAGTGGAATTGTTATGCAATTTTCATAAATAAGTGGTTTAAGTTATTTGAAGCAATTCTTACATTTATTACATGTATCTGGAGTCGATTAAAGCTGATTTCCACATATTTAAATCATAGGGTAAATTTCCTCTAATGGCTAGCGAAACCTCCATTACCAAGCTTAGGTACGTTGTTCCCAGCCTTTAAGTACTTGATTTGTTATTTTTTTCCTAGAACAACAGTAAGTCTTTATCCCACGACGAAGGAAAGGACTATAATTCCACTTGAGACTGTCCAAACGTAATTTATTGTATTCGAAAAGCTCAGCGAAAATTAAATTTACCACAAATGTCATCAGGTAATAAAATGAATGATGTTTGTGTGGTGCTGCGAGTATAATACCATAGAAAATACACGAAAAATTCGTGAAATTCGATGCGATCTCAAGACGCATTTACATTTCATAATAAAAGACTTCAGGCGAAATATATTACGGTTAAAAAGGGATAATAAGGGGTTAAACGAGTACTGTGTAATCTGAGGAGAAGTCAGAATCATCATAACGGGATTTCTTTGTAAAGTTTAAGCTTTTTTCGATTTCAACAGATTACTGCAAAAACGTCTTACATGTCATTTAAGTTGTTCAAGGTCATCTATCTATCAGAAGCGACAACAAATATTAAATATTATCGCAACGAAATCATTAGAATCTGTTACTTCAGTTGTTTGAAGTTCATGACAGTGTTTGTTACAAAATCTTTTACTTCATTATCATTCGTCTCAACATACAATTCACTAATGAGATCACATTAACTGGATGTCATCGATTAATTTTGTCATTGATGCCGACAACAGATGATCAGCCGTTTCAGCTTAATGTACCTACCTTATGAGCGTGGGAATTTGATCTCTCATTGTTTTAATTTTAACTTATAAAGTGAGAGAATATTATTGACCCTGCAGCTAGAATGTCTAATTTCGTACTTTTACAACTCATTCGGGAATCGCTTTCCAGGAAGTGCGGGAAAACAGGAAAAATCGGATAGGACAATCAGACTAAAAAGCCATTAAAACAGTGTGTATGCAGTGTTTTCTGCGTGCATCTCATGAAGTTGCGATTCAATATTGATGACCTGTATATCAAATGAAATATATCAAAATATCCAATTTTTGAGAAAATCACGTTTGTACAACAGTAGCTATTGTAGTTAGTGTGAGAAAAATTGCTTGTTTTCGATTGTTTTGACCAGTTTTTCTCGTATATCTCTTGAAATATCTTCGCAGAATTGATGTTCGATGTGACAAATGAAAGGTAAATCAATAGCCATTGTGTCTGAGTCAGTAAAAGAGCCCGTTTCGTGTGTTTTCGTTAGTTTTCTTCAGTTTTCTTCGAACATATTGGAGATTCTTTAGAGTTTTAAAAGTCATCTTTATTTCCAGAATATGATATTTTGGCACAAAATTTGAAAATTCCTTAGCAAATTTAAATTTAGCGCCAAAATATCATATGTTTGTAATCGCTTAATTGGCTGGTAATGACTTTTAAAACTTTGATAAATCTAAAATTGCGTTTTCTAATAGATGAACAAACCGTATTATCCTCATATGTAATAATTGTTGTAAATAGTTAACTAGGCCCCATCTTTTGGATGGGTCAGATCCCTTGACTGACTGACTACTTTTCTCAAGAAGATTTTTGTAATCCGAGCAAAAAAAAATCACTCTAAAAGCATATAAAAGTATACCAGGGTATGCGTACCCTACTTTCGATACAAAACACGTATATGAGAAATTCCAGCACTTGATCATATACTGGCTCATACGTATTTTCAGTACTTAAGAGGCATCGATGATTTGCTGAAAAGTATACATTTGGGTGATTTTTAAATACTGTCTTTTGGTGATATATTTCCACCAAAATTATCATTATTCAAGTATGTACGACCGCAATAACGACCACGAATGTGTTAGCTTTCAACATAAAATAGATTTGGTTGTAGCAGTTTGACCAACCCTGAGAAAACTGAGCAGTTTATGAAAATTTCGGTACACTGGTCACTTTTTTCAGAACTGGTCAAGTGACTACAACCAAATCTACTTTCTGTTGAAAGCTAATACATTCGTGGTCGTTATTCACGCCGGTAGTGCGGTCGAAATTCAAAATGGAATGTGCGGAGGTCTTTCTAACGTAGCGTCATTTTCATACAATGAAGCGTTGAAATGTATTTTTCGGTTCACTTTTTCATCGAATCGTTCACTTAAAATTCAAATTTTAGGCACACTTACGGCGTGAATTGCGGTCGTGTGTTTTGAAAAAAAGGATTCTGATGAAAAGATACCATCAAAAAGGCAGCACGAGATACAGACCCTGGAAAGAGGCGAATTTCTTGCTTACATATTGAATAAAAATGAAACTCATGTGATTACGGCCCTCGCTTCGCTCTGGCCGCAAAGTTCACACTCGTCCAAACTTTAATTTTTTTCTTATCATCGATATAAAGATATTACACACACAAAATTTTGGAATGAATCCTAGAATATTACTCCAGTATATTCCATTAACAAGCTTAACCCAAAAATGTCTTTCTTAGTGGGATAATTGTCTTTTGTGGACCATTAAGAATTACTCAACTAATAACACGATAATATCACAGGACGATACAAAAATTCTTTTAGGAATATCTCTGAGATCCCCCGACCGTCATAGCCCAACTTTGAACTTATCCTCGGGAATGGAATTCCCCGTTGAATAAAAAAAGTTTTTGAAATCCGTTGAGGATTACGTCAAGCTATCGTGTTATCTCGGAACGAGACAAAAATTCTTTTGGGAATATCTCTAAGATCACCAGCCCGTTACGACCCATCTTCGAACGTAGCCTTCGTAATTTTATTCCCTGTCGATTAAAAAAAAGTTTTTGGAAATCCGTTGAGGATTACGTCAAGTTATCGTGTTATTAAGGAACGAGACAAAAATTCTTTTGGGAATATCTCTAAGATCACCAGCCCGTTACGACCCATCTTCAAACTTAGCCTCAGCAATTTAATTCCCCGTCGATTAAAAAAAGGTTTTGGAAATTCGTCGAAAACTACTCGAGTTATCGTGGAATCAAGCGACCAGACAAAAATTCTCCTGAGAATATCTCTAAGATCACCCGTCCGTTATAACCCATCTTCGAACTTAACCTGAGGAATTTAATTCCCCGTTTTTGGAAATCCGTCGAAAACTACTCGAGTTATCGTGGAATCAAGGGACGAGACAAAAATTCTTTTGGGAATATCTCTAAGAACACCCGACCGTAATAGCCCATCTTCGAACTTAACCTCATTAATTTAATTCCCCGTCGATTAAAAAAAAGTTTTTGAAAATCCGTTGAAAATTACTCAAGTTATCGTGTTATCAACGAATCATCAAAGTGTGACAAACATTTTCTGTATTTAAGGTTTTTGGTCATACATTCATGCATTTTCAATCATAGTAGTGATCATTGTGTGACAAACATTTTAGGGTGTTTATCATCCGTAAGACCCATGACTTTCAGTCAAGGAAACTATGTAAAAGTTGATGTTGAAGTTAATTTGATTGTTTCAAAGTCTTGGAATGGTGTACTTTTCCTGTTTTCCTGCAACTCCCCGTGCACAAGCGTGACTATGTTTACCAATTCGGTTATAATAAGTTAAGTTTTATTTTGATGTATAATGAAAAAATCTAAAGAAGTAGACGGAAGGATGGACAAAAACGGGTCAACGTCGTTTGCAAACAATTCCGATTAAGCTTCATGTACGTGTATGTTGTCAACTTCTCTCAATTTTACTCAGAAGGTCAATTTCGGTTAAATATTTGAACACCTTAGGTTGATTTCTAATAAGATCCCAAATTTGTATTGTTAGGGATGTGTCTAAATGTGTTAGAATCACTTATAGACTGCACAGCAGGACTTATTTTCTAGAAGAAAAAAAATCTAAAACTTTTCCAAAAATTGTTGGAATTTCTAACAAAAAAATTCTAGCAAACAGGTCCAGTTTGCACAGTCATGCCATACGATGATTGATCGGGTGAAAGATAAAGACACATTTTTTTTTGTTTAACTTTAAAAAATATATTTTCATCAAATGGGTTCGTTTAAAATTTTTATTTTTTGTTGTTGTTGTTTTAATCGGTTTGTTGTTGTCCATATTCTAAATCAACATCCATAATAAATCACATTTAAAACTCAGTCTGACTTTAAAAACTTTTTTAACACATCAATTTCGCTAACAATAATACAATTTAATAACAATTTGAAAACAAAGAAAAAGGATCATCCTAATCGCCAAAAATAAATTCGATAAAAACGAAGAATCCGTCTGAACCGGAAAGACATTTAAAATAGCACATCTGCGCACAATGAAATGTTTTTTTTTTTGTTTTTTTTTGTTTACTGTTTAAAAGCAAAGAATCCCGTTGGATCCCATTCACCGTTTTCTACTGGACCGAAAGACTCGTCAAAGAACCACTCGATGGTTTTGAACAAATGATATAGAACGCCGGACAAATTGTGACCCTCATCCGAGTAGATCTGCGAAATGGAAGTAGGAAAATGTGCATCGATATTGTCGATATGATTTGCTAGTTTCTCTTTTACCTGATGTCGAAATCCTACGCCCTGTTCGATCAACGCTCTCGCGAGCAAGAGCGAATGTTGTTGATGCACGATCGGATCGGCCGTTCCATGGACGATAAAGAAATTTCTGGAGTCAATATTTCCCGCTTTCATCGTCAGATCGGACTCCTGTATGGCTCGCAGGTAGTCATCGTTCCGTGGCATATACCGTTCGGTGAAGAAAGAATCTAATCGAAATTGACGAAAAATGTTGTACATTGACGATGATAGTGAGTCCTATTTTCGGTATTTGATCCTTAAAAATTCTTTAAAATTCTGTACAGCAGTTTATACAACCTTGCTGGTATGCTCTGTGATAAAGGTCTATGAGATTCGCATGGTAACCCCCAAAACTGTCAGTCAAATGGCGAATTCATTCTACCTAAAATGGAAACACATTCGCATCCTGACGTACTAGAATTGGTTTTCTGGCTAAGAAACTGCTCAAGTTGTGCGATATACTCAATAAATCTGCTACTTCCTTTCTTTAAACTGTCAGCTATTGTTCGATACAAAATCTTTTACTTGGTTTGATTTAACATTCATTTTGCTAAATAAAACCACACGGATGTTATCACTCATCGTTGCTGTCAACAACAGATGATAAACCGTTTCCGTTTCCGATTCTTATTCTAGGGTGAGATTCTTACTCCAGCTACACATAATCATTGTAAGAAATGTTTCAAATAACTTAAACCACTTATTTATGAAGAATAGATAACAATTCAATTAGCTTAGAGCTGATACTACAGGCTGCTCAGGCATTATTGTCTTGTTATAAGCAGGGTCGTCCTGTGTATGACAAAGGAGGCTACGTTTCGTCGTGGATGGTGAAAATAAACTTTTTAAATATTCAGACGACTTTTGTAAAATCCACTACCAATATCGCTATTAAAAGAGTTTCAAACTCTCTTCGTCTTGTCACCAGCGAAAAATGTCGAATTTTCGACTTTCGCTGGCTGAAGCTCCATGGGCAGGTTGTCGACGGAAGCCACTTTACAACGAATTGAAATTGAAATTAGCGTTGAATTTGTCCCTCTAACCGTTGCGACTCATGGGTTCACCATAGATGCCGGATATAAGAAATGGCCAAGCGGATACGGATACGGAAACTGAATACAGTTTTGTGTAGTCCTCGAGACCTCCAACCAGAATATATATAAAAAATCAGACGTGTTGTCGCGACCCTATTTAAGTTTTGTTCAACCCCGCCGTGAGAAATCTATCCCGAAAATAGAAAATTTTCTGTCTACATAAAGCGTTAGTTTCTCGGAAAACACTCTACATCGAGACCGCACCAGTAACCATAGACAATATTGATACCGTCTACAAACTAGAGCTACACCGCGAACAACTGGGTCACCACCATCAACCATGACACCAACACTATGAACATCTTGGTCGCTACTATCAACTACGTAACTAGCACGATCAACTACGACATCACTACGATCAATTTGGTCACCAACATATACGACACCATCACGTACATCTGTGAAACCACTACCCAGGTCACCATTCTAAGAATAAGAGTTTAAGAGTCCTTTCATGGAGGTTGAGGTTACTCAAACGTAAATTGACAATTATCAGGACTATTCAAGAATAGGTCGGACTGTTGCATTCATTTTCTATCTAGATCGGCTGGAAACACTTTAACAATTTAAGAGGCCCCAAAGCCAAAAATTGCCAAGCATTCTGCACGGCCAATGCATTCTGCACGACCAAAAAGGATTTTTTTTGGGAAATTTTCAGGGTCAAATCACCAAAAATAGTCCGTTCTGAAAGTGTACGAAAGTTTGCTTCTTACTGTGATGCGCAAAAGAGACAATAGGATTGATAGCTAGGGCACATTGCAGCACTCGTTGTGAGTCTTCAGCTGAAACGAATGAGAAAAAAAACATTTTACTGGTCTTACAGTGACAATTTTCAATGCAATAGATCCATACCCAAAGTCATCGCAGCTGCATAGCCTCCATAACCCCAACCGTACGCACAAATTCGCGTCGGATCAACGAATTTCAAATTGTCACGCAGGTACGTTAACACACCCAATTGATCTTCGATTTCGACCGTTCCCAATTTGCTTTTCACCTGCGAACGCAACAGTTCGCCTTGGAATCCACTGCCACGCGCATCGATCTGAGCGATAATCATTGATTTTTGGCTGCACAGGTACCAGTTCCAATCGATTTCGTATTTTTCGGAAACAAGCTGAGACCCGGGTGATGTGTCCCTGCAATGTGTTACAGGAACTTGTAATTGGAGCATATGGCTCAATCGAAACGAAAAAAACTTTTCTTTTACTTACATGTGAACGATGAGCGGAAATGCTACTTCCTCCTCCTCTTTCATACCGGGCGGAAGAAATAGGCGAACTTTTGCATGAAAACCATAGCGAATTTCCACAGACACAGTTCGTATCTGCGGTATAGCCAATTGCGATAAACGATTGCGCAACGCATCGCCACTGTGTAGCACAACGATTTTGGTCATCGTACTCGTTTCCACCAAATAAATGGACGGTGTTTCCGGTCCCAGACACTCCTGTACGTAGTACGAATAATCTTTGCTAAAATAGCATCGATTGAACAAACAATTGTTCGGTATGTGGCCGATAGTTGAATCGAAATTCTCGGATGCATTTCCACCGGACGAATTGGACAACAGTTTGAACGTATGCGGGCCATTTTCACAGGTCATGCACATCGGCAGAGTGGATGAAACGAAAATGCGATTCGGTTTCTTTGTCACGTTCAATGTTAGGCTGATTCTGTACAAATGACGTTGTCCCGGTTTCAGTTTCGGTGTGGCCATAAAATAGACATTCTCGTTGATCTCGTCCCAACCGACGATTTCGGTTACTTCCCACTGGCCCATCGTTAGCGGTACGCTTTTCATGTCGGACATCGAAATAAGCACTACGTGCCGATAATAGCCGTGCTCACCATCTCGAACGGGCAATCGCTTTAACATAAATCCACCGATTTGGAAGTCAGTGCGGTTGTTCGGGTTGTTCAAAGCGTTCGGATCTGGAGTTGTTGTTGCGTTCGATGATGATGATGTGGTCATGCCACTATTTCGATAAGTTGTTTCAGTTTTGGAGAAAATTGGTTTCTCTGCCGGAAAAATCCATCCGCCATCAACGATATTTTCGATGTGAATCTGTAGCGATTTTAGAACGGTAATTAGTTTGGCAATATACCACGCTGTTCTGTACTGCCGTGTTAAGCCGACACTCTGTATTGCATGTTGGTCTTGACTATTAAGAAGCTTTCGTGAGCTTTAAGCTTCTTTTGTATTCCACCGAAATATTTCACTTTTCCAATGGAATCAAAAAGAAGCTGAGCTTTTCGAAAGCTCTCCAAAGCACACAAACGATGCAGGGTGTATACATGTTTCAAAAGCTTTGGTTGAAAAAATTTTGATTGTAAAGCTCTTAGACCAATTATAATTAATCGTAGAAAAAGCTCTTGTTTGAAAAGCTTCAGATTAGTTGCTTAGTGTTGAAAGCTTTTACTAAAGCTTCGTGTCTGAAAACTACTTCCATTGAATGAAAGTAAAGTTTTATGAAAGATGTACATGTGTTGAATGAGTAAGCTCGTGTGGCTGCTCAACAGTTTATTTCAAAAGCTTCGCTCCGATGTATATCATAACGAAATTTTCATCACTTCAGCACCTCAATTTCATCAGACAGAGGCAATGACAACAAAAAATTCCCAGCAAGGAACATTCTCTTACCTCAGTACAGTTAAATGTTGGTGCTCGACATACAACAGTCAAGGCACTGGTCTGTTCTCTGTTAGTAAATGTTATTGACAAATCTATCGGCGACAACCAAATCATATTTCCCACGTAGCTGTTATTACCGTTCAAATTGGCCGGCGGCAATATCGCTATTTTGTTGATGAACTTCAGCACGGACAAATCGACGACGAAAACCGTTACATTCGGATTGTTGGTCCCCTCTTTCGGATAACGAATTGACTTGATTTTCGGATATTTTGAATTGTCCAGCCATGAATATCTACGGATAACCGGAAAAGAAATTAATTTATCGCTAGATGCAGCCGGCTTGGATGTGTAACACAAACTCGTATTTGCTGACGAGGCTATCGTTGAATGATAGATAGGATAAGTAAGTTGCATCGGTGGAGAATGCTACGGTGTCGGTTTTTAACTCTGGAACATTCGAATACAGCCAATCCGGTATTCCATTGTATATGACTCCTTCGTTTCCTGGAAAGACAATGATAGGAAAAAGGTCGTCAATTTCGTTTTTGCGCTAGTCTCGTATGTAGCACAGATCGCCTGATTCTTTGTGCCAATACAAACATCCAACTCATTCAGAAAAGGCCATTACCTGTTGTGGTTATCCGACAGACTAAATCGTTCTGCACCTTAGGCTTGTAGTACAGATCATTTTCAAATACAAAAGCAATGGCTTGTGATCCAGACTTGGCATTAGATACATAGGCTCCAGGAAGGTTTGATTTTGTGGTAGGAACTGGCGCCCACACTACATGCTGAAGTAATGGGGCTTCGCGACTACTATCTTTTGGCGACAATGGGAAAATATTTTGACTCTGAACCTCATAAACGTAGTACCTGTTCAATCGAAAAATGAGTGACAATTTTTTGAGATGTCGAAAACTGACCTAGAAGAGGAGAGAGTACAATCAGCTAGCAATAGTACATATTTCACGTCTGGCGACACTATGAACTTTTCTGCATTCAATTGTCTCTGTTGGAACAATCAATAATGAGTAATTTCATTTGAGTTTAGTCATCTAGTTAATCAACTCACAAATGTTGTATTTGTCATAAGAACTTTCACCGTTGATGTATCTATTACCAATATGGATAATCCACCGTATGGATCCCTGTATACAAGTTCACCATCTAGAAATAGAAATGGAAAACATGATTCTCTGAATGAACCGCATTTCAACACACAAAAGATGCGTAACCATTTATCCACGATCCATTGAACGGTTTCCAACGTAATCCATTTCCATTGATATCGGATAGAGTAAGTCGTCTTCCTTTAACTCGCGCACCTTCATCTTCTGTTGGAGAAATGAAATCGTTCAATTGATTCGGAGGATTAGGTAAATAAAAAATAAAGTGAAAAGGTAATGCAATGCACTTAAATAATGGGCTTAAATAATGGGCTTAGAACGAAAAGCGTTTGTCAACTCTTACATATGACTAGTTAGTGTGTCTATGTCAGTCTATCTATCTGTTAAGTTCACCACTTGAGTAGGTCTGACCTGATAGGCTACCGAAATTGTGGTTTATACTTGGCACTTGGGTCAGACTATCCTAAGCAAGGTTCGCTTAAGTATTGTAAGGTATGTCATGTATATCTACAACAGAATAAATAGTGTTTAGTGATAGTGTAACTGCAGCAAGTATTTGTCTTGGGACAGTTAAGCGTTTCGCTTTAGATATATTTTTTGTACTAGGCCTTAGCACACAATACAGGTCTATTTGGCGATAATCGTTGTAATGCGCTGCGATGCAGAGCTATTATTTTGGTAAGTCTTTTAATGTTTTATGGATGGAAATTGAAAGTAATTTATGAAAACCGTTCCCTTGGAAAGAGAAGGGTTTCTGAATCTTTATCCAAAATTTCCCTTTTACTCAAAAGTCTCGAAAAAAAGTGGACGGAATTTATGGATGTTCCTCACCGATGCAATCATAACAATGAGGACTTGGTAAAAACATTCATGGGGCGTTCAACCGAGACCTCATTTAGTGTTATTCAATACGTCAAGTTTGTGAAATAGCCATTATGTGTACTGAAAGCTTTTTATTTATTTAAATTGTCTCTAGGAATAGCTCAAACAAAAATCTTAGTCATCTTAAAATCTTAGAATGAACAGTTTTAAAGTTACCTGGCGAGAGTAAAAATATCGAAAATACAATTAGTCCTAAAACAGCAGCTATAACAAGTAAAGCAATGAAAATTCCTCTCCAATTTCGTTCACTTGGTGAGGAGGCAACTAGTTCCTGCAAATAAAAAAAATATTTCTGTTAGATCATCACGAAGCGGCAAGTAATTCTAAATGAAAAGTAATGACTAATCAACTGCAGAACAATGAATTGTAGTGACAACGGTCATTTGTCTCGAATTTTGGACGTTATTTTCATGAATTGGCACCAAACTGTGAATTTTTAGAGTGCAACTTTCACATCTCTTTTACCATAGTTCTATAGCTTCCAAAAGAAATAACGTAGACAAAAAAGTCGGAGTCTGCTGTAATTGTAATCATTAAAGAATTTGCAATGACATCTCACATTTGAGAGTTCATGCTTGGAGCGAGAGTGCTTTAATGCAAAACTTTCCGTTAAGGTAAAAGGAATTTTGTCACTAACTGTGGATTTACATAGCAACGTAAAAGTGACAGATGCAAAAATTTTCTCATACGGCAACTCGAAATTTCATTCATAATTTTAATTTTATGAATGAAATTTCGGGTTGCAGTATTTAAAAAACATTGCATCTGTCACTTTTACGTTGCTATGTAAATCCACGGTAAGACTAAAATTGAAGTCATCGCATTATTTTCATCATGCATCATTTGAATGGTACATTGATGTACTTTTTGGCACCAGTGATAAAAAGGATTTCCATAAAACGTTTTCGTACTACAGACACAAACAAAATTACTTTTCGCAACTCCTTATATAATCGTTATTGTTGTTATACGAGTGCGAAGTACTTTATTAGGCTCTAGATGTGTCTAATGTCGAATGTGCCTGCTGCATCGGGCCATAATTACACGTCTATAACCTAATAAAGTACTTTGCACCGAGATTCATACAACGATTTATGCAACACAAATTGCTAAAGTTTGCAAAATTTGCACATTATGATGCTGAGTTTCACTATTTTGGTTACTAAATGTGTAGATTGTCACTCGAGGCCTCGGAGGAGTGATATGTGAAACCATAGATTTTCCACAAATGGAATAAGTAAAGTTTGGTATTAGACAACTTAGATATTAGAGTTGGTAAATATTTAAGGGGATAATGTTCCACAAGGGTCGTGAAATTCCATGTAATAGTACATTACTATACCAGTGAAGTAATTTGATATCTCGTATCCAGATGAGTAAAAGTATCCGAGGGCTTCAGCCCGAGGTACTTTTACTCATCGTGATACGAGATACCAAATTATTTCACGTGTAAAGTATAACGTTTTACTTTACGAGCGGGGGAAAAGGTTTTCAGTAAAGTAAAAACATTTTCTTCGATGAAGGATCAGATATGATTTCACTGAACACTGACTCTGGCTACCCTACGAGCTCCTCTTATCAAACCTATAGTCTGTATTTTTGTGCATTAAGGCCAAACTTATTTTTGGTTCATGGCATCAGCGGTTTCAGATGAAATCAGACTATCTATTTCCAGTCAAACACTCCGGTATGTGTATTCGAAGATGGACTATACCTCTTTCTTGTCTGCCAACATAACCTTCTTCAGTGGGGACGTTTCCACAGCAGCTACTTCTTTTTTGACAATTTTCATGGTATCTGTTAAACGTCGGATTTGAGCCATATCACAACGTAGAAGTTTAGGTGAGTTATACAAAGTAATAAACAAGTGGCTCGTTTTCTTAAATCAAGATGCTTTAGCCTATCTTAAAAATTGTTTTTTAGGAACTTCCTGCTGGTAATGATATCTGTGATAAACAGTCTGGTTGAGTTTTTGTTTTAAACTTCTTATTTATAAAAATCGTTGAATTTTTGATTTTTTTAAACTTATGTTGTGAACACAAACAGTATAACGAGTAAAACGTTTCCGATATATCCCACTGTACACTCCAAATTGAACGATACGATGGTTTGTACAGTATCACAAAACGTGTCACTGTGTCACACACCACTTTAATCGAATAAAATTGAAAATTTAAAATTGATATGAAAACTTATTTTCCTGTAGGTATATTATGTACTTATTGTCGTAATTGTTTGCATTAAATATTTAGATTTTCTCTGTCCTGTATTATCGATTTGTTATTATTGGTACACGGTGTACAAAGAAAGTAATTAAAAAATTGTTAGAGAAACTCCAAAAAGAAATTTCCAAAAAATTAAATGCTCGCACACACAACCTCCTCTATCACTAAAGAGAAAAATCGATATTATTTTGATCATAAACAAGACGTCGTAGGCCCCACATTTATTTATTATTTTGTTTCGGTGTTTTGGAATGTGTAGTCATTTTTCGGTGAACAATCATTCAATTTTAACAGCAAAAGTTATTTTTACTACAAAACAATAAACCGACTTTTCTGTTTTTCTTTTTCGTTTCACCCACTATTACTGGATTGATTTTATTTTTATTGATTCCAACCGATGTATGACTTTCGAAATTTTACAATTGTAAACAATGTCTAAGGAAAAAGGTGTATCATATGACTGGATGGTCTGAGATTGAATGATGGAACAGATTTTCTTATCTTATTTAATTTTATTAACATTAACAATAACATATTGATTCACACTTTTGGCCACTTGATATTTTATTTCATTTTAAAAATTACGATTAAAAAACTTGGATTTTCTTTCACTAGATTTTATTAAAAAAAAAGTTTTTTTTTTATTTTATTTTGGCAGAAACGGAAACAGTTGACATCACCCGATGAAAATTACATTGCAACTAAATAGTCTGACTGTAACTGAAATGTGTGTTGTAAAACACCATCCCGTCAAAATAGTACCGAAATGAAAATGATAAACGGTAAACTAAGCTACAATGAACAGATGGCGCAAAAATCGTTTATCCGGAAAAGCGTCTTCGCTTCGGAAAAGTTTTCGTTTTCTCCTTTTTCCTTTATTTAGTGTAGATGGCATTACATTTCATATAGAGCTTAGCTATAGTTAAATCGAATTTTCAAGGAAACTCAACAGCTAAATCAAACAACGAGAGTAACACAGTAAAATCTCACATAGATTTAACGTTAGCTTCTATTCACAACAAAAACAGTTCCAAGTGAATGTAAAATTTGATACTAAATCAAAATTAGCACCTGATGTTATACTTCGATCTGTGGCTGTGATTACAATTGAAATTAATTTCTCCAAAAGAATTCTAAGTTTAGGTTTTCTGTGAGAAATGTTAAGTCTGTTTCTATTCCTAAAACACACTCTTCATGAATATGTTTCGTTTGAACAACTGTTTTTCGGTTTGTGCTAGCAACAACGGAGCTTTGAAGATAACAACACTCTCTGTAGCAAACAAACTCGGTTTTGACGCTGTCACCTTTGTTTGTAGAATCATGAACTATTTCTAATTTCTATTTTTACATGTAAAATGCAAATGCATTTTTACCAACTTAATAAATGTAGTTAGTTTTCTGGACAAGCAACGCACTGTCTAGCACCGAAGCTGACTTTGCCGTCACTCAAATAGAGGACTGAACCGATCAAAGTTGGCTATTCTTTTTCATACAATGGCTATCAAAATTTTTTACAAAATAGTCAACAGGTGTGTTTTTGACCTTCTAATTGAGTTATGTCAAAGTCAGCTTCGGTGCTTGACAGTGCGTTGGGACAAGGTATCGACGATGAAACTATTACCAATATCATTTGAGTCAAATCATAGCTGCCATGCGTTTAAAATATATTTTCATAAATCTCTATATGATTTTAGCTACATTGGTACTATTGTGAGCCACGTGGTGCATTTCAATCAATTGTAGATTACACTGGCTGCTGCAAAAGTAATTCATGACATGTGTGTCTTTTGAGCAGCAAGTTTTGGTAACTGTCTTTCTCGGCTTCGGCTCGGATATATAACTCAACACTTGTTAAAAAACAGTTATCGGAGCAGGTTCCTCAAAAAGACATGAATTTGCGATATTCCAAATTAATGATTTACGTAGCAGCATTCAATGTATTCTGGTTTATTGCCTGTCACATGCGAAAATTGAATATCACAACGGAATTCACGTAAAATGAAAATATTTTTCAATAATGTAATAGATCGTTTTCGCAGTGGCATTCTGATTTATAATCGTAAACTTTCGCATGGTGACGGTAACAAAATCTATTTCCGACAGGATCTTTCGGACAAAAATATTACTTCCTCTGTTTTAAAGGAAACGTCGTCGTCAATTGGCCTGTAGAGGCGCCACAATTTTTGTTCAGTACTTCATTCTTTGCGCTCTACTTTCTGTTTAAATAACTTCATTCTGGTCCAGTATAGTTGGTTCATAACAAAATAAGGCGTTTGCATTAGCAATTTTATGACGAAATGTACGATGTAATAGAATTACAGATTTTTGCGTTTATTGTGTAACGTTTCTGCCATCATTCAAAAATAATTAAAATTTAACGAAAATTAGACCGATAATATTCCGATAGGCAGACAGGTTCTAATGAAAATATTTTTAACCTTTCACAGACAGATGATAAGATAGTTTAGTTTTTAAGAGGAAGCAAGTAATAGCAATTAACTCTGCCTCACGTCATCTCTTACAGCAAAAAATATGTTCAAACTAAGGAAGTAGAAGATTTTGAATCAATCTGCTAACAATGTTTGACCACTGTTTCGGAGAAAAAATTAAATACGCCTTTCGACGTTTTGCATTAATATGCAGTTCAAAAATACCATTTCTCATCAGGTCATGGTGAAAGTGATGAAACGATGCTCTAGGGACACTATATCAATTCGCACACGAACAGGTCTAGCGAATCATAATCGAAATTCGTCATATAATTAGTGTAGTAGGCTCAGCCGTAATTTGACACTTTTGACACGACAGAATATCATTTTGGATTAAAGCACTGAAAACCTGAGAACTTTGATAATTGGTGAAGTACCAACGAAATATTCCTTCCCGAGTTTTATAACCAGCCACAAGAAGATTTTTTAATTAACTCTTAATCTTTACTACTTTACCTCATCGATTCACTGATGGTGACATGATTCCATAATCACGATTTCGTCACAACTAACGTCTTTGTCTTCTAACCTAATTTCCATGATTAATCGTGTAAACGATTTGCGTGGCATTCTTTGCAAGCTTTCATAAAACCGTTTCGTTATAATCGATTACATTTCACCCGACCACCCGTCCATGCCCAAAAACGTATACTTTATGTAACGTATTAAACAAGAAACAATCATTTTTCAATAACAGAAACGATTTTTATCGAAAAGTTAGGCATTTCAATTTTCCCGTCGTTCATCAATCACAACATCAACTCCGTGGCTAGTTGTGTGATGATTTACGTGTTTGCCGATATATGTAAATGTGTCATTATTTCCGTCGTTAGATGTGGTGTTTTCCGTTTTTGTTTTTCGCAAACACGTAATAGTATTTTACATGCTTATGGAAGGTAAAGTGCACTTTACATCACTGCTTGTGATAGGGAAAATGCACTTACCGTCCACAAACATGTAAAATGTGTTACGTCACTACTTGTAAATGCTTGTTTAGGTACGTGTGATTACTGCACTCGTCTTCGGCTCGTTTCGCAAACCTCACACTTGCCTAAACAAATATTTACAAACAGTGACGTAACATATTATTACAAAACTAGGGATAAAAAGATGAAAAGTAGAGTTTTCGTGTGAATTTTGTTGATCCGAAGCGAAGCCGAGGTCAATAAACACACAAAAGCGAGACTTTTCATTTTTATCCCGAGTTATGTAATGGATTTTACATCCTGAGGGCTTCGAAAGAAGTGCTTGAAACATGAAAATTACAGTTTTCGACGCATGTAGCATGTAAAATATTTAACGTTATTGCTTTGGCGCAATCCTCAAAACAACAACTTTCGGAGCAAGAACTATTACGTTTTAAGTCTTATTATTAGTTGATTAATGCTATTAATGCTAGCGAATAATAGAGTAGATGTCAGTGAAATTCGGATGTTCAGCTGTATGGTGCAGGTGCGTTATCTTTTCTGCATTCACAACTTCAATCTATACAAAAGCGTTGAAGTTGGCGAAAAAGAAAAATCGACAGAAATGTCCATCAATTTTAACAAAATGATTTTCACTCATATAGAAGGAACATTGTATTGAGGTAATACAACCGTACCTTTATTGTAGCTAAGTACCGTACAAATTGGTTTAATTGAAAATTGTGCCGTAGTTGTTAGAACTGTAAGTTACCGTCAAAAACCAGACTCGATCATTTATTTTGCTTTCATTTTACTCTAGCTTTCACTGGTTTCATTGTTTTATTTTTCGCACTGTTTTCATTTTATCCGCACTCTAAGACAAAATCTCTTTAACACACTAGTGTTATCCATGACTATTCGACAACAAAGTTATCCAAGTTATTGATAAAATAATGTGTTGAAATTCAAATAGAAGCTTACTTCTTTATGGGCTTGATTCGACGGATGAATGGTTCCCGAACAACGGTTTAAACTGTAATGATTCACATAGTGCAGAAGTCAATCATTTTATAGCAATTTTCACTATATGCATTCAATGTCCTTCAAAAGGTTTGAGCAGACATTATACCAATAATATGTTAATTGTACGCCCCCAATTCGTTGTCTTTGGTTACGTTTGGTTAAAACAACGCATAAAATGTAGGATTGTTACTTTCAGAGAACTGAGGAGGAAAATTTTAAAGGTCTTAGAGTGTCGTGAATTTGCGACTCGAAAGTTTTTACCTTTTCATTGTCAACTTTTTCGAAAGAATCGAAACCATTTTCCATTTCCGCCCAATGAATGGTCGAATATACTAGTATGTGAATGAAGGTAATTTAAAGTAGTTGTTTTGCAAGTCATTCTAGCGTCATGCAAAAATTCCCTGTATCGTAAAGATTCCTGTCCCGACGAATTTAAGAATAATTATTTGGTTTTTAAAATAAGTTCTCGCCAAAAATGGATTCGATTGAATATTAATAAGTCTCCCCTTCAGTAAGAAGCCTACATTTTCTACGATGTCGCAACTAAGACAAAGAATTGGGGGCGTACAATTAACATATTAGCATGTTAATGATATAATGTCTACATACATGTCGTGAAGGACATTGAATGGATATCGGTTAAGAGAGAAAATTGCTATATAAAACGACCGAGTTGTTCAACATGTCAGTCATTACCGTAATAACAGTTGTTCAGGAATCACTGATATTCAATACGAGTAATTTTGTGTAACATCTCTACTCGAAGCATATTAAGAAGTAAGATCCCATTCGAATTTAACAGCTAATTCTATGTTTGACTTTCATTTCATTTCATAGTTATGCAATTGAATTGTTTTGCTATAGCACTACGCTCCTAGCATTAACACTCGTAAGTCAAACGTCAAAAATCCATAAATCTTGTCGTAACGAGATAAATGCAGTGCCTATTTTGATCTCAGCAGCCTGCAAATGTTTTCTACGTTAATGCTAGGAGAAGTGCCGTGATTTTGCGCACAAGATGTGAGTTCATGTTCTGTATTTCTGTGTCGCATTGTTTCAGATGTCATCGTCAAAATACTTGCCATTGCGAATTGTCCTATGCCTACAAATTATCTTATTTGCTGTTGTTACCAATGGACACGCTAACATACGTCAACGCTTTTGTGGACCGAAATTAACAAAAACGATGCAAACGTACTGTCGAAACAATTACGCTTCTCGGCCATACAACAGTAATGTCAAAAGATCTGGTATAATGATTGAATTCGTATAGCTTCTGCCGGATCTGCCGGATATATGAAAAATATTCTTCCAATTCTTAGACGACGCCGAAGACAATGAATACGTCAACAATGAGCCGTTGTCTCATCCCCAATTTGCATACCGAACGCATCCACTTGGTAATTTGGTTCGGCAATTTGATTTGACAACAGCACTAGGTACGGCTGTGAAGCGTGGGGTTGTTGATGAGTGCTGTGTGAGGCCCTGTACACTCGAGGAGTTAATGTATTACTGCGCAGAATGAATGATAGATGATCTTGACTGACTAGCCTAGCGTCATACCCTACTTTGGCAACTATAAATTATAACAATTGCTGAATATATTTCAATTTATCTTGGACGCTGTTTTCTTTACGCGATAGTTTGGTAGTTTGACAAAGATTTGATGAACAATGAGAAGGGGTGGGAGAGAGAATGGAACACTTAGCTAAGTGCTTCATGCTTTCAGCACGACTTCATTTCACTAATGTGTCATAGAAGTAACTAACAACTGAAGACTGTCCATAAAAAAACGTTTTACTTGAATTTGTGGATCATCTCACCTTTTGTCAATTTTAGTCTTAAAATTTCGTTTTTTATGGACAGTTCCTTGGTATTGGAAGCTAAACCGTTTTCTTGTGAACTTTGTTTCTCTGTTGCAAAAGTTAAGCTGTTTCTGTTCCATAAAAAGTCCTCGTTGCAGCCCTCAAGGTTTGTGACGCAAACAGTTGAGTTCCTTTTACACCAATTTATTATTATCTACCGCAAGCTGTAACCACACTACACTGGAACTCTTCAGAGCAGCTGTATGATAATAATATAAATATTTTTTGCATTCCGTTCCGCTTTGTACGTTTCCCCCATCCGATAAATAGTCGCATACTATTCCTTATCGCACATTCTTCATATTATGCTCTATACGCGTAAAAAAGCAGAAGCTGTTGGCCGCATTAACACAGTATTATACATGGCACACCATTCCACATATGATTTTATTGATCATCGTAGATTTTTGTATAGAATCCATTTATTTCTTGTGCAGATGTTGGAGCCTTCACAAAACTTATGTAGATTATTCGATCAACATTTTCATACAGAATTCGCAAACAACCGTACAATGAGCGACACTCCTATATTATTATAGTATGATGTAGTGGCTGTTGCTTTATATACCGTAGAATGTGTCTGCGTTAAGAATATTTTTGAGGAAACAGTTTCGAGCGACAGGTACACTCAAATCGAATCAAGACCATAAATTATTCCGAGTTAAATGCGACCTTTTCAATTAGTGTGCTCTGATTTTAACAAACAATTAAGGGAAAGTTTTGTTGCCGACGCACCGTGTGTACATGTTTGATCGGTTTGTTTGTTCTACGGTTATTTACCGACGTTTTAGTAGGATTCGATATGTGTAATGATTGAATTTGAAAGTTTTTCACATTTTTCAGAGATCCACTTTCGATTGAAAAGGAGGGATTTCCGAAAGATTTTAATAGAAGTGAACAGCCACTTTTCTCTGGAATCGTGTTACAGCTTTACATACATTTAGGGGTTGTGCACTAAACTTAGGAGTAGTGTTCGACAAAATGAAGAAAGTCAAGTTGTTGCGCACGACCTCTTAAATGAGTTTTTTTTTGTTAATAATTACAGCCCTAATTGCAACTGTACGAGAAAACGCAGACGAAAATGGTTATGAAAAATGATTTTTCTTTTCTCGTATGAAAGATACAAAGTTCTCGCATAGTTGAATGTGAAAAGTTTAATTAGTAAACTCGGAACGACTTGGCAGAGGAAAATCCAGTTTCAAATATGAAGTAACATTAAAATTGACTCGATATGAGCACAAGAACATGTAGGAAATATTTGCAGTGAGAAAGCAGATGAATTAGCTAGATGTGGAACGGAGCATAAAACCAGTGCTATCCGTAAATCAAATACGGTCATAAAAGAGAAAGTTAAAGAAATCCAATTTCATAAGTCACTGAAGTGTGCTTTCGAGCTGCTGTTCACCGAAGAACTGCTTTACAAATTAGAACAAATTAGTGTTGGATATCACTTGATAATAACTTATGTTGAGTGAATGAACATAGTAATCTAATTGAATTAGTAAATCTAGTAACCTTAGTTAAGGACTAAAATCATATAAATACGGTGTATTTGCTATAATAAATTCAGTCTATTTCGAGACGACAAACTGGTCGTTTTATTTTAGATTCCGGATTGGAATCCGTGAAATTCCAACAGGTTATGGGCCCAGGCACATTAAACTGTGGCAATTAATCTACAGCGCCAGTTTGCACTGGAAGGGGTGTCAATAACACTCGCTGTACGATTGAATTGTGTTGTGTGGTCTGTGGAAAGTTGTGGGGCCGGTGGCGGAGTATTCCAAGTATGGCGATTGGTATGGCATCGTTTCGTCTGAGGAGGTGGTCACTGGCAGACAATGGTTGCATGAGGTCAATGAGAGGTAGCCGATGGTCTCAACAGTGAATTCATTTGGTGGCAAGATGCGGTATTGACTGTGTATGGGCATAGCGGTAAAGCAAGCGGCAGTGTGGTCGTTGGCACATACAAGTCAATGGATTGCTTAATGATTGGAGGTTGTTGAAGACATACGGTAGCGAGAATATCATTGGATATCATTGGTGGCAACAGCGAATTTGAGTAGGAGAACTGCGGGAAACATTAAGTGGATCCATAAGTTATTATCAATTGAGGGGTAGTGTTGGATATCACTTGATAATAACTTATGTTGAGTGAATGAACATAGTAATCTAATTGAATTAGTAAATCTAGTAACCTTAGTTAAGGACTAAAATCATATAAATACGGTGTATTTGCTATAATAAATTCAGTCTATTTCGAGACGACAAACTGGTCGTTTTATTTTAGATTCCGGATTGGAATCCGTGAAATTCCAACAATTAGAAGTAATGGAAAACACTAAAAAACCGAAAATTTTAACTGAAATTGTTTCGGGACACTATACGGTTTCAACAAGCACCATAATGCAATTAGTAAACAAACCTATCCCAACTCCAACCTTTGTGGATATCTCATCTCATGGACACGAGCGTTATCTTTGTTTCTGTCCGACGGAAATCACCAAAAGGTTGCAACACTTTATGCGACATAGGTCTGTTTAACTCCAATTAGGACCGAAGGTTAAGAAATGAAGTTTTTCAGATTGTGATTGAGACTACCAAAAATCGGAAAATATGTACAAGAACCCTTACATGGTCAGGTCATTCTACTAAATAAGCTGATTATATATGCAATTATTCCAGTAACTTTAAGCTACCAGCATACAAAACAGACTAATGAGAATTTTTTTGTCATTTTTTTTTGTACGTTTGAATCTACGGTAACAGTAGCTATTTTAGGCGTTGAAGGTTAAACGATTTTCATATAAATGATTGATTCCAATCTCTACTCACCTCAATCTGCGAATCCTTTTTACCCATACCACCGCCACCAGCATGACCCGTACTCTGAACGGTATTCATATTTAAAGGACGTTAAGAATCGTTACGGCTACTTCGTTCCCCTCGAAATGGAAGCCCACCGCACTATATTATTATATGGCACTCAATCAACCGAAATTGAATTTAATTTGCATACATTGAAGTGATTGAAAAAGGCGCACAATAATTTTCGTCGAGAAATGTTGTACACTCATCGTACGCAGGGCATAATATCGCATGTGTCGGGAGTGTTTTTTAGGTGAAAGAAATTATATTATTTTTATGGGAAATGTTTGTATACGGTTTGGTTTGGTTTGTTTTCTTTATTGTTATTTTTATGTTGAAAATGTGTAGAAAAGTTTTTCTATTAACGTGAAAGCAAGCACAGGAAATTTATGCTAAAGTTATTTTGAAGGATGGTTGTTGTTGTTTTTTCGTATCATAGTTTTGTTTTCTGTTTACCGATCGTGAGTACCATCACTAACTTTTATTAAAATTAGGTTGAGAACTTTTTGCAAAAATAAATATTATTTCGTATATGGAGCAAAAACGACCATTCTGCCATCAACTTTATAATTTATCGCATTAAGGTTGTTGATTGTTGAATATAATTCAACCGGAATGAAAACTATTTCACTATCACTTCGGGCGCGTATACAATTAAATGTATTTCAGTTGTTTAAAACCGTGTTTAGTTGTTTAAACTTTTTTTTATATACATTTTGGTGTGGTACAAATTATTAATTACTTTGTGCTCACAATCATTTATTGTGAAAATTAAATAATTTTCTGCTTTTATGATAAACGTTCGTAATTTTTGGATATGTTTCCTTTTCTGCAATTAAATTTGTACATTTATTCTCATGGTATAACTAGGGTGGATGGATGCATAAGCAGATCGTTCAAATGTAGGCTTCATTTGGGCGTTGGAAGCAGTTCAGTTTGCGATGATTTCTTTGTATACAATGTTTTTCCGAAACTTATGTCAGTTTTGTATGGTAATTTTAAAAAAATTTGGCAATCGGCGCCGATCGCATATTCTTTAGAGCAATGGACCGTTTTCAAATTTGTAGTTTACATTTACATTGGTTTTTTGATGATTTTTCTGAATCTTTTTTTATTTGAAAAAGTAAAGCACGTAAAGTTGAGTTACTTTTGAAGGAATAATTAGTTTGTGGGTGATAACTTATCCCACACGGAGAAACATTTGCAGATTGTGTAAATTTATGTAATCTGCACAGGTTTCTTCAAGTAGGTTAAATTATGACTCACAAACCAATTGTTCCTTCTAAAAGAACTTATTTTTGGGTGCTTTAATGGTTTCATTTTTTCAAAAAGAAAAGAAAAAGATTTTGATTCAGAAAAATCATCAAAAACAAGAAACTTTTCCGCCAAAATGAAGGCTACAAATTTGCAAAGGTTCCATTGCTTTTAAGAGTAATCTTCACATGGCTAAATTGTTGCATACATTTGGGGGCAAAATTATTATTATTTCGATGATAATTTTGGACTCGCATCCGTTTTGGAAAACGTACGACCATCGTTTAGTGTTGAAATATGTTAGTTTTCAGCAAAAATTTAAATGTTTGTGGTGATGTAACCTCAGTCCGAGAAAACCCAATATTTCACACAAATTGACACATATTGAGTTTTCTCAAAGCAAGGTTGCATCACTACAAACATTTAAATTTTTGCTGAAAACTAACACATTTTAACACCAAACGATGGTCGTACTTTTTCCAATAAGGATGCGAGTCCAAAATTATCATCGAAATTATAATAATTTTGCCCCCAAATGTAGGCAACAATTCAGCCATGTGTAGATTCCTCTTAATGTACAAACTATAAACTATTCATTTATTTTTGTTCAACTCATTTAGTTCATCCTTATCCATTTCTATTGTAAGAATGGCAAACACTTTCGCAAAGAGTACACGTAGAGAAAACATCGCAAGTCACTTAAAAGGCATGTCCCTTGGGCATGTCCACTGAGGTGAACATATCGTCTACATTATATTTTCAATAATCTTTTTTCCAAAATGTACGATCTTTAACTCCAGCAGAAATGATTTAGCTTTCAATAAAAAATAAAATTGGTTGTGTCAGTTTGACGAGCTCTCAGAAAAATTAATAGTTTATGTAAATTTCAGTAAACTACTCTATTTTCTTAAAGCTGGTCAAAGGGACACAATCAACTCTACCGAAAGATAAAACATTTGTGGTGAAATTTGTAAAAATATAATAAAATGTAGACTACAAATTCAGCTAGATGGTTATGCTTCAAAAGAAGAATACATGATTTGACTACGATGTTTTGTAGTATTGTATTTTCACTGACAGCTTTCTACAAAAATCGCTTCTTAATGTGGCACTGCACCAGCTTCTTTCTATTCGCTTATATTTATTTAGTTTATTCGTAAGAATAACAAACACAAATATACAGCGTACAGAAAACATCGCACGCTACTTAATTCCAACACAAACCAAATATATCAAAACATCATTTTGGCGTTTTCGAATCGGATCTACATTAATCCGCCTGATTGTAGATAAATTACACCAGATCCTCTTTTGCTGCTTCACTTTATCTTCAATTATTCCGAGATGAATTGAATTTCTTGTGTCAAATTGTATTTTGCCAGACGTATGGAAATCGTGGATATTTTCTGTGGAAGTGAAACTTTTTCAAACCGACAGATCTACCACTGAATTTGTTCGGTACAGACAAAATGCCAAGAACGTAATTTTGATTCAAGCTAGTAAGTGTTATAAGCTCGGATATAATTTACGAAAAAACTGATCTATTGAATACGGAAAGTCTCGCGAAAAGTACTTCTTCATGAATCATTGTCCAAAATCTACATGCAGGCGTTTTGATAATTAAATCATCGCATATTTCAACCCACCCTAAATGATAAATTGTATTCCGTGTTCGCTAGCTAATTACTAACACAAAATTTATTTATATCACTGTCGCAGAATTGTGAGGACTATTTAAAATTCACTTTCCACTTTTCTGCTCTTTTACCACTAAACAAAAATTGTACACTCAACGAAATCAATGAACATCTAAAAATTATCCGTTTTGTTAAACCGACAAATATAATAAATCAAAACTTTTCTTGGTGCTGTTTGAAATCGTTCCAAATTTTAATCACGACGAAAATCAAAACGTCCAAGAAAAAGTTTTTTCGCTATTATAAATACCACTGCCGTCACGCAACTAATCGAGATTTTCTTTGCAGAAAGGACCCAACACTCCTTCGCTTCTACACCATGTACACAAATGCCACTTTTCGGCAATTGGGGAACAGGATGCTTTTTTAAGTTTTCTTGTGTGTACACTATATTGGCTGTAAGCTACCAAATCATCAGAGGAAAACACACGCCGCGCCACAAAAAGGTGTATACGTATACGTTGCTCAATTTCAGTTTTGTATTGGTCATATGCGCTGAATATATTTGCGCAATCGACATCCGTATACGTGGAAAGGGGAAGTGGTGCATTGTGATAAGGTTTTTCTTATTTGCGTCAGATAATGTGTGCATAATCTTTGAGTATTGCAGTTGAGCGGGGAAACGGGAAACAGGATTGGAACATTGGGCTATCTCTTACGTAGTCTTTCTGGACAGAAATTGGATAAGATCTTTTAAGCATTTTTTTCAGTATCTGATGGTGTGAAGTGAAAAATATTTATCTTCTGTGGATATTAGCAGCCGCAACAGCGAATTCACAACAATGATGGTCGGTCCATATTATATATCATAATAGCAGTAGTAGCTCAGTGCTGTTCAATGATATAAAGAATGACACAGATGCGTATCTCTTCTTGTCAACACCCCGCATTAAACAAAACTTTAGTGGCGAGGCTACAGTTAAAAAAAATCAACATGTGCGTTTTCCACCCACAGTTGAATTTTGTTTTGACGCTCGCTTCTTCTCATACTCGTCAGTTTCCTTTAGAATTGCTAATTCCCACCATTTCGCTGTTTTTGCGAAATTGCGTTTTTTTTTCATTTCAGTTGAATTGCTAGATGGCACTGGGTCTAATAAGGGAGCTTTATTTAAGGCTTAATTTGATTTCGTTAAAGTTACTAAAAACATGTTGATGTGACATTCGAGTTTGAAAGTTTGATATAATTCTGTTTAGGATACGCTGTATTGTAAGTGAAGAAATACACTCAGTAAATTCAGTATACTTCGGTAACTTTTGGTAAATTTCAGTAAATTTGGTAAATAAATATACCAATGATGTGCCCTGTCTCACATTTCCAGTGTTCAGGCTAGAGGACTATGTCCGCCGTCAAAAACAAAGTATATAAACACTGAAGGTAATGCAGATCCTCAGCTGATCAGAGAAATTACGGATCCAAACTTTCAGGTGAATTCATTTTCGTATGTTGTCGAACTTAGACTTGTGCAACATGACGTCGCAAAATCCAAAGTATATAAACACTGAAGGTAATACAAATCCAGAGTTACACACGGATCCAAACTTTCAGGTGAACTTTACCTCCGTCATGTTGCACACGTAATGAATTCGTTTGCGTCAAGATACATAGAGTGGTGAATTTAAAACGATTGAAATGACATATAACATTCGTTTGTGTCAAGTTGTATTTAGTGGTGAATCAGAAGGATTTTGCGCCGTCATGTTGCACAAGTCTAAGTTCGACAACATACGAAAATGAATTCACCTGAAAGTTTGGATCCGTAATTTCTCTGATCCGCTGAGGGTCTGCATTGCCTTCAGTGTTTATATACTTTGGCAAAATCCTTCTGATTCACCACTAAATACAACTTGACACAAACGAATGTTATATGTGTGCAACATAACGCCGCTAAATCGTTTTAAATTCACCACTATATGCAACTTGACGCAAACGAATTCATTACGTGTGCAACATGACGGAGCTAAAGTTCACCTGAAAGTTTGGATCCGTGTGTAACTCTGGATCTGCATTACCTTCAGTGTTTTTATACTTTCGTCAAAAACTACTTTGGCCTGAAAGATCAGGTCAGGTAATTTTAGAAAATGAACCTGTTCTGACCTGTCAGTTTTCAGGTAACCAGAAATTTTCATACACATTTCCAGGTAACCTATATAAGACTACCACGTTTCCAGGTCAATTCGAGTCAGGTCAAATTTGGTTAAATCAGGTTCAGGAATTGTCAGGTCAGGCTCAATTGATGAATGAAAAATGTAAATTATAGTTAATTTTGACGTCAGAATCGACCTTGCGCAAAATTTTCATAGTTGCTTGAATTCAAGAACAGGTTTTGACACCTCTCAGTCGATGAAAAGACGGTGACATCTGAATTCGGGTTTTACCTTGAGACACTGTTAAAATGTATTATGTTTACACTACAAAATGGTGTAGCGAATAGTTCTATCAGAATCTTCTGCCCGCTTCACATTAAAATAGTGGACAGATCGAAAAAGAACTGAAAACTTAGGATTTCAAACTTTCTGCGTTAGTGTAGGATTAGGATAAAGTGGGTGAGACTCGAGAGTCTCTGCACCTAGGCCTCTAATGGGCCTGTTGTGCAACCCACAGGATTTGTTAATATCTCTTAGTACTGTTCATGTAGCCAAGGACGTATTTTGGGTGTATGCTACGTATGGAGCTATATTGAATGGTAAAATTGCCCAGAACTTTTTTGCGATTCATTATGAAGGCTGGACACACGCAGAGGAAGTGTTCTGCAGTTTCATTGTCTCCGCACCTATCGCAATCTGGTGAGTCTTTGAAGCCTAGCAGTTTAAGGTGATAGTTTAGTGAACAGTGACCTGTTAGGACATCCGTTAATCTTTTTAGACTTTTCCTGTTGAGGGAGAGGAAGTAGTTTGCGAATCTTGGGCAGATGGTTATACAGTTTCTTGCTTGCCTCGCTACTTGTGTATTCTCCCAACCGTTCTTGAATGCTTTTACTTTCCAGTGGTTTATGTGAGAGTAAAGCGTTAGTGTAAATAAGCCATTCGGAAGATTCAACCTGAATAAGTCTTTCACAAGTGTTTACATCAGTTGATTTACATTGGATCTATTCTAAATTACCAATAAAAATTCAAAACTTTGCTGGCTGTGGTAGAACGGCAAGTGTTTTTGAGCATAATGGAAATTGATTACCTTTGTTTTGAAATTGCAACCAAACAACCGAACAAATGTGTTTTGATGAATTTATTTAACCCATTTAACTGCTTCGAATGAGCAAAAGACAAATAAAATTTGCAAAATTGCATTTCTGAATATACATTCACACGTATATCGCATTTATGGGACATATCTAGCTTGTGTTTCATTGACACAACCGCAATGCATTGTTTGAATAAATAAACTAAATTATATGCACGGTAACGAAGAAGCAATTCTGAGTTCCGTGTGGTACTCCACTACAGGAAAATGTCATCTTTTCAATTTGTATTACAGCATACATTCCATCCCACAGCTAATTTAGAATATTGGCAAACGCAATACCACATATGAAAACCCTCTTCTCATTTTCACATAAGAACACAATAAAGCTTTTACCATAAAGCTATTCGTTTTCAATTAACATGTCTCCCTTGGGATATTACACGAGTTAATTTAAAACGACACATTCCAATAACAATTCCCAGCTAATTTAATTAAATAAACAATAAAATTTCTTGTCTTTTGTAATTTCGGTTAAAATGTAAAAGAGCTGCGCTATAAATTTCCCTTAACTGTCTTAATCGTTCAATCGTGCGGACGATAAAAAACGACATTGTAACGAATATACACCTTTATTTGTTCAGAGCCTAAGCATTCCACTTTCCTTTAAGATTGCACGTAAACATTAACTGTAAGACTTATTCGCAAATGTTTAAAAAATAGTCAGTTTTGCTGCCGATCGATCTTATCTCACAGAATAGGTGAAAAAAAAACCTTCGAATTTCTTTGATTCTTGTGAATTCGTACGATACGAATCATTTCTTTCTTCATGTGGATTCGAAAGCAAAGCTTCTGCCTGGATGATTTGGCTTTTTTTTATTATTTGGCAATAACCAACACACAAATCGAAACGTGTACCTTCCAATTCTCCTGCACAATTTATTTTTGAAAGCAATTAATTTCAATGCTGTACAAGACATCAACACTTATGCCCGATAAAACTGATCCACGGAGAACAATAATTCGTTTATCAATGCCGAACACAAAAACTTATTGGAACGAATTTATTCTTATCGCCTGGCTGATACACATAGACGGGGAGAAAACTTTTACAAGTTTCGTTTGTGTAGAGATGTCGAGGTATCACGTAACGAAATTATTTGTTTTTGAATGATGAAAAAACAAACAAACAAACAAATATTTGCCCTGGATGGGAAAGGTATACATTTACGTCGGTGAAGGTGTATCGTGTAACCAGCCAATTCAAACTTTAGTTTAACAGAAATTTTGAGTCCATTATGGAGGAACTCCAATAAAGGCATTCGGGTTCTTGATTTATTAAAGTAATCACACTAAAATTATATGGAAGAAGTTGTGAAAAGTATGAGAAATGACTGCAGTTAGGAAATCTTACATTAAAGAAAAATTGTTTGAACATTGGAGAGAAATCCTTACATTTTTGCACATTTAAGAAGTATTGCGGATTTGTTTTAGTTCTATTCATTGCAACTAGAAAAAGTAGCAGCCATCTCTTCATGTAATCTGTAACAGTTATTTGCTTACCTAGGTAAACATAATAGGAAGTTCCAACAAGAGTAAGGCTTTACAGCCAGAGCGGAGCAAGGGTTGCGAATCGTTCGAGTTGGGCATTCCTATTTTCTTCCAGAAATGAACACAATGTCTTTCATATGCGTTACGTGTAATTAACTATTTGTCTCCACGAATCGAAAACATCAATTGGTTAAAAAGCTTTTGAAAAATAGATGTGCCAGTTCGGTGAAGATTTCTATTTTCTCACTGTAAAACCAAGAGAGAAACAGACTCCTAACTGTCGTCAAGAAATGCTAATCAGACATGGATCAGAAAATATTTTATTGAGTACCCCATGCGAAAGTTGACCATTGCATGCAAGGAAATTATATACTGATAGAAGGTGGATGTCGAACAAGAAATGCGAGATCAACACCTCGCGAGATTTTTGACATTAGGCGAGATAAATCGGCAATGGTAGTCCGGTTTATCTGTTTTGGTTATCCACATTTTTTTTAATTTAGCACACACTGATTAAGAATGTAAGAAGGTCAAGCTATAATTTTACATGATAATGTTCCATAAATATTATTTTCGGTTAATAATTTTACATGAATTCCATTGTGATAATCAACAATAAACTAGAATACATTGGAGATTTGATGCTTCTACGTAATCCATCGATTCGAAAACCACCATCTGACACTCGCAAACTCACTCATGTGTTTTTGAGACTTCAGTAACTGTTTCGATAAGAAAAGTTGTATATGCCTTCGGTTCGTATATAGAAACTATGCACTTGTCGCTAAAAAAACACCTGTGAGTCGGCCTCTGCTTTTATTACAAAATTGCTACCTTATGTAATGAATAACTTTCGCAGCATCTAATGTAATCTACTAAATTAAACAAAACATTATAATGAGATCTTATTAATTTCATCAATCGTAAATGTTGCCCTGTCATTGCTAAAGTAGCTCTTTGTTTTACGAGTGGACATTTCTTTACAATTGTCATACCTTCAATACATTTTTCTAAATTTTTCCAAATCTTAACATTGTTGTGTTATGCGACCCCAGAATGTCTGTTCATTATCCATTTTGCCTCATTTTTGGCAAAAATTTGTGGATTTAATTAATATGAAAAAATGTCAAAAAAAAAGTACCAGCAAAAGAGTGTGCGAGAGAGATATGTATAGTGAAAATGTCGTAAGAGCCTGCCATCGTATTGCTTTAATAGGATTACATTTTATAATGAGAAAATATAAATCTCCTCTTTATATTTATTTTCAAATTTCCGCGTTGCCATCCGCATTTTGTGTCGTCGTTATGTGTGGAATTAAATTCAAGTATTTTTTCACAACGGTTCGAGGAAAGACGGGGAAGCAAAAATGCGAATTCTCTGCTTAATCACATGAATGCTATATAGTGCAATGATGCAAAATGGATGCTAACAAAAGTAAATATTTATTCTCAGCGATCATAGTTAGTTCATTGAACAACTCGGAGACGAAAGCTTTTACAATTTCGCTGTGAAAATTTCAACCAAGTCCTGAAAAAGTGATCAAAATATAAATGTAGTTGGCATTTAACCACCCCATATTTATGTATAACATGCAGCTTTAAATATGATTATGTGCACTTTTTTATTCGAGGAATAGATGAATGGTGCATAGACATGATTTCCATATTCAAAGGATTGTCGTCACAAAGTGGTCATACGTAAATTTTTGTAAAATGTGCTCAACTATCAGATTCATGTCACAAATAACTCGAGGTCAAATGGACAATTAGCTGAATGTATACCCGTTTAAACCGTATAGCAACATGATAAACATCTTAATTATGATGAAGAAACTCGGCATCGGATATTTAGATTAAGAATTCAGGAATTTAATCTTGTGCAATTATCTACTAAACGAAACTTTATGAATGACATGAATTGCCAGCTCTATGTATGCCACAATCAGAGATGTTTTAAAAAGAATAACAAGAATTTGCCATTTCTTGTCCATGGGACACTCGTGATATCCCATATGTTAGGATAGGATATGATAGGACAAAAGGGAATGAAGAACAAACGTAAGCCCCCCATGGGACTGCTGTACATAACTGAGAAGATGTCCTTTTTGATTCTATTCGCAAAGTTTAGAACTTGCTTTGGTGTGTGGTTTTGACTTGCATGGACTACTATGAATATTGATACATGATACAGGTTCTTACAAAATGACAATACGCAGAAAATAGATTCAACGCGCCAAATAAATTTTTCATCGTGAACTTCTATTTGTTTTTTTTTGCTCCAAATTTATTAGTGTTCGGTGCAACAGATTTATACTTTCGGCGCAGCAATTTTATTGCATTCAATCAGCAAACTTTAAATTCTTGAGGATTTCGTCTCGCATTTCTTGCGTTAAGCTATAAGTATTGCGAATGAGACCAGAGGCGCTTCTAGACAATTTCGCGCCCTGGACCAATACAGCTCAGCGCCTTTCTGAAGTTTAAACTAAATATTCATAGAACTCAATTTATTTGTAAATGCTGTTTCCAAAATGTTTTATGCTTTTATACACAGCTTCTCTTAACTAATTATTCAAAAACTTCAAAGATTTACAACAAAAAACAGAATTATTTCATAAACTGTTACGAGAAAATTAAGTACGCGTAGCTCCAATACGCAAAATTATCGATTCCGCCTTGATAGCTCGGCAGGAATCTGCTCTGGCAGACCAGCGTGTGTCACTCAGCCGCTTAGGTACAAGTATTCGTTCGTTTTTTATATTCCTTTCACGCAGATCATTCTCCAAGTTGTGGACCAAAATTTTCCAACGATGTGTCGAAGACGAGAAAAATACGTATATGTTCTGCACGAACAGAAAGAAGTGAACGACCATCTCCGATGATTCGGCAGCGTGACACACTGTCAAGTTTAAAGTATGAGCTTCGCATGAAACATACACAGCTGATGGATTGATTTGCTTAATTCTCGCTTGGAGTCCTTTAAATTTTCCGGACATATTACTGGCGTTGTCGTAGGCCTGTCCTCTGCAATCCATGATGTCAATTTTATTCACTTTGATGGCAGCGACCACTTCCGTTTCCATTTCTTTTCCTTTATGACCGGTGTTTGGTACAAATTCAAAAAATCGTTCCATCGCACGCCCTGTCTGATCAACATATCTATAAACGATAGTCAGTTGGTCGACATGACTAACATCTGGAGTCGAATCCACGACAATGGAAAAGTATTTGCTGGCTTGAATTGAGTTAATAATTGCGGTGCGCACTTCGTCCGCTAAGACATGAATAAATTGGTTTGCGATCGTGTGCGACAAATGCGAAACGTGACCTCTGCCTTTGTTTGCATGTCTCTTGATGTGTGTTTCAAGCAAATTGTCGTATTTGGAAATAAGCTCCAACAGTCCAAAATAATTTCCGTTGCGTCGGTCGCCAATGTGATTAATTTTGCCCCGAAAAGGAAGACCACGAGATGCTAGAAACTGTATGACGCTAACCACTCGTTCCAAAATTTTTGTCCAGTAGCTGGCTTCATTGTTTATTTCTTTAGTCAGCCGGGAACAGACATCAGCTACCCCCGAGGATCGTTTTGCAAATATTCTTGCAGCTGCGTAATGTGATGTTGATGTTTCATGTGTTTCTATCAAATTTATATGTTTCCAGTCATCAAAGCCCTTTCCAACAAACAGTCCGTTCCGTTTTTCATCGAACAGTTGACAACAGACGCAAAACATCTTGCCCAATGTCTCCGAGTAGAAGATCCATTCTCTTTCGACAAATTCTCCGTTGACTTGTTGTTTTTGAAAAATTTATAGGAACACAATCGGTAATGATCACCAACGAAGTATCTTCTTGACTTTGTATAGTCCAATTTACGCAGGTCTCGCGATCTTTGATGATTTAATAGGCGGATGATAAAATTGTTATCAGTGTCATCCCATTTGGAAGGATCGTCACAAATTGTGGAGGAGAAATCAGCACCTTGAGAACGAACATAATCCAGAAATTAGTTTATTGTTTCAAAAGATAGTATCTTCAGTCCTCATCCTTACCGTTTCTATTGGACGTAGGTACTCTATCAACAATAACCATATTTACTGTCGGGTCCGAATTTATCAAACTATCGGACTGAGAGTCGATTCCGTTGTCGATTCCGTTGTGAGAATGGTTAATGTCCGGTTGCAAATTGTTGCATTGGCTTTCAATTTCGTTACCATTTATGCTATGGTTGGAGTGCAACAAATTGTTGCGTTGTTCGGTTTCAGGTACGTCGATGTTGTTGAAGTTCTCATCGGTCGTCGGTATTTTTTTAAAAAAAAGTGTTGATTTTCGCAGTTTTTTGTACGGCTTCTTCATGCGCCTTGTCTCTGCGATCTTTTTCTCGTCTGAATTCAAATCCAGACTTCTTATTTATAGGTTCTGGCATATTCAAAAACAAAATTCAGATTTTTCTTTTAAATGAAGAAAACAACGTTTTATTTGTTGACCTCGAGCACTTCAAGCTAGATTTTTTTGACATGCACTGCAGCCAATATGACAGTGCTGAAGTTGAGAACTATATCGTTATAGCGCTATAATTCAAAATAGGCATTATTGCATAGTGATTTATTTTAAATGCGACAAAAAAGACTGCTAACAATTATGGCGCAGCCGGTAAAAAATCGATTATTGCATAGTAATAACCAAACTTAAAAAATATTTTCCAGCGCCCTGATTTCCCAGCGCCCTGGACCATGGTCCAATTGGTCTCTATGAAGAAGCGCCACTGAATGAGACACTGTTTATAGGAGTCTTTAAACTTTACGTATAGGTGAAAATTTTTTTGAATCGGACACTCCATTTTTGTTTCCCGACGTTTATGGTGCTATCGATAGGGAATTTCAAGGTGATCATTTCATAGAAGAAGAATTTTTTTAAAACGACCTCTCCGGCTCGGGGCGACTCTAAGAAATTTTGAAAATTTCAAAATCATGACCTTTTCAGAAAATTTTACCCCGGAATGAAACGACCCGGTCGGTTTTGATCTAATGGTGGTTTGTAGAGAATTGACAGACGATTCTAATAAAAGCATCGTCGGGTCGAAAGTGTGTAGCTGTGAGTCAGGGTGAGGCATCAAAGTCCAATTTTATGGTTTTGTCAATGAGCACCCCAACCGATTTTTCATTTTATTGGCTTAAAATGAAGGCTAGCACATCCCATTTAACATATCAAAAAATTGGGAGGGGGTTTTTCAATTTTTTCAACAAATCTTAAAAAACTTTCTGATGGGTGCCCACATTCCTGAGATTTTTTAATGGAAATGTATGGGAAGTTCTCCTAAAAATGAAATTAATTGCTATATACTGGTTGTCTCTGGTCTACCGAACAATTATATGCACTAACAAGAAATTTAACATTTTTACTTTGGGAATGTGGACAACTTTGACTGATTTTCTCACCATCGGGAAGCTTTCTGGTCATGTCTAGCTCATCCACTGCTGGGTATAGCTTCATTTGCTACTATATCGCATAGCCTGAGACCTCACCTTTCCAAAAATACCAAACTTGCCCTATTCGCAATCTGGCTTGTATTCTTTACGATGTCAAATATGTGGGTAAGTCGACCTACTCGAAAGATTTTTAAGGCAGTTTTTTATTTCCAATTTTAACCGATATAAAGTAACAAATTTTGTCAAATAAGGTGTTTGTGGACTCATTTAATGAAGTTTTCATGCACGGTGATACATTCTGATATTTCCTAAAACTTTCAGTAGTCATTCGGTGACCAAAAGTACTCTATGATCTGTATGTCTATGGACCTGAACTTTGTCAAGAAATATCAGAATGCATCACCTTGCATGTAGACTTCATTAAATGAGTCCATAAACACCTTATTTGACATAATTTGTAACTTTATTTCGGTTAAAATTGGAAATTGAAAACTGTTTCAATAATCTTTCGAGTAGGTCGACTTACCCACATATCTGACATCGTAAAGAATACAAGCCAGATTGCGAATAGGGCAAGTTTGGTATTTTTGGAAAGGTGAGGTCTCAGGCTATGCGATATAGTAGCAAATGAAGCTATACCCAACAGTGGATGAGCTAGACATGACCAGAAAGCTTCCCGATGGTGAAAAAATCAGTGAAAGTTGTCCACATTTACAAAGTAAAAATGTTAAATTTCTTGTTAGTGCATATAATGGTTCGGTAGACCAGAGACAACCAGTATATAGCAATTAATTTCATTTTTAGGAGAACTTCCCATACATTTCCATTAAAAAATCTCAGGAATGTGGGCACCCATCAGAAAGTTTTTTAAGATTTGTTGAAAAAATTGAAAAACCCCCTCCCAATTTTTTGATATGTTAAATGGGATGTGCTAGCCTTCATTTTAAGCCAATAAAATTAAAAATCGGTTGGGGTGCTCATTGACAAAACCATAAAATTGGACTTTGATGCCTCACCCCGACTCACAGCTACACACTTTCGACCCGACGATGCTTTTATTAGAATCGTCTGTCAATTCTCTACAAACTACCATTAAATCAAAACCGACCGGGTCGTTTCATTCCGGGGTAAAATTTTCTGAAAAGGTCATGATTTTGAAATTTTCAAAATTTCTTAGAGTCGCCCCGAGCCGGAGAGGTCGTTTTAAAAAAATTCTTCTTCTATGAAATGATCACCTTCAAATTCCCTATCGATAGCACCATAAACGTCCGGAAACAAAAATGGAGTGTCCGATTCAAAAAAATTTTCACCGTATGGTAAAAATTGAAACTAACAATAGGAAGGTAGATTTGCCCATACATGAACAACTTTTTTCGCTCTACTGACCAATAGGTTATGGTCATCTACATTCTACATTCTACGCCGAAAACCGTACTTTCAATGATCCATTACATAAGTCGGCATAAAAACGAAAGGTCTCGGTTTGGTGAGTTTGTTGATCTCGACTTGGCGTCGGATCAGCAAAATAAACACGGACACTCTACCTTTTAGCTAATTGTTGATCCGAGGCGAAGCCGAACTCAATAGTCATACGTAAAAGTGAATTTTCATTCATCAATCGTCCAAAACAGGTACGTAAATAACTATTGTTTCTAAAAAGAACTTTGGCTGAGGAGCACTAATTTTGTAGATTCAAAAGAATAAATTAGATGGACAAAAATACAGTATCGCTAAAAGGAAATGCATATTCTCATTCAACCGGATTGTACTTGCGTTTCTCTTCTGTATGATTTAGTGTCTGAATTACTATGAACAACACAAAAGGAAATTCATATTAGAAAGTAAAATAAAAAGAAGGAAACAAATTCACAGTTTTTTTAGCATTTACAATTTGGCAACGGACTGATATGAGGATACATACATAACACTCGGGGACGAGGACAACTACGAATAAATCAAAATTTCCTTTCCAAACGTTGCTTCCTTAAGTGAATTTTGAGAGACAAACATTGCAATTTCATCGTTGTTAATGATTTTTGTTGTCTTGTGGCCAGGCAATGACTCAAATTACAGCCTTCCCACATGTCTCAACGAGACAGTAATGTACTATTATCTCCTGCAAGCTGATATTTCATACATTACGCGTTTCTGCATATAAGCACAAACATATACATAACCACAGCCTATACGATTGGATAATTCACACATAACCCACCTAGGGTAAATTTACTTTCCATCTACATATTTGAAAAAAAAAAATCGCCGAACGGCGGAAGCGAACACGGGACCAGCAGCATATCAGCCAAACATGCTGACCACTACGCCAACAAATCACATAACGCGATGCAATTGGTGTCGGTAGTGGTTCGTTAGTCACTTCTACATCGATCAAATAATCAGAGTAGTCGGAATGCGATGTGATTTGAACGAAATGTTGAGGTGGGTAGTATATGTGTGTGAGTAAGTAAATAAAGGATTCTCTGTGTGGTACCCCTCATGCCGAATGGCTGAAAATACGTTCCGCAAGTTGCTAGATCAGCGACATCCCGCGACGCTGAAATATTCGGAATCGTATGTCGTGGGAAATGTATGAAACGTCCACGAAATCGGAATCGAGGTTGGACGGATGTGAAGTGCAATTGCACTCGCATCAATTTGCTGATAACGCAAAATAGAAAAATTGTGGAATATCAATCGTACCGAACGGTCGATTGCAATGAACATAGAAAGTCAGAAGTATTTTGTCCATCGGCTGGAAAGGTTGAATAGTTGAGAAAGATATTCTGAACAAATATATATATTGGACAAACAGGCAGGGACTAAAATAGGGATTTTTTTCGGTGTAGCCACATCTTGTCAGGGCCCATGTTTTCGCTCTGAAGGGGCCAAATCTAATATGTAAAACAAAACTTGGGTGAATAAACTTGTAGTCACAGACTTTATTTTAATCATGTTCCTTAACTGGTTCTCAGTTTCTGAATTTGAGAGAGGAGCAATTGATATTTTTTTTTTAAAGTGACTTTTGATGATGCAAAAATAGAAAACTGCCCAACCCTTAAAGTATAAATAAATCTCTGATTCAAGTAAATAATTATTTAATTATTTAATTGCGTATAGCGGTTTTTACAGAATGTCTTAATTCTTTTAAGGCTCAGCCGGAAATCCACTCATCTGGTCCGTCTGATCATTTCATAGACGAACAAAAAATTCAAACTTTGATTTTGTGCTGCCGCGCCACAGTGTTACAAAACGTTACTGTCACATTCATAAATCTATTTTTGACATCAGTACGTCACTTTGCGACCCCTTTATGTCCGGAATTACCCTACAGTAACAGTAGACTTTCGAAAAACCAAGAAAAAATTTTGTTGGTTTTTTGGGTTTTGGAGCCCATTTTCCCCGTGAGGGGTATGTAAATTTTCCATGTTAAATATAAAAATCCTAAGGACGTTGCAACTTGCATTGAGACACCTCAAGCATACTCCTTATTGTATTTTCTATGTTCCCGAACCTACCTGCTCACCACTCGCTGTAAAACAGATCTCTTATTCCACATTTTCATCAATAACCAAAAAAATTCAAAAAAGCCTCATGAAATAAAATCGTTGTCTTTAACATTTCTGCAGTAGTAAGTGAAGGCGAGAGGCAGAGGAACATAGAAAATACCATAAGAAGTGTGCTTGAGGTGTCTCAATGCAAGTTGCAACGTCCTTAAGATTTTTATATTTAACAAGGAAAATTTACAAACCCCTCACGGGGAAAATGGGCTCCAAAACCCAAAAAACCAACAAAATTTTTTCTTGGTTTTTCGAAAGTCTACTGTTACTGTAGGGTAATTCGGTACAAAAAGGGGTCGCAAAGTGACGTATTGATGTCAAAAATAGATTTATGAATGTGGCAGTAACGTTTTGTAACACTGTGATGCCGTCAGTTCGATTTTTGAAAATTTCGTCGTTTTCGGTCTTCGTCACATATATCGATTTTTAACGGTCACACGCTAAAAAAGACTTTTAAGTCCTAGGTATGAGATGTACTATTTTAGGCTTTATTTTTTTTGTAAAATAATCTGTGAAGTGTAGAGATTAGATTAACATATGAACTCAACTTTTTATGTCCACTGCACTTGACCGTTGAAAATCGATAAATCTGACGAAGACCGACAACGACGAAATTTTCAAAAATCGATCTTACAGCAGCACAAAATCATAGTTTGAAAGAAAAAAAATCTTCCATAAAATGATCAGACCAGCTGAGTGGATTTCCGGCTGAGCTTTAAAAGAACTAAGAAATTTTGTAAAAACCGGTACACCCTAGTATTTAAAAACATTTAAAGGAATAATGCGCCGCCGCAGGCAAAATATTTGAATTCCTAGGTTTATGCAGCTTACAGGGAATCTTCTGACCAAAAGTAGTAATAATTCATTGGTTTGAAACTTTCTGGTGAAGAAATTTCTATCAGCTCAGCGGGAAGAACTGACCGGGAAATATCTAGATAGATAGGTGTATTATGTCTGCAAACTTGAAGTTAGAATTTTGACGTGGTAATTCAAACTTTCGAACTCATGACCGCTAGGGGTCGCATTCTGCGTCTGAACTCAACAAATTTTACCAATGATTCGGTTTTTAAAATTTTCTTGAAAATGGTGTGGTTTCCTCAACAATTACCATTTGTGACGCAAATATTGTTGGTAATTTGTTAGTTAAATTTGTTGAGTCCAGTCGAAGCATTAATTGCATTGTGATTGGAGCCATAGGGGGAAGTCAAATGCTGTAAATATGCTCTCATCAGTTAGAAAAACCGTTTCGCCAATGATACAGTGAAATTTCTGTGGTGGCAAATGTCGATGGCAATGTCGCCACTTTTAGGGGCATTGTCGCCAATTGCCCACACACTTGTTCCTTACTTTAGTCCCTGCAAACAGGTGTTTGAAAAGTGATTTCGGGTTGTGCATAGAAGTGGTTACTGAATTTTACTAAATAAAATAAATATTTTGTGTCAACCACAAAGCATCGCATTCTTATTCCACCTATCAGGATTCGAATAATTGGATAGAGGAAATGAAGGATACGACAATGGCGCCCAACGTGAAAACCCCACGGTTAAATAATTTTGACATTCGCACATAACGCATATGTGATAAAGCCTATAAATATGCAGAATTCAATGAAGATATGTACAAATACCGGACAATTCTTATTTCGGTGACAGGTTATCGTTGAAAGATGGAAATTGTGTATATGTGCAATAATGTGCAATTCTTGATGTGCATATAAAAACAAAATATGAGAACGTTACGTGTATTACGTGTAATGTTACGTGTAAAGTAACCAGAAAGACAGTACACATAAACATGAATTCGCGCTTGAATTTGTTACCATATGCATATTTCTATATGACATTAATCATGAATAAAGCTTGCATATGACGGGCAGTGTGTTGTTTATTTAAATGTGAAGGTCGGAAAACTAAAGCGGTGAAGAAATCTTAATAATAAAAAGGAAAATTTAACTCGGAGACTCAGTGAACTTTGACAGAAACGTTTGTGAATTTTATGGGGACTCGTCTCACAAGAATTTTAAATTGAAACTAGAATGAAAATGAGAACGGTGATGAATATACGTGTGTGAACCAACGATTATAAGAAGTCAATTGATGAAATTTTGAAATTCTTGACAAGTTTTGCGTTATATAGATACGATAGACATAAGTGGGAAAAAACTTAGAAGATGGTTAAATTGTAACGTGTTGAACTTTGAGGAGGTGGCTAGAAGATGAATGTAGCATGCACAAACGACGTGTAAGTTGTGAGACGAAACAATAAGATGTATCTGATAAACATGTGAAATTCAGAAGTGTTCGGGTCGATGAAACGAATTAGGGTATAAGCATAAATGCCTAAAACAATATTGTAAGAATGAGAAGTATTGTTGAGTTGATTGGAATAACTGACAAAATCATACCAACGTTCCCTGGTGAAAAATATACAGAGGCGGACTTACACAAGTTTTTAAAAGGATGTGAAATTGCGTTGGAGATAGGAAGACCCGAAGAGCAAGGAAACATCCTGGAATGTATTAAAAGGAAACTGACTGGAGAAGCTTATCTAGAAGTGAAGTATGAGAAGTGTGTGACGTATGGACAAATAAAAAAGCTGCTGATTTCGAAATACAAAAAACCATACTCATTCAAAGACTGTCAAAAAGATCTATGGAATTGCAAACAGGCACAGAATGAGAGCTTGGAATGCTTTTTACTGAAAGTGCAAACTCTTTATAGATTGGGTTGTGAAGCAGTCGAATCAGAATACCAAAATCAGCTTGAAATTGAATTCTACGACAAAATGTTGGAGAAAGAAGCCGTTTATGCAATGAAAATGGGTTTGTTGAGGACAGATATTACCGAGCACATGGTTTTACACTGTAGACCAGCACCTGACAACATCAAAGATACGATGAAACTTGCCCTGGAATATGAAAAAGATTTTGCGGAAATAATACCAAATGGGGTCAACGAAAAAGAACGGGCAGAAGCGGCGCCAAATACAGTCAACTGGAAGAACATGGGTCACACACAGGACTACTTGGAAGAATTATCGCGTTTGCGTCACGATTTGAAGTCAATGCTAGCTGAAATATACTCGTTGCGCAATGGGAACAAATTGAATGTTGTTAAGGAAGGATCATGCGAAAGCGAGACTACACGTGAAACTATGAAAATCGCGAAAGAATGCTATATTTGCAACGAAAAGGGGCATGTTGCTAGAACATGTCCGAGGAGACTTCTATGTCGTCGCTGTGGGGGAGAGAAACACAACTTCAGAGGGTGCAAACGTAAAATAACTGACGATCAAAAATTGTGAGTGACGGGCCTGAGCTTATATAAATTGACTCGGATGAAAATGAAGGGTGAGTGTGAAAAAGACGGTGAGTTAGTATGTTGTCGTTCAAAATTTGTTTTCTCACTCATTCGTTGAAACGGTTTTGGTTTTGGTTGCTAGTAAAATAGAAATGAAACATCAGAGACAATAGCGCTCTGGGTACAAATTGATATTGTTCGAAGGATCGGTTAACGTACCTACGATAGCAAGGTGAAAACGTACTTGTTGCCGTAGGGTAATGATCCATAATGAAAATTGTTGGTGGAAGGATCGGTTAACGTACCTACGATAGCAAGGTGAAAACGTACTTGTTGCCGTAGGGTAATGATCCATAATGAAAATTGTTGGTGGAAGGATCGGTTAACGTACCTACGATAGCAAGGTGAAAACGTACTTGTTGCCGTAGGGTAATGATCCATAATGAAAATTGTTGGTGGAAGGATCGGTTAACGTACCTACGATAGCAAGGTGAAAACGTACTTGTTGCCGTAGGGTAATGATCCATAATGAAAATTGTTGGTGGAAGGATCGGTTAACGTACCTACGATAGCAAGATGAAAACGTACTTGTTGCCGTAGGGTAATGATCCATAATGAAAATTGTTGGTGGAAGGATCGGTTAACGTACCTACGATAGCAAAGTAAAAAGGTACTCGCTGCCGCAGGATAATGATCCATGATAAAAATTGTTGAAACGGTCGATGAACGTACTTACGATAGCAAGTTAAAAACGTACTTGCTAAGTAAGGTAATGATCGATGATGAAAATTGTTGAAAGGGTCGATGAACGTACTTACGTATGGACGTATGGCAAATATGAACTGTAAACGTTGGACACGAATGAGCATTGGAAAACAAATGTTGGTAAAACGACGAAAAAGTAGAAGTGGAAGAAATGGAGTTTGAATTTAATTGGGTTAACCCGCTGAGCTGAACTGGCAAAGGTATGAAAATGATGAAACTGTTGTCAGAACACATGAGACTGGGCTGAGAATAGTGGCGCGAAGAAACATGACATGATAGCCGTTACTAAATATGAGAATATGACAAATTCAAGGATGTTCCGTTGATACGAACAGCTTGTGGAAAAGGCCGTTGGGAAAATAATGTTGATACATCGGGTTCATTGTGGTCGAAATTCATGTTTAGTTGTATTTTTCAAGTTGTTGATTTTATATGTTTGAATTTGATTTAGTTAGATTCGAGTTTTGATTTTACTTTTTGTTCCCTCAGTAATTGCAAGATGAAATTGCTTTTTGTTATTTTGGATTGAAAAAGTTTATGTTTGGCAGAATTTTATCTTGCCATGTTTTGGCGTTGAGGTTGTTGATCCGACTTTCATTTTTGCAGATTTCGATTTGAAGTTCTGTTTTGTCTCGTATCGGGTTGAAATTTGTTGAGCTCGATATTATTTGTTGTAAATGATGAATGGATGGACGATTGAATCATATATGAAATCTTTGATTTGGGCATAGGAAAATGCATTTGTTTGGGAAAATGAATATTTGCGTTTAGATAAATTTTATGAATGAATGAATTACGCGGGTTGAATGATGATTGAAGTTGATGATATGAAGGCATTTTTTTATGAAAGGTGAGACCTATAGCATACTGTGAATGAATGTGGCCAGGCCACGAGTGAGAAAAAGACGAATGCTTAAAACCTCAATGATGATGACGTGATTTTAGAGATAGTTACTTTATCTTTACGCTTGGGTGAAAATGCATTGGGTATCCGATTAATTACAATGGGGAAATGATAATGTAAATGATATATTTCGTAGTTACAGCAAAACGGCCACTCGCTGTCGCAGTGTCACTATAATTTTTTTTTGAAAATTCTTGCTTTATATATTTTTGATTTTATTTTAGAAACATTGACAATCTTTGAACAACATGGTCAATCACTGACTTACACAGTCACAAACATCGACGGTTTTAACCATGGACAGTCACCAACACCGACAGTCAATGGACAGTCACTAACATCGACGGTCGTAACCATGGACAGTCACTGTTTCGGCAGGCCTTGTATAAACTGGATGAGCGGGTAGACGAAACTGTTGCTCCTGAGACGGATTGAAACGCACGAGAAATGAGTCGAGACAACGAACACTATGAATATTGCACCAAGACAGCCCTAGCGGAATGAGCAATGGCTGTTGGACGGACCTGGGTCGAACCGATAAATTGACAAGTTGAGGATCGAAGACGACTGGAAGAGAGAGCAAGTAGTGAGACAAAACAAGATACAGTTCAACAAAATCGAGAGTCATGGTTGGTCAATTTGGTCGTTGATGGCCATCGTTTCAGTCATTTTCATTATGGGGGCGGGTATCGTATGGTACATACGATGCCGAAGCACAATATTCCGGAGTGCCACGGAGGGAATACAGCGGATGCACAAATTGGCACGATCCAGGGACAACGTCGAAATGAATGAAGTAAATGTATGAATGAGTAAAATATCTGGGAGTCTTTCGATGGTTGAGGATTTTAGAGTAGGGTTGGGGGTGAAATTTCTGATTTTTATAGTCATTTAAAATGTTTTTGATTTTTATAGTCACTTAGACTGTTACAATTATATTTGGGGTTTCATTTGGGGTCGTAGTTAGGGCCTGTTTGGTCATTTCAAGTTTCTTTTTGATTGTTTAGGTTAAGAATTAATGTGAAAACGCGAAATCACTTTTCCAAAGGCTTGGTCGTATGAGCAAATGGCTCAGAACGGTGTGACAAAGGTTAAAAAGTTTGAAGAGAGGGTTTGCGAGAGAAAGCTTTTTTCCGACTTGAACGATGATCTTATTTTTCTTTTTCTGAGGAGGGAGTATTGTGGTACCCCTCATGCCGAATGGCTGAAAATACGTTCCGCAAGTTGCTAGATCAGCGACATCCCGCGACGCTGAAATATTCGGAATCGTATGTCGTGGGAAATGTATGAAACGTCCACGAAATCGGAATCGAGGTTGGACGGATGTGAAGTGCAATTGCACTCGCATCAATTTGCTGATAACGCAAAATAGAAAAATTGTGGAATATCAATCGTACCGAACGGTCGATTGCAATGAACATAGAAAGTCAGAAGTATTTTGTCCATCGGCTGGAAAGGTTGAATAGTTGAGAAAGATATTCTGAACAAATATATATATTGGACAAACAGGTGTTTGAAAAGTGATTTCGGGTTGTGCATAGAAGTGGTTACTGAATTTTACTAAATAAAATAAATATTTTGTGTCAACCACAAAGCATCGCATTCTTATTCCACCTATCAGGATTCGAATAATTGGATAGAGGAAATGAAGGATACGACATCTGTATGTTTTTTTTTGTTGTGAATGCGTTTTAAAACAACATGCTTAATTAATTAATTTTAAATCCAAATTTTTGTGGTTATTTCGCTAATGTATGAAATATCAGCTTGCAGGAGATAAAACATTGTTCTACCTTGGTGTATATTTCTCGAATCACTTCTTATGTACAATTGTATATACACTCGCTGGCGCTCGTTATATACAATTGTACATACGAAGTTATTCTCGAAATATACACCAAGGTAGAAAATGTACTAATTTTTAAAATAGTATTTTATGCGGTCACCACCTCCATTGCATAAAATTGTAATTTCAATTTATACGGCCAGAATTGTCCACAACTAACTTACTGGAAATTCCAATTTAAATTTTATTTAAACAATAAAAAAAGACTTTCAATTTCCGTAAATGGGAATGCGATATGCCTGCAATCAAATGAACAAAGAAATAAACACCGTCGTTCCTTCAGACTGCCAGCAACGCTATGGAATACAATTGATTCACCAGAAACGATGAGAAAAACACAAAGAATGTCAATCAAAATTGATTCGCATAATAAAAGATAGTGATGACGAGATAGATGATATATAATGATGGTATTCGTTGTGCAAAGAAATATATGTGAAATTGAAAAATACACCCCCTCATCCATTCATCGGTTATTTATATCCATTACTATATAGACGTACTGATATGTTTGACTATAACTTACCCTCGTACGACCTAACAACAGGGCATCCATTTCACCCTCTGGGTTTGCGTTTGGTGGTGCACTTATCACAGATATTGGAGCTGCTTGTGTCGGTCCATCAACCACCCCATCTGCCATCGTTCAACAAGTTATTCATAAAATTTATCAAAAATATATTATATCTACAGCAGTACGTTGATTTTCTGGACATTTTACGATTTGGATTTGGCCATTTTTACATTTAATTCAAAAAAATTATTTTTTTTTTAAATATTTTTCTTTTGTTAACTTTTAATTTCACGTTGATAATAATTTATTATTTATATAAAAAGAATAAATTTTATTTTTATGATGATGTCACTTGCACGATTTTCAATTTAACTTTTGGATTTTTTTTTTGTAGATATGTTATATTATACTCTCATCATACTTTGTATACTACTTTTTGCTACGAATGTCAATTCACTTTACAATTTCCGTATATATTTCGAAGGATTTTTTTTCTTTTGTCATAACTATGCATATACGATGATTATGTGATACGGATTTTAAAGCTACACACCGGATTTACAATCGATAAAATATGTTCTGTAACAAAGCTAAAACATTTTTAATGTCATTCGTCGGGAAAGTTATGCATTTTTATTTTGCCAGAGATTTCGTTGAACTTTTACTGAATAAAATGCACAAAACAGTGTGCGGGTTCAATATTTTCTTTTTTTTTCCGTTAAATTTTTAAAAAACAAAAAAAAATAAGAAAATGTCTGGGATGGTGAGATGTCTGTTAAAATGTGTGATCGATCGTTCGGTTCTAGAAAAATAATATCAAAATTAGTCGAGGCTGCTGTAAGGTATTTTTAAAATGATGTAAAAAATCATTCTCAGCTAATGTTGCCAAACATATTGTTCTAGGTTATCAGGTAACTCGGACAATTTGTCTTTTTTTTTCATTTCACGGATTCGAAGAGCCTCATTCAAATTCTTAGCTGCTGTAGAATGGGTAGAAGTGGGTGTGGTACTTTGTACACAAAATTAATTTTGTAAAAAAATCTGTGAGTTTTATAGGAATGAGGGATCATTCATAAAGGAGAGTCCAATGTGTGTCTTCCAATTACAGTTTGTTCATTTCATTTTTACACATTTTCTAAAGATTGTCGATATGTCAGAGTTTTTAATGTACCCAGTCAATTAAGTTCTTCCCAAATTGCGCAATATTTGAATTCGCGATAGAAATTTTAAATTTTGCGCCAAAAATTCATAATTTGGGAATAACTTAATTGACTGGGTACATTTAAAACTCTGACATATGTAAAACTGTGTAAAAGTGACATGAACAAACTGTAGGTGGTTTATTTGGGAAGTAGAATGCATATTTATCGAGTTATTAATGATTTAAATCGGCTGGCAGCACTGCAAAAAGTGGACGTCATTTATGAATGATCCCTTACGTATCACAATTGTTTGCTTAGAACTATGTTTTGCGCCGAACTTGTCGAAATTCCCCCTACTAATTGAAGTTGTCAATGTTGTGATTCAATTGCCTTCGTTTCGATTAGAATTGTCCATTCCATAAGAAAAGTCTATTGAAGAGAACTATTACAGAGACTTTGAATATTAAAAACGTCATAATATCAAAACCGTCCAGGTGGTCTACTCTAAAACTAATAGCACACGAGTGCTGATAGACATTGAGAAATCAAATTAACATTGCAGAGGTATGGAAGTTCAAGGCTGTGAACTTCGGAAAATAGTGTAATATATACGACGGTGAACACCCGCTTCATAAGCGTATACAATTTGCACGTCATCATAGGGAAATGCTGTTTGGAAACTAAAGCTCAGATGTTTGTAGAATTCTATTACATTTCTAGTACAGTTCGCCATAAAATTACTGATGTCAGCGCTCTATTCTTTTGGCAAACCAGCTTCGCTGCGATAACATTTCATGGATATTTCCAGAGTGAAGCATTCACAGACCCGCAGCCTCACCGCTATTGCGAATGAGTTATTGAAAAAATCCAAAACCGAATTCTAGATTTTTAGAAATTTATTTGGTGGTATTCCACGACTATTTAAGTAAAGTCCAGGGTGCCGAAAGTTGACAGGCCCCAATTATTTTGAATGTGTAGCACAGTGATCATCCGTCTGGAAGTACCAAAATCCATTAATGAATTTTGTCATTGTAATTGGCCAATAGTTACCTTTCTCCCGCATTCCATCAGGTGCTGAGCATCAGTGCCAGCTGGTACTCATTTTATAACTAATAAGGAACGATAAGCCATTTATATGGAATAGAGAATCGACAGCTGATGAATCGAAACGGTCACGCTACTCAGATTTTTCTAAAAATACACAGACCGAATTCGCAGAAACAAATATTTAAAATGTGGAAATATTACGAACGCACGCATAGCTTAGTATGACAAATTGTTATTGATAATTGGACAGACAGAAGTTGGGAAACTTTTAGAATACAAACTTATAGCAGATATCGCGCGAAATGGATTAATATCTTGCAGTGGAAATTTTTCAAAGACACACGATTAGTGTCCACGTAGAATAACTTCAGTTTTCAATTCCACTCATGGAAAAGTGAAATACAACATATTTTCTGAATTGGGAGTGGTTATGGCCTCCACAGAAAGTTCGTTTCACATAATGGCAATCTAGAATTTTAAGCTCTACCTATTTGCTTGATACGCGTACTCGACCTGCTCCAAAATAGTAGAACTCTGAATCTAGATTCTCATTTGTTAGATGCAATTTAAGTTAGTAATAATTTACAAACCACAACAATTACCCAACTCAACTCAGAAAATATGTTACATTTCACTTTACCGCGAGCGTAAATGCAAAAATCCCATTAAATTCTATTCATTAGTACTTCATGTGCTCCCAGCAACTATAAAAATCGAAATTCGTAGGAACAAAAGCAACGTATAACGTTAAACACGAAAAGTTGGTAGTTGGTGTAGCATCAATCTTTTGTGTTCCAGATTTACGAGCATTTTATTTCCCTACTACAAACCTCTTGACAAACGAATAAAAGCTGGAAAAAAGCGAAGAATTTTGTGATAATCTCCTCTACAACATGAAAGTTTTTACGTTAAACGACACTCCCATGTATGCTGAGTACGAATAACGGAATGCAAAATTCTCGCTGTCACCAACATGCCAGAAATAAGCTGTTAACGTTTTCCTGGAATCAAGGTTTCCAGATAAATCGTTGGATAAGCATTAAATTGCACAACGAAGCGAATCAGCTTAATCCAGCGAATACAGAAATTTTCCTTGAATTGAATCGATGAAGGTGAAATTGGAAAAATCGAACAAAAAATAATCGAATTTCCGCTTGTCGATGAGTGGTTATCAAATTGAATAATAAAATCAATCTTCGCAAATCTCGTGCATTCAATGCACATTTAGCACGCGTATACATGTCTGCATATATACGATCTAAATACGGTTAACACCCATGAATAGCTACCGAAATCCGGAGAAATTTATTTACAATTTAAAAATTTATTTCAAAATCAAATGAAAAAAATTGCGCAAATATATCAAGAGTGCCGTGAACAAGTCTGAACTTTTTTTTTATACCCAGCTGTTTACGTGATGATGGCATATTTTGGTGATGGAATATTTTTTTCATCGTAAATGGTAATGAGAAGTAATGAATGGCTTTTAATGTTTTAATGGTAACAATTTTGGGATTGTTAAAATTTCATAAAAAATTATGGAAAATTTTAATGGAGCGATCGATGAAGGCTGTGTATAGCTCGTTCGATGCGTAAAAAAATGTAGGTGGAAACACTTTATCATCAGGGGGGTTTCAGTTGAGCACTTCGTGTGTGATTTGGCATGCTTTAAGTTTGTCATGTGATTGTTTCAAATAGAAGAAATCCCTAATTAAGTGCCACAACGGTAAAGTGAGTTGAACGAAGCAGATAATGATGATTCCACTAGGGATCGACTGTTATTTTTAATACCTTGTAGCCACTGAAACACGGCAGGGTAAAATAAACCAGGCAGGAACGGTTCACATTTGAACAGTCAAATAAGGGACCTAATACACTCAAATGAACTCAAATGATGTTAGTGTAAATTGAATTAATTTTATTCGCAAAATACAATTCTACTAGATACTGTAGGTCACTAGTCAAATCAGGCGCTTATGCTTGGCCTATTTTACCCTGCCGTGGACTGAAAGCGTAACACATTGGTATCAGTCAGTCAGTCCAAACCATAGTGTTTGGCACCGAATTACTTCATTCATTGTAACATACAGACCATTTCTAACAAGGTCAAACAATTTCAGAATTCCTGTTCCTTTTTATCGTAGTAATCGATAGCTAAACACGGCCGCTACATTTTGGGTGGCTTAGACTCCGACGAGCCAAGGCTGAATTCGTACAGGTGTAGGTTGAATTACCGTGATCATAGTACCAATAATCCAATACCAATACCATTGGCTAAATTCTCCTAATAGACTCGTTAAATTTTCTTATAAATTCCAAAGAAAAAAATTTTAATGGAATTTTCCAAGGTAACCTTGGAAGGTTAAGAATTAATGATAACAGCAGGCTGAAATAATAAAATTGGATGTCAGTACGCTATAACTTCGAATGAAGAAAGTTTTAACATAAGACATTCGACCACTGTTTCGATCTGAGAAAAAATTTAAATACGTCTTTCGACGTTTTGCATTAATATGCAGTTCAAAAATACCATTTCTCATCAGGCCATGGCGACAGTGGTACTCGATACAATGCTCTAAAAACACTATGCTGATTTGTACACCAACAAGTCTAGTGAATCATAGTTGAAATTAAGTTTCCACTCATCACCAAATTTGCTAACTCGTGGCCAGTCAGTGGTTTCTTTACCAAAAGCCCCCACACATTTTATGACACATTTGGGCGAACCAATGCAAAGTTTGAACGTGAACAAATGAAAGTTTTTTCAAACCTTCATTAGCCACACACATGCGACTATGGTTGATTCTTCTTGCTTAAGAAAGTTTTTATTTTCTATCTACAGGGACTACAGGGACTACATGGACTCTTTTTTTGAAAACATTTACAAAATTTTCCCGAATTTTCATACATTTTCACAAAAAATGTTTTTGGAAAATTCAGGAAAATATGGAAAAATGTTTACCCAAAAATAGTCCCTGATTTCCAGCACACGAGACCCATCATTCCGTACAACTACTATTCCGTTTACTATATAGAACCACCATAGTCTACATCCCCCCATAAGCTCATGTAGGCGCCCCTTTACCTCTAGATTAATACCAAGAAAAACGAAAATGTGAAAAGTAATTTTAGCACGAAAGGCTCTGATTAAATGATGTTCCACGACTTGAGACATTAAAATGTATACATTGTAACATGCTACACATAGATCACTAAGGTTACGATGTAAATGTTGACATTGACAATGAGCAAAGTTGATGTGGAAAGGATTTAGTACGAACATGAAACCTTAGTTGTGTGAACCGTATTTTTTTAATCTACAGAATAATTCAGTTAAATTCAATCAATAGACGTTGACGTAGAGAGAACGTTCATACTAAATTTTCGTTTCATTTTCGCCTGGACAAGTCTTAGGTATAAACCATCGATTAATATAGTTGGTTGATTTCTATTCAAAATTTCAATTCTATTAGACATCGGTTTAATATCGTTGCTGGTCATCGAAAGCAGTTGAATATATTGATGAATGGACGCCTGAGTAGAGAAGTTACCATAAAATATTTCAATAAAAAAATTGTCAGAATTTCTTCTTGAAGTATAGCAACATTTGTCCCCTTTTTTGTAAAACAAAAAAATTTGCCTTGCAAATAGTCCTCGGTTACATACACCTGTCCCACTGAATTTCCTTCCGTTCATTTCCATTTATTTACCATCATAGTCTAATCAAAGTGATGCGCGGGTGTTAGAATGTTATATATTCAAATTTTCGGTCTACACACCAGTCAACAGACATCATCAACCACATTTATTATATTTTGTATCCTTTGGCACAATCAATTTGTTTCGAATTTACTGCTATAATATAATCAAATTCACTTCAATTATTATTATTCAAACAGAGATTTCATTTATTTACACATCGTTTTCCGTCTTGATTCATAATATTTCGCAAACAGGAGACAAAAATCTAATTTATTAACATCCAGTTGAACATGAGAGTTAGTAGCATATAATGTAGAAGGGGTACGTACAATTTATAATAAACAAACACATTCGAGTAGAAAGTTCAGATAGAATGTTTATGCACTACACACGGAACACATAGAAGTTACATTTATTTGTGTACAAAAAAGCACATTAAATGAGTACATATCGGATAGTCACTATTTATCTTTTAAGTATATAAATGCAGCAACCGATGTCTTACACTTTTGTATGCACAGCAATAACAAAATACAAAATTTGAGATTTATTTTATTTTTTGAAATTTTTTATTTAAAAGTTCAATTAGCAGTTAAATTGAGCTTTTTTTCGGTGTTTTACGGAAAGTTCACATTATAGTTGCCGAAAGTGTCGCCGTTTAAAAATTAAAGAGCGCGCAAGAAGATGCAATATTTATTTTGAAATCAACGAAACAAAGTCTTTGATGAATATATTTGTTATGTGAGAAAGTTAAAAGCAAGCAGCAAATAGCAGAAAATGCATATTATCTCGTCGACCCCTGTTTTGTGACTATATTTACCGTTCCAACAGTGAGCGAACCATTTGATATAAATATTCCGTTTCGATTTCGATATTTGCGAGCGGCAGAGAGACACCAACGATGGAGAGACTTTCGTACTGTATATCCGGGGTTGGAATGGGAATGTGTAACAGTGGAACGGGTAGACCGATGAGAGCGGAGAGAAAATGCACGCGAAACGATAATATCGAAGTCGAAATGATTGCAATTTTTCCTGTTTTCCGTTGTGTTGATTTTCCTTGAATTTAGTTTGCTCCACGTAGGAGGAAATATATTTTTCACGTAGATAACATTGCTATGTACAACAACCACACGTGAAGGATGAAAATAAAGCATCCGTAACATGCCATTCTTTTCTGTTGAACACATTCCGAAATGCAAGAAATGTATTGAATATATGGGTTTGGGAAAATTGTCTGTGAGTATAAAGGAACTGTGCGTATGAATGACTCATATTAATATGTTTTGGCAGTAATAACCGTTCGGGTTAGATGGCATATCGTTTGGTGAATATATTGAGGTTTTTATTAATAAACGTGACACGATTAACTAAAAAAAGAAATTTTACAAAAAAAAATATTCTGAAAGGGAAATTCCACCCGTCGAGGGAATAGAATGTTAAATATTTCACTCTGGTCTCTGAAAGCTTGGATTAGTTATACCCTAGTTATATGCCAAGCTATTTGAATTTTTTTTTTCGTTGGTATTTTAATTACAGCAGTTCTACGTACACAATTAGAGAAATTCAAAATAGACTGATGTACGCTATGGTCGGTATACGGTAATATATACGTATACAAAACGTGATACTACACACTTTATTGATCAATTAAAAAGGTGGAAAATGCAAATTTTATTGTTTTACATTTCATTAAGTTATGAATAAGATATCCCATCCGCACAATACTCCACTTACAATCATTTTATACATAATACGCCACTGAATAATTAATGAAAATATTTCTGCAAAAATTTCATTTTGATTTTAGCTTTAGGAGCAACGATTCCTTGAGTATATATATGCACGCAAAACATTGGCCCTATAATAACGAAACGAAATAGCATACACGGAATAAGAACTCTTTTTGACATTTTTGTTGTTGATAGAAGAGCATTAACTTCAGCCTATTTTCATCTACGAAATTTACCTTTTCAATTAATTTTTGTTAGGAATGAAACTGTGTCTTGAGTGGACAATAATTGTCTCCGACTATGTCATCTGCTAATTGGGAAGCTATTCTGTCAGTTTATTTTATACATTATCATTTACAAATGACTTACAATTAGCAATGGGGGTGCTTGGAAAAAAATCGTACTCTTCATGTTTCACTAGCGTACTTTTTGAATGACCTCTTACAGTTAATGTACGTGATGTGCTATCAATCTACCTTGAAAATGTCGTAGCGCCTATATGGTCCAACAGCAGTGAGATTAATCTAACATCTGGCGTTATATGTAGAAAAAGTTGATGATCGGGGCGTGACACGATTCTCCAATGAGAATTATCTGTTTTTGTTGCAAGTATGAAGAGTTCTTCACTAGTGGCCTCACGTTTAAAAAAAAACGTTTTCCGTTTCACCGATTGAGGAACGTCAGTCAAAACGGAACCAAATCGAAGGAAAACCCCCTTTATTAAGTGTGTGGACAACTTAGAGATTAATTGACAGTTTTGACTTTGACTTTCGTAACAAGTGGTAAATATATTGCGTTCTACGGACACACACCTTGTATATAAAAAATAAAATAAAATAAAAGCTACAAAATTGTGTCTTCGCTACATCGACGCAAAAACATTATGAATCTTGTCTTAGATTGTAGATTGTACAGTACACACATATAGTGTGTGTTTGTAAACCAGCTGGAGAAAAAGACTATGAAAATTTTCTGCTCAATTTCAGATTCAGTTGCTCTTAAAGGCGCATCTTATGCCGTAAACAGAGAATAATCCACAATTAAAATCTGATTATTCGAAATTTCTTTTTGTTGGCATCTTTCTGGATCATACAAAGGATTTCAAAGCATATTAAAGACCGTTAATCTGCAAAGTTTGAAAGCATGTTATCTCTGTAACAGTTTTCATGCAAAATTAGCGTTGTCGTTAGCATAAAATTTCTATTTCAAAAGAATTTGAAGAGGTAATTATTCCACTTTTTTTCTTCGATACGATTCTGGTTCACGTGAAAATCAATAGGAATTTTAAATGCATTGGTTGGCATTATTAGGAAATTTCTTGTGGAAACAATGTTGTTAATTGAATGAATGTTAACGTTTGATGTTCATTTGGAGATTTCCATTAAGAATCTGATTCCGGATAAAACTTCATTCTATTAAATTGATTGAAACAAGTTTTTTTTTCTAAGTAAGCACGCTCAATTGCAGAGAAAGCGGAGAGATTAAGGCATAATCATTATACAAAACTTAAAGAAAATTATTTATTCACCCCGCTTGCTTTTGAATCTTTAGGTTGCATGGGCCCAGAAACAAAGAAATTTGTCACGAAATTAGGATCTTTAATGAAAAAAGCATCAGGGGAAAAGCGTTCAACAGATTACTTATTGCAAAGAATTTCAATTGCTATTCAAAGAGGAAACGCAGCATGTATTCTTGGAACATTGGGAAGGAATAGAGTGGACGATTTTTATTTATTGTAATTTCTGTTTTTGAAAAGATCGATTTTTTACTGGCTGTGCAATGTGTGAATTTGCAATGACACAATAAAATTCTCAGAAAAAATTTGACAGTGAGACATTTGAGATGACGTTCACTGTATCTTAAAATATTTTTTTTTTGATTGAATGAAAAATTACAAATTCCACGTACTTTGTACCACGTTTCCAATAGAATAGTTTGAATTTAAGTTCAAGTTTACGAAATACAAGCACAACATTTTTAGCACTGAATTTCTGGATCTTGGAAAAAAATCTAGCGCTAAGTGTTCAAATTATAAAAATACGCAATTTTTCTATAATACTTAGTTGAGTTACGACAGAAACAGTGAGCTGTAAACAAAAATTGTGAGATGCAGAATTTTTGTTTGGTTCGGATGTGTCATTTTTCTCGCCTTGTGCTTTGACGTTTTGAACACTGGGAAATGTCAAAATTATCGAAAAAGTCAAATATCTTAGATTGGCTGGTTTTAACATGTTGGCCACTGTAAAAAAAACCGTTCAGAGGCATACGAAAAACATTTATTTTTGTTAGAATAAACAGAAACTTAGATCTTATAGAGAAACGTCGAATTTGTTTAATTAGGTAAGCCCGGGTAAAAATTTCAGTCTCAGTGAGACCTAAAAATACGTAGTCTCAAGGGTCTCATTTCGGTCTCATTGACTTTTTCAGTTTACGAGAAGTCTCAATTTTAATTTATTTTATGTAAATGAACAAGAATGAACGAGAGAAGCTGAGTGGTCTCGTTTCGACTACTTTTCGAGAATGTTTGAGGATGAATGAGTAGTCTTTTTTGACTTTTATTTGTTAGGCGTGATGAGATTGTCCAAGTGGTCTCGGATTTAATACTTTCCGAGACTGGACAAGTGGTCTCTTTTCGAATAATTTTTCCTTACACTTTCCGAGACTGACCGAGTGGTCTCGTTTCGACTACTTCTCGAGAATGTTTGAGGATGAATGAGTAGTCTTTTTAGACTTTCATTTGTTAGACGCGATGAGACTGTCCGAGTGGTCTCGGATTTAATACTTTCCGAGACTGAACGAGTAGTCTCATTTAAAAAAAAAATTATTCAAATTTTGAGAACGGAAAAGTGGTCTCATTTCGAGAAAATATTTTATTCGAATTTTGAGAACGGAAAAGTGGTCTCATTTCGAGAAAATATTTTCTTCCAATTTTGAGAACGGAAAAGTGGTCTCATTTCGAGAAGATATTTTATTCGAATTTTGAGAACGGAAAAGTGGTCTCATTTCGAGAAAATATTTTATTCGAATTTTGAGAACGGAAAAGTGGTCTCATTTCGAGAAAATATTTTATTCGAATTTTGAGAACGGAAAAGTGGTCTCATTTCGAGAAAATATTTTATTCGAATTTTGAGAACAGAAAAGTGTTCTCATTTTGAGAAAATATTTTATTCGAATTTTGAGAACGGAAAAGTGGTCTCATTTCGAGAAAATATTTTATTCGAATTTTGAGAACGGAAAAGTGGTCTCATTTCGAGAAAATATTTTATTCGAATTTTGAGAACAGAAAAGTGGTCTCATTTCGAGAAAATATTTTATTCGAATTTTGAGAACGGAAAATTGGTCTCATTTCGAGAAAATATTTTCTTCCAATTTTGAGAACGGAAAAGTGGTCTCATTTCGAGAAAATATTTTATTCGAATTTTGAGAACAGAAAAGTGTTTTCATTTTGAGAAAATATTTTATTTGAATTTTGAGAACGGAAAAGTGGTCTCATTTCGAGAAAATATTTTATTCGAATTTTGAGAACAGAAAAGTGTTCTTATTTTGAGAAAATATTTTATTCGAATTTTGAGAACGGAAAAGTGGTCTCATTTCGAGAAAATATTTTATTCGAATTTTGAGAACAGAAAAGTGGTCTCATTTCGAGAAAATATTTTATTCTCGAAATGAGACCACTTTTCCGTTCTCAAAATTGGAAGAAAATATTTTCTCGAAATGAGACCACTTTTCCGTTCTCAAAATTGGAAGAAAATATTTTCTCGAAATGAGACCACTTTTCCGTTCTCAAAATTGGAAGAAAATATTTTCTCGAAATGAGACCACTTTTCCGTTCTCAAAAATGGAATAAAATATTTTCTCGAAATGAGACCACTTTTCCGTTCTCAAAATTGGAAGAAAATATTTTCTCGAAATGAGACCACTTTTCCGTTCTCAAAAATGGAATAAAATATTTTCTCGAAATGAGAACACTTTTCCGTTCTCAAAATTGGAAGAAATTTTTTTTTTTCGAAATGAGACCACTTTTCCGTTCTCAAAAATGGAATAAAATATTTTCTTCAAATGAGACCACTCAACGGGTCTCACAAAGCGAAGAAAATATTTTCTTCAAATGAGACCACTCAACGGGTCTCACAAATCAAAGGAAATATTTTCTTCAAATGAGACCATTCAACGGGTCTCAAAAGTAGAAAAAACTTTAGAAATGAGACTACTCATCTGGTCTCGGAAATTGCAACAACGGTTCAAAATTAGATCCACAAATACATATATCTGATTTAGCAACATGAGTAACGTCGATGGCCGTCCAGATTGAAAGTTAAGCATCATTCGTCGCGGTTAGTACTTGGATGGGTGACCGGAAAAAACATTACAAAAAGGTAAAAAAAAAATATTACTAACGATTCTACATAATTTCAGTCAATTTGATCTAGCGAATTATAAGAAAAGTAAAGGGCAGTGGCCATCTATGAACTCAACATAGAAGTACAGATATTCACATAAACAAATCGTCCGATAAATAATATCGAAAGAAGAAAATAGTCTAACAGCATGGCCAAAGCAATGAAATATGAGTAGTCTCAAACGGTATCGGAAAAACTCAAAAATGAGGAGTCTCAAAGGGTCTCGGAAAAACTCAAAAATGAGAAGTCTCAAAGGGTCTCGGAAAAACTCAAGAATAAAAAGTCTCAAAGGGTCTCGGAAAAACTCAAAGATTAGAAGTCTCAAAGGGTCTCGGAAAAACTCAAAAATGAGAAGTCTCATCGGGTCTCGGAAAAACTCAAAAATGAGAAGTCTCAAAGGGTCTCGGAAAAACTCAAAAATGAGAAGTCTCACAGGGTATCGGAAAAACTCAAACAGTCTTTTTTATCCTATTTCTTCTTATCAAAATGAGACCACTCATCCATTCTCATAACGTCTAACAAATCCATAATGAGACCACTCATCCATTCTCATAACGTCTAACAAATCCTTAATGAGACCACTCCTTCAGTCTCACATCGTCTCAAAAAGTCAAAATGAGACCACTCCTTCAGTCTCACAGCGTCTCGAAAAGCCGAAATGAGACCACTCCTTCAGTCTCACAGCGTCTCGAAAAGACGAAATGAGACCACTCCTTCAGTCTCACAGCGTCTCGAAAAGACGAAATGAGACCACTCCTACAGTCTCACACCGTCTCGAAAAGCCGAAATGAGACCACTCCTTCAGTCTCACAGCGTCTCGAAAAGCCGAAATGAGACCACTCCTTCAGTCTCACAATGTATAATCAGGTCGAAATGAGACTTCTCACCAGTCTCTTGAAGTCCAACAAAAAGTATTCTCGTTCAGTCTCAAACATTCTCGAAGAATATACAAAATGAGACCACTCTGACATTCTCATAAAGTCTCGTAAAAGTTTGAAAAGAGACTACTCATCCAGTCTCAAACATCTCCGAAAGACATTTAAAACAAGACTTCTCAACAGTTTCAGATGAATTCGGATGAATTTTGGATGAATTATGAGAACTAATCCAGTCTCAAAGGTCAAAAAAGAGACGTCTCGCCTCCATACAAAATAGCTGTCTCGAAGAGACGTCTCACAACCACTTTTTTTTTACCCGGGAGTTTAAGGAAAATTGAGAAATTCTTGAAATAATTTTGCAAAAGTAGGTTCTGCAGTCTGACATATGGCCAAGGGTTCTGCAGTCTGAAATTTAGCCAAGGGTTCTGCAGTCTGACATTTGGCCAAGGAAACGTTAATTAATTAGTTTGTAACCATTCAAATATGGTGTCCTATTTCTTCTGCTACGGCATAACCGTTGATTGTCTCGATAAAAATACAATATAAATGAAGAAATATGTTTTACCTCCCATTTTGAGGGGTTTATGGGTCCGTTTCTTATTTTATTATTCTCATTCATATGTGCTCATATGTTCTTGGCTGTTTAGCTGCTGCTGGAGGTTGAATCAAAATTGATTGATTGATAAATATCCCATAAAAGTTATAAAATTGCTAGCATTACTGAAAAAATTGAAACCATTTATAACACACGCTTACATAGCTCCTTTATGAATATTCTGAATTTTTCGTGTCGATACAATTTGTGAAGAACAGAATAATTCATCTCTAATGGATTATTCCCTTAAAACTATTTTCGAGACTTTATCATAATTTTTGTGGGATTACCCCTTTAAAACGATAAACATGTCTTTTGTGTGTATTTATCACGTCTAAGTCTGTTAGTTCTGCTTTTTAGCAAGATTATGTCTTTGTTTTAACATTTTTATTTATTTTGACGAAAAGGAAGCTATTTGAAACAAGAGCCAAAATCTTTTGGAAACGGCAACCACCGAGAAACCCACAAGAAGTACCATTTCCATCATTTACCACATTGTCAAGTGAGGTACGTTAAAACTGGTTTCCCGGGGCTTTCGCAAGTCAAACATTGTACATGCTCAATGGGAAATTTTTATTTTAACCTGTGGGATAATAGCCCTTACCTTCGGCTCGTCAAAATAAAAATTTCCCAACTAGCATGTAATGTAGTACATTACAGATAGCTAGACGCTTTTGTAAGGTAACCATATAATTTATTGGGTTCACATAATAATGAAAAATTCTGTGAGATCAAGGTCAGCAGGAATGGGGATTTTTCCGTAAAGGATATTAAAATAGTCAAAACTAGTCGAAGTCCAGGTTGACCGTTTTAAATACCGTGTGCAAAATTTCCATTGAAAATTTACAAAATCATTGCTGCATTAATTTATAGTCTGTCAAAGTCAGGCTATGGCAACGGTGGTTGATTGCCACAACTTAGTTCGCAATTTTCGTTTTTCCATTTCCCTACGTAATTCTGGTAATAAATGCTATAGAAACGGCATGTTTCTCTCTGATTGAATCATAAAGAAATGTTTTTAAAAATAACAGAACAATACAAAACACAATTTCGTTAACCTTTTCCAAAAGTGTATAGCTAATAAAAAAAGAATAAATAAAAATGTACGGCTGCAAGAAGCATATAACCAGTTACATAGAAGAGGTAATATTTTATGGAGTACAGAAATACGGAGAAAATTACAGCGCTAGCTGAATCATACATATTTATATAGATGCGAATAACGACATCAATATCCGACCGTGTACAAGAGTTGAATTATGAACGTAACGGCTGAGGGAAAATGTTGTAAAGCTCGAGAAAGAAACTGCAATTACCCGCTCGAAAATGCAATTTGCGGTATAATACACTTACTGTCAGTGTATCAAAATGTTCGAACGAAAGAAATGAAATAAATTTTATGTTGAATTACAGAATCAGTTACCGTTTCATGATTTTGGTGAATGGAAATTGACGTGTGTTTTCGTACTAGTGCCAAAACAGAATATGAGTAGAGGAAAACTTCTACCTTCTGTACTTATTTTCTATTACAGATTATGAAACAAATCGTACGAACTTGAACACTAAGGGAATCCTCATGTTGGTATTTTTAACTTTGTTTCAAACCGGAAAAAAATAGTTATTTACATGCTAATTGCGTCGCAAACCGTACTTTTTATGTTTCAAGCACGTCTTTCGACGCCCTCAGCATGTAGAATCCATTACACAACTCGGGATAAAAATGAAAAGTCTCGTTTTCGTGTGTTTATTGACCTCGGCTTCGCCTCGGATCAACAAAATTCACACGAAACCTCTACTTTTCATCTTATTATCACTAGTCAAGTAAAATACTATTTATACATTTTCGTTCTCCCTAGGGTCGAAAGTGACTTATTCCAACACTAGAGAAAACAAGAAAATTGGCTGAAGTCTAGTTTTCATCTTTCTATACCGAGTTCAACGCAATGTTTTTCACAACAAATGCTGCCGAACTTTCGACTGAGGCGAGAAAATTACTGTTTTTTTACCTGTGTTGTCTATTTTTTCACTCATCTGTCACGCTTAAAACACGAATTCGAAGCTTGAAAAAAAATGCTTGGCAAACTTTTAACGTAGTTCCAATTATGCAAACTTTTGAACCAAAACAATAAAATTTTGGTTAAGTTTCGTATTTTTGGTGAAATATGAAATTCTAACAATTGCGATAGTTGTGACCAGAGCGAAGCGAAGGCCGAAATTCTGCTCGAGTTGGAGTTTCCTATTTTTCCCAGAAGTGATCAGAACGCTTTTAATGCGTCATGTGATCAATTTTATTTTCGCCATTCAATAGGCCAGGTGAAAATTGAGTTTTGTTGATGACGCTCCCCATTTATTCATAATTTCCTTATCCATAACGCACTGCCTACAAAGAGATTACTTTGTTTATGTTTTCATAAATGGTATTGTGAATTGATGTTTTCGTTTCGTTGCCGTTGATTTCTAATTTAGACGAACTTTTATATTTTTCATGCCGTATGCAACCAAGAATCAAAACAAACTCAAATTTCGCCCCTCGGTTGATGATTAGTCGAATGACATTTATAGTGAAAAAAGTGCAGCACTTTCTCTCTCGTGACGAACTTTTCTTACTTGAACTGTCAGTTAACATAAAACAACTTAATATAAAACATGAACAAAGTGACAGTTGAAGTAAGAAAAGTAGAAAAGTTCTATTTTCTCGACAGCATTCTTCTGCTGCAATTTTCTCACTAGATTTGTCATTCGACCAATCGTCAACAAAACACAATTTTCTAGTGGCATGGTCTGTTTCAACGGTATAAAACAGAAAAATAAAACTGAACATTCAGGATGCTCTAAGCTCGACGGTAACTTTGAACTTTGTTCGAAGAAATCACTTTATCGTATACAGAAACGATTTTTTTTCTTTACTTGTTAAACGCAATCGTGCGTCAAAATGTATAAAAGATAAACTGAAAGAGGCGCACGTCAAGATGGATGGTTAATTTTGTATCGCTCGAGCAGCATTCGTTTATCACTTATGTAGACTCATAGCGTTGGTCTCATGTTATAAATCTGTCGTATTTCTATCAAAAACGACACCTCTTATCTAACCTAATAATACAAATTGTATAATACTGTCACATGATCGCCACATATCTTATCGGTTTACGTATGACCCGTCAACCTCAAAAGCGAATTTCTATTCCCCTGAGGAAACGAACTGAATACGTGGAACCGATGACACATAAATAATCCCATAGCAACACCTCAACTACATCTTCTTGTTGTAAACCAAGTAATTACCCACATTCAGTCCGATTTGATTCTCAAACCATCGATTGCAATACGATATTCTCGTGTGTGTATGTGTGTAACGTAACATTAATTTAATTTGATTTGCGGATAACCTCTGTTCACTGGTCCGGTAACATAATTCTGATGATCACATTCTCCTCTTCCACACAATTCGATTTTGCAAGAGGAAAGCAACTTATAATGGGTGTCGTTTGTGGTAAATCTTCTGAGGCACTCATGTCATACACACGAACAGTTATAGCCAAGACCTCGGTTGTCGTGACAGTTGATTATATGCAAAGTTTACGTAAGAAGTGTCAGTTTCTAAACAGTTTATGGAATTGTGACATGTAGTGGCTAGGCTATTGCGATGTCGAATTATTAATGTTTACAAACGCAACTTATTTAAGTTGAAAGTTCATAGCGTTAAAATTAAAATTAAATAGAGAAGAAAATTCCTTCAAAATAGGCTCTGCTTAGTGTATAAAGTTGGCGCTCAAGTATACACCACGCACTACAGACTTAAAATTAATCCACATGCATGTACAGTTAGGGTCACAATACAGTTTCCATAATTAAAACGAACCACTTACCTCAGTGTTATATTTCCCTCCTCTTTTCAAATGATCGCTCGAACTAAGATCTTTTGAATCGATCTGCACGTTGGTTTGCATTATACTGGACTTCGAGGCGACTGTAAAATAAAACAAATTTTGCATAAAACTTCTCTAGTTCAACAAAGATTGGACGTTGAAAAGGTATTTGTCAGCTGGTCTGAATGTTTGTTTTTATTAGGTACTGATTATATTTCGTATGTCTAGAACGCCTAATCGTTTTGAATGTACACATTTTTGTACACCTAATTGACCTAACCGTGCTGACAGTAATCAACTCTGTCAGCACGGTTAGGTCAATTAGATGTACTTTGAAATTCAAAATTATCCTGCCTACGTAAATTGAGCATTTCCAAAGCGGATCTTCGACACCCTTTACAGAATTTTTATTTTTTTCGAGCTCCATCCTTCAAAGTAATAATCTCTAACAACCCAAAAACGATCTGGCGTTAGATCATTCCAAGACTGGTATACATTTTCGAGACTGAATTCAACACAACTTAAATCTACCAGCGAATTTTTATAAATTTGTAATTATTTCCTTAGATTGTGTCTCGAAGAATTGATGAATTTTATTAGAGGTTGCGGTATGTATTTCTGAATTTATAGATTTACGAATCGACCAGCTTGCACAATTGTAAAATAAGAAGCTCTCTTTTCGAATCATTATTCCCGCGAATTATGTCTCATCGTGAGTGACAAATCAACTAAATGAAGTAGTGTTTCTGCCAATTACGAATTCCAATCGCGAGTTATAAGTCACTGCGAAAAGTATTTCTTTTGAATTACAACGCTTACGAATCGTAATTCGCTTGCATCGAGGTGCAGAAACATGTAATTCCGAGACCAAGTAGATGTACTGACAGAAAGTTGTGGTAAAGACAGAATCAAGAAAATTTTGTCTTCAACAATTTCAAAAACGTCCACCATCACCAGTGTTAAAATCGAACATACTCTTGTAATATCACACATCGTTCGACGTCGTTTTTGAATTTAATTAAAATGATAAATCAAAATTTTCTTCGTCAAAGTCACACTGCACATAAATATCCAGGACAATCTGTCCGTTAGAATGTAGATTTATTATCGGTTGGAACAACTTTTTTGTTTTATATAGGACAAATATTGAGAACAGCTGCCGACAATGAAACTCATAAACTATAGCAATTACCATATCACTCTATCTTCCAAGCATTGCTTGGAGCTAGAGACGGTTCCCTCATGACATTATTTTTAAAATCATCGAATTTCACTGACACAACGTTTTGAAAACCGTTAAAATGTAACGTTACCATCATTACCAAAAATTTGAAGTAACGGTGCTGAGGCTGAACGACGTGTAACTTAATGAAATCAGCATACTGAACGATTTGTAGAAATAAGTTGTAACGTTAGATGATAACGTGCTTGTAACGTTATTAGTTGTACCGGAAAGACAAAAATTCAAACATTCCGACTTGGATCTTTTTGTAAGAAGTTATAACGTTCCAATTACCGAATCGGACTTATATTACCAATTAAGTATGGTTTCAACAAAAAATACTCCGTGAGAGAGCAAGCAGTCAAAAAAAAGTGTAAAGTTTTGCGACAAGACATGGAACGTATGAATGTCATAATTTCATCAACAAATGTTCCAGCCCACCTGAAACATCAGGCCAAATTTTGTCGTGTCACTCTTTACGCTCACAAGGCCAAGTTTTTGGAGTTTCACAATGATTTGAGATCCCTGAAGGACCAATATGGTGATACTGCCCTGTACCACGTTATCAAAGGTAGTGCGTTGCATCAATTTGTTTTGAAACACAGCAGTTGCTTCGAATCGCTCGATAAATGCTGTGACCTTCTACCAGAAGTGTATGAACTGCAGCGACAGACTGTCTGCTCGAAAGCAAAAAAAACATGGCTTGGAACGGTCGAGCTGCTATCACCGCTTTTTTGATAACTGGAGACACTTGTGAAACGTTTTCCTATGGAAATCGATCCGCGAATACGATTGATTCGTATCTACATCGATCAGGATGTCAGCAATGACAATGCTTGAACAATTGAGAGAAGATTTTCCAAATCGCTTCGATGAATTCGTTTCGTTATATTGCCTGCTGCAGCCCAGACATGAGTCGTATGTCGACTATTTTAAACGATCAATTCGAGCTCATCCGCACGATCCAGATTCATTTCGGGGATTACTCGATTACTTTATTTGTTCGACATTTGAATATGCGAAGGTCATCGAGGTGTCGACTAAGGCGTTGTCGCACTTTTTAAAGAGAAGCGATTTCAAAGAAATGTTTGTCCGTCGCCAACAATTGTTCAAGAAAATAATTAGTCAAAACTTTTGGGATAAATTGTAGGCAGTGGTGTTAAGACTTTTGTTTACTTTTTTTGTTAAATAAAAAAAAGGTTATTTTAGGCAGACATTATATGCTTGTGTTGTCAATAAATTAAATTAACTTAATTTTGCAAATAAAACGGAAATTTAAAAAAATATTTTGAAAATTAGCTTTTTTTATGCGCGGAGAATTAGAGCTCCCTTCGACTCTCTTGGTCAAACACACCCTCTTTAAAAAATTATAATTTTTTAATGTAAAACGTCTAGGGGTTGAATTCCTCCAAGGAATTTTTTTTTGAAAAGAGGAACTAGTTACGCGTTATGTCTTCATTCAAATGTCATTTTGATATAGGCATAAATGCTGTTTGGAAACTAATTCTCAAATGTAATAGATTTTTTAACGTTTCTAGTACATTTCGTCACTCCAACGCTCCATCAGAAATCTTGCAAGAACCAATTTAGTGCCCAATTTGTCTTAAATTTTTTATTAGCCCAAATTGAGTGCTGAAAATTTTAAAGTTTTCTTCCAATATTGCTCTCAATAAAATGTTCTCCTAGCAGGATGCTACGCAAGATTCCTGAAGAGTGCGAAGTTATTTTACCAAGAAAGCGCAAAGAATAAAGTTCTGATAAATAATAATATAAGCGGGGCGAGGCTTCGGGTCAATGGAAGTTTCCTGCTTGAAACGGCGGCTACACATTAGGACTGGTTAAGCACAAATAAGCAAATGTGTTTTGCCAAACTCTTGACAGTGCGACAGTAGTACGGAGAATGTAAAAGATAAAACTTTAAAAACGCGTGAAATGGTGGCAACGTTTGCTTTTTCAAAAGCATAGGCAAAAGTTGACCTATTCTAAAGCGTCGGATTCGTTCCTTACATCCGCCGTTTATACAATGACAACAATTGCAGTGCGCGTCATATGGATTTTTATTGTGCGCGAAATTTTTATTTATTTTTTTTTCGCTAGGAGACTGATCGATCACGGATCGATCGAACTACGATCGAATAATTCAAATTTTCTGTAGTTTTCAAAGAGAGGTATTTGTGTCCTAAAAAGAAACTCTATCCGTCCATAAATGGATTTTTTTGGACGCGATCAAGTGTAATATGGTTTCGTCTCATTTCTGTTTTTTACAGGTAGAGAGCCTTTGTTAAAAGAAAAAGAGCGCCATCTATACGCAACAACATTGACCTGCAAAGCTATACGTCTAATACTTTGTAAGATGTACTGTTTTCAAAATACTGCACGTACCACCATGTCACCAATCTTTGGTTCGGTAAAATTTGTGTTAATAATCCTCAATAGAGGATACTGTTAGAAAGCGTTAATGCTCCTAATTAACACTCACTCGTCAGGTGTACGGAAGAAACTCCAATTTTTTTCCTATCTTAACAACGCACTTCAAGCGTGAGTGGTGCTCTAAATAGGGTACTAAAACTTGACAGTGTGTCACAACTGTAAAACACTGTAAAATGAATTTCATACAAAATAGTCCTCTATTTGGCAGCATTCGACGATCATAGTCTGTTACTTGAAGTGCGGTGATGTTTTAGATTGTAAGTAGTCCTCTGAAGTGGCCCATGATTTTTTTAAATTGTCATATTCACCATCTAAATTGTTACCTTTTTCAATTTACGATAAAAGAGCTTAAAAATGAATGTTGCAAAAGCTTCAAAAGAAACTTTGAAAGCTACAATGCTTTATGGACCCTAACAGCTCTATGAATGTTTATGGACCGTATTGTGAACATCTACAAGCTATGTGAATCTTTACTAGCTCTACAATATCATTTACAAGCTCTGAAGAAACTAAAGAAAATGTTAAAAGCTCTAAAAATGCTCCTAGTCCTTGAATCGGATTATTTTCGGTGCATGCTAGATCCTAAATGCCTTTTTACTCATTTTTTTAATGAATGTTAAAATGAAACATTGTTTTTTGTAGCAAAAATAACCATCGATTTTTAAATAATAACAAAAAAATATTTTTAAATACTCGTTGTGCAACGGTGAATATCAATCGTTCGTTGAGCCGTTTTCTTCCCACTCTTTCAATTCTGATGTAAATACTACCACTTTAGATATGGCAATTAATTTTGGCTTAAGTAAATAAAAAGCAATTAAATCTTGATGACAGTATAATGAAATGATGTATGTACGTATCACCTACCTCTTTACGCTTTTTTTATTATTATTTTAATAATAAAAGCAAAAGTTTATCCTCTGAACACACAAAATAATAATGATAATCAACCACGTTCAATAAAACTGTATATACACTACACCGGACGCTTTACACTTGATCAACACACGGACGACGAATATCCGGATATACCATCAATAATTTCATTACTTTTATCATTAGCAACACAAGCACCTTATCACATTATATTCTCACCATCTAACGTTTTGTCTGAAAATATGAAACCTCTTTTAACACATTGCCAGTTACAGTGTCACAACATCATCACAACACTTCGAATGTAAACACACAGCATTAGCAGAAACGCAAGAACTTCGTCGTCTCTGAAAAGCGAAATAAATATCACACTGGACGATTGGGTTATACACGCGCGCGTTTTCTCGAACAGTTCGTGTATTACTGGATGATAATATTTCCAGATGGTTGAAGGAAGACAAATACAATATGTATATCTACTATATATGTGTGTGCAGAGCGGACCTAACATCCTTACACATTCGGAATATAACGGTACTTATACGATACTGACTGTACGCATGTTGTTGTTGAATCATCATCATGCAAGGAAAAGAAGAAGGAAAAAATGTTCGGAAAATTATTGCTGACAATATGAAAGCTGAAAGCTTTATGCTACGAACGATGGTATAGGTATACGGAGGAAAAACAAACATATAATTGAATATTATACGTGTACGTAAAACCGTTAAAATACAAAATGCATAAGACCTTTTCCGTTTTATGTGCTACACTGCTGAGATCAGGGAGCCGATTACTATAGTGCCGATGGCGGCGGATAAGAAAGAATGAAATAGTAAGCCAACTCACTTTAAGCAAAAGTGCTTCGAGTGACAGCTGTCAAATATAGTACTGTTTTATTTGAAATTTTTTTTCCAAAATTTGTTCGATACACTGTCCAGTTTCAGTTCTTTATTTAGAGTACCACTCATGCTTGAAGTGCGTTGCGTAAGCACACGAATTTAATTTGTTCTAAAAATTTGTTCCAGAAATTTGTTCGAACTGGTTCTAAAACCAGGGTTGCTTCTTCCACATGGACGCTTTGAGTAAGTACCCGTGGCTTCCAAAATGGTATGAACTAAAGGGCGTACTTAAAACACAACATTGTGTCCCTGTCTAAAGGTCTCGAAAAGGAAACCTGGAAAAACTGAAACATAAAACCAGAAACAATTCCTCGACTCTCCGTTTCCTCGTTTGATACGCTAAATATCGCCCAGAACAGCATTTTCCTGTTAACCATTCACAATCAAAATAAAGTGTATCACCACGCAGTCATCTGCACGGCTTCTTTTGTCTTTAATATCAATGAAAGTATACATTCATTGTTTAACATAGCCTAGTATTTGATACAAAATCTAATCTACTTTTACGCACAATACGTGCCAAACAAATTGCCAATTTTTCATAAACTGAGGACGTCGTTAAGTTAAATCCTTTGAATTCTCAGCTTCCAACTTTTTTTCCCTAGTCATGTAAATAACTGACTATTTCACACCCTTTGAGATGTGTGAGGTAATTCGAATTTTAGTCAAAGATTTCGGTAACAGATGGAGATGACTAGCTGTTTTTAAAACGTTGAAGAAAAAGATTAACCATCTTTGGAAGAAAGAAAAATAACTTCCAGTAACTTTGTTCAAGAAAAACTTCTGTTCTACAATATACCGTTGTCAGCAAAACCAGCGCCTTTCTGGTCTGCCACACACTGTAACAGCAGCACACATCCCAACAATAATAACATTCACAACACGTTTTTATTGCAGTTACCAGAAAAACACTTGCGATAGCAACCATATAATACATTCCCGTTCTCGTACATACGAACTTATTCCCTCGCCTGATTCACTTAAGTTTAATGTTCAAACGATAAGGCAATACAACAAAAGGGTTTTAAGATTTTGATTTATTTTGAGCTGTGCGATGATATGTTTTAGGTCAATTCCTTTCGACGCCTTTGATGACACCCGTAACCAGGGATTAGTTGAGAGGAAATAAACAATAAACGAAGCAGAAATGTTTTGAAGAAATTGTTGAGAGATTTTAGAAATAGAGGTTGTAGCCAAAGCATCTAATTTTTCTCCTCGCTTCTCGCTAGATTTAGATTTAAAACTCAGTTTAACTTTAAAATTCGTTGTGTCAGATCGTGTGACGTGATACCCTATCAAATTGTTCGTTTAATAGACTGATCTGGCAGATCTGATGTAAAATGAAAAATTTATTCGAGTCACAGAAACGAAAAAAGAAAAAATCTAAACAATTCATTCAGTCGCGTAACTTCTTGAACCTCCAATGTGCTGCGAAAATTCATTTTTCGCAAGGGGCCCGTTAAAGAAAAATTCACTTTCGCCGCACTTAAGAGGTAAAATAACTTACATAATTGTGCGGAAATCCTTGTTTTGACTCGTGTGGTTGTATACTTCGCCGTCGGATCAGCATACAAACTCCACACTCTTCAAAACAACGAATTTCCGCACAATCTACCATACTTCTTTTTAAATGTATTTTCAGCATTCAGTCCCTACTGAAACGGACCTGCAGCCTATGTCGCGATTGGTTGCATTTAATTGACTAAACTTCAATCGAATTTGCTTAAAGTACTTCACTTACATATACAAATTAAAGTGTCAGTGATAGCGCAATGAAGCTATATGGTGCTTAATGTAGCCATCTAGCTCGATGTCTTGAGAATTTTCAAATTGCAGACAATTATTACGTCCATCGCGTTGAACAAAAGAACGCCGGGTTTTTCATCTTCAATTTTTGTTTCTTGTTGTAGTCGGACAAGGGAAATGGTTAATTTTCCGTTCGCATTTATAAAATGATAAATTAATCGGAAATGCAATATTTTATTGAAACTTTTTATGAGAAATTGAAACTAACTCTGAATATAGTCCATTCAATTTTAGAAAACGTAGGAGGATTGTTGTACGTATATGTACATATATAGCTCGTAAATAGAAGACTACAACAAGCAAAACAATATATTGAATCAGTGAGGGAATATAGTGTAGCAAATTGCTGCTGTTTGTCCCGTACGACCCCGTATAGCTAGTGATACGTCTATCTAGTGCGACAAATATACCTAGAGCGAAAAGTTTACCTATATGCAATCACATCAAAACTATTGCAGTACTTTGTACGGGGCTAATAAGCATTTATAAAAAATGGAAATAAGAAAGGTGTTTGTTGTATGATGCGCTCGGTTAACTTTCAAATTCACGATTTTTCTTCTGTTTGCTGCTGAGAAAAACGGAGGTTGACTTTAATGTGGTTAACTGAGAGTTCAGGAAAAATATTGATGACGAGCACGTTGTTATTTAGTAATTTTAAGTGAGATTAATAGCAACCGAGGCCTAATTTCATTTTTTTAGAATTCACTAACACTTATAGAGAAACAAAATACAAAAGAAGATCGCCCTACGTCAATATCGTACACATAGCGGTCTACAATTTATTGAGGTTATTGAAGTATCTGATTTTGTATGTTTAATTTACCTTAGTAATTTCTGACAATTGTATCTTGATTTTGATTGCTAAGGTAGAATTACGGTTAAACATAAACAAGTAAATAAGTTGCAGGTTAAAAAGTGTCACTGCTGTCGTACTGACTCGCGGGAGATGTCAGTGGAATTTCTTTAGTGAACTCCTTAAAAGTGCTACGCACAGTCCTAATTCCTTGTTTAGGATTACGATTTTTCTTGTAAACCGCATTATTTCATGAAAATTTAAAAAAAAAACATGAATTTGCTTCAGCTTGTCCTCTCATACAAACAAAAACATGCGCGTGCAAGTGACCATTTCACCCACACATTGACACTTAACACTTTTGTTTGTATGAGGAGGCCAGTTGAAAAATAGCTGAGATAAATTTATGGCTACATTTCACAGGCGTGCCCTGTAAGTGCATGGAATAGACAGATGAAAGGTATAAAAAGTTTTTTCATCCCAAGTTGGGTATACAACTTGTCATCCCAACGGTGCCGAAAGTACTCTGTCTCCCGTTTCTTAGAAGCATAAAAATTATTTTTTTTCCTCAATGGACGTGTTCATTCAAAGGTATGCACTCAACGAAAGAAATTACACATCTTCATTATGTTCAATCAACTATACAAAAATATTTCGATTTGCTGAGTTAATTGAGTGCATAAAATGCGACAGTAGCATTGTAACTTGAACGTCAATCCAACTCAACCTGACGATCCACATATATATATTGGATTATATAGACCGCCTGCAATATAAAGTTTCAGCGAAAAACTATAAATATTGAATAATGCTGAATATGAATTCAACTTATGCAATTCAACTGAATTTTTCGAAATTCTCATTTGCGTTAAAACATTCTGCTTTAGTGCCCATTGACTTGGGACGGGCCATGTTTACATCTTGGTCAATCAGAAGAAGACTTGAGCAGGATTTTTCATTCACATTGAATACAAGATTTTACATTACAGTATCTACCCTACCAGCTCCGGCTAATCCCATGTACATAAAGAAGGCAATTTTTACACTTGATATTTATTGTACGAGTAAACTTTACGACATCTACGCAATATGAGGATGGTGAAAGAAAATATTTTCGTATTATTAGGCACTACTACATACAGCCAGTGCAATGAATGGGTCACTAGGGGATAATCACTGTAATTAAGAGTTGAGAAAAACAATTAATATATTTCCCCGGAGACACACTGGGAAACCAATAAAATAAAATTCGTTTAGTTCAACTTACATTGGTTCCCGATCAAGTGGAATGTATCACGATGTATTCGCCATCCAGAAAAGGTCTAATAAACTTAAAGACTTTGACCAAACTTTGTTCATTATAATTCCGATATCTTTGGACTTATCGTAACAATCAAAGTTTATGTCTTTCTTAAAAAGCGATAAAAAGCGATTGTCTATCGCAGAAACACGATCCTCCTCCCATCAAAAAAATTGTATTGAAAATGTATCTAAAACAAAGAATATGAGAAATTTATTCACCATCATATTTTATGCATACAGCACACGAAGCCGCTTTATATTTGAGATTTACGGAAAACGCGTCCTCTTTTGTTACATTATAAAATATTGAGATTTTGATGTAGCCCATCGGAAACGAACTGATTGCATTGAAGTGGATATTTAAAATTCAAAACAGAAAGTAAGCATTGAGACAATAAGGATGTACATGAGTTTGCAAGCGGAAACAAATTTTTCTTTTTTGTTTTCTTCGTTCAAAGACAGTAATTGCTTTAAGGCGAGCGTCGTACAAAACAGATCGCAAACAAAGTACATGACTTTTTCGAAAAAGTTCGTGGAATCTTATAAAAGTTTTAAAAAAATCTCTTAATCTCTTTGGGGTTATTAACATGACATATATATGTACAGAGAATTCTCACATTCTTACGCAGAAAAAGAAAAATAATAGTCCCAAAGCAGCTGTCTAGCATCCACCCACATACACCTTGTTTACAAAATTATGAGGCCAAAAATCGGAGAGTGTCCGATTGCCAATTTCATTACACTATTCACTGTTGCACTTCTAACGAAACGGTTGCTAGAGAGCTGACTTGGTTTGTCAACCGTTCTCTATGTACCGTTATATAAGTTTTATATCTTTATCTAAAGGCTTGGTCTTCGGCCGGGGTGAATTGTCTAGCATTCTTTCTCTATTGCTCTGGACATTTATTTAAAACCAATTTCGTAACTCTTCCAACGATGTCATCGACTAGAAAGATACTAACATTTAAAAAATCCAATTTATTGCTCATACGAGTGTCCGAAGTGCTCTAAACTTCCAGATTTTGATAGTTACCTGTAATCAAAAAGCTAAAAGTCAAATGAATTTCCATTTATCAACTATCTATCAGTCTTATTTCAGTTCGCCTTACATGAAGCCACTTAATCTAAGGTGAACTGTAGTGAGACTCATAGATAGTACCAGCTCAGTAGTATTAAGCCTCAGACAACTTATACCAATAAAATGCAAACTCTACAGTTAGAGGCAGTGAAATTTTAGCATGAATTTGCTTCAGCTGTTTTTCAGCCCATATCCAAATAAAAAATCAAAAGTATTTATTCGTCTTTATACGTAAAAATAGTTTTGACTGTATGCGTGGATCAGCTGAAAAACAGCTGAAGCTGATTCATGCTAAAATTTCCCAAAGAATATTAGAGAAATCAACTGTATATATTGCTCGAATAAAAACCCTTAAAAATTACTCGAACGACGGTAATCGATCCGTTCAAGGGTTTTGTCATGGGTGTGTGTCTGATAAAATTGAAGATTCGCATCACAACTTCAGTTATTATCGTGCACACTTTTGGTGTGTTATTTATTCCAAAGAAAATGCAAATTTACATACACAAGGACGTAGCCTGGATTAGACTTGAGAGAGTTGAACATAATTTATGTGGATGATATATAGAATTCAGGGACTCTTTTAGCAAAAAAGTATATTTCAACGTTCGCTGATTTTATTTGGCGATTCCTCAGGGTATGAATGTGAAACAACGCCATGAATAATTTTTAATGGATGATACCAGATTTATTCGCCTGTTATCCAAGGTATAGTCTAGTTCTGCTCACGAGAATTTTTGTCTTGATTTTTGTTTTAGCATTTCGTTTCTAGTGTATAACACCTACAACGGAAACTGTACAGCTGGAGAAGCTTTCCGACTAAAATTGTATAATGTTGTCCTTCAAAACTCCATTTTCCTTTCCTTCTTCACGTGTTGCACCTATAACGAAACTTTTTCTACTTTTAAATATTTAAAAAAATAATTTGAATATGCTCCCTGGCCACATCTATTTGAATTGAATTACATCTTAATTGAAATACGAAAATTATTTTAAGGAAATCGTAGATAAACAACAACCTTCGTAGTTATTCAACAAGTATACTAAAACTCGAATTATCGTCGAGAAATTTTGTGCTATTCACAAAATCGTATTCATAGTTAGTTTATGGTAGGTATAAATTTTCCCAAACATTCTAAAGAAATTTATGGTAATTTAATTTAACCTAATTTTAAGCGATTCAGTGGAGGATTTTGTGTTTTACGAATCATGTGCTCGTGAAATTTTTATTCATTTATCTGATGCATGAACCGATTTAAGCTTTTGCAGAAGTTCGTGTCCATGAAATGTTTCCCCTTGGAGAAAATTTTCCCCATTTTTCATTGCTCATTTCTCCAGTTCCTTTCGAAAATTGGTTCTATTTCTCACATCAAGATGACAGGCAGCATCTGTTACAACACATTTTAGTTCTAAAGTGGTTTTGAAACCAGGGTAACTTTTCATTTCTGAAGCACAATATGCGAAAGTCTTCAGGGCTATTTCCTTCATTTTTTTATACTCGATATAACTCGCGTATATCGAGAATATCGGGTATATTGAGTGTATAACATTCACATAATTATGAACTGATTTTTTTCATAATTTGTATATTTCCATCTTCAGCTTAATTCGAGCTCAAATCGATCACATAAGAAATTTCAGTGTAACTAGAATTTCCCATTAGAAATAAGAATTGAAAGCAAATTTTATGGCTTTTCAATCAGTTTTTCAATGTAAAACCACTATCCCAAGCTAATCAAATCTCGCAACGAAGACGAGGAAAGCAAATTTACATTCCCTTGATTAAAGAAGAGCACGCACGCTTGTATAAGGGATGGTAATAAACGGATTATTTAAAAAAACTAATAAACTTGCTGTCAAAAAGGATTATCCAATGGGTTGATAAGGCAGTGTAAATATTATTGCTGTCGTTATTGGTTTTTTTTGTGTTGCATCTAAAATACGATAATAGTATATTACTTCCGAGGTTCCAAGTTGTGTATTTGATAAGTGGGGTGTTACAGCCCGACCCGAAGGGGAGGGCTGTATTCCCTACTTGTCAAATACACAACTTGGAACCTCGTAAGTACAATGCTTTACGTGATTAGGCAATGTAAATGAAAATGAAACATGCCGTAACACGTAAAATACTTTTTTATCTTAGCTAAAGAGGAATTAATGCTGTAAAATCTTGTTCTTTTCTTGCGACCAGAAAACGACGCATTACCGTGTAAACAATAACCAGTTTATCACATTTTCACCTTCGTCGTCTCGAAATACAACCTTCCCACACTCCTCAACAGCAAATGTCCCAGCGAGACAGTACTATTTCAGATTCTGAAATTCAGAAGAGCAACAAACGCGAATTACATTAACGACCAGTGTAAAAAAACAAATACTTTGAAGCGATAAGACTTATGGTATCTCACCTATCAGAACGTTTATTTAATCTTGCATTTAGAATTTTTTGCGGTGAAATTTTTGCAGTATTTTTTAGTTTGACCCATGTACATTTACACTACCCTAATAAACTAACTTCTTTTTGGTAAATATTTTACAATTGTTGTTCCATTAAAACGTTTATGATATTCAACGATATATTGTAAATATTTCGATTCAATGAACTATTTTGTGTCATACCAAATTTTTGTGGGCCCGAGCAATAACTGAGGGCAAATATGTGGCACATTTATTGAGACTACGCTAAGTACCATCTGTGATGATCTTGATCAAAAATTAAGTCATTCACTGCTTCGAGAATTAACACTTATGTATGCCAGACGTTGATACATGTATGTATGAGTGTACACTTGAATGGCATACGAAGAAAGCATGACTCCTCCCTCTACGAAAGGAATGCAAAGCCTATGCCATCAGCCTCCAATATTTTTTTATGTTAGGGCCGTTTGTGCGGTAACTGAAATTTCGCGCAACCTTGGCTTCGCCTCGGGTTAAGAGCTTTCTCATCTTCTTTTTGATGATTGCGATGATACAGCTTCGGGAGGGTATGTACTGTAGGTACAGTAACTGTAACGCTCGCATTAATATAGAAATATTATGTAATAAGACTGGCAGAAAAATAGGTTCTCCCGTTATGACATTAATGTGATTGTGTTATCGTTAAAATGTTGAATAAAAGACGAAAATTAGACACAGCTTACGCAGTCAGCAATCACTCAACATAATGAGGAATTGAAGTACTCACAATATTCTCTTAAAATTGAAAGAAAGAAATTTAGAAAAAGTTACGAACGATGTTCATTGTCTGCTGGAAGTACATTGTCCTGTTTGGTCTAGTTGTAGTGAACGGTGAATCTTTGAATGATAGTGAAAATGAAGCGACCGATCGCATTTCCATCGCAAGTATTGTCACCATTCACAGAATAGTTGCAAATATGAAATGAAACGTTTTTTCATCATAGAGTGTACCGAGTACCAGAAAATATGTCCACTTGAAACGTCACCATTCAATATAGACGCTGAAGTAGCTGCAGCTAAAGAATTCCCTCACATGGTATAACGTCACAATGTACTATGGCAACATCAGTAACGAAATTTTTCATTTGTACAGGCATTGATTGGTTACCAAGGTGAAAATAAAACGAAGTGGCTTTGTTCAGGCAGCTTAATTAGTGAGAACTTTGTTCTAACGGCAGGTCATTGTGCTTCTTCCCGACAGTATGTTAACAAACTACTTCGCACAGTTGAAAATTGGACTGAAGTTTTTTTTTTTCAAATTTAGTCATGTCCCCACCCACGTTCGCTTAGGAGATTTAGATTTCGATACTGAAGCCGACGATGTTGACGTTCGTCAATTTAATGTAACTGAGACTTTTCTTTATCCGGACTTCGCAAGCAGTAGTAATTACGACGACATTGCATTACTGAAAATCGATCGAACAGTTGATTTCAGTCAATACATCCAACCAGCTTGTTTACCACACCTCAGCACTGAGATTTCAAATAAAGTTGTTGCAGCTGGTTGGGGTCGCACATTATCCGCGTCCACGATGCCGATGCACAAACCTCCATCTATTTTACAGAAAGTTCCATTGAACCTTGTGCCTTTCGATGTATGTAAGGAAAGTTACCCACCTTCTCTCAGATTTCGAGAAGGACTTATAAACCAAACTCAGCTATGTGCTGGGTCTAATCCAGGTGAACGAGATACTTGCGCGGTAATATTTTCTTTTCGGTACAAAAGATAAATTTTAAACGAAAAACAAAAAATCTAATCGAAGGGATTTGGCGGTGGACCACTAATGAACACTGGACGTAAATTTTCCTGTTTATATGAAATAGTTGGCATAACATCGCTCGGCAGAGGATGTGGTGAGGGTGATCCAGGTGTTTACACTCGTCTGACATCGTATATCGATTGGATTGAAGGAATTGTGTGGCCAGAAGAAAAAAAGCTGGTTTGAGAATTACGACGATGTCGGATGGCATTACTCAACGCACTTCAAGCAAAAGTGGCACTCTATATAGGGTACTGAAACTTGACAGTGCTTCATACAAAATTTTACACTGTAAAAAGAGTGGGGATAAAATTTCATACAAAATAGTACTCTATTTGGCAGCTGTTATTGATAGTACTTTTGCTTGAAGTGCGTTGCATTACTTTAAAATAATTTAAGGAAATTGAAATATAACAAAGTATTCGGAGTTCGGTGTCAAAATAAAAGAATTAAGAATCGTGGCAATACTCTCTCTTCTCTAGCAAACAAACTCTCAGCTCTCTGTGTCAAATTCGCACGTTCTTTCCTTGTATTCTACAAACACCATTTTACATTTTGACTGACTAAGCTGTAATTTACTAATTTACATATAAATTCCAACAACTACTTGACATTACCCAAAATTACAAAATTGTTCTTTAGCCTGGATATATTGATCAATCCTCCACCACCTTAATAAAAGTAGTTTGTTTGCTAGAGAGAGTATTGATCGTAGCGTTGTATGGATATTCGATTTTTTTAACGTTACGCTTCTACTGTCAAGCTAACTGCTGAGTTAGATAGAAACGCAAATGTGAAAGATGCACAACTATAACTTCGAAATTCATAGATCATCTTCAAGGCCGTTTGAAATGACATCCACGTCAAGAAATGTCATCCACGTTAAAAAAATCTCATACAAATGAAACATTTAACTTTTAACGAGACTTTTCAACTTTTATTCCGAGTTTTGTAATGGATTTCACATACTTTTGAAACCTAAACCAATTTTCTTATTTTCCCAAGGTGTGTAATTCGCCATTTTCGAAGAAGTGCTTGAAACATGAGAGTACGGTTTTCGACGCATGTAGCATGTAATAGTATTTTACATGACTAGGGATAAAAAGATGAAAAGTAGAGTTTTCGTGTGAAGCCGAGGTCAATAAACACACGAAAACGAGACTTTCCATCTTTTTATCCCTAGTCATGTAATGGATTTTACATGCTGAGGGCGTCGAAAGAAGTGCTTTAAACATGAAAAGTACGGTTTTCGACGCATGTAGCATGTAAATAACTATACTATTAGCTCTATAAATTCTTTTGTTTGTATTGATTGATTGTTAATTAAATGTTGATTGAATTTTTGCTGTACTTGCTACGCTAGTTGGGAAACTTTTCACAGTAGCTGTGTATTTGAATGCCATATTTCTATTAGAAGATAACAAAACAAGGCATCAGAACAGTCGGAGCGTTTGCTGCGACTCAGCCCCGTACGACCCGTAATCCTATTTCGTCCGTAACCATAATACGTCCGTAGCCGTAATACGCCCGGAACCCTAATACGTCTACAACCCTCTAATGCGTCTGTTACCAAAATGCATGGTCAAATTTACTAAAAGTATTCATTTTTAAAATTGCGCATTGCGCAATTACGAAAGCCCGTACGAAGTACCTCTAAAAAAAACAATTTACGACATTATTTTAGAAACCCAAAATTTTTTGCCAACTTTCCATTGGGTATTCAATTACCTCTCAAATAAAACAAAAATTAGCAAAATCGGATGATATTTACTCGATTTATGTGCAAAAAACACTTAGTGCCGAGTAGCGGCCTTGGTCCAAGGGCCCAAATTTGAAACTTTTTTCGCCATCATTCTATTCGGCATTCAATTACCTTCCATAAAAAAACTAAATCTAGCAAAATCGGATGAGATTTACTCGATTTATGTGCAAAAAACACTTAGGGCCGAGTAGCGGCCTTAGTCCAAGGGCTCAAATTTGAAACTTTTTTTGTCATCATTCTATTCGGCATTCAATTATCTCTCAAATAAAACAAAATCTAGCAAAATCGGATGAGATTTACTCGATTTATGTGCAAAAAACACTTGGGGCCGATTAGCGGCCTTAGTCCAAGGGCCCAAATTTGAAACTTTTTTTGCCATCATTCTGTTCGGCATTCAATTATCTCTCAAATAAAACAAAATCTAGCAAAATCGGATGAGATTTACTCGATTTATGTGCAAAAAACACTTAGGGCCGAGTAGCGGCCTTAGTCCAAGGGCCCAAATTTGAAACTTTTTTCGACACGTTCTTTTCGGTATTCAATTACTTTCCATAAAAAACTAAATTTGGCAAAATCGGATGAGATTTACTCGATTTATGTGGAAAAAACACTTAGGGCCGAGTAACGACCTTTGAGCCCTCCCGACAAGCTCGCGTTGCATCCTACACAAAAACAATGTTCAGCAACTTTGTTCTACTTGTCAATACCTTTATTTATTTATTTATTTATTTCATCAATGGCATAGGCCCCCTGACTACTTTCGGTATAATAAAATAAAATTCATTTCATTTGATATATCACAAGCAGCTATTTCGTGCGTATTTTGGTAGATATCGTCGAAAGACTGAAAAACACCTATAGGGCCCTAGCTCTGGAAGGGCCGACCCCACCATGCCCATTTTCGAACTTGACCTTACTTTTGTCGATACCAATCGGGGAAAAAAAGAATTTTGAAAAAAGGTTGTGATTTGCTCAAGCTAGAGGGGTCACAGACGGACGGACGGACATTTTTTTTATTGCGGATTCGTCATCTATGAACATAACCAAATGCTTTGCCCTTACTGTCTGCTTCCAATTCGACGTGTTACAAACGGCATATTAATCTTATAAGCCCCCAGTACTTCGTACGGGGCTAAAAATGTGATTGCAAATTTTCAGAAACTCGTTTAGCCGAAAAATTTACTGTTGTCTAGAGAAAAACCAAGTGGAAACGACCGTAGAAGGCTAGCCTACTCTAGACTTTGTTCGTTTTTTTCTCATGACGGTTTTATCAAGGATTTTATTTATTGGCTTGATAGGCATTTCGGATGTGGCTGTTTCAAAGTCCACAAGAACACCACGATCCATTCATACTTACTCTGATGGTCCGTTGCCAAAGCGTAGCGATAAAAATATCAAAGCCGTCTGCGCTCACTTTTGACATGTGGAAGTGAAATAACATTTTAGTTTATGCAAAGTATAAAAGCTAGGAAATCATTTCAATTCACCAAAGTCGAACTGGCCAGCAACCCCACCCAATTAACTTTTATTTTACAGAATTTTCTGTTTCATTTTTCTTATTTTATTTCTCTGAATTCATCTCTAAACAAAACCGAACAATTTCACGTTTCGTTTTTCTTTTTTTGTCGCCTGATTGTGGCCGCATTTTTCCCATGTACTTTGAACATGTGCGTCCGAACGCCGGTGGGATTTTTGAACGTAACACCGCACAGCTCACAAGAGAAGTTTCTTCCAATCCAGTGGGTAGTTTTGTGAATGTTAAAGTATCCTTTCGTGCGAAATCGAGAACCACAAACTTTACACTCAAATGGTCTGAAATCAAAAATTGAATTTAGATGGTATGGTCGTTGTACATTACTCCATGCACACCTTTCATTGGTGTGAAGACGCATATGTTCGGAAAGCTGCCCGGGCCGTTCGAACATTTTCCAACAAATGGTGCACGGAATCGTTGGTTCTGTTTTTGTGTGTTTTCGCATGTGAGACGTTAGATCACCGGCCATAACGAATGTTTTTCCGCAAATGAAACATTGATGAGGTCTGCAACGAAAAATATCAAAACATAAGCGCTAGGGCTACGCATACATTCAGCGTTACGTACGCACTAGGTATACAGATTCATAAAGGGGTTCGCTACGTTCTCAACTGCTTCTTCTTCAATCGTAATATCAACCGATTAATCGGTCTAAATTTCCTTCAATTGCTTTATCAGACGGCCCACTCGATCAATCACACTGCTTACGATTTTACCACACATGTGTGACTATGAAATCCGTATAAAAACGTGTAAGCAATGCGTTTGTAGGAGTGGACCAGCTGGTACAACAGATGAATGAAGAAACAACCAAACAACTGACTTTATAAAGTCGATTGCGGTGACTACAGTCACTTTGGTAATGACAAGACATTATATCAAGTACCGCCTATGTTTACCTGTAATTTTCGTGTATTCGAATGTGTGCGTAGAGATAGTTCGACCGAGCCTAAAAAATGTAATGAAAAATTCGGATGTTGAATGCCCGCTTCATAATCAAATCACAACGAAATGGCCTTACGAATTGTTTTCCACATATTCCGCAGGTTGCCTTATGGCCGCTATGCAGCCGTTGCATGTGAGTCCTCAAATCCTTTTTCTGTTTTATTTTTGCATTGCAAATGTCACACTCATATATCAGCGGAATGATTCCGATACCATGACTTTCAATGTGTCGATCCAGTGCTTTTTTCACAATAAACTGCTGGCTGCATATGTGACATCGGGCCGGATTTTCGAATTTTTTATCACTCTCCTTTTTGACATGATTCAAATGTACAGCCGGATCGTGTCTCTTCATGTGCGCCTCGACATCTTTAGCCGTCACAAAACCTTTATGGCAAATTTCGCATTTGAAAGGCCGATTTTCCGGTTTGACGTGCGTTTTCATGTGTTCGCTCAAGTAGTTCTTCCGGCAAAATACTTTCCCACAAATTGTACAAGGAATTTTATCTTCGATATGTTTCCGCCTCATATGCGTCCGCAGATCTTTTTTCAGTTTCACCTTCGAACCGCAAATATCACATTCGAATCGGGATGGAAAAAGGCCAATGCCATGACTTTCGGTATGTCGATCCAGAGCCGATTTTAATATGAATTCCTGCGAACAAACGCTGCAGCGATGTGGCTGGCCAAATTTCTTATCACTTTCTTTCGCATTCGTCTTAGACGAAGTTCTTGCCGGTTTTGCACTCCGGTCGTGAACATTTTCCGGTTGAACTTTTTCAAAGTCCAATGTCGTTATCACTTTGCTGTCACCATCAATCGCATCGTTAGATGGTTCGCTTTTAATTTCCGTTGATTGGAATTGCGGTTCATCGATTTCAACGTTCGGCTCAAAGACACACGCCTCAGTTTCCGTTTTAATTTCAAACACTTCCTTAACATGAACAATGTAATGAATACTGAATTCTGCCGCATCCTTGAATCTGATCGGACAGAATACACAGGTGAATGTTAACTTTCCCTCGTAATTGCAATAAATTTCGCCGAATTTATGATCTTCACTGTCTAACGGATCGTATACTGCAAATTGGTTCATGTCCGAATTGAAAACAAAAATTTGTTTTCATCGATCGCGATGCTTTTATTGTTATTTTCGTTCTGACAGTTTTCATGGGTTTGACAAAAGTGACAGATTGTATCAAAACAAAAAAGTTTCTTTGAATGAAAAAGGCCGCATTCAGTTGATAGCAGAAAAGAAAACTGTCTGCTCAGCTTGCAGCTTTCAAAACATTTTTTGGGTCCTACCTGTAATTTTCATGAATTATTTATTGAGAGACGGTTTTCTTTCATTATGAAATTGTTCTTTTGTGTGATAACATAGCGCTGGTCCTAGCATTGACATAGAAGATATTTCGAGGCTTCAGAATAAGCTTTGCATTTCTATCATTTAGATAGAAATCATGCTTTACGCTTTAGAATTGTGTACAGTCAGAATGAGTTAGTCAAACAGACAAAATTTTTATAATTTATTTACATTCTTTACACAAAATTGTTCTCCGTTTATAGAATTTCTTTTACGATAATTCAAAAATATTTAAAAAGCATTTTCATGCTTCGGGGCCGAAAATGAGGGCAATTTTTCGAATTTTCTCGGGTTTCCGGCCCTCTGCATGAAAACTCACATGTGCACCTGTTTGGGACGGTTGATTTAAGGCACTTTCGCTTGTAGACCTCACTTCGTTCGGCCTACAATCCGCGAAATTGCCTAAAATCAATCGTCCAAAACAGGTACACAAATGACTATTTATTCAAAAAGACTGTCAAGAGACCGTCAGGAGGCTGTAAGTTTTTTAGAAGAGTTCAGAAATTTAATTTACTAACACACACAAACAATAACAAAGGCACATCGGAGCCGTGTTATAACATTGCCGATTGTTGTTTAAATTTGATGTGAGCTTTGTGGATTTTCATTTCAAATTTAAAAATATAAAATTGTGTTTTTTCATATGTTGTAGACGAATTATTTTCTTTAAATAAGCCTTTTTGTCAGAATAAATTATGAAAAGTCGCTGTTTCCCGACTAATTGGAATTTTATTTTCGAATGGCACGCGAGGAAAACTTTGAAAACTGTTGAATTCAGGACAACCTCTTTCAGAAACAAAAACATTCACATAGTGTGAAAATTGATGCATCTTATATTCGAGATTTCACTTCAAAGTTAGGCAATTTTTCGTTGAGAACAAGATCTCTACTGTGAAGAGGCGAAAAGTTTACATATTTCCCAATCCAATTCACGCCGTAAGTGCGGTCGAAATTCAAAATGGAAAGTGCGGAGGTCTTTCTAACGTAGCGTCATTTTCATACAATGAAGCGATGAAATGTATTTTTCGGTTCACTTTTTCATCGAATCGTTCACTTAACATTCAAATTTTAGGCACACTTACGGCGTGAATTTCCATTAACCTTGTGGTTTTTTTCGTCACCGATTTTCCTTTGTTGATCAAATCGCATATTTCATTTCCTTCCAAAAATTAATTTCCGAATGCTTCAGTTGTCACTCCTTCTGTGTCCAATTGTGTCTGGGCCCATAACCTGTTGGCTTACAAAGAATCCCTCGAGAAATAATAATAACTTCAAATACAAATGAACAAGAGAATTGAGAATGTCAAAATTGAGTGAATGATAAAAACAGACTGGCAAAATACATTTCTTCAAGACACACTGAACTGATACACCGACTCCTAGATTATTCTGATTATTTATTCATAAAACAACAGAAATTCGGATTTACGTTTGCATCGACACTTAAAATATAATATGCAAATCACTGTCCAAATGTTCATTTTGACGAGTGGGATCATGATCAGCGCCATCGGCTTAGGATCACAATCTCCCACTCGTCAAAATGAATACTTGGACAGAGGTGCATAATATATATTACATAACTAGGGCACCGATTCTCGAAACATTCTTAACTTTAAGGATTCATAACTTGACAGTTATTATGGGATTTTATCACGGCAGAGTCCAGAGTAAAATAAACCAGGCTGTCGAGACTCGACGAATGTATTTTTTATTATTAAATATGACACACAGTACGTCTTTGTGAAGAATAATTATGGAGGAAAAAAAATACCTAAAAAAATCATTTCGATGTCGACATTTACTAATAAAACATAGCTAACGCCGACCCGTACGAAACACCTATTCGTATCAAAAGCCTTTACTGTCAAACTCTTCATTTCTTTTACTTCATTCTCTACTGAAAAGCTATTCGCCCTTTAAAATCACTTACATTATCTTTCTTTGCCTTGTTAGCATATACAAATAAATTGCCGGAGGCAATATAGATATAGACAGCCCCGTACGAAGTCAACTTTCACAAATTCCTATATTTAAACAGCTATATACCGCTATATTTACCTATATTTTCCTATAAATAAACATTTCACAGATGAATATGCTATTATATAGCTCTATATGCCTGTATATAGCTCAATATAGGTGAATATAGATATATATAGATGTCCATATATGGAATGCCTGAAACACCCCATACACATAACAAATTATTTCCATGTTAACAGAAACACTCTAAGTACCATTTTTCCCAATATATATCACTTTTATTAAAATCCAATATGGCCGACGGCAGCCATTTTGTTAGGAGACCGGAAATTTTACCGACGCTTTACATTCGTTAATACCTTTCAAACAATACTTCAATACTTCAATACTCCACGTTCACTGTACGGCCGAGTAGCCAGATAAGAGCTCACTCCAAGAGACCTAGCTCACGCTCCGGAGAACATAATTTCAAAAACTTTTTTTCCCTGATTGGTACGGTCAATACCTATCTAATAAAGCTAAAACAGACGAAATATGTTGAAATGTGGCCGACCTACAAGCAAAAACTGGGACACAGGGGTGCCTGTTTCACACCAAGGGGTCTAACTCACGAGTCGGTCATCCGATTTCCATAAACTTTTTTTTTTGTCGATCGGTATTGTAAATACTTTTTATTTGACGTATCAGTTTTAAGTGTAACGTTTGAATGTCCGGAGATATCTTCGAAAAACCGTAAAGCACTTATTGGGCCACAGCTCGGGAAGGGTCGATCCAAAATCACTCATCTTCGAACTTAGCCTGTCTTTTGACATTACCAAACGGGAAAAACAAGAATTTTCAAAATCGGATGCGTTTTACTCAAGTTATCGTGCAGACGGACAGACGGACATTTTTTTTCACTGATTTGGCATCTCTAGACAACCACAATAGGTTTCCCCTTACTCAGGGAGTCCAATTCGACGTGTTACGGACGTATGCGCAAACGCATAAGACCCCAGTACTTCGTACGGGTCTAAAAATACATTCGTCGTGTCTCTACCCTCGCGTGTTTTGCATCGTTGGAAAGAAGAAACCCGTACTAACGAGGTCTGATAGGTTTTACGTTTTTTAGTGGCTTTATGGCGGCAGAGGAGCCCTTAGAATTTCTCCGACGTAGTCAAATTTTCTCAATTTCCTGTCACAACCTTGCACAGCGACGGCCAACGGCATCCGTAGTATCGTTGGACTTCTGGTGGACTACTATCTACTATCTATTGTCAAATTTGTTTGGGCGCTGCTGTCCAAGAGATTCCGAAACCGAAAACCATATACTGATTTTCAATGTCTAGCGCTTCCACACACGGACCTTTCGACCTTTTTTGGGTATGTATCGCAGTGTCCTTCTAAGCACTACAAACCCGCACACTTCCAAATAAATCGTCTGTTTATTGGAGAATTAATCAAACTTTTAGTTCCCAAAAAAATATTATTCAACATGCGAGACAGCTCACTTTTACAACTCTACTGCCAAAAATAAAAAGACAACCAGAAAAAAGTTGTTTCACAAAATTGTCAGGGGAGACCGGGGAGACTAACGATTCTATGAAGCCATCGATCATTCGGATCGAATGTGGCTTGAATTTCATGTTCATATAAGCTGGATGAAGTTTTCGCAAATTCATTCTTAATCGACAAAATGTTTGGTCTATTTTGCATCTCCAGATTTAAACTGTTCACTTCAATATATCCTTTTCGTTCAAGCTGCATGCTTCCACTTTAAAACCAAAGACTATAAACTTCGGGAAGGTCACGCAGATCGGCATTTTAGATACGCAGGCGGAAGTTCACTGTTTTCCATACTTGAGAATTTCAGTACAATCGCATTTGTGTGGTTTGGAAAGTTTGGTAGGTCACCGGCGTATCATACTCTCCGTGACCTCTTCCAAAGTATACAGCCTTGGTAATGTTGAACGGTAGTTACCGCATTTTTTATTGAAAGAGATTGTCTGCGGCTTTTAGTCTTATTTTAATTCTTACGATTTGTAGCATCGAGGTACAAATTTCTGGCGTTTTTTACAATTTAGTCTTTATTTAAATATGGCTTAAAGAACGACGTTATCATATAGTTTTTGAACGATGGTCCACCGTTCTTACGCTTCGGCGATATTAATGTAAATTCCGAACTCTTTGAATCTTTTTTACTCAAACTATTGTCGATATTCGATGTAACCAACGATCGGTTGGAATTGCTGGATTCGGCAATTTTTTTGGACGAATTGTTGAATTGATCTAGCGACACTGGATACAACAAAACTCGAGGCTTATAGCGTAAAATTTGATCGAACGTTCCGTTACGGATTTTCTTAATCGGGAAACGTGACCGTTTCGTCTCGTCGATCGTTTTACAGTTTACGCTACACTCACGACTGCGCGTTCCCTTTGTCTTTTCAGGTGTTGGTTGATTTTCGGCAAACTTTTCCGTTTTCCGCTTTTTTCGTCTTTTTTCATCCAATTTTTCGTCGTCGGTCTGATGTTCCCGCTTCCGCTTATTTTGTATTTTCTTAACGATTTCGTCCTTCTGGGCCGCAATATTTTTCTTCTTCGGTTCTCGGCGGGACGAAGAGATTTGATCGACCCGATAGCAACAGTAATACGGTTCTTTGCGTTGCCAGCATTTTTTATGGATGCAATTACTACCGCAAGTCTCACAAATTAGCAATTCATTCGACGGCTTATCACTTTCTCTGCCATCGACACAAACACATTTTTCTGCGTTACATCGATTCGGACGTTCCATCAGCTCGTGGAAGGCATTCTCTTCGGTCTCCCATGCAGCGTCTCTGAAAGAAATTGATTGAAATTTCGGTTGAGGTAATGTTCTTCAACTGTGGACAAATTTTTAATCGAAAGCTGCGTCTTTCTGCGATGTGTCTCTCACCTTTGTGGTACAAATATTCCCCGCTTCATGCACTCATCAGTGAACGTCTCCACATCATTACACTTGGGACATTTGAAGAAATACCCAGCCGAATCTGCCAATCTCATCAAACAACATTTATGGAACCATTCAGATTTGCAGCAAGGTGTAAAAACCGATTGAATTTTGTCGAAAGTGCCCATTTCCGAGTAACAAATGATACAGATATGATCCTCGGAGTGTGTGACCTTAGTGCTGCACTCAACGTGCCGATGACAAAACGATTTGTATTCCGGCGTAAATTGACTGAGGCAATTGTTTTTCAGACCACAATTCAGGTGAAACGAGGCATTGCAAGCAGAAATGCAACAACCGATCGTTGCGCCCGTTTGATGGCAGTAGAGACATTTCTGAATGGAAGAGTGCAAGAATTTCTTAGATTCGATTTTCGAATACATTTCAATGGATCATTCAAATGCAACGTGACGCCATTCGCACACTCTCTTATCTCTGAAGCGCAAGCTTAGCGTTCGTACGTTTATTGAATGATCTACCGAATTCCTGTTGTTTTCACTAACCAGTCTGATGGCTCGTCTCGACTCTTTTTTGATGTCCGGTGGCAAAAAGCCGAGTATTCCTTCATCTTCCTCACCATTCGTTAACAGCCCGGACGACAACAACTGCAACGAAAATAAATTTGGTTTTAATTCTACAAATTTCTGCAAAAGGAGATTGTCTGCTCAAATTTACATACCAAGCAAAAATAATGAACTTGTAGATCGCCGAGCACTTTCATCTCCCCCAATTCCAAATTGTTGATCTCCTTCGATTTACACAGAATGCAAGCGTTCATTTTCGACGATTGGACTTATTTTTGTTGACTAAAAATGATGCAAACAAGGTAAGGCCGGTCGCAAAATCTAACATCGACGATGAATGGAATGAACTGTTAACATGGCTGTACAATAAGATCTGTAAGCAAAAGAAAGTGGAGATGAAACTAAAAATAATGTGAAATTGTATCGAGACTAGAGGTGTGCGCCGATCTTAAAATAGTCGGCGGCGGTGCGCCGACTGGTAAGGGATCGGCGGCGGCGCGCCGGAAGAAATTTATAGTCGGCGGCGGTGCGCCGATCGGCGCGCCGATAAATTTACAAAAAATCTAAACTTTCGAAAATAATGCAAAAACATTTGAAAAAGCGTGCGCAATCATTTTTCCGAACACTGAAATCTTACTATCTTGTAATCTGAAGTATCAACCACTTATACAAGGGGAATCAACTGAGGCGTATCTCACCTTTTATATTGTGTACAATGTACAATCACCTATTATTTTGAAAACATCTAATTTAATGAATCCAAGAATGATTAATGAGTTTGCGTAAATGACATGTAAGCTATAAGTCAAATTATAATTTGGAAATTTTAAGTCACATCTTCATACCAGATGTTCTGCAGGCTTCTTATTTCCAACTTATAATTTATGTCATTTACGCAAACTCACTACTATTATCTTTCGATTTATGCAATAACCGTTCCCGTTGCCTTTAGTCCATCTTCGATGAAGGAGTGAGATCGTAGTAGAAGGTTTTCGCAAATAAGAGATTTAGATAAACTTAAATTTATAAGTAATAAGTGCATAGACTACGCCAAAATGATTTTTTTTCCCAAATTTTTTAAATAAAGCAGCTAAAAATTGAAAAATAAAGATACCGTGTCTCGTCTTTTTGACGAAAAAACTTGAAACCGGAAAGATTTTCCACTTTATAAATATCTAAAACACGTGATTTGCGCCATTTTCTACCCAAATTCCACATAAGGTTTTAAGTTTGCCACTTTACAATTACAGTAGTTTTGACTGATTCACTGAATTTTGTTCTCCTTCTTCTTCCTCTTATATGCCACAGAAAATAGAGTAACGTACCCAAGAGTTCACGTTAAGTGAGGATACAGAAAAAGACAAATGCTGTTTCGACCTCGGGTATCGATGGCGGTCTGGGGCCAGCGTGATCTGACCATCCTCAGTAGTATCCATCGATACCCTTCCCAAGACAGCAGCAAACTTTTTCTTTGGACTAGTATTTATATGGCGACCATATAAAAGACGAGCTATAGGTAGACCACCAGAGAGATGGACAAACGGAATTAAGAATATTGCAGGTACAAACTGGCAGCAAATGGCAATGGATAGCAGTGGATAGAAACAGGCTGAAAAAGAAGAAGAAGAAGTATTTAAAAATATGCATAAAACACTTGCCATCTACTGATAGAAATAGGATACGTTATAGAAAGCTACTTCGAAGATAACCCTATCGTAGCATCAGAAACAAAATCACCGTCGTACAGTGCAAGTAAGAAGAAAAACCCAAAGTTTCAACAAAAATTTTTTAACAAAAAACTCCTTTCTACGCATATAGAAACATAGCAGCATATAGAAACCTGACTTATAAATTAAGAGCGATAAACATTTGCTAAAACCTTGTACATGTACTCAGGCACACACTTTTGTATAGATTTTTCAATTTAAGTTTATATTTATTGTCGCCCATTAAAATTTCTGAAAGCACTAAACGTATAAAATTTCGGCGCGACGAAAATACAATCGGCGGCGGCGGCGGCGTGAGCTATTATTTTTCGGCGGCGGCGCGCCGAAAATTTAGCAAAAAATCGGCGGCGCGCCGGCGTAAAATCGGCGGTGCACACCTCTAATCGAGACAATTCGAGAAGACGGAAGGCTAAAAGAAGAAATCGTTGTAAAAGATGACGCCGGCCAAAATAAATCAAATTTATACCTCTTTTAAGGCAACGACGTTATAGACGTTTCAACTCTCTGCTAGGGAGAGCATTGTTTCAGCAATGCAGAATACAGAAAACGACGAAACATCGCATTTTTGACTCCTGGGATCTGTTCTAAGTCATGGGGAAGAGGAATATGGTCAGAAAAATGCAATTACCACGCTGGCAGTAAACAATTTTTGAAATGTGCCCAATTGGTGTTGAATATCAAACACGCAGCAGTCGGTCCCAATATGCCATTGTTTGTGGTTTCAATGCAATTGCTTTACAAAATTTTTATATGTAATTGGAACGCGGATTTATTGGTGCGGCAGGTATCTAAGGTGTAGTCAGTCAAAATAACCACTACGTATGGTTACTACAGTATCGATAGAAGACGATTCATGCATGTCTACCATAGATATCGTACCAGTTTAGATCTTTTTTGTGAAGCTGCTGCAGCGGAACCACAGACGCCATTGGGACCAACGGATGAACGAAGTCCGTGTTGCCCTTGTTAAGCATACCTAACGCATCGAATATAGACCTCTCGACAACTGGGCTACTTCACCTTAAAAATTTGAAAAATGTTGTTGACAACCACTTCTACTCTATGCCCGATGTGGACGGTATCACCGACTTTTCAAATAGCACGTATCTAACTAATTACACACACAAACAGTCTTTATTTTTGAATTCTCTTGTTTTCTACAGCTTAAGTCCACATAAATATGGCTTGCGTATATAAAGTGATTGGATCTACTGCGGCTTTCCAAACGATTATTCTGATGTGAAATGTGACACAAATTTTAAAGTTTTTGACTACTTACTGTACGGATTCAGTCCATCCAACTTCTCTGTTTACTTATTTTCTTTATGGCGGCAAAGTTTATTAGGGCGGTTCGATTTTTAATGGTTAGAACAAAACAATTGCGTTTAATGCTTGTAACTAAAGCCGTCAAGATTGGTAGCCCACATAATGATAATGTATCCTTTAGCAAAGTCGTTCATTCGATAATAGATAATAGGTCTCTTCCAAGGCCATATGAATTGTCAAATAACTGTCAAATTTCATCCATAGAGACAGAACCTCATCAATATTTGTGTGAAAACCGAGCTCTGTGGATAAAATCGTGTTCGGTCGACCAGTCAAATTTAGTGTTTACAGTTGGAACAAACCTATATGATAAATACAGTGTTTAAGGAGAGCGAAAACCAGTTAAATTTAATTGGTCTCGGGGTCAGCTGTCAAATATTCATCAATGAAAAAAGAAATTGAGAGTTGAGCCCAGTTTAAATTTGTAGCTGTCTCATTTTGACGTGTGACCCCGAGACCGAGTTTAAACAAAGTGGTCAAAAATCGCTCTCCATTAACACTGTGTTGAAATGATGAGCTCGTGGTGCAAAAGTGCTTCGAGTGACAGCTGCCAAATAGATTACTACTTTGTATGAAAAATTCTTCCAGATTTTTTTACCTTGTTTGATACACTGCCTGTCCCGTTTTAGTACTAAATTTAAAGTACCTCTCATGCTTGAAGTACGTTGATAGTGTACATAGAGATGTGAGATGTTTTGCTCGGTCAGATATATCTGATGTGAAGGTTGAACAAATCCCGGTAATTTTTGTGGTTTAAATAATTCCCGTTAAATAGCGCTCAACAAATCCAAGGCTGTAAACATTAGGAAAGTCACGCATATACAGATACGCCAGTGATTCACCATTCTTTATGTGTAAAATTGTCAGATGAGTGTTTCTGCGTATTATATCTAATAAAGCATATGGCTTTTGGGATGTACATGGCTATGCCACTCATCGTAAAGTCTTTGTGACATTAAACACACACATACACCGCTCGTGTTGCTGTTAAAAGTGTCATTAACACATATTCTCCTTCTTTTGTCATTGTATGGCTTAAATTTGTTGTTATTGTCACTTATTATGAGTTATGTAGTCGCCTTTCAATGCCATTGTCGGGAGCAATTCGATAATCAAAGCACCGATGGAATTGTAACGGAAGCGTGCGGTCACTCGAAATGCCGGAAATGTTTTATCAAAGAGTCCGGATGTGTCAGGTGTTTATCAACAAAACCACACGACGATCAATTGCCTCCGCAGCCTAGCGTGAAAAAAGTATTGGACAGCGGTGACATCATGCACATGAAACATGTTCCTGCCATCAGCAAGTTCGACAGTGGAACGGGTCGTTCGCTGTCAAATCCGAAAGACATTCGTATACTGGAAGAGGTGATCATCAAAGTCCCATCCAATGGCCATGGTGGCTTTGACTATCCGCGGCTCAAAGAACCTGCAAAATTTAAATATCCGTCGCACATTACCCGACAGCTGGTCAATGGAAAGCTCGAATTCGAGTGTACAATTTGCAAGAAAAAATTTCGCAGCAAAAGTAATCGAAAGTACCATCTCTACTGTGACGACAGCGTTGAGAAACCATTTAACTGCAGCAAATGTTCGAAGGTTGATTTTTAATTGCTTTAGAGCTCTGAATCTCGATGTTAATCAATAAATTTGTAGACGTTCGCCACGAGAAACCATTTGGAGTACCATGAAAATCGCCACAACAACGTTCAGTACAAGTGTGACGAATGCGATCGAACATTTCTGAGCCGTGTCAGTTTACAGAAGCATTCCAAGGTGCACACAAACGATTTCCGATACGTTTGCGACCATTGCGATCGGAAATTTTACGCCAAATCCGACTTGATTCTCCACATGTACAGCCACAAGACTTCTCCACTGCCATTCCAATGCGATGAATGTGATAAATCATTTTCGGCCAAATTCAAATTGAATCAACACATCATGACGCATCAAGGTAGACGAACGATTCGAAGAAATAATTATCGTTCCGTTGAGATAAAAAAAAATTCTTTTCTTTGTGGTTACAGGCGTGAAATCACACGCATGCCAATTTTGTGGAAAAAAGTTCACCCGAAACAGTTCGCTGACCATCCATTTGCTGACCCATTCCAGCATGGACACGAAATACGAATGCAATGTGTGCTCGAAAAGTTTCGATAGACAGCGCAGCCACGATCGCCATATGAAAATTAAGCACGGTAAGGTCTCACCTTTTCAAAGTTGGTCCAAGCAGACGATTTATGTGACCGTTTGTTCTTTGCAGGATCCACGGTATTCCAGTGTCCATTATGCGACGTTCAGAGTGGTCGCAAGGACAACATACTGCGCCATATTCGGAATCTACATTCGGCCGAAAAGTTCGAGGAAATAATAAAGAAAATATCGAAAACCGTTGCACGCGTCCCCGTTCCCGATGCCATAGAACAATCTGTAATTGTTGCGAACGTTGGCACAAAGAAGGAAGTGGCTACGATACAGACACCGAACGTTTTCCAGTATCAATCAGTCATACGGTTTGCCGGTCGATCAGCGCCAGAGCGGTTAGAGGAACCAACGTCAGAGCGGTCAGAGAAACAAATGCCAGATCGTCTAGATATACCAACAGCGCTAGAGCGTTCAGAGGAAACCACAACGATAGATCGTCCAGAGATACCAACAATGCTGGCGCGTGCAGAGATACCAATAACGCTGGAGCTTCCAGAGATACCAGTGCCAGTGCGTACGAAAACACCCACACCAATACGAATCGTTGTTAATGACGAATATTCATCGGATATTGACACATCAACGAATGAAGAGTCTATTGATAACAGCGACAACATTCAACCAAATCGTCTCAACAAAGAATTGCATGTCGAACTAGCCGAACCAACTAACAGCAGTCAGACGGTTAGCAATATTAGCATCTATAGACAGCTCCTTTCACCGTATCTTCGGCCGCCGCCAAATTTAGATCACAGAAATGGTGCACAAGAACCGGAGAGACGTAGAGGTTATCAGGTTCAAGGTGACCGTTTACCGAAACGCAAAGAGAATGTGGAAATCTACAGGAGCATTCTAATGAGTTCAGACGATCAGGAACCGCATCAGACATCGGTGATACAGGACAATCGTCCGGATGTGGTGGAAGAGAATGTTAAATCAACGACTAATCCGACATCGATAGTGATCCATGGTCAAAGTAGCGAGTATTTCTCGGAAATGCATTGGAGGAAAAGGACGTCACAGTGTTTCAACCGAATGGAACAGTGACGAGGGAAATGAGTGCAGAGCACTTTTAGCTTTAAATTTACTGAAATGTAATAGCGGGCCATCGAATGTCCTATCACTTCGTTTGTGAATGATTTTTTTTTAAATTTTCGTAATAAAAGTGGAACCTTTGCTGTAAGCAAGAAAATCAACAGAGTTCATTATGTCAGAGCACGAGAACTGTGTAAGAAGACAGAATATTTGAAATATGTTTTGTGACCATAAGTAACGTCTTACACGGAAAATCCCAATATGCGTGTGAGATCTATAAGTGGACTTAGCACCCCCATTTTTTGGCATATAGCTGTGTAATGCATATTGCGAAGACTGTAGTTAAAATAGCTGTGTAACTTATTTTATAGCTGTGAGACGCGTTTCAAATCTATCTCGAGAAATAAAAATTTTTCCTAAACTTTCATGAATTTTGCGGTCACCCATCCAAGTACTAACCGCGCCCATTGATGCTTAACCTGAGAATCCGACCGTCACCTATGCTGCTGTTCTGCTAATTTTGCTTGTGCTTTAACACGTTCTTATTTCGAAGCGTTGTTACCGCAATATAAATTCTGCAGCTATATTATAAGGCACACAGCCTAATTCAAGTCTGTAGTTTTCTTATTTAGCATTTTTACTTTGGTGAGTTGTCATTGGAGCATTGTTTCAGGTTCTGAAAGAAAGTGAATTGAGACTGCCTGCGTGAAGAATCGCCCATTCAATTGTTTTCTGTGAAATGCCTAGTTTGACATTTGGGAGCAGTTATTTGGCTTAATTCGTTTCTAATGTATTGAAATTTCTGATATATACTGATATATACTTTCATTCGTCTGTGTTTCCACGGATTTTGACTATTGACTATTTTGACTATTCGAGACTATTGAAGAGGTATTTCTATAACCTGACAATCAAGCTTTATTAAAATCAGCCAAGCTATTTTACGATTTTTCTTTATCTGTTAACATTGAGTCCGACCAAGCGTCAGTACGAATCACAACTTGAATGCATGGTCCCATACATTTTCTGATATGCAGCACACAGCTATATTTTTCATACGTCAAATATGCGTTACACAGCTATGATATAGAGTACACAGCCACAATATGCAAATCCTAGCTATAACATGTGTTGTCGATGCATAATGTAGCTCTGTAATCTATAATATAGTTGTGTAACTCACATTGCAGGTAAATAACCAACATTAATAGGATATGCGTTCAGTAGCTATATTTTTATAAGTCTTGCAGCTATATTATAAGAACTGCAGCCACATTATAAGTTACACAGCCTTTAACGAAATCCACGATTTTTCCGTGTAGGATTGATGGTAAGTGAAAACAGAGACATGATATGGCAGAGAGATGACCTTAGTGAAAATATGGTGACAAGTGAGAACTGCTGTTCACAAAAATCACCAAAATATGAGAAACTAAAGATTCTCTACGGAAATTTGTTAATTGACAAAGAAAAGATTTTCTTTGATTGTTTAGTGCGATGTTTTTCCATTGGCTTAGTCGAGATTGGTGAGCGTCATTGCATGAATTTTTCTCTTTATCAACATTATGTGTCAAAAGGTTACCTAATCTCTCAGATTTTGAGAAAAGTTCGATAAAATAATACTTCGACACTGAACGATAATGCTTGTTTTCCACTTACCAAAAAAGTACTCCGTGTGAGAGACAAAGTTGAATTTTTCAGTTTTTGCTTTGTTGCTTTTGACGGCTCATGGCTCTCTTACGGAGTATTTTTTATTGAGTGGAAACCACATTTAAGGTTCACTTACTTTTAGTTACTTCCACTGCTAATTTAACTTCATAATAATAGGAGCTGTCACCTATGCTATATCGATGTGTCGATTGAACCTAACTTGAAAATAAAATCGAACCTGAAATGAGCATTGATGAACCTGAAATGACCTGAAACCGGAATATAATAATCAGACCAAATCAAGAAATTGATTTTTGAAATTATTTCGAATGTCTCGAATTGAGAATTTCAAGAAAATTCTTGAAAAATCCAGAAATTCTTGGAAGTTCATGTGATTATTGAAAGTTTTTGAAAATCTCGAATTTGCAATTCTTCAAAATGTTCTAAAATTGAAGAATTTTCGAGTATTTTCAAGAATTTAAATTCTTGAAAAATCCTGAAATTTTCGAAAATTACAGAAATTCTTGATCATTCTCGAAATTCTCGAAAAATTCCTGAAAATTTTCAAATCTGAAACCTGGACAGAAAATTCATTATGAAAATGTCCGATTTATCTGACTTGGTAGATTTGAATAAAACCATGCTCAGGTCATGTTGTCTTTCTAAAATCACCTGACTTGAACATTCAGGTGAAACTAGTATCAGGTGTGAAAAATTCAGGTGACTATGTTGATTCAGGAAGTATGGGACGGGACACCTGAACTTTCAGAAAAATAAGATTCACGAAGGAGCGATGTGCAGGCGCTCTGATTTTATTCATATTTGAATTTCCAGGAAAATGCAATGAAATGCGACGATTTTCAGCTGGTACACTCACACAAACAAAACTGGTTTACTCGGGTTTAACAGTACACGGTCGTAGTAGTGGTAGAACGATATAAACATGTATAACCGTTTAGCAAGTTTTGTTACTATGAGTGCATCAGCTGAAAATCACCTGAAGCAAATTTCGGCTGAAAATTGATTGCCCTTTACTGTATGTTATTTTTAGCAGAGCGACATATGTAGGGCCTTGCTTATGGGCTAAGTGTGATAGACTCTTAGCGCTGAACAAACTACACTTTGACTTATTTAATTCGACAGAACCAAGCAATATTCTTCTACAGAACTTCCACAACATCCTGCGATGGGCGGTTTCCATTTCGGTTCAAAACACTTGTGTCTTAGTCAATTAAAAATTTGTTTATTACAATAAAAAAATTGAAACAAAAGTTTGGGTTAATTAAAAAAAATGAACAAAAAAGAGTTTTCCTTAAACATTACAACAAATAAAATTAATTTGTTTAGAGACAACGAAGAAATTGACGATTTTCATCTACCATTAAGTTCCTTCCACAATTTGGAAGGAAAAAGGCCACTAAGTATTACTCTGAATCAGTTTATGTTTGCGAATTTAAATTTTTTAGTTTTTTTTTTGTTCCTCTACTGGTTTATTAGTTGGTCGGTCACACGCAGTAACATTTTCGTTTTCATTAAAATATTTCGATTTTGTTAACATTGTCACTTCAACACATCCAATCGACTTTTTTCCGTCCCACCCTAGGCCGCTTTCTTCATCGTATTCTCATGAGATATACGAAGCCGACGCCGCAGTTCATTCGGAAAACGTTCGTAGCACTTCTTGCACACCGGTTTCTCGTCGTATTCGTAGAACTTTGACTTTTGCGTCATTTTCATATCGCATACGGAACAAGCGAAATGATGAACACACCAGGACTTGTTAAGTGCGGTGAAAACTGTTCAGAAGGGAAATCGATTTGTTTTAGTAACATTCACAATGGGATATGGAAATGGACCTTACCATCACCGCCAATGACTTGATTGCATACGAAACACAAATTACCGAACAATTGATGGTAATGCGTCTCGCAGTAGGCCAGGCCACGCTTCTCATAATGACGATGGCCCAGAAACGGTTTCTCGCATTTGGCGCAGACAAAGTGCTACACAAACAGATTTTAGTTAGCAATGTAGCGAAACCATTACATCGAATCAAAGACAATTTTTACCTCAACATGCCAGTGCTTTCCCAGAGCAGTGACAACTCTTTCTTCAATCGGACGACGACAAGCTCCACAAATCGGTATGCCCATTTTATCGTGGCAACGCAAGCAATACAATTCATTCATGTCATTTGCCGCAAAGCCCGGACGACTCTTCACCTCACGGGCAGTCGAGTCCAATTCAACGTTACACGAGGTACAGTTGAAATGGTAGCCGTGATACACTTCACCGCGGAATCGTAACGGAGCATCATCAATGATGCCACTGAAATGAACATAAAGGATTTTATTTACTTTTACAAAAAAATATCGTCGCATCAACGAGTCCTCGAACACTTACTGGCACTTATTACACATGTATTTTCCAAGTCCGACAGCTTTCACTTTGGCATTACATTCATGGCACAGGGCACGATTTTGATTGCGTATGAAACCGCAGTCCGCCAATTCATTGGAACACATTTCACATCGGAAGCAGCTGGGATGCCAATTGGCTGCCATCGCTTTGATGACACGACCAATGACGAATTCACCGCACTTGTTGCAGCACGGCGCAAACAAAACGTGAAAATCTCGTTCACAATACTTTCGTCCCTCGAATTCGTAGAAAATGCCATCCTGGAAGGCACGGAAGCACTGCGCACAACTGTCGGAAAATAATTTTGAATAAAATCGAAACCATATTGGATCTAAGCTTCCGACTTACACAAAGCATTGAGTGTGCCATAATTCGCCATTCGAATTGACAATCTTTTCGTGAGGCTCGAAGCCTTCCTCACAGCGCGAACAAAACATGTTACCCAGTGACATGTTTGGGTTTGGTGTTATTCTGCAAGATAGTGAGTGTTTGAATTGGTCATTTGATACGGATTTTAGTAATTCGAGATATCCGTGTCTCTCATGTTAATTAGTTTATTGTGTGGTTGTGGTGTGCACTGTACAGGCTTTCCACTTCATATAAAATGCATCTTCCTGACTCTTTCAACTTTTGAAAAACAATGCGATTCCAACAGTGTGTTCTAAGCACAAGAATTAAATTGTTCTTTTTACCGCTACAAGTTCTCCTACTTGGGGAGAAGACTTCAAAAATGAGCTGTACCTTCCCAAGTTCTTAAATGAAGTTACGACAAAATTAGAGAACAATTTCGAGTAATGCAAAATTTTCGTTATTGGAGTGTTGTCAGCACTACTTCCTATAAATGTAAATTTCTGAACGAAGGGATCATATTAATTCAACGTTGCCACAAGCTCTTATTTTTGCCCAACCGTAGCCTTGAATTATGTCTCCTAATTGAGTCAGTTCAATTATTCCAATTTTTTTTTTATCGGAACAAGCCCGAGTGATGGTTTCGTAGATCAAATATTTATGATCATAAAACGATATCGTCCTATGGGGTGGTCTGATCTGATCATTTCTTCAGTCAATAATCAAAAACTTGGCTTTCAAATGGAAGTACTGAAGGTGTAAATTGGACAATAATATTGTGTCGGTATAAATCTTGACTAGACGACTGTCAGTACTTCGATCTGTGGTCTCCTGTCTTTAAACAGACTTGGCTAACACAAAAACAAGGGATCAGAAGTGCCACATTATTAAGGAAACACACTGAATATTCCGGAGATATTTCAAGTCTTAATTGATTTTGTTGTACTGGCTTGATGATTATTAACCTTCCATTTAACCTCAGGAATAAACCTCAGCCGAAGACTTCAAACAAACTTGTTGTTTCCTCACATCCTTAACTGCAGCAAAAAATATAAACAAACATTGTCAGCAAATTTGAAATACTAACAGTGTGGTGCCAGTGAATGTTAAATTGTTCGTTAGCTGGTTAAGTCAATTGTATTTCGGAAGTTAAGTGTTTAAAAAAGAACATCTGCTGTAAAATGCCCATATATGGACGGTTTACACGTTCAACAATAATAAATTAGTTCAAAGCAGCGATTAATTAATGTGACAACATAACGGCATATTAGTGGGATCAGTGATCAATGTTTTCACAACATGCTTACCCTGTTACTGGGGGCATTTTCTTTACAAAAATTTCGGACAATATTCAGCTGGAAACGAAAATATAAATAAAGTACCAAAATGGAGCAGAGTTATTTTTTTTACGGTGTGTAGGCGTTGTTGAATGTAACTAGAAATTCGTTACACAATTTTGATAACACAAAGAAATTGAGGGAAAAACATTTCGTTTAAAACAAATGTAATTGCGTAAATTAACGGAGCACTTACCAAACAAAAATATAAATTAAAATTTTGTTAAATTAAAATTGAACATAAATCACACCCATTTAGAAGAACTAATAATGACGTCAGTTGTCAAACATCAGTCAAGGAGAGAGAGATAGTGAGGCAAGGTTTACTTAGATGTTATTAATGTGGATGAGTTCACTTTCCTTTAATCGTTGCGATGTGTTTATACTTTTCAATATGAAAGTATACTTTTATTGATAATTTTAACTTTGGCGAAACATTTCATAGTTCAAAGTTAAAGTTCGATTCACAGTCATTTGTTTCGCCCTGTATTCATACCGTTTTGCTTCCGTTTACTTATAACATGCCTTTGTTCTATTGTTTAATCGCATCTGTGACAGATGATATTACTGTCAAATAAACGGAGTGACTGTGAGAAAGAACTTATTTATTACATAAGTAGTTGTTCTGTGAATTTCATTGATACGAGGTGATGTCGAGAATATTACTTTTCATTTTTATCCCTTTTTGACGCATGCGAATACACATTTATTTTGTCTTATCATTGACCTGATTAATATTGATATTTGTTTGAAATCGAATTATATAGGATCCAGGATATATTCTTAACAGTAATGAATCAGAAGAATGTCTACTCCTAGAGGTGTGCGCCGATCTTAAAATAGTCGGCGGCGGTGCGCCGACTGGTAAGGGATCGGCGGCGGCGCGCCGGAAGAAATTTATAGTCGGCGGCGGTGCGCCGATAAATTTACAAAAAATCTAAACTTTCGAAAATAATGCAAAAACATTTGAAAAAGCGTGCGCAATCATTTTTCCGAACACTGAAATCTTACTATCTTGTAATCTGAAGTATCAACCACTTATACAAGGGGAATCAACTGAGGCGTATCTCACCTTTTATATTGTGTACAATGTACAATCACCTATTATTTTGAAAACATCTAATTTAATGAATCCAAGAATGATTAATGAGTTTGCGTAAATGACATGTAAGCTATAAGTCAAATTATAATTTGGAAATTTTAAGTCACATCTTCATACCAGATGTTCTGCAGGCTTCTTATTTCCAACTTATAATTTATGTCATTTACGCAAACTCACTACTATTATCTTTCGATTTATGCAATAACCGTTCCCGTTGCCTTTAGTCCATCTTCGATGAAGGAGTGAGATCGTAGTAGAAGGTTTTCGCAAATAAGAGATTTAGATAAACTTAAATTTATAAGTAATAAGTGCATAGACTACGCCAAAATGATTTTTTTTCCCAAATTTTTTAAATAAAGCAGCTAAAAATTGAAAATAAAGATACCGTGTCTCGTCTTTTTGACGAAAAAACTTGAAACCGGAAAGATTTTCCACTTTATAAATATCTAAAACACGTGATTTGCGCCATTTTCTACCCAAATTCCACATAAGGTTTTAAGTTTGCCACTTTACAATTACAGTAGTTTTGACTGATTCACTGAATTTTGTTCTCCTTCTTCTTCCTCTTATATGCACAGAAAATAGAGTAACGTACCCAAGAGTTCACGTTAAGTGAGGATACAGAAAAGACAAATGCTGTTTCGACCTCGGGTATCGATGGCGGTCTGGGGCCAGCGTGATCTGACCATCCTCAGTAGTATCCATCGATACCCTTCCCAAGACAGCAGCAAACTTTTTCTTTGGACTAGTATTTATATGGCGACCATATAAAAGACGAGCTATAGGTAGACCACCAGAGAGATGGACAAACGGAATTAAGAATATTGCAGGTACAAACTGGCAGCAAATGGCAATGGATAGCAGTGGATAGAAACAGGCTGAAAAAGAAGAAGAAGAAGTATTTAAAAATATGCATAAAACACTTGCCATCTACTGATAGAAATAGGATACGTTATAGAAAGCTACTTCGAAGATAACCCTATCGTAGCATCAGAAACAAAATCACCGTCGTACAGTGCAAGTAAGAAGAAAAACCCAAAGTTTCAACAAAAATTTTTTAACAAAAAACTCCTTTCTACGCATATAGAAACATAGCAGCATATAGAAACCTGACTTATAAATTAAGAGCGATAAACATTTGCTAAAACCTTGTACATGTACTCAGGCACACACTTTTGTATAGATTTTTCAATTTAAGTTTATATTTATTGTCGCCCATTAAAATTTCTGAAAGCACTAAACGTATAAAATTTCGGCGCGACGAAAATACAATCGGCGGCGGCGGCGGCGTGAGCTATTATTTTTCGGCGGCGGCGCGCCGAAAATTTAGCAAAAAATCGGCGGCGCGCCGGCGTAAAATCGGCGGTGCACACCTCTATCTACTCCTCTCATTGACAGATCGAACTTTGTTGAGGAACACTGGAGAGCTTTTTCTTGCTCGTCAATGCTGTCAAGGTTCTTTCAGTACCTTGAATGCTGTTCGATCGAGATTATAAATAGGAAGTAAAGTATGGAGTGTTAAAAGTGCGAAACAAAAAAAAACTAGGTCCCACCCTATGGGCGGGTCAGGTCCCTTGACTGACACTTTTCTAAATTAATTTTTGACGTATTCATAAAAACTTGTCACATTTAATACATAATATATTTACTATATTAATGACTCCACGCAAATGACAGTAAAATTTGACTAAAACAAAATTTCTTGGAAACCATCGAGCGTAAAGTGGAATGATTTTTGACCACTTTTTGAGCTCTCAATTAATTTTCTTATAAATTTTCAATTTTCAAGATTTTCAATCAACCTAAAATCATAAATAAAAAATATGACTCGTGTAGATTCCCACTCATATGATTGCCTTTTTGTTACATCAGAGTAGATGCGAAGTTTGTTTTGTGAATGTGGAACGAGGACTTTTTCACAAAATAAAAAAGTGCGATAGATGTTCGTCTCTTACACTTTTGCGTAAAAAAAGGAAGTCACCCAGTACTTAATATAAACTTAACTCAATTAAAGTTTGAATTTGGTTAGCATTCCACAGTTTTAATTGTTCCACATCGTTCCACATGTTTTCAACAAAAGAAGCGTAAAGAGTGTTGTTTCACTCACACGTACGTGTGGCATTAAAGAAACGAAAAGAGAAACGCTACTTCTATGTGGTGGAATACGTGTGGAACAAATAAAACGAAAGAAACAATCGAAACCTACCAAAATTATATTCTTATGATGAGATGAGTTTACGTTCACATGGTGACATGGTAATAAATGAACTTTATTAGTTTTTGGGTCATCGTTCAACATAACTCAGTTTACCAATATTTTTGGTAAATTGGTACCAATTTCGACTCTATAATGGTAAAGGGATTAAAAATATTTGTAAAAGGAGAAATTTATTGGTAGACCGACAATTCACAAAACCTTCAATCGTAAAATATTTTACAATATTCTCTTTGAGTCATTTAATTCCATGTATTTAAAAAAATCTTCAGAAATTAGATGAGATAATTCATCTTATATTGCCTGCAAAAATTTAATTTTTTTATTAAAATTTCTTACACTTTTTAATCAAAGTGTGCAAATTTGATAACAGGCATTTTGCTGGTGTATGATGTGGTTGTATAGGGAGTAAGAAACTACCTACTTGATAAATGACAAACAACTTCAAAGTCAGCTATCAAAGTTGTTAGTCAACTATCAAGTTGTTAGTCAACTATCAAGTTGTTAGTCAACTATCAAGTTGTTAGTCAAATATCAAGTTGTTAGTCAACTATCAAACTATCACTGATAGTTGGGCATCGAATGATGAAATTATTCTTCCTACCAACACATTACCAAACAAAATCAAATTTCATCAAATTGGACTTGGACTTGAATCTGTGGTATCTGGACGATGGTACTGTTGCTGGAAAACCGGAAGACGTTTTGAAAGCTTTGAATGTGATAATCGAAAAAGCAAATGAAATCGGCTTGGAACTGAATTTTCGAAAATGCGAATTATCCATATTGGGTCCATACAATGACGATCAGAGAACTAGAATTATGCAACAGTTCCAAGACTTGTCTCCAGGCATACAAGAGATGAAAATTTGCAATTCGTTCCTTCTCGGTAATCCACTTACCGAACAATCAGCAACCGTTTGTTTAGACCGAAAAATCAACGATCTGCAACGTCTTGCCGAAAGATTACAAAAAATCAGTAGACACAGTGCTTACTTTCTTCTAAAAGTATCGATTTCGACACCACGTTTGATCTTTTTCCTTGGTGGAAATCCGATGTGGAAAAACGTTTCCGGCCTACAACGTTACGATGAGATTCTTAAAGACACTCTGGAATCGATTATGAATGTTCAATTGACGGCTAACGCCTGGTCCGAATCATCCTTACCTATTAAACGAGGCGGAATTGGAATCAGACATTCAACCGAAATAGCATTGCCCTGCTTTTTGTCATCGATTTATGAAGTCTCCGATTTGGTGGACAGTTTGTTATCTGAACCTTACCGACAAATTGATCCAGCACTGTTGGAGGCAGAAAAAATTTGGTCCGAAAAGTTTGGTGATCTTCCCGAAAAACATCTACGAAATATTCAATCAATCTGGGAGTCAAAGGAAATAGATCACAAAATTAATTTCCTGGGTGGTTTGTTGAAACATAAAACTAATGAAGCTCGTTTCAAAGCAAACGCCGTACGTGAATCAGGTGCTTGGCTCAATGTATTACCATCTCCGCAACTTGGAACATATTTAACAAACGATGAGTTTCGTGTTGCATTGTCGTTACGACTTGGTGCACCAATCGTTCAGCCTCATGTCTGTATTTGTGGAGACAAGGTCAATAAATATGGGTACCATGGTTTGTCGTGTATCAAAGCGAGTGGTACGAATTCACGTCATGCAAGTGGAAATAACATCCTACAACGAGCATTGAAATCGGGAGCAATTCCGGCTATTCTTGAAGCGCCAGGATGTTCCAGACCCGATGGGAAAAAACCGGACGGATTAACACTAATACCGTGGGCGAGAGGAAAATCGTTGCTGTGGGATTTTACTTGTGGCGATACGTTTGCTCCTTCGTACTTAAATTCTTCGTCACGAAATGCTGGTTCTGTAGCAAGGAGAGCTGAGGCTAAAAAGATAGATCATTACTCTCACTTGGCAAGCCAGTTTATTTTTATCCCAGTCGCTACTGAGACATCTGGTGTTTTCGGAAAGTTGGGATTGGAATTGATAAAGAAAATCGGAAGCAAAATCACGGAATATACAAACGAAAAGCGTGCGACGTCGTATCTAATTCAACGAATTAGTATCGCTATCCAGAAGGGGAATGTAGCATCGATTTTGGGAACTATTCCGCCTTCGAAGGACTTAAGTGAAATATTCTATATGTAAATTCAAATAATACGGAAATAAATAAATGAATGATGAAATGCCCAATTTATCGGTAATTTGATACTGTTTATCGGTAAAACGTTATCGGTAGATTTGAACATATTTATCGTTACTATCAAATTAATCTTTTTTAATTGAGGCTATGATCAACAGTATAAAATCCCGTTTTTCTCGGATAGCTTCCAGATCCTTAGTCCTACATAGCCCATCTTCGAACTTAGCCTCAGGTTTTAATTCCACGTATTTAAAAAAAAGAATCATCCAAATTGGTTGAGAATTACTCAAGTTATCGTGCCCTCAACGATTTTTTGTTACCCACATTTAACGTTTTTCATAGCATTTCATACATTTTCAATCACAGTGAACCTTTTTGTTACCCACATTTTTCGGTATTTCTGGTGTAAGACCCTGACTTTCAGTCAAGGGAATTAAACAATTATTGGTTTCGATATGTGTGTGTTAATTTACCTGAGTTAACACTCCTTTTGACGTTCTCTTTAAATCACTTTTTTCATTCTCGAGAAATGATGGTAACATTTCTATGTAAGAATGAATTTGAAATTTTTTGACATTTAACTGAAATGATTAGTATGAACCGTATGCTAGCTCTTCACAATTAAGAAGAAAGATAAGTTGGTGCAACATCAGTTTGTATAAGATCTATCAAATATTTCGTTTTTCATGTCGGGGACACAATTTTTACAGAATTTTGTTCATAATTTCCAGTCCATATATAATTCGTCTAAACGATGGGCACTCAGATATGTTGAGTTTACAAATGACATCTTTATGGCTGCAACAAATTATTGACGGCTTCGATTTTGTATTTTGTAAAACTCAACGAGAATATCTCGAATAACTACTACTACACACACACACATCCAAAAATATTTTGCATTCTGTCATTGTCACATCATAAAAATCGTAGAGTTTGCTGATCACAAAATTGGTGTGTTAAAAACGAAACAAATTGAAAATATTTCATCCCAAAATCGAGTGCAATGTGTACTTAGTCTATTTTTATTAACTAAATCGAATCGACGTTTCGAACAATATGCACCAGCCCGACTATGTAGCATTCAAATTTAGGTTAAAATTCTAATTAAAAAGACACGAAGAGTAGAGGGCCAAGAAAATACGGCAAACGGGAATAAGCTCCGATTCGATTTATTAATGATGGAATTTGAAGTCATTTTCATGTTATTTATTACGTTCGTGCTTAGTATTTCAATTATAACAATGTTAGCTGCCTGTGTTTGTTGTCGCAAAAGTGTTCCCAAGTAAGTGACTCGAAAATTAGACCTAAATATTACTGTGACATTCCGATGTACCGTTTGTTTGGACTTTGTGTACCAAAAAATGAAATTTTTAATTCTTATTTTCTCTCACTCTCTACCTCTCTCTCCGCTCATGAACAGAAATGAATTGATGGGATTGGAAGGTATGGTCAAATTAAAAAATCCCGATCACAGTTCCACCAATGACGTAATTGCCATTTCGAATGATCCCAAGTCAAATGATGCGGAAGCCAAAAGGTAGGGAGAAAACATTTTGTTTTGCTGTTACCCTGATCCAGATTGAAATCATTTACAAATTATTAGGTCCAGTACTGCACCACATCGAAGTCTTCCCGATATACCAATATCTGAACCACCAACTGGTGACACAGGCTCGTATGATCTGTACGCAACTGTGGGCGACAAAGTGGCCGAAAAACCACAAGGACGCAGTCGTAATAACAATTTCTTTATTTGCCATCTGACATCCAGATTGCATAACACACCGATCGGTTTTTCTTACAGCATCGACGAGCATGAAGAAACTGTCCAGTGTTTCGCAACACAGTTCGATTAGCCAAGCTGACGATGTCAGTTCGCCGTACGCTCGCGTTCGTTCTCCACCGCATGCATACGATAAAGTTCGACCGGCCGAACATCCGTATGCACAGGTAAAAGCTGCCGGGCCCGCAACGTCGACGAGTGCAGACAATGCAACATCATCGAACAGCGATACGCTGGCGCCGAATCGTCGTGATTCAGACCAGAGTCTGTCAAATGAGGATGAAGAACTTTCGGTAATTATGAACATGCTCCCTCGCTGTGTTAGTGTGTTTGTCTTGCGTAAATGCGTCAATTGGTTGTTGACAATCTCGTACTGTGACACTATCAAAATTTCAATTTTCTTCATATTTCACAGCGATCACAAGTTCATACCGTATCGGCTGCATCAGCAATAGCTGGCCGAATATCAGCCAGTCAAGAACTACCATATATGACGCCGCCCATAGCACCACCACAGCAGCACTTTAGTGGTGATTCGCAAGATTCATCCAGTAAGAATCAAAATATTTTGTCAAAAATTCGTTCAATCGATGTTGACGACTCGTTATCTTCTTACAGAGGGTTACACAAGCATCAGTGTACGAGAACCGTTGGCCAATATCATAGCTCAAACAAATCAACAAATATCGCACGCCAGACGACGCGAACTGATTGATTCGCATTACGCAACAGTATCGGATGATTCGGGTAAGGATTTAGCATTTCATTTACTGCGACTGTGACCACAACTCGCATCTATTTTCAGACGAAATGTACGCCGCAATTGAGGATCCAAACAATCAGGGCGATGTGTATACCAGTGGATCCGAAACTTATGCTCAAATTCAGCCACATGTTTCGCTGACAGTGGCTGCCGAAATAAATAACATTCCAAGTACATCGAAAGCAAGCGACGATGTGGCCAAAACGGATAAATCACCGGCCGTCGATCAATCGCCGCAAAGGCACAGTATAATTAGTTCACATCACGATGAGTCACATTTGCCACCGCCAGTTGAAAATTTGAGGTCGGTGCATTCGCGACAAGGTGAGTAATTCGTTTTCGGCATGTAGCAAACGATGGAGGAACAACATTATTTTCTAGCGATAACCTGTCTCGTTTCCTGATCTCCTGATTGTTTGTTGGTGGATTCTTTACTCAGTTCCGTTAATCCAATTTCAATTTCCTATTCCAGCATCATCTTCTAGTTCAGTGGGTAACTTAGGCTCACCGAAACCAGAAAAACGTCAAGCCAATTCACCACTTCCTCCAACGCCAAAAAGCACCCATTATTTAAGTAACTCAAATCTAACGAACAGCAGCTCAGTTCCTTCCGGCAGAAATTCGGCCGCTTCGGTGATAGAAGTCCAGCCAATTGGTAGCACCAGTCGACAAGTGTCGCGTGAAAATTTATCCACAGACTCGAAAAAGCACAGCAATGACGACTTTGTGCGGAAAAAGGGTCACATCGAGGACCTGTATGCCAAGGTAAATTTTGTTCGGTTCGGTCGTTGAATCGAATTTCAACTGCCTGTGCAATGGATGTAATTCCTATGATTTTTCCGATCGTGTAGGTGATGAAGAAAAATAAACTGTCAAATGCTCCGTCGCAAAACACATCTCCCGTGCCTTACCGTAAATCATTCCAAGATATACTGTCGCGACCGAGTTTGTACCTATCCGATCCAGATATTAATTTAGACGAAGATGCCTTGAGTACCCGATCGAATGATCGGAACAGTACCGCTTTTGTGGGGACCACAACCGTACGCAACGATTACGAAACCATTGACAAGCGACGTCAACATCGTAACATCAATTATGATGATCAAAAAGACCATGGTTATGAGACGATACCGGCTGGCGGATCGAGTAGTCAAACGATGACTACGACGTCGGCGACGACGGGTGTTAGTGATGATGGTGTGGAACAGCACCGAGCCCGTTCATCAGCGCCAGCAGGTATTTACTCTACTAGCATTAAGTTGGGTTGAACAGTCCGATTTTGTTTGGGATTTTGTTTTTTCTTTCTGTAAAAAATTCAATTTTTCTTTTTTCGGGAAATTCGGGGCTATTATTACTATGTGGAGCTAATGAAAATATGTTCAGTTGCTGTGATGTTATTATGTATAATTTCTGACGGAAAAACAAAAGAAAAAACTGACTCTTTATTACAGTCCATGCATGTTAACCGACAATACCGTTTCGGTTGAAAAATAATAAAATATTTTTGGTAAATTTGAAATTATTAAACTTAAAAATTACTAAATCATTGCAACTGGATAACGAAGCTGATATTGTTCTTGTTCCATGTCGATCTATTTTGTCTGATTTTCATATTTCTTTGTGTAATTCTTTCGTTAATTTATGTAATATCACGCTAACACATTTTTAACAAATTGAATTTATAGTTTGATCGTTGAAAACCATTTATTACATTTGTACATTGAATTTTAGTAAATTTGAGTTGTGATGGGACTATAGCCTTTAGTGTAGCATTTTAGCATTAGGTCTGATTCTCTGTATTGGATAGCTTTCAATTGATCAGATGGTAGAGTCGAGGAAATGTTCGGCTTAGAGCGAAGGTAAACTTTTTCTAATCCAGTGCCAATTTTTGGGAGTTTTTCTTATACTGAATTGGTAATTATTCGAAATTTACCGAAAATTCTCTGAAATTCAATGGAAATAGTTATTTGTTTACCGAGGGCAGAAAATAGGAAATTCCAACAAGACCGATATTTCTCGAGCTCGATTTGGAATTTCCTATTTTCTTCCAGACGTGAACACAACATTTTTTCATGCGTACATGTTGTGTTTTTCCGTTTCTCTTCGCGAAACAAAAACATCGACTTGCCACGCCATTTTCGAAAACATAATAAACAAAGTGACACTTCGAATGAGAAAAGTTCTATTTTCTACTCAAGGTAGAGAAAGTGCTGCACTTTTCTCAGTAGAAATTTCATTCGACCAGTCGCCAAGAAAAGATGGATTCTTTTGAAAAACAGCCCACCGAAATCGGACGCATTTTCCAGTGGACTTTTTTATATGTACCTAGAAAGGACCTCGACCCAAGAAGCCAAGAAGTCCTTTCTGGGTACATATAAAATCGTCCACTGGAAAATACGTCCGACTTCGGTAGGCAGTTTTTCAGAATCCCTTAACCGCAATTGCAGGGAGCGCGCGTGAAACTTTTTTTTTTGTAAATTTCGCAAAATTTTTGGTAAATTTCAGAAAATAATATTCCCAACAACAGGCCCTGTCTAATCCGATATTAGAAATATAGAAAACGTAGAAGATTGTCATAGCCTGACTTAAGCTGCTTGATTATTTACTGATACAATGTACCCTGGAGCAAAATTGTTAGGAATTAAATGTCGAATCTATCACGACACGCACATAGTCTTTTGATCGTCGTTTTTAGTTGATCGAAATTTGCAACAGCTAATCTTTCACCAGCCTATTGTTTATATCAGCCTGTATGGAATCTAGTGAAATTTACAGAGTATTGGCCAAAATAATTAGGTCTCCTGAGTGAAGCAGCGGTAAGACGTCGAATACTTTTAGTTAATTTGGTTACGAAAAGGGTGAATTCTTAATAATCGACGATTCGACGGCACAAATCAAATTCAAAACGCACTATTGTTTTTGTGGCCAAATTCAGAAAATGTAGGTCGAAACGCTAGTTTAAATAGAGGTTGATGAACAATTAATACTAAAGTTGATATGACAGCAGCTAAGTTCAAAAGTTTCTCGTAATTCCGAGGATGTACTAACGAATTTAGAGCAGTAAATTGGAGAAATCTTGTACCTCACACGTTAGTAAACGGCATTTTTGCGGAGAGAAAACGACGCAAGGAATCACTGGGACAAGTAGAGTAGTTGCCATTCGTAGAAATAGATGCAACTGCCTTTGATTTCTTCAATTGTATCGATCAAATTCCATTTTACTATCATGTGCCAATATTGGTTGTCGTCGCTTACATTACACCTAAATGAAAAATATTTATTTGTTTTGTTCCTGACCATCGTATTTGCTTTGCCTTGCTATGCTCCTACCACTTTTATTCTAAATAAATCTAAATTAAAAAAAAAATGATGATGCATGACATAATCGGGACTAAAGCTTTCTGTAGTGGACGGTATTATATTGCATCCAGCAGCCTAAACCAAATAATAATCCGAAAGTAAAAACAATCTTCCCCTATTGAAATTACCGTACAAACAACAACAAAAACTGAAATGTTCTAGGTGTTCTCGCACATGGCATACAAAAAGTGTCACAAAATTCTTTAGTAATATTCCACGGTGTTGCGTCCAGTGAACCGGGCTATGAAAGCCTACCAGATAATTCGAAACTATCCAGTGAAGTTGACTATGAAACCGTTATGTCTGTTGGTGAAAAGAAACCAAATTCCGACTACGATCCCAACTACGAAGTATTAGTTCGACCCGTTAGCGACACCGACAACCTGTACGCCAAAGTGTGGGAGCAACCGCAAACCGACGACTTAAACGATGGCTACAGCAGCATAAAAAGCTTTAAAAAAGACCATTCGAGTACGTCGACCAATGCCAACCATAATTACGCTAGCATATCGGAGTCAAATCCATCGGACGCCTATCGAATAGCAAACGAGCGGCACAACTATTCAACGATATCGGAATCGCGTCAAGGTTATGCCGATGAAGTGCATGCCGATAAGCTAATGAGTACATCGGGATACTCGACCATATCCGAATCGAAAACCACACCGTCCAGCGACAGTGACACAATGCACACGGGATACGACAGTGTCGATGGACTGCGCTTCCACAATTACGAATCGTTGACGGGCAGTGAATCGGATCCGAATTATGAATCGGTTCGGTATACGAGTACCGATCGAAATCCGTATGAACGGTTGCACAATGACTCAGCGACATTGAGTCCGTCGGATACGTTATACTCTAGATTAGATACTACGTCCAGTTCGAAGGGCGATGAAGATCCATCGCCCAGTTCTGAAAAAAGCAATAACGATAGCGTAGAGGTAGACGACTACTTTCAAGTCTGATTACTGAGTACTGGTTAGCGTAAATTAAATTTAAAAATTGTGATTTTTCGAATGTAAATTTATCTTTCCTTCCACTTTTTTGTTTTTTTTTTGATGATAGAGCTTATGTTAAACATAAAAAAATTTATTGATTTTCAGTATATTTACTACATAGAGAAAACGAGAAGATTTTAGTGTATTTACATAGTGAAACGAGAATTAAGAACACGCTGCCCCTTGATAGATTAATTAAATATATAAACACGTCGGATGCTTCATTTTTTCCCTTCTATGTTAAATCAATCAGTCAAGAGCCGTAGTGGCTTCGTTTTTTTGTATTTCATATTTTCGCTGGCTAATTAGGAAATCCCGTTCCCTTCTTTCACATAGATTTTTGGACTCCATCACCCTCAAAGTCCAACTTTCGATTCCATTGTCCCCACAGTAATGTCGACCATAAAACCGTTCATGAATCCGTAAACACGGAAAGATTTAAAAATCCAAAACTTGAAATCCAATTTTTCACTTATATAATCAGTCTATTTTCACACCAACACACTTCAAGCATGAGTGGTACTCTAATTAGGGTACTGAAACTTGACAGTGCGTCACACAATTGACAAACGCTGTAAAAAAAGGATTTCATGCAACATCGTACTCTATTTGGCTATAATCATTATAATGATCACTATAATCACTTTTGCTTGAAGTGAGTTGCACCACAGTATTTCTATGGTTTTCATTTAAAAAAGAAAAGAAAATAAACTAGAATTACAGTGTGAGAAATAAAAGAAGTTACATTTTCAACCGAACGTTGCTAACTTGTACCGTATGCGATATCCACGTTATTATTCATGCATACGTATTGAAAGGTGGATATCGTATGTAGGAGAAAGAACAATATAAAATCGATTGGAATTGACTTTAAATTTGATTATTATTTAACGGAATGGACTGATGTAGTAGGTATGGGTTCTGTTTTCAATTCGATTCCTGAAAGAAAATTATTGCTAAATTGATAGGTAACAAAGACTTATGGAATAAAAGTCTAAAATTGCTACAAAGTATTCAAGAGACTTCATCTGTATTCCTGTCAAAATATTGTTGAAAAAAAATCAAACAAAAAATTTAAATCTGTGAAATGAAGGTTCTGTAAATTTAAACGGTTCTAAGGACATTTTACATAACAAAATGTTGGTACGCGAAACATTCTTTTTTAAAGTTCTATGGAGATGGACCAGCCATCAGAAAATTGTAATGTCACCTCCTTCGTGAACAACTGATATGCGTGTTAACCTGTTCCTTCAGAACCTTGGATGACAGTTTCCAGATTTGATTTCACGCCTTGATGCCTTTCGATCTCTTATGCCCTGTAAAATTTTACAGGAAGTGTCAGATATTAGATTTACTCATAATGAATGAACATATACACGTACATTGTATGCAAATCTAGTACTTCGAAGAAAGAAATAATAGTATATTACTTCCGAGGTTCCAAGTTGTGTATTTGATAAGTGGGGTGTTACAGCCCGACCCGAAGGGGAGGGCTTTATTCCCCACTTGTCAAATAACAACTTGGAACCTCGGAAGTACAATGCTTTACGTGATTAGGCAATGTAAATGAAAATGAAACATGCCGTAACACGTAAAACATTTAAATTCGTTTGGATTGGATAGATCAGCGAACATTTATTTTACTGCAATTAGCTTTGATTTCAATTGCATTTCATTAAAATGAATTGTATTTAGCGAACAAAGATGAACCCGCAAAAAACTGTAGATAATTTACATAAGACCGGCTCCTCGCTTCTATAGCACGTTATCAGTTCCGTTTAAGGAAGACATTAGGCTTATAAATCAAGAGAATTTAAAAATAAATTAAAGGAAAAAGTTAATTTAAATTTTCTTTTCTTTTGCTACAGTAGGTATTTAAATTGATTTGGTAGGGCAGTGGTTAGAATTATGAACGATCATTCGATATTTTAATATTGTTTATTAATTAAAATTAAGAAATTGTATTTCCTTTCCCGATTTTTACGTATACATTTTTTTTGCATTTGATAAGTAATTTTTAAGAGAAAATTTTTTAATATATTTTCATAACGATATATTTAATATATTTTTGCCTAAATATTTATTTATAAAAAAAAATAATTTACAATTTTATCGGAAAAATAAAATTTTAAGATACTCGAAAATGATAACACTTTTTCTACTCAAACAAACACGAGTAACTGATTTCACCATTCAATTTTAAAGTAAGTAAGATTTATTTCAAAAAACCATACCGCACAGTGAGCTTGAAAAAAAATTATTCGACCTCTCGTGTAGATGGCGGTATCACGAGTAAGAATCACAGAGAAAATATTTCGATTGATCGATTTTTCGGTTTTTCGGTTTTTCGGAGACTGTTCGGACTCGTTTGATAACACAGATATAGTTGCTGTTTAGCCTTAAGTGCAAGCTTTACAACGATGATGACTGATCATGATATTTATGACTATCAACAAACGTTTTTGAAGCAAACTCATTCTACCAGATCTGAGTGATGAAGTTTGATTAGTCCAAGGTAGCTCAATCAGTAGAGCAATGGACTCATATCATATTAGTGTAAGCTAATGGTCCCATAACAAAATCGTAAAAACGTTAATTCGAAGAAAGAATTCTGACCAGAAACGTAAGATATAATTCACAATTGCAAGCGACATCTATGTCTAAATTAATAGATGTAATCACACTGAGCGACATTTCCTATGTGTTATGCGTATATTATTCGTGCCCCCTGTTAAAAAGTGTGGTAAGGTAGTTATACAGCTCGAATATAATACAAATACGTGCGAGACATAATTCGCTTTGACAAAGGTTTAAAAATACAATTTTTTTGAATTCACCTTCGATATACACCATGTTAACACAGCTTCTAGTAGTTTTTATACATTCTTGGAGAATATACGCGATATACTTAGTATAAATGAAAGGAATTCCCCTATTGTTGACAAATACTTCAAATTAAAAATTGAATTCTTCGGTAATTGAACCGGGGGCCTCTCGATCATGAGCCAACGATCTTTTTAATGTTAAATTACAGCAGTGTTGGTTGACATTTCTGATTGTTGAAGCGTATTTCGAAAGCTATAAACGTTTGTGGCGTATATATGCTACGCAAAGTACGTCACAACGTAACGCACATAAATAACGATATGTCGTTTTTTATCATAATTTAAGAATTTAAGTTCATAAAACACGAGGAATTAGCTAAGACTTGATGGCAAGATAGTTATGGACTTAGATTATCGAAATACTGAGAGACAATTTTAGATAATTTCAACTGAAACAACTTTCTGGTAAGAGAACGACATAAAACTACTTCATCAAAAATGACAGTATTTTGACGATAATTTTTCTGATTTTAAAATATTTTTGTCGTTTATCTTCTTCGTGTGATGAAAATATAAATAAATATGATCCAAATTCAATGTTTAAGACCAACATCCAATATATACACGTTAAACATACGTGATGTGCGTTTAACTTTCGTAACACTCTTAAGTTATTCACATTCCGCGTACATCACCACAATACGTAACTCACAAATATTCAAATCTGACAATCGAAATACGTAACTACGTTTTCAACGTATAGGAAACATTGTCCAGTCCATGTATCTTATATGTCAATGATATGATATATCGTTCCAACGAATTTTACACATACCCGGAGTATTGTCCAAATTTTCTTTTTCTGGGTGCGTGCCAGTAATCATTAACAGTTGGTGGCGACATCTATGTCTAAATAGATAAAAAAAAATCAGGCCTATCTGAGGCTTAGGCTTAGGGATGATTTCTATTTGTTCTCAAAAAAGTATTTTTAGTTATTTTGTCTAATGTAAGTAGAAGTGAATGAAGGTCCTAAACAAAAGAATATCTAACCCTTTACCTCGAGTGGTTTGTTTGTTTGTTTATATTCTTCGAATTTTGACATTTCTCGAAAAATCCCACAAGCCAAATTTACTAATTGATTATATTAGAGCTTCCGCACAAGTTATTTTTAATCGAAACAAAGCGTGATTCTAAACAAATTGTTCCACTGTATGCCTCCACATGTGCACAACAAATCAAACCAAATCTCAAATATGTGCATGCGAAATATACACCCTATGTTTACTAAAATCTATCGGAATTTGTAAATGGTCAAAGCGAACGCAACTCAGTCTTCTTTCTTTCGTTCATTTTTTATCATTCTATAGTTTTTTCGTTCAGTGAAACGTCATAAACTTCACATTTTTATAAAAGTTAACTGAGCTCTTAATGTGGCAATGTTGTTTGCAATGTAATATCATTCGATAACTCGTATTTGGTTGTTCCAACTTGTTCACTGTAGATAAAAAAAAAATTATATTCAAGTCAAAGTGTTTTTATAAATTGTTTAAGCTGATGGAGTCGAATATACGCGCTTTCGATATGGATGATGAGTTTGCCCTCTGCTGGAACAATTTTCAGGACAACCTAAGCAGTGGCTTCCAGACTTTATTCGATCGAGGCGATCTTGTTGATGTTACATTGGCCGTAGATGGGAAACTATTGCAGGCTCACAAAATCGTTCTGGCTATTTGCAGTCCATATTTTCAGGAAATGTTCATCACCAATCCATGCAAACACCCAATCAGTGAGTACACATTTTTTTTTGAATTTTTTTATTTTGGAATAGATTGAGCACAACAACGTCTCGGGGGGTATCGAATTTTTTTGGGTGATAGTTTCTGTCGTGATTCTCTTTACCTCATTTATTGAGTGGCGCTAAACAATAATTTCTCATCTATTCGCTTCTTCTGTAAAAAAAAATTCCAACCAATGTCACCAAAAAGGTAAACACTCGCATCTATCCGATAGATATGGAGCGGTTTTATTTGTGTAAACTGAAAACAAATTGTCCGAAGAACAACGATATTGGGGGTACACATTTTCGAATTTTTATTCTGATAATTTTCTATTTGTTTTGTGTCGAAACACTGATGTGTCTGTGTCCTCGACGATAGTATATTATGATGGTGTCGCTCTGTAAAATGTAAATATTATATATCCAGTATAGGTTCTGTGTACACCAGGGGTGTAACTTAGAACAATTTTTATTGTCGCGCCTTAGAACATTTTTGATTTTTGCGCCAGCCCTGTTGAATGCCCTGTGTACACACCATAAGACATAAGATTTTTGTTGTTCCACAAAGATTTGAGTGTTAATAATACAGAAAACCAATGAACTATAAAGTTTTTTCTGTTTCCCGATATGCACATGAATATAAAGCCTATTTATTTGTGACATGATGAACTCCGCCAGTCAGATAAAGAAATTTTTTCATCTATAGAGAACGTTGGAATATCTTTATTTCTTTTTCGAATGCCGCCGCACTAGCGATAATATGATGACTTAAGCGAAGAAGTTGTATATGTGCGTGCGTAATACTGGGGCAATATGTTGCGAAAAAGAAAACGTTTTTCATAATCCTACTGCAAAACGGGTTTCATTTTACCTTTTGCCGCAACAAAGAGGTGCATTTGGCTTCAATGCCTGGAAAAGGACATGAACGGTTTTCTTTGTATATCTTCAAATATTGGTGACGTAGACGTGAAAGATGTTCTCAATTTTGAAGAGAATCAGCAATACCCTCTCTAGCAAACAAACTTTGTTTTGACGCTGTCAAAATACCAACTTATTCCTTGGTTCGAAGAATCATACACTGTTGACCAATTTCTAATTTTACATGTTACAATTTTACCACCTTAATAAATTTAGTTAGGTTGCTAGAGAGGGTGTTGTTCTCAGTAAACACTACCTCGATAAAATGTGGGCTTCATTTCACTCACAATTTACTAACGTGACTCGTCTGCAAAACTTACATATACTAAAGATGGCGATAAAGTGGGCTGTCTCATTGTCTGTAATAAAATAGTGTTCCCCGGTAAACTGTGCATGTAAATTTCGTTCGAAAAGAAAATCCTGTTATTAGCTGTTAATCAACTAAAACTCATGTTGGTACATCTTTATTGTTCTAATGTTTTGCTGTGTCAGCGATATGCAACTGCGATCTGAGATGAGGAAAGCTCCTGGCGGCAAATCTCAGCAAAAGAACGGATTAGAACGAATGACACTGATTATTGAAATTACAGTCGGAGAAATATAGATTTCAGGATTTTAAGAGACATCATCGTTTTCATCATTTTTCCGTATTCTCTCATTGCACATGTTATTTCAAATGGCAATTGAGAGAATTAGAGAAACGCTGATATCTCCAAAAATCCCGAAATCTATATTTCTCCGACTGTACGTTCCATGTAGATCTTTGGTCCATCAATTACTTTGTGTTTAATATTTCTAAAAGTTGCCTTAAGCTCGGGCTGCCGGCTCCGTGAACCCAATATATGACCGGTTTTATATTTAAATTCTAGTCAAATGTGGCATTAAACTGGCTACTTTTCGGATCACCGCTAAGACTGATGTTTTGTCTGTAGTACTACGCATGTTTAGCACAATATTACGAAACACCTTGATAAACACCTTTAAGATGTGCAATGAACACTACAATGTCTGCGAAAAATTGAATATTTGCACAGATGTTAGTAAAATTGAAGGCACATTCTAAAATGAAAATCTGTTTTGTGTTTTATAAAAATTTTGAAACCATTTCCTGGTGTATTTGGTACACATAAATGGGAACTGAAAAAGGTGTGTTTGATTGGATGGGTAAGGAAGGGACCATTAAATAAGAATTTGCACGTCTTAGCGGATGGAAGAAGAACACTTCATATTGTAGGAGTAGTGAGAACAGGTTTTTCTAAAAAAATCTGGTGATTTCGCTTTTGGTAACTATTTCCCTGTCGTCTCCTTTCGTGTCGAGTCGACTAAGTCGAATTTTTTTTTTCAACGCAAAAACGGACATTTTGACTATATTGAATCGGCGCAGACACTGCGGTATTGAAGCATGTTAAATTTGCATTCAAATCGTCTGCCGGCTGATCTTTTTCGCACACACATAATTCAGTCCCATTTTTCATTTTTTTTAATTACATCACAGAATAATTTCTTCCATTAATGAATAATAAACTTACCGTCAAATGATTCATTCAAAATGATTCCGAATGATAGGCGGTATGTGTACACAATCGTACACAGCGTAAAATTTTATTCAGTTTTTCTCGGTGAATGCGAAAAAATTGTATAAAAATATGAAATAAAACTGCGGTCATGCGTACAGAAAACAATTAACGTGTTACAAAAAAAAAATGCATTTAATAACATCAACTGACCTATCACAACGTTCTATCGTCTCTGCGCGACTTGGGATCAATTAAACTCATCTCAATTCAATGCCTTTAAAGACATGAATAAAATCACCAGTCGCCGTTTGAATTCTATTGTTTTCATTAACTGAAACGATTTATACCAATCCGAATCACCTATTATTCAAAGGTTTTTAAAACCGATCTAGTAAAACGGCCGATGCTCACCTGATATACAGAGCTCCGCTGTATCGTATCAACCTTCAATATTTCAGACTGATTTGAATAGATGTCACGGTATACACTGACGATAACGAGGGATTCTACAATGAAATTATTTTTCTCGTATTTTATTGGCTAGTTGACTAATTGTTTCTCTATGTCCTTTAAAATCTTAATGGAAATAGTGTTTGGACCATCTGTCGTTTGGTTATAGATGTAGTTTTACGTTACACAGGCATTCCGGCATCACTCAGATTCTGGATTGTAAATCAATTTTTCTTATACTTCACTAGAAAGATCCGAGTGCAGAGTGCTAAAAAGCACACTTTATCATTCCATAAAATTCACCTACTTCGTTCCTTGCGTTCCTTGCGACCTATGAAAAAACTCACAAGTTGTTTTTCCTTGTATCACTACATGTGACTTCATGTCCACTCCTTCTAAAAGAGGACCATTATTTTTGTTGCTGTTTAACGGTAAGCATTCAATAATAAGCTAGAGTAAAGGGAGCTTGCCTGTCATTCACGAGAAGGGCTTTCAATGTTTGTTATTCTATTCACATCCTGCCGAAGAGTCGACATATAAGCGTCTGCCAATCGATTTAAATGCTAAGCATAAAAATGGACAACATTTTGCATTTTAAAATCAACTGCAGACTTGAGTGAATAAGTTCTAAATGGTTTCAATTTCCTATTTGATTTGAAGAGTGTACTTTGCAAAGCTTCGTCTGCATTTTGTTGAATATCATTCAAAGCTAGTTCTCGTTCGTTGACACTAGTCAATTGTATTCCAAAGAATCATCGAATATGAAAATTCTTGAATTTTATAGTTAATAGAGACTGATAACAATTCGGAATTAGCTTAAATCCGTCAACAGCGAAAATTGCATTCATGAATTCTGTAAATTATACTAAACAAAAACTAGTGGAAAATCTAAATCGAATGTATTAATCGCATTTATCATTGATTACATTTTATTTTCAAAATAAAATATAGGTCGTCGAGAATCGTCTAATAAAAATATAATATTTAAATAAAAAAAACGAAGAAACACAACACAAATATAAGAATATTTTTTTATCACTCGGTCTTCTCTCTCTGTGTAATTCATTTTAAAAGCGAAGAACATTTTACAACAAAACTTTTCGTATTGAAATTTTTAGTCGGATCATTAAAGTATATCAGTCGCCTTATAAATGATATTAAATTCTTCAAAGCTATCTCATTTCGACGTCACACAAATTGTGAACTTTTGACACGAATTATATTGATTACAGAAAATATTGCTTAAAAGTGGCCTTACTGAATTTGGAAAAAAAATAAAAATTTAAGTTTTTTTTTCTCTCATTCTCGGCTCTCATATCAAAATAAGATTTAACTGTGTCTAGAGAAAACATAAAATTTATTGATAATAATTTTGAAATTAAATGCCGATTTCGTAAGCGAAAATTCAGAGCACACAAGTACCGAGACAAATATGGGAATATTTTTGTGATAAATACAATTACTGCACCAATTAAACAACGTAAAAGCTCTGGAAACTCTGTACCATTTGTTCGAAATCGAGGAATAATCTGTTGAATGAAGACGACACCTTAACATTCAATTATACTGTTTGGCACACGTCAAATCACATTTTCGTATCCACAATGTTCTTCTTGGTTTTCTTATATTTCGGCTAATTTAGCTTACGAAATTAGAGAATCGAAGAGGAAGAGCAGTGGCAGCCTAGATACGAAAGTGGGAGTTTTTACATGGACAAAGCAGGTTAAAAAAAAACATCCAACAGTTCAAGATGCATTTGTTTCAACGCAGACCGAATAACTCTGCACCATCTCGCTTCTGTGTTTCTGGTGAAAAGGTTGACGGAATCCTCGATTGTAAACTTTATAATTTTAAATGAATTGAATGGAAATTCAAAAAACTGGGCCAATGTTTCCTCCATAAATAGGTTGAGCTTCAGATTGAGCGATAGTTTTTAAAGCGTAATTTTGTGTCCGATTTCCATGGTCCATTTTCAATTTTAGGGGTCAATGGTCAAGTGCATAACATTCAAAAATCATGAGTTATCTGCGGGCTGTGAAGTCAATTAACAGAGTCCATTTTCTTCCATTCAACTTGATCAGATTCCTTATCCACTCAATGTGGCTTTTGGTAGGTTATTTTGATGAACTTTTTAAGTCGGCGCTCCTTTCATGCGTACATGTATTTCCAGAGAAATGATAAGTTGGTACGGCTGAGGCGAAAAAATTGCCACCTCTCTTGAGAGAATTTTTAACCTCAGATTCCTTCTATCTCGCCACACACGTACCAACTTATCATTTCTCGGTATATTTCATATACCTACAATACAGCATGCCACTCCTTTGAACCACCATATCCACTATCTAATTTAGTTAAACTTGTGCGAGTTTTGGTATCCAAACAGACGTTTCATAAATTATTTCCTATACTTCTCCTATACCCATTGTCTTCGTTTTTTTTAACTTATGTCATCCCATCCCAGTTTGACGATACTAATGAAGCACCCACTTTTCTATCTTATTTTGATCAATGTCTGCTTGTGCCACTTAATGCTTATTCTGTTGCTCAGATTAACAGTCATAATTCCGCTGGTATTGAATGACGAAATAACTTGAATAGACCGTGTTCATATGACGTAATTTATTTTTTACCAAATGAACACATAGAAAAAACGCTCGGAACGTGTATAAATAGTTGAAAAAGTATTAGTTAGTATTTTAATTTTAAGTATGAAAGATTCAGAAAAATTTTGAAAATTTAAGCGCTTAAAAAGAAAGACCACATTCTGAATTACCAGAGTTAAAACGAAAAGCCAAAATGGCGCCGAATGGAATATTTTGATCGTTGACAGTTTGGTGATGTTGATAGTTTAAAATGGTGAACACATGAAAATTTTCGGAAAAAACAGTTTAATATGAGCGATAGCGGACGTAAAAGATAAAACTTTTTATCCAGAAGAAAGTGGTCAAAAATGAAGTTCGAAATGTTTATGAACGAACGACATATGTATAACATTTGTTCAGTGAAATTATAAAAAATCGAAACGAAACTTGTGCCGGTGTATGTGTGTAGTTGATGTTTGTTTCTATAATTAATTATTGAGTGATATGTTTATATTTTACGTCTAAAGTGACCACAACAGTTCAATTAATCATTTAATATACATCTGCACCGATTAAAATGCTGCGAAATAATAGAAAATTGACGTCAAAGTGAGTCTCCAAAATTTGCTTCAAAACGAACATGACTGCCAAAAATAATAACAAACAAAATATCCCTATCAGCTGTGGAATAATATCCTATTTTACATTTTTTAGAGTTTCTGCTATGAAACAAATTGACCATCGGGATGGCACCGGGATGGCAATGTATTTCTTAAATAATTTAATAAAAATAAATATAAACATTTGTTCTTGTGGTAATCATGCTAAATTTGATTTTTATGGACGTTCGAAACTTTTTTGTCAAAATAGCACTCGGTCTATTGAGTAAAATATGAAAAATTACAGGAACCGAGACAGTAACCATTCCATTTTCATGGCATTCCTATTTGCTAAAAAATTACGAAATCTTCGTGGCCTATCATACATTTAATAATTCGGTTGTTGAAATCATGCAGAAGACAACCAAAAAGCATGCATTAAATAGCAAGAAATTCAATGAAGAAAAAAAAGCACTTGAAAAGAAATAGGGAAAAAAAATTATTGAAAAACTAGATATCATTCTAATACACAAAAAATAAAGCGATTGATAACATTTTATCAAATACTAAGTATCGAAATAATAATGTAACTAGTGTCGCTTTAGCTTGGCATCATAAATAAATTTTTGTTTAACCACTTCATTTATTATCGAGGTATCGAATTTTTATCGTAACTAAACGATCTGTAATAATTGTGTAGAATGAGTCGAAAGATTGTCTTAGAAACACAACTTTTTTTTATCTGTTATCAGATTTTGGTTAAAAATAATAGGGCAGCTAAATAAGTTAAATGATTTTGAGACAGCGAGAGTAAAAAAAAATTGGGTCGGTGTTCATATTCAATTGCATATCAGATTACCGGTATCTATATTGCCAGATTTTCAGACGCTTTAACATTTTAAGGGCCATTCATGAATGACATCATGTTACAGTTGAAAAATAATTTTTGTATGCAAAACGAGGGGAACAGCTGGTTTCACTTCATTGTTAATGTTATCTGCATTTATTGGTTAGCATAGCCGTCACACCCACACGCATGTAAAGAGTACGGTTCGATAAACACATATCAAACAAAAATTATGATTTCGACCTGCTGAAGCGAAAAATAAAAAAACAAAATGTTGCTAGATAGTTGCATTGTAGTATGAATAAGCATGTACTTTATATGAATAGGTCCAAAAATATGTAACTCCGTTCATTGCCAAAAACTTTCTGGTCTATGGACTGTTAATTTATAGCATTTCAACGTCTTTCCTCCTGCGTCCTATGTTTTCCTATAATGTAGAAACGGGAAATGTCACAGTAGTGAATTCTAAGAAAAATGAAATTTCATTTATTTAGCTTCGTAATAGGAAACCTCGGTTGGCCTGCAGAGGTATCACAATTGATTTTCATTCTTTGTACTATATTTTCAGGTGATAAAACTTCACTCCGGTAAATATCCGTGAAATGTCACAGCTGTGAAGTTGGCTAACAAAAAATAGAGCGCTGACATTAGTAATTTTATGACGAAATGTACTAAATAGAATGTCATGGAAATCTATTACATTTGAGCTTTAGTTTCCAAACAGCATTTCATAGGCTGACCATGTCGATGGAAGTTTTTTTTTTTGATAAATTCAAACAAAAACATCGGAAGCGAAACGGAGATAAATCAATGAATTTGATTTTTCTTAAAATTCGCTAACGTGACATGCCCTGTTTCTGCATTTCACCATTTCACCATGCATTTCATTGATATAAGATGGAATGTCGCGCTTGGTTGACCGCTAGAATAGTCTGTCAATTACACAAAATCAAAGTAAATTCATCGAATTGAATTGAGACGAGTGGAAACCATTTTTAAGAGAGAAGGAAAAATTAATTACATTCAGATAATGGATACGGAGGTCATCACTTTTTTAATTGCGAAGATATCCGTCTAGACGATTGAAAAAAGAAGAATCATTTCATTACAAATTATTGTTTTCGATGAAGATATTACACAAATGCATTGTAGCATATAAATCAACTAATTTACAATTGGTTGACGATTCTAATTTACTTTGTTTGTTGGGCGTATGGTGCTTCACTGAAACGCGCCAAGAGCATCGATTCCTTAAGCTCGGACCGTATACAAACTGTGCAAATTTATTGAAGTCATGACAATGAACGATAAACTACTGGTCCGATATGATCGTATCATGCCCTCTTTTTTGATTTCGACGAACGAGTAGATCCAAGATCAGTAGTGTCAGGGATGTATTTAAATATGTTAAATTAAAATCAAAGCTCTCAACGAATCAGAAAGACAATGTGAGTCATTGAAACCACGGAGGCCCCCGTGCGAGTTATACTAGGCTGTATTTCATATTAACTTCTGGAGTTTTGTGAGACCTCTACGCAGAGCTAACATCTCCAAGGTCGTTTTTTTTAGAGAATAGGTGATTTGGTGTTATCTGCCTTAAAAGTCGATCTTCAGGTAATATGTTAGCTCAATTGCCGTTGTTCGTTATTCCTTGTCGACTATAAACGTTTAATCCTTAGACGAACTGAGTATAAGTATACCTAGACTGGAAAAAATGATTTGTACGATTTGTCAATAGTTTCTTCGCCAGGTTCTTCACATAATCACAGAACATTTTTGCTGTTGGCTAACAAGTTTTTATTTCTGTTTTTAGTTATACTGAAAGATGTAACGTTTCACGTTATGTCCGAGCTGCTGCAATTTATGTACCAAGGAGTAGTCAATGTTAAGCACACCGACCTGGCAGCCTTTATGAAAATAGCCCAAAGTTTGCAAATCAAGGGTCTAGCCGCCATAGCCGCAAAGCTGCCAATTAATTATATGCAAAGCAATAACTCAAACAACTCAAACCCTTCCAAAACCAATTCGGGAAATGCAACGGAACCGATTCCAAACGCCAATGTGATAAATACGAAAACCAATGCGACACTGTTTTCCAACAAAGAGGACGGCGCATCGCCAACGACAAATGCAAACAAACGACATATTGACTTTAACGGCGCCGAATCGTTGACCATGTTCACGCGCAAAATTCGACGATCGTTGGATACGACCGAAAATGATATCAGTGCCGATTCGATGGAGAATATGAGTTCGGACGAAATGTTCTTGCCGCCGATACCGCAAATATCGATGATGGAATCGTCTCGATTCGATATACATAATGTGAAACGGGAAACGGAACCGCTGCTCAGTCCTGGCGGCATTCGGAACATTATACCGCCGGGATTCAATTTTGAGTACAACAGTAATGTGTACAGCAAGAACGTCGAATATCCAAATGATTTGCATATGAGTAATGATTATCCAAAGACCGGTGCCGGAAACCACATGGACATACCAGCAGGTATTTAGACAATTTTCTTTTCGCTCGTTTTTCTCTTTAAATTTTTGATTTTTTTTCTCTTTTGTTTACATTTGATTTAATTTACATTTTGCACTAAACACACCATCTACTAATAATAACCCACTTTACTAACACAGTTCGGGTGGTTCAAATTTGTATATAAACAAAGTGACAAACGTGCTTGTTACTTGACTCCAACTAGCTTATTCGGATAGGTGTGATTACGAAACACTTGGGGTAATAATGCTTTCGACTTGGACTAGAATGAAATCTTCGACGGCAGTGTAGATATAGAATGATTGGTTGTGTAGCCTGAACGCTTTCTGAAATTCAGGTTGTAAGTCCATTGTTGCCAGATTTCCATATCAACACATTTTCTTCAATTTGAGACCAGTGCTGGCTGTAGCCGCTGACTTAAGTGTTAAGTTTGAAGGCACTATTGAAAAAGTGCTTCCATTTGGCAATAAAAAATGTTTTTCACGACTTCTGTAACCCTACTTATTAAAAGCCACACCTTGTACTTACACCCTCGTTCAGGTTGGGACTATTAAAATTGAATTAGGTTAGAGCATCCAGAAAAGTTTTTTTTTAATCGACGCAAAGTATGATTCTGCGGTATGCCTCCAAAATGAACCGATTTTTTTTTTAAATAAATTAGTCTTACCTTCGAAACGTACAGCCTTCCATAAAAAGAAATTGCAAAATGGCGGACACAAATATCTTCGATTTAAGACTGTTTCAACACATTCTACTGATCGAGAATGTGGCCATACTTTTCGTTCTAGCTACCTAGTAGCTCAAACGAATGTATTTTTATCTCAGCAACAAACATGTACTATTGAGCCGAATAGGGACTTATGGGTTTCAAATTTATCGACACTGAAATGTGTGCAGTTGAAGTTTTCAACCGAAGACTTACACTGTTCTTACTGAAATTTCTCGAGGTACACAATACGTACATGGTCGTGTAGGGTGTCATTTGACAGGTAATTAAATGTGCTTTTGGGCCAAATAGTGTCTTATGAAGTTTGGATGCATCTACGATGAAATAGAAGTTGAAATGTTTAGGTGTACATATTTCATCATAGATGCATCCAAACTTCATAAGACCCTATTTGGCCCAAAAGCACATAAAATTACCTTTCAAATGATACCCCACACGACCATGTACATTTTGTGTACCTCGAGAAATTTCAGTAAGAACAATGTAATAAACAATAAGACTCTATTCGGCTCAATAGTACATGTGATTACCTTTCTAATGACACCCCGCACGACCCTGTACTGCTCGCGTAACTGGAGAAATTTTTGTAAGAAAAGTGCAAGTTTTCGGTTTTTGATCACCTTTCACCAGCCACACAAACTTCGAAGAATTTTTTTGAAAGTGGTTTTGGGTTCTTGGGTCCAATACCTTTCTAGGCACATATAAAAAAGTCCACTGGAAAATGCGTCCGATTTCGGTAGGCTGTTTTTCAAAAGAATCCCTCGCAAAGGTTGAAATAGTCAATATGTTTGTAGTCAGTAGTCTTCTCAATTTTTTAGACGAATTTTTTAGACATGCAATGTTGTAGTAATACACATAAGTTACACATAAGTCCTTACAATGTTAGACTGAAATAGAAAGCACTGCCCACATGTATAAATATTGAACCACCCTCTACTAATGACACCAAAACTAATTAAAATGTGCCATCAATGCGATGGCATTTTCATTTTGCAATTTATGATGATGTCATTAACCATTCACAAACAAATCCATCCAGTTTTTTACTACTTTTTAATGCTTCAATCTTATTATCTTTTATTTATTTTTTGTATATTTATAATTCCTCTTGTGTTTTATATCTCACTCTTGTTTTATTATTTTTCTCTTATTTTTTTTTGTATAAAATCACCAGCTAATTTTTGTTATTTAATTTTTAATCGATGCGCTTTTAATTCACAAAAAAAAATGAAACGGAGAAGAGCGAAGAAATGTTTACTGTTTACTACCAACCGATTGAAATCGCTACGGAAAAAAAACTTTGCATCTTGACGACGTAAATGATAGAGTTTTACAAACAAGAAAAAATTCATTTCGACAGAATTGAATATTGATAATAACTAAGCCACTTCAACAGAACATGAGATCAGATATCAAGAGATCTCTTTTTGTTCACGATCGATTCAGCATTTTCCTGCTGTAATCATTTTGGAGACATTCCACCTCTTTCACGATTACAGGAGTTCTCTAAGAAATTCTTATTTTTCAATTGCAATTTTTATTGCATAGCCAGTGTTACACAAAATGCATCCGCGACCTTATCAGGGACCCGAAAATCACGTGGGCTCTGGGCCCATGTGTACAATGTTTAAAAAAATCACAGTCCCATTCCAAACCATAGTCTTTGACAGTGCTGGACTGGCTCAAAAAAGCCCTTCGGGCGTTGTATGGACAAATTTTTCAAAAAGCCCTTCGTTGTCATTTATCCATACAAAAATCAAAAGGCCCTTCGGGAATCGCCCGAACGCCCATATGGCCAGTCCGCCACTGGCTCTTTGGTAAAAAAACCTTCAATAGGACCTTTTTTTAATTCCGCATTTTCGCTAATATCTTTACAAAAATCTTTTTTGAAAAATGCAAGACAACAATAACGACCACGAAAGTGTTGGCTTTGAATAAAGAAAGATTTGGTTGGAACAGTTTCGCCAGTTCTGACACAACTCAGCCGTTTATGCTAATTTCACATACTGTTGATTTTTCTCAGAAATGATCTTCTCAACCTTTCTTCCTGGAGGGTCAACCATTTGTAGTGGTTACTACCGTCCTACAATAAAAAAAAATTGTAAAAAGATATCAGCGAAAATACAAGACGAAATGCCCAAATACAGACTATAATTTCCGCGCGCCCGAATATAGACCTTATTTCCACTAAGTATCCATATGGCTCTAAATACAAATTCGTTTTCGATGATTCGAAACTAATCTTAGAAATCAAGCAACAAATTTTTGCATATTACAAGTAGTGGAAACGGTGCTTTGTTGTTTGTATTTTCCAAGAATGTTAAGAAAATGCGGAAAATGGCACACAAACTAAAAAAATATATTTTTCAAAGATTTGTTGTGAGCCGTAAGTTATGCTTCTCAGTTAACTGCACTGGCTAATTTTTTTTTGTTCTAACTGCCTCCATCTATGTTACTTTGTGAATAAAATAAGGATCCTGGTTTTGAGTGAATAAATCTGAGAAACTGAGGTCATGTGTTCAATAAGGTTTCACTTTCTGAAGCACAAAGCTGTCGTTTCGGCGATACAGATTATACAATTGGGTTATGGTGGTGGTGGTTGTTGTTGTATAAACGAGTAACTAATAATGCAATTTGAATTTGACATGCAATTCGCACTCTTTTTTCCGCAATTTGCTTTGTTTTCCTTTTCTTCTCGTTAGATTGCACTTAGATATTTTCTCGAAACAATTATGTTAAATGTAAAAAAGAAAAATCTAAATTAAAATCCACAAAAAAATTGTCCAATGGCGTCCAATTCAAATGTTATTTATTGGATCGTTATTCGATCTATAGGTGGCAACATTACAATGCTCTCGTCCACGTCACTACTTCATGGCAATTGCATATTCAATCGGAATAATACCGTTGCAACACAACAAGGTATGAAAACCTATTGGCTTTGCAAGTCCTACCGCATAACAATGTGCCGAGCGCGATGCATAACGCACCAGGGACGCGTTATCTCAGCGACAGGTGTACACAATCATCAGCCACATATGAAAGGACAGCCGCCCTCGGGACCCAGTGAATTTTCCAGTCCCAATCAACCCACTACTTCGTCAGGTCTGAATACGGCACTAAGATTAGGAACACCAGTCAACCAATCACCTCAGCATAATGTTTTGTCGCAGAACACGTCTATACCACAACTTCATCAGGCACAACTGCATGCGCATCATCAGAACCAACATCAGCAACAGCAACAACACCAGCAACCACAACAGCAGCAACAACATCATCATCAATCTACTCTACTTCACTCGCCGCCACAACTGAACCAACCTCAACATCATCAATCCAGTCATGCGGCCATTCAGAACATGATGCACAATGTACTCAGTCAAAACAGTCTAATGCAACTGTCCAACATAGCACCAATACTGAATCCGTTGCAACATCATTCATCTCAACTGCCTCATATTCATCCGCCATCTAGTCTGCAAATAACGCCAATTTTAAACGCCACTCACCAGCACAATATTCAAAGTCCGACCACATCACCGCGACTTAGTCATACACAGCAACATTCACCAAATATTCAACAACCGCAACATCCGATGACACCCAACAACAATAACAACACCAATTCAAATATGTCGATTGTCGTGTCCTCGTCGACAGCTACACCATCGTCAGCGTCACCAAACGAGGAAGTTTTCGGAAAAATGGAAGCAACTGTTTCGCAAGATAATACGGCTGTCGTATCGCAGTCGAACATAATTTCGTCTATAACAATTTCACCGACTCAGCAGACATTTAAAATGGAACACATTTAGGGTGTGTGTGTGTAAAATACTTAATATAAATATATGTGATCTGATGGAACAGCAGCAAGCCCATCGTCTTCGTTTTAATTGAAACTGATTTAAAGGAGACAAAAACTGGAAATTCGAAATATGTGAAACGTAATGTTGAAACACTTAAGATTCATTTTGTTATGCAGGAAGACAGTTTTTCACATCTCTGTTTTCTTTTGGAAGCCCATTACATTTCCATTTATTCCCAAATATTTTGGAAATTTATCAAGACTTATCACCAGCTCTTGAAAATCTTTCTTTTAGGTAGATTGATGGTCAAGAATAATGAGAAATAATTTGTGTGAAGAAGTTCTGCGACTTTATATAGGATCATAGGATCATGAAGGTTATACTTCACAAATTACTCTTGTGGAAAAGACGGTACTTGACCGCTAGAGAAAAGAGTGAAGATGTAAATTCGGTGAAATTTACAGAGTACTTAAAATTGTTGGTTTTAAATTGATATATTGTGGCTACCATTCTAGACACATTAATAATTCCTCTAAAATAAATAAATTCTGAGGAAAGGGTCTGAATCCACATTTTGGAAGCCCACTCTTAACCTTCTACAGACGTCACGATGCTGACGTTCATAATCTGATACAAAATCTTTTACTTCATTTGTTTAAATAGACAATTTCGCTTTATAAATCAACATTCGACAGAGCTCATCGCTTAATTTCATTGTCGTATTCAAGAACAGATTACTAGCCTTATCTAAGAGATTCAGTCGATTTCGACGTGCCATCTTGCCGAACAAAATGAATTTTAAGAACAATTAAAAATGGTTTTATCTTAACAACACAACGTATAATTGACAATAAGATTGAATTGGAAAAGTAGCATTCATGTCACACCAAACCATCTTACCATGCGAGTAAATTAAGTTAATTATAACTGGGTACAAATTAAATGTAACGATCATCAAAAACAATATTCCTAACCGAAAACAATGAAAAAACACATTTTTGATACATACAAGCCACACACACACACACATACACACAACAAAACAAACACACACATCCATACACATCTATCAATTTCGATTTTCTTTTTAATAATTTCTTTGTAATATAGTTGCGCCTGGAGAGAAATGGTCCCAAGGAAAATTAGAATTTATGTTGAGTCAACGTGGCAAACCGCTTCTGCTTCATGATAATCACACCTTCGGTATCCAATATATACGAAAAGATAAAAAATACTGGCAGTGCAATTTGTCGAGAAAGTTTAACTGTAAGGCCCGGGTTACGACAACGGAAACGGGCGAAATTATTGTTACCAATAACGAGCATTGTCATACGGAAATTCGGCAACATTTGCGAAAAGATTACAAGGGCAAATTGAATAATTTTAAATTTAAAGACGATAATCGGGCGACGAATTGGCAATTCAAAAATGATTAACTGAAAACTGATTTTTTTTTAAATATAAACTGAACGAAAACGGTTTTTTTTTCTGGGAGAAGTGTCGTGTTTCATTCGAAAAACAAGAAGTTATTCAAACAAAACGAGAAATGAAATTCACAATTGATTTGGAGTTGTTTTTATGATTGAAGTTGTTAAGTACAAATTAAATACTCTTTGGGCAATTATTTTATGTCAGCTAAGTAAGTCATTACACAAAACGTAAACTATGATGTATATTATACACACACCGCATTAATACGAATTATGGAAGAAAAAAAAATTATTTCAAAATTTCTATATTTGCATGATGTGTAGTCTAAATATAATTTTTAAGTTTTTCTTTTTGGGATTACATTTTTAATTATTGTTATTAAATTATCTGGAGTCAATAAATACGAAAATTGTTTTAATAACTAAAATTCAGGTTCTTTAACGACACTCTTCGATATATGGTGTAGACATCAGTTGCGAAATCACGAGTTCACTAAACCTGTTCACAGAAATCACCGAAAGAGACTCAATTTCTATATGGCCTGTAGACGCAGTACATTTTTTTCGCAGCTGTAGCTTATTTTCATGTGAAGCAACTTCACTTTTTCTATTCCATAGTTCTATTCCATTCGTAGTACATTTAGTCGTAAAATTACTAATGTCAGCCAAATATTTTTTTGTGAACCAACTTCACTGCTATGACATTTCTCAGTTTTTCCGCATTTCTTACTGGGTCATTATCGCAAAGAGTCGGTAATTGAACTGCATTCTTTGTATAGAGTATTATGATAAAAGAGAAAAAATCTTTTGACAAGTACCCCAAGGCAAGTTATAATTAAATAGTCTTCGGTCTTCTCACTCACATCATAACCTATTGAAAGAGAAGCAAATACTTTGACAAGTACCCCAAGGCAATTTATAATTAAATAGTCTTCGGTTCTCTCGCTCTGATCATAACATTCTATGAAAACTAGAATTGTGATAGAAGTTTGCATGGAAATTGCAGCAGAAGTTATCGACTTTTATGTCATGATACACATCAGGATACCCATGAAATTTCAGGATCCACCTGATCCATCGATTGGTGTAACCCCCTGATATAAGACTTTGTATTTTCCAGAGTGAAGTTACTTCATTAGAAAAAATAGCGCATTTTTTTTAGATCCTGTTAAAACGATGGCCTAGGTTAGAATTTACTTTTACGAATTTTCGTAGGTGGATCGGAAAAATTCGGTGAAAAAAAACGTTTGGGCTCTACTTCCACAGACAATTTCTTGTGGCACTATAAAATAAAAGGACAAAATAACTCAATAAAAAAACACCCTGGGTGCAAGGGAACTGTAATATCCTCGTTTATTCATTGAACTTCGAATTCAAGTACTTTTGTAGATCTCAACAAGGTGTTAGAAAGATGTATCATATTTCATCGGTCAATCTAATGGAAAACTGTACATTATTAGTCTAGCAATCGCAGAAACACTAACGAGCCGAAGAGTAATGAGGGATTCTTTTGAATTTCGACTGACCGAAATCGGAGCTATTTTTTCCGGGACTTTTTTTATATATGCCTAGTTAGGCCTTGGTCCCTAGGCCCCAAAACCAGTCTCAGATAATTTTGATCTTCCACACCTGTCTGGTGGTAAACGGTGCCAAGTCGAAAAAAGGGGTTTCGTAGTCCGGATTTCATTTCCCTAAGGGGACGAGGACACGGGCGTGTACGGACTCGTTGGAAAGCTGAGGTCGAGTACTCCCGGGGCAAATATTAACTTCAATAAAATTGATGATTATCGGACGAAAATATGACTTCCGGAAAATTTCTCAAAGACGATGGAATCTCGGTGAACTTTGACGAGGGCTGTGACATCACTAATGCAATTATTTGAATGAATTATTATTTATTATGAATGTGGAGGACCTCAGCTTTACACCGATACCCATATTTAGTAGTTATTGGGGTGGAATGCACAGTTTTTATCTTTTGAGTATTCACGTACGCCGCTACTCGAACCGAACGACTATGTTGTATTTTCTGCTAGTTTTTAAGTCAAATTAAAGCATGATTAAGGTTGATTTTTGACTTCTTTGGCTGTATTTAATCGGTAGGGCTTTTTTACGTTCAGAAAAATAGTGGGGCTGAGTTGACGCTCACATATTAATAGAAAATGGCATCCTAGCATGAACATAAGAAATGTTTGGAGGCTAATGAAGTCACAGTAGGCACTGCATTTCTTTCGTAAAGATAGATGACTTGCTTTCATTGTATGAGTTAAAACACACAATACAATCATTCTTAAGCGGTGGCTCTCATCACAAATGCCTCCAAATTGGACATGGCCTTGTCAATGTAGTATTCATGCTAGGAGCAGTGCGTTGCTTTCGTCCACAACTCCGGTTTAAAGTTTAACAAATTTACATTCAATGTTCCGCAAATACGTTCCATTGATTAATCATCTTTTACTAACAAAATCGTCAACAATGAATGATGTATCTCTAGCTAGGATTCTCTTATATAACAATCGACTTATAGCTCATCTGAAGATGTGCAAGATTTGGAAAAAAACATCACTCGATTCTTAAAACAAAAGAAGTAATAGATGTAATGTTATGTGGCGATACGCTTTCCGCTTATAACAGGTTGTGAACCCTAAGAGTCTTTCAGCTGATGATTTTCGAATATAAAGTTGTAGTCACTATTTAAATCATTTGCGATCCGTGGATCATTAGTTTATTATGAAAATGGCATAGTAGGAATGGATGAGGCAGAACCCCTGAATAAACTAAAATGCTTTGAAATAGTCTTACGATGATTAACGTAAGTCCGGTATAGATTTCTGATTTGATGGATTTGAAAAGTTAATTTTTCTAAATCATATTTTCCGACGAAACTTTTTTAATTACTTTACTGAACGAGTAAAAAGAATACAAAAAACTACGAAAAATACGTAGATGAGCGAATGTCTATGCAGTGAGCTGACTGCTCCTGGAGCATCTTCAACATCGTATGGCGATTCTCTAAATGCCACTGAACTACCCGGATTGAGTTGCTCGAAAATTGTAATCTGTTTAAAAGAAAATTCAAAGTTTCTTGCATCTGAACATTTGCATCCTATCAAAACACTAACCGTATTCGAGCCGGTTTTCAGTAATGGTGCCGGAATGTATAGATTTCTGTATGGTCCAACTTTGAAATATCGGCCGATATTGAATCCATTTACAAAGACGATTCCTTTATGCCAAGAGCTCACATCCAAATACGTGTCGGTAGGCTGGCCAGATATTTCGAATGTTGCTTGCATGAGACACGGAGCTTGTAGTGATGAATCGATAGTCTTCCAATTTGACAAGCTAGAGTGAAATGTGAGTAGTCAGGGGGTGAAGTGACTATATAATAATATAAGTATTTAAGAATCTACCACTCATTACCAGCGAGCTTCCCTCTCAGAACTTCATCTAATTTATCAAAGATTACTCAGTAATTCGGGAAGGCAAGCAATTTTCCTGAGGACTTTTATAATTTCGATTCGGCTGCTATCGGGACCTGTGTATGTCTTATCTAAAGAACAATCACCTTTTCACCCAATCGGATTTAAATTCCAAGGCAAATGTCTCTATTCTGGTTTGGTCGACGCCATTTAATGAAATGTATCCACCATAGTCTGCCGGTAATCCTTTTTGTTGCTTGAATTCATTTTCCCCACCAACATTGTGTCGTCCCGAATTTTCAATCAGAAGATCGATTGTCTGTTCCACACCATTCTTTGGTTCCAGTACCGTTCCTCGTTGACTATCCGGTATGACAACAAAATTACCGATTAGTAAAAAAAAAGTCGACAAATGGAAATGGTTCCAGAAAACCTGTCAATCCAATAATCAGGACGTACAGCCTGGGTATCTTGAGTATCTTTTATAACTCCATCTACAATCAGAACTGCGAAATTTTGTACAGGACCAGCCTGTCCAATCAATTGTACCATCAAAATAACATTACATTAGCAAATTCGTCAATGGTCTTACCCAATAAGACGTTGGCACGGAAAACGATGCCTTGATCCTATAAATTATGTATCCATACGACTGACCACTGAATGTTCCACCTTTGTTGTTCATCGGTAGATTTTCCATTGAAACGACATCGTTGAAAATAAATTTTGCGTCGCTCGGTATTTGGTTGATTATTTCGTTGAAATTCAAATACGTTCGTAGTTCCACTCGTGGATAGGCCGTTGTAGGACTTTCTGCAATCAGTGCAGGTCGGTGTAACGGGGGAATTTGATACGTTTCGATTAAATCTCTTGCTTTGTAGTACTTTTCGGTATAACCACCGGATTCCGTCAGTGGGGAATCATAATCTATTCAGGAGACGTAAGTAAAATTGACCAGAAAACAGTGGATCTAACAAATATTACCATAAGACGTTGTTACCACTTTACTATCGTACGGAGCATCCCAATTCGGTGTTACACCTAGATTTAGAGAAAAACGGAAGGTGAATACAGTTGTCTCTCGTGATTTAATAGGGGGCGAGCAATGAACTCCTTTAATAGAGTGGCATTGTATTACAAAAGGACCTTCTTGCCAACTGAAACTGAAATTGTTCCTACTTTATTGCGAAAAATTCTTTCTCATAGAGTGAAGATTCAGTTGAACCAACAGAAAGGTTGACCTGTTACAAGAACTGAGTGAATCTTATATGTTAGTTGGGGAAGGTGTCTATAATAAGGAAGATTCGTGTCATCATATTAAAACAAATGAAGTAAAAGATTCTGTATATCTAAGACTAGGAAAGGCTTTAAACAACAGATGTTATACGTAAAAGGCTAAAAATCTACAATCTACTCGAAACTTACCTGCCATAAATCCGAAATTGGTTCCACCGTGAAACATGTACAAATTAACTGATGCGTTGTACCGCAATATGGTCTCGTACCAAATTTCGAACTCTAAAATTTGAACAACAAACGAAAATTATGATTGCCTGGGTAATTCTACAGGCAATTAATTACGTTCAGCAGGAATTAGATTGTGCTCTCCAAACCAATAGTCGTACCAACCGGTCCAAAATTCCATAACCATTAGCGGTTTGTCCGGCTGTATTTCACGAAGCGTTTCCAGATTTTGTTCGGGTTCCGTTTGAAAATTGACTGTCAGGAATACCCCAGGCGGAGTTCCGCGGAAACCGTTCCAAGAATTGTCCGAGGTAAATATAAGCGAATCGATGTCGTTACTTTCGACAACTTCTTTCAAATACACCATGTAAGGGAGATCGATGGGCCAGAAAACGGCATATTCATTTTCTAACTTGCAAGGCAAAACAAAGTCAGAGGTTACGAAGGACTCCTTCGGAAGGAGGAATGAATTTTTGGGCCATGAAAGTTAACACTAAAAAATACTGAGAAATGCTATAAATCAGACTATTTTTGACAGAAGAACTCTCTTTCGAAGTTATTGTGGCCCTTTAGGCTTTGCCTTCATGCCCCTTTAAAAGTAAACAGCCTCGATACTCCGCGCTATAAGGCCCACGGAGTATAGAGGCTGTTTATAAAAAGAGTAAGTAATTATAAATTTACTTGAACGGCAATGATGGAACCTCCTCTAGAAAATTGCAGGTCCACGATTTGAGCCAGTAAATTATCCAAGTAAATTTTCACTCGATCCAGATAAGGTTGATAGCTGGTCCTTACGTTCATATTTGGATCTCTTTGTAACCAACTTCAAAGTAAAAAGCAAACATTAAGTTCTCCTATGATCTCTAATAGATAATGAACTAACCTTGGTAAGCCTCCGAATTCCCACTCGGCACAAATGAATGGACCTGTGCAGCCATTGAATAGGAGAAGCAATCAAATTTCATCTTTGTCAGTTCGCATGTTCAATAGCCTTTTTACCTGGTCGGAAAATAACGAGCAAGTCTTCTTCTTGCGCCATTTGAACGAATCGTCGTACGTCTAAGAATGCCGACATATCTTCGTTTCCATTACCGAAATCAAAATAATCTTGATTCGGCTCATGTAGATTCCACGGGACATATGTCTCGACTGTATTGGCACCCATAGCTCTTAACTTCTGTAATCTGTCACGCCATTGGTTCGGATGTGTTCGAAAGTAATGAATAGCTCCACTTACGATTCTGATAAGCTTTCCATTTAACCTTTGCGGAAATGTTAGTGAATGGGGTCAGTTTTTTAATGCTTTAGATCTCACCAACAACTCTAAGGAAAACGATCTGAAACTCTTGTCTTCGTAGAGACACTTATTTTTATCCGCTGAGTGGAAGGAGTCATTTTTCGTAAATTACGTAATACATAAAAGGGCTCTTACGTGAAGGTCCATAATTCTTATTTTTTAGAAATTAGACTAGTGTATACCGAGCATATGGCAAGGCATAAAATAATCTTTTATTAACTCTAATAGAACAACCTGACATACGAATGCTAACCGTTAAATTTACTCATCCCGATATAAAAGGTATAAGTTACAGCTTACTTAAAACCATCCGCATCCGCTACAAGTCCAACAAGTGGAGATTCATTTACCGTCTGAAAGTACTCGTAAACGCTTGGCAAGACCTGACGGACATCCTGCAACGGATTTGAGTTTTTAAAAGAGTCAACCAAATTTTGCTTGTTTAATAACAACGAAATACCGTTTCTGTTCCTGTTCCAGCATCGATCGATCCCAAAGTTCCTAACAACAATATTACCAAAAACATCATCTTGCTGACAAACGCGCCATAAACTCAATATCAACTAATTGGACGTGAATCGACACTGATCTGACAAGTTCGATTTCTCGCAATATCTTCATGTTTTATTATTTCGAACTAACAGATTACTGTACCGTATCGGCGTTGCATTGATTACCAGTCTTTTTATCAAAAATAAATTATCACGTAGTAATTCCATGCATACGTCTGTGATATGATACCTACAATTCGTCAAACTGAAGTGTCATCAGCTAGCTATTCCAAACCGTCAATGGCTCGCAAGTTAATTTTTGCATTTAGTTGTTAGTATTACCAAGCAGTCGTTTAGGATTTTACTGCCAAAAAATCTTGTTCCTTGCTGGAAATTTTGCGTATACGATATAGTCTTCGACCTGGACTTCGCTTCGGGTTTCGTATATATTTTCTGCAAAATTGTCATTAACGCAAACATTAAGAAAACAGCTATTTACAGTAGTCACATCGATCTGAGTCTCAAGACATCGGATCATTTAACAATCTGAGAATCAAAATGATTTCTTCTGGACCACGGGCGGTATACTGAATTTTTTTATTGTTTTCGATGCCTTACATGTGAAGTAAGGTGCTTGGTGTCCGTCTTGGCGGTTCGAGCTACAACACGCGAATAAGTATAAAAACCATCTCGCCAGACACACACGCAAATTACAATTAAATTGTGTGTGACTCCTGAAGCTAAATTGAAATAGAAATATTTTTTTATTCATTTTAAATGCAAAAAATAATGCTCACAATCGACGCAGTCATTGAAAAAACGATCTTTTCGAAAATGATTTGAAAAATTTGTGATAATTTACATTTCAGCAAGGCTTCGTTTTGTCTTTCAAGCTTTCAAACTAGGACGTAGTCCGCCGTTGTAATCCAAAATAGCGTATCGCATTGTAGGTGTGCTTTGGAGAGCTTTCGAAAGCTTTGAGCATCATTTGGATTCCATTGAGAAAGTGTAAGATTTCATTAGTGAAGCTTAAAGCTTTGCAAACCCAGAGACACAGATGCGATATGTCATTTCGGCTTTACATTTTTGACACAATTCCTTTAGAAGAGGTTAACTTCTGAGTCGTTTGAGTTACAAATTTTCAATGTCAAGAGGTCTATTGATACAAGATTTATCTCTTTGTATACTGCGCAGAGTACACTTACGCTTACACCTCAACCAAATGCAAAGAATTTGACAAAAAAAGACTAAATCAATTCAATCAACAAAAAATACTATTTCGAGAATTTCTAATGGCGGTTCTGTACGACTGTTCAGACATAATTATAGTGACATTCCATATGCACAATAATAATAATCACAAATTAACTACTTAATTCACATATTAATATGTTATGCAGAATAGTTTGCGAGAAATATCTCGTATAAACAGCTACTCTGCACATATAAAATTTATATTATCCGCACAAAACTACAATATTGTACACTGTGTGTACAACACGTATTTGCTTAACCGAGCCGAACAACCAGTGGAAACAATTTAAACGATGTGCGTGAACTCGTGTAATTTCAGTGAACTTTTCTATAAGTAATCCGAATAATTTACATACATTGCAATTAGACAAAAATTTAATGTATTTGATCTCTCGAAAAGCATTTATATACAAACATCATAGACATTCTATACCTACTATTACTATACACACACTACAGACTACATATACACACATGATACACAGCATAAAATTTGCAATTGCGATTTTATATTGCAGCACAAGAAAACAAAAAAAAAGGAATGAAACTAACGTTAAACACTATTTCTTGCAATGGTATACTTAAGAGAGGCAGGTCACAATAACTTAGCGCCTGTTTTATTGTTACCGATTAGTATATTTTTGATTATTTTTTTACCAGTACCGTTCAAACTGAACGACTGGTTTTTAAATTTTTCGAAAATCCAATCCAAGAAATTCACAACCACGATTTATGTTATAAAATATTTCAATTGACGCTCGGAAATTGCTTGTTTCATTTACGACTTAAGAACATTTTTCATGCTAAAAGTGTTATACCCAGAAAAAGAAAATTCAGACACTCTTGAGGTATGTGTGAAAAATTCCGCTAAGAGGTGTAATATACTTCATTGACGTATATGACAATGTTTTCTATACGTGGGACACGTTGAAAACGAAGCTACGTATTTCGGTTGTTAGATTTTAATATTCATGTGCTATGTATTAAAGTAGCTCCTTAGAATTGTTTACAAACTGGAGCTACGCAGGTCACTTGTTATGTTTTATTATTGTGAAAATAAATGAAATGAAATGTATTGTGGAGATGTACGTGAAATGTGAATAACGTACGAGTGGGACGGATGTTAGACGCAAATCACGTATCTTAAACGTGTATAATGGATGTTGATCTTAAACATTGAATCTGGATCATATTCAAATTTCTTAACACGAAGAAGATAAAATTCAAATCCAAGTCCATAACTATCTCGTGCTTCCTCGTGCTTTATGAACTTAAATTAAATTCAATTGTGTTAAAAAACGACATATCGTTATTTATGTGAGTTATGTTATAACGTGCCATTCGTAACTTACACGCCACACACGTTTCTGGCTTTCAAAGTACGCTTCAACAATAAGAAATGTCAACACTACAGTACTGCAACATAAGAAAGATGGTTGGTTCATGATCCAGAGGTCACCAGTTCAATTCCCGAAGAAATCAATTTTTAATTTCAAGTGTTTGTTACCAATAACAGCTGATAGTACATTTCGTACGAGGTTCCAAATTTTTATTTTGACGAGTGAGGATGTTATTACCCGACCCGAAGGATAGGGCTGTATTCCAACTCGTCAAAAAAAAAATTTGGAACCTCGTACGTACAGTGCTTTACGTACTAATGGTCGGTCAAGAAATTGCATGCATTATGGTTCTACTTTTGAGACCCTTTCATTACCAATATGTTTTTCACATTAGTTTACCATTAATTTCACTTATAATTAACATCATTGTTTGGTTATTTTTACAGCATTTCATAAGTAACTCGTTTTTGTATACACGTCTAACAACATTTTTTTCTGCTGCGGTTGAGTTTCGAACCCTCGAACTGGCAACTCAATAAGTCAATGCGAGTCCTCGGTCAAAACACCGCGCTATTGAGTTGTTGTAATATGGGTGAATTTATTACATTTCATATGTTTAAATACAGTACCGGACTGGCTCGAAAAAGCAACTCAATTTAAAAAGGCCCACAAATTAAAAATTCTCATACAAAAATCCAAAAGGCCCATCGGGAATCCCCTGAATTTACCGTATGGCCAGTCCGGGCCTGTTTAAATATCTGTCAAAGCGACATACGTCTCGCACGTATTATATTAGAGTCCGCTGTATCCACACTTTTAAACAGGGAGCACGAAAAATATACGCATATCACGTAGGAAATTTCTCTCAGTGCATGTTAGAGAGAACATTATAAATAAATAAAAGTCGCGGAGTGTTTTGGCGAAACATCAAAAATTATTTCGACTCAAAATCGTTTAAATTATAACGTTTCAAAATTGAATGAAATTAATCAATTCGGGATTGAGATGAAGAGTTGTAAACCGTTTAGGCTTGAGATATGCAAACGTTTCGTCAACTGGCATTACGAAATGCGTGTTAATTCGTTTCCTGCAAAGTGTACACCAATGGCATAGTGTCACTTAATATTTACTAATTTACTTCGCTAATGTTGCATGCGGAGATAGATAGATCTTGTCGAGAGGAAGCATTATAATGAATCGGAAAAAACATTTTTTGGGTAATTCAAATGTATGACTTTAACAGATTGAATTGCACACGCTATACTAAGCTATAAATAATGACGTCTTTCAATATCGCACAAATTTTTCTTGTGTAGAAAAGTGACAACCGTCGTCGATTTGAGTAACCGATAAGCGAACTCCACATGAATTTGTATTAAGTCCAAATACAATTGGCTTAAAATTTAACCGAATACGTACGCCTAGATCCATTTTAACTTCTTAACCGATCCCAAAAGTTCTTTTTCACTGAAATTGAAATTGTGGATCAAAGATGAGACATGGTCGAAAAGGTGTCATTTGAAGTGATAGTAAGACTCTCTACTAAACTGTAGAAGCTGTAACTTTTTGTATGTAACTCGAGTAAATTTTTACCGATTTTCATAACGTTTGTATCTGAAAGGGTAGTAAAAACCGAAAAGTTGTAAAGGACTTTCGTAGTTGCACTGTGTAAATGTTTCGTATTTATATACAAATTAATAGACAATGTGCTATGGCACAATGAGACTATCAACTTTCTTAAGATTAGTAACATTGTTCATTGCAAAATCTTGTACTTCATTAATATTTTTTTAAAGACAGCAGTGCCATCCCTTGTTACTGTCGCCCCTGCCGGTGCTACTGTGTCTGTCGCTCCACAGCAACTGTATTGCTCCAATTGTTGAGCTAAAAGTAATTTGGATACCACAGTTGCACGTAGGGTATGTGTTTTCACATATTTCGCCACAAATAGTAGCACCCAATAAATCTGTCAACCGAAAAGTGTTAGAAAACCCGAAAACAACGCGTACATGAATCAAAAACTTCTTCATTTGTAGCGTTTGACAGTCGCACCAAAACATACGATATGTCAGTAATTTATATTTATTTGCTTGTTCAAGTTCATTTCCGCTACTTCACTTCTTCGCTGTCGCCAACACACATCTATACCTCGAAATGATACGAAAGACTTTTGAATGAATTTCGTTTTTCTCTTCACTTTTACTGGTGTCTCCTTTTCAAACAGATCGGTTGACTTCAACATTTTATTAAACCCACAGACTTTGTCTTCTTTTTTTTTCTTTGTTTTTGTTTGAACGCGGTCGGTTAAATTGTTCCATTTAAATTATGAGCTCATTATTAAAGGTTATGGATGATTGAATCGTTTTTTAAAGATTAATTTCGTTAAACTTTTTTTTTGTGAGAATTCGTTAATGGTTTCATGTTCCATATTAGCGTCAAAAAGTGGATTAAGAAGAGAAACCCTGAAATAAAAAAAAATACTTCTAATTTACATTCCCTGGTAACATTTCTACTTAATATTAAACACAATACTGAGAGCCGGTCCACAGTAAATTCATTCAAGTAGACGGTTTACACATCAACATTTTACTTCTTTTTAATAATTTCCAAGAGATTGATGCAAAATCTTTTACTTCATTAATTTTAACAAACTGAAGACACCAACTAGCGAGAGTTCGTTGCTTTTTTGTGTCATCCGTGCAATTAACGGATACAATAGTCATCACATGCGGTCGTGCAATATATTTAGAAAAACGTTTTGATATCATTTTAAATCACATGCAGAGTAGAACCGTAGTTATTATCTGCGAAACCACTATCACTAAAAGAAAAATTTCTCTCTGGTGTGTGTTAAACTAGCTTTCCAACTGCATCTCACACCGTTCCAGTTTATTTCAATCAAAGTTCTCATATTGACAAATGATATCGTAAAACTAATGAAGTAAAAGATTTTGTGACAACCAATAGTCGATCATTTTTTCAATTTCATTTTTTTAAAAAGAAAAACCATGCGCCTTGAACATCCAAAAATGACTTACCAAATGAATTATTTACTAAACATAATTTCCATCATTTGTTCCTTCTCTATATTCCCTTTTCTACCGTCGTCGTCGTACATACCAATAGCATTATATGGCTCATCAATCGACTGTAACATCTCATTTTATGATAAAATAATTTTCCGTTTTTATTCAAATTGTTCAGATACGCACATATTAATTTCCCGCTCTCTCCCCTCTCTCCCTACACCTCTCTGTTCGTCTGTCATTCTACAGTGTTGTAATAGTTATTTATGCAACAAGCTGCGAAAATTGGTTTTTTCATCACGAGATGTGACGCGAAGCCAAGTTTGATAATCACATCGTGTGACGAAAACACACTTTTCGCAACGTGTTGCATACAACGTTTTTTGCAACCAGCGCGAAAAGTGAACTTTTGAAATGCAAAACATTACTCTACCATCAGCATACATTGTACCTGCTTTTGTAAGATTTTTCATTATGCCACTCATTTGAATGGTATGATGCAATTATTTCGCAGCAAGTTACATTATGCCACTCAAATAATGAAAAATCTTGTCAGTGACTACTCAGTGAAAAAAGACCCATCGAACATCACCCAAACGACGCACGAAAAAGTTCACTTTTCGTAGCGTCGTTGCAGAAACAGTATTTTTATTAGATTCTCATTTTATTAACAATTAATGTGGGCGACTAAAGTGTATTTCGAATAATAAAATTATGGTAAAATTTGTTTTAGTTTTATATGAGCGATGGATGGTGATGTGATATATATACGAGATGATTTTGTAGATGTACAACCGAAAATACCATAAAATATAACGTGCCGCACATTTTATATAGATATGTAAGTATGTCTCTACTCTACAGTGTTCTACCAGAGAGTTATATATGATTTATATTGGATACAAATAACAAAACTACGGGGTATTAGAAATATATTTCTTTTTTTTTTCTTCACTTAATTCGTTTAGTTAAGTGTTGAATATTATTATTAGAAGCATTTCAAATTTGTTGTTTATATTGCTTGTATTTTAAAACATCAAAGAAAATGTCTTATTAATAGATTCTGCAATATAAAATGTCTTAGGATTTTTTTCCCTGTTCTTCTTTTTCGTCTCTGTCTCATTATTTCGTTTTCGCCGTTAAGTAGGTATGGTTGAAAGCAATTTTAAATAGTTTTCTTAAATGCGACAAATTTACAATGAGAGGACTTTTGGCATTTAACAATATGCGCGCGATATGTTCTTAACATCCACTTCACATCGAAAAATTTATTTTATTATTTTAACATAATTATAAATACAAATAACATTTATTATAATGATCTCTTTTAAATGATATTTATATTTGAGTGTGTGTATATATCGCTTTGAATTTTATCGCCTCTCATGAAAATGCACATGGTTTCGTTCGTCGTAACATTATCGATCGTAATTTAACATTTTTGTTTTTATTTGAATTTAATTAATGCTCTTGGGTAATAATTTTTTCTTTCTGTAAAATTTTTGTCAGTCGTAAAGTTTTATTCAAATAACCTTAAAGATAAAGACACATTTAGCCCAATGTTTTTGAGATAATTAAAACAAAAAAACAGAAATTACGACGATTGACAATTCGGTACAATTTACAAAAATAGCCGACCCTCTATAGCCAACAGTTCTCAGCGGTTACTTAGGAAGAGCAGTACGACGATTTTATCGGACCACATCATGGGCTTACGTTAGTCAGTTTCAATCGACTAAAAAAAAAATGGAAAAATTTCATACACTTAAGAGTGATATCGCCAAAACATCGAACAAAATCAGACATTTTGGGACAAGGTGTCACTGATTTTATTGAGTTATAGCTCATTCGATTCGTTGAACTGATGCGAGTAAAACGTAGTACTACATTTGGTGAAATTTATTTTGTTGTCGACGATCGAGGTAGTGAAGTAAGTCCAAAAATGCTTCATATCCAACTTTTATATAGAAAATAATCCAAATAGATCGAAATTTGGGTTCCAAGAGTATAAGAACAACGTGAATTCATAAAAAAATTCTTAATTCTCTCACCATACATACCATGTCTCGGACTTTTGTCACTGCAGCCGCTCAGGTACTTTGGAAAATCACCTATTTTTTCATCTAAAGTCATTTATATCACCGTTAGGTGAACATGGACCTGGTGGTAAGTATACTCAAATTTTGCGTGTCTTCAAGACCTTCGAACGTAGCTAAAAAAGTTTTTTCCCGAAATTGTTTCACTCGAGTAATTGCAAAAAAAACGATTTTTAGCCCCTTTTGGCAGACCCTTACTTCACTACCTCGATCGCTGACAACAAAATAAATTTCACCAAACGTAGTACTACTCGCATCAGTTCAACGAATCGAATGAGCTATAACTCAATAAAATCCGTGACACCTTGTCCCAAAGTTGTTCAAAGATTTGGCGATATCACTCTTAAAGAGTTAATTTGCGAAAACTTGGAATACGTTGTATGAAACATGGCGAACTTTTCGCAAATTGACTTTTAAGAGAAACTTGTCGAATTTGCGTACATGTCAATTAGGTTAAGTCATCCAGACAAGCTATTTTTAATCGACACGCAGAGGATGACTAAGCGAAAAATTGAACTGCAGTAAATGATTTATTTTTATAAATTAGTATTAACTTTAAAACGTACTGTCTGTTCGAGATTCTGTACTATTTGGGCTTTACAGGGATAAAGATTCGGGATAAAATAATTTGTACGGCTTTATTCAGTGGGATACGTTTTAGTTAAAAAATTACGAAATTGCGGATTTTAGAATGTTGAGAAAAGATGTTTTTCTAAGTATTTTATACAAATGAGTATGCCAATCGATAAGATGCAAACCTAGCAAAATATTATTCTTTAAAACGACGGAGTTTCACTAACGTTTGAATGTGAATTCCTATACAAAAATTTGAAATATTAGATTCGACTGCTGTTTTATGCAGCACCTATTACCACTAAACCAACGCACGTCAAGCATGAGGAATCAAAGTGGTCAGTTGCAGAAATTACTCTATTTTACGTGAAAATGTTTGTACAGTCACTGTTTTACGTTTGAATATTACACTGTCCAGTTTCAGTATTCTATAAATTATTACATTATGTCATCTGTTATCGACAGGGACACCAATAATGAGAAATAAGCTCTGACTGATGTCGTTCTTCATAACAAAATGTACATTAGAACAAATGAAGTAATAGTACATTACTATGCAAGGGAAGTAAAGTGATATCTCGTATCCAGATGAGTAAAAGTAACCGAGGGCTTTAGCCCGAGGTACATTTACTCATCGTGATACGAGATATCACTTTATTTTCCGTATGTAGTACGACGTTTTACTATGCGAGTGATGTAAAGGCTATTGCCTATACATGTAATAGTCTTATTACATGCACCAGCATAGTAAAAGATTTTGTGTCAATCTATTGAAACTAATTTTCGTTTCTGATATTTTTGGGATGATGTTCGCTTCACAAACGTTTAACGTAAATTTATTGTGGATGTTATTCTTTACCAAACTCAAATAATGCCTTTATGCTATGGTGTCTGGTGTCTAAATGTTTATGTTAGTGCTTTTATACGGTAATAATAATCCAACCCACTGTGGGCGAGTTATTTATTGCCATTTCGATAAGTGCGAGCTGAACATAATTTAGTCAACTTGGTACTTGTATGTTAACCTTTTTTAAACGGCATTTGTATGCGTAGTGTATTATGGAAAATCTTTTACTTCTTTTGTTTGACTGAAGTTATCACTCTATTTTATGCTTTATAAGAGAACACCGAGCCGAGCTAATTGTTTATTTTCGTCATCATTGTCGGTAACGTCAGCACCTTTATCACTCATATCACTAATAACGGCTGAGTAAAAGTGTCAAAATGTTAAAATAAACCTTGATTCCTGTGATACAGTTTCAGTAAACCCTAACCAAATGTTTCTATCCTTCATTTATGTTTTTCAGCTGGTTCACTCATACAACCTTACAGTCCTTACAACCTTGCGTCATAAATTAGGTTTGAGTTAACTGGAAAATTATGTGTTGAAGATAAGGACGGTAAACACTAGATTGTTCGCTGATTGTTATCGTTTGTGTTGCCATATGTTCCAAAGTACATAAACACTGAAGGTAATGCAAATGCTCAGCGGATCACGGAAATTACGGGACCGAACTTGCGGGTGAATTTCATATAATACCAATACATATGTTTATGCAACTCGAGATCATAATGTTCGAAAACTGCGAACTTTAGATCTGTTGCATAAATTGTTGTATGAATCTCGGTGCTAAGTACTTGATTAGGCTCACGGCGTACATCTACAGCCAAATAAAGTACTTCGCTCTCGATGTCATAAATAACTATTACAACACGCTGTACGTATGTGTATCGACATACAATAAATTCATCATAAATTCACCTCAAAGTAGAGTCCCGCTTGTTTTCAACAATGTTGCGCTAAATTCTTAAAAATAACTGAATGATTACTTCAAAGAAATAAATCTGATATTTATATTATCTCTACTGTCCTTGACGTCGCTTGGTGGTGAATAGCAGTATTTTCGAATATTGATAGTCAACGTGTGGTGTGTATAGTTATGAATAGTAGAGTAATCGCATGTGAATTTGACAATGAAACTGAGATCTGACCGAAAACTTTCCATCACATTTTAACGAGGAAAGTTAACGAAAATTAGTCGGGTTTGGTTTGATACATTATCGATAAAAATGCCACTATTTCGTTGGACGATAGGTTACTAGTCTCGGGACACGTCGGACACTTATTATTCTTTCACTCATAAATGCGTTTACCGCCTAGGTAAAGACTGGTACTAGAACAAAAGAAGTAACAGATTCAATGATTATATATGACAATACGCCTAGTTAATTTTGATGATGACAGAAGTTAAAAGAAAACTCAACTCCATATGTTAATGACAAGAAAAATGATCAGCCGAATCATTACAATTTCGGCTCTCGTTTCTCTTGTGCTAGTCGAAGATAACAAAATATTTTCAGGTTAAATTACAGATAGTATTTGAACGATTCTTTTGAAAAACAGCCGCACGAAAGCGGATGCATTTTCCAGTGGAATTTTTTGTTTGTGCTCAGAAAGGCAATTCGACCAAAGAAGTCAAAACCTCGTTCAAAAAAATTCTTCGAAGCTTGTGTGGCTGATCGGTCAAAAACCGAAAATTTCTCCAGTTACACGACCCGTACAAGGTCGTGTGTGGTGTCATTAGAAAGGTAATTGAATATACTTCCGAGGCAAATAGGGTCTTATTGGGTTTAAAATTCATCCACACAGTTGTAGTTTACAACCGAAAAATGACTGTATCTGTGTCTCCAGTAAAACTAAAAAAAAATATATTTTTTTTGAAAATAGATCGGTTACGATCATCAAACGATCAACAATAAATTCTTACGTGACGTAGGTGCAGCTTCTGAAACGGCTTTAAATGCAAATGTAATTCAGTGCAATGAGTCGTGTAATTCTATTAGATTTTTTCTCAAATGTAATTTTGCGACGATTTGCTAAATCGATTTAAAAAAAAAAGAATCGAGAAAATTGATGAAGCTTTTCTCAAGAGCATAAAACTTTTTTTTTTCCTCGAGACTTTTATTTTCTCAATGATTATTACGTTGATTTCCCTTCCAACAATAAAATAAAGAGAAAACCAACCTCACATTCATTCAAACTTCACCAACTTTTACAATTGTTATATACGTTCGACATGGGAAAAAGTTGATCGAAAATCACTCAAGTGGTTTAACTCATTAAGGAGTTGTCGTATTATTTGTGCGGATAGAATGGTATCCCGAATTGTGTTATTCTTTTCCAAGTGACAATATGTGTACGACAAGAGTTCCCTTTTTAAATGCACCACCGTTGTTTCTTACGTTTACAAGTGAAATTAAGATCGTAATACATCAACAATCGAAAAACAAAAAAAGAAAGAAAGAAAAGAACCAAAATTGACGAATTTCTTTCCGTGCAGAGATTGCATAAAAACGAGAATGGTAGGCAGCAGAGTAATTTAAATCATTTTTAATAGGCTCTCTTTTACACTCTTCTGTTTATTGAATTTTATTTCATTCATTCATTATGAGGCATATCCTCAAAATGTGTATATACATAACGATATATAATTGTGCAGAACCAAAAAGCACACCGATTTTATTATGTTCGTAATATTGTATCATTATACATGTCGACAATTTTATGAGCATCATGGGCTGGGAAATTTGGCCGAAACGTTTTTTGATTCGTTCTAGAAAATTGTGAAGGAAGTGAGTGATCATTGTTGAACGAATCATGTTCTACACAGAAGCAGAAAGAGTTAACGAAAAAGTTGTCGGGCAGGAAATTTTTTCGTAAAAAAATTGGATGCCGTGAAATCGAGACTTCGCTGAGCACAGCACCGGGAAATGTATGGACGGAGAAGCAAGTTATAAGTTTTTGGCTACCTGGCTTTCTGGCAATTACAGTCTAATAAAGCGAGGCTGACGCAAGTCACTCTTTGCTTTCTGCCCTAAAGATTAGCTGATCATTTTGGTAACTAGTCATAGGGATCAGTTTGCTCGCCTGGAGTGGTTCATGTAGAGCATAATGCAGTAGGTTGTGATGAGGTCCTAAATGTGGCTTCAAGATTTCGATGATGACAGGATAGCACAAAGGATCCCATGATCTGTGTGCATTGATCAGAAATGATCACCCTAATGTGATGAAATTAGATTAGATGAGATCTCGTCAGTCAGGGCGGATAATTTCTTATCGACGCAAACAGGTCTCGGACGGACCCTTTGCACTACCCAGTTGTCGTTTAAAACTCGAGCCCTTTTTAAGGACCTCTGACTTACCTAAGCCTGTCCAAGACGCAAGCCTTGTACAAGAGCAAGCTAGACAAGCAAACAAGCTGCGATTTATCGGACGAGTATTATTCAAACAACCGTTGGCATTCACAGGAAATTTTGTAAAAATTATTATGAACCTTGGCTATTTTTTCGTGCAATGGCACTTGAAACCCCAATATTATCGGGAAACTAGTGTCTTCTTCCTTCTAGCTTTTATAGGAATCTATTTCAAGTGATCTGGTTCTTAAAAATCATTAGCTATATGTGTGAGCACCTGCGAGTGTTCTCTTCGGTTATATTTAGTTGCATGTTAAAAAGAAATGAAGTAAAAGATTTCACATCAAAAATAACAAAAACAAATAAGAGATTTCATGAACATAACGCCACACGATTGGCGCTTCTAAAAAAGGTGAGATAATTCACCATCCATTGACCATTCAACACTTTTTTAAACTCAACTATTTAATTACTAAAAATGTATCAATCCACCCTACAAAATAATCGCCACAAAAAAAATCCCTTGACATTTCAATCTGTTTCACCACCACCACAGGTTAATACACTATTCAATCGGCCAATTTTCCCAATCCACACAATAATTGTACTACCATATAAATGGTTTAGTTAAATGCTTCGTCTCCTCTCTTTTATGTAATATATTTCATTCTCAAAATTCTATCGCTTGTTGGATTGGGATACGTATATATATAACATTGTGTTTTAGGTACACTCTATACATCATATATCCACATATAAATATATGTCGCGGGAGTCGATTAACTTTGGTGTGTGTTATGTTTGAAGCAAATCGTTTCAGTTTTCAGTTGTAAATTGATGTTTGAGTTAGTTAGTTTATGTCTATGCTAACCGGCTAAAAACGGTGGTGGTGTGTATATTGGTGGAGAAAATAATATTTTATTTTATAAACTGTTTGTATGAAGTGCGGATGAAGGAGCACGCGCGCGATTGCTTCCAGCACAAATTAGATAAATAATAAATTATATATAATCAACAGTGTGAGAGTAAACAGGGCACACAAAAAAAAATAAAATAAAAAGAATAGAAAAAAGGAACCCGAAAAAATCGCACAGAAAAATAAAAATATTTTTTTTTGTTCTTTTCTGATTCGCATTTCGTTCATCAACCGAAGGGAAATTAAAGCAAAATAATAGTTTCGTGAAAACGTGAAATGTTTGATTAAACGCAATTAAATGGGGGGAGTTTAATTGGTGCTTATGTACTCTCTGTTATACGTACGGTATGTGTATAAAAAACGTGTGTATATACGTATATATTCAACCATAATTGATTGATTGATTTTTTTGTTGTTGTTGTTATGTTGTTGTTGTTGTTGTTGCTGTGCTGTGTTCTCTCGAATATAATGGTGTGTTGTATTAGTAAACTCATAAAGAGGAATTAATCGTCATTTTGAATCCATTATTATTATATTGAATTTGATATTTTTATTTGTTGTTGTTGCTGTTGTTCTCGTTGTTGTTGGTGCTCGCCAAAAAATTGTGATTACATATGCAAGTATATTTGTGCAGAATGCGAGTGGACACGATTATATAATGTATTTATTTACAATTAATTTCTTTCCTTTTTTTATTGTTATCAGACCGAATATTATTTTACATAAAATTCAAAATATTGGAAAAAAATAGAGTTTCCAATTTTGGATATTTAAATTTTTTTTTTGATGATTTATAATAAGTTATTTGGACCTTTCCCGGTGCCGTGTTTTTTAATAATTTTTTTTTGTTATAAATAATGGGTTCATATACATTTGTCCGAATAATAAAACGAGAACACGAAATTCCATCGAAAAATATTTAAACAAAAAAAATGAATATATTCGAGTGTTATAAATCTGAAGCTTTAAATAATATTCCATTTCATTTAATTTCATTATTTATAGAAATTTATTAAATATTGTTTGTGCTTGATCAGGCAATTTCAGTCGTTTTTTTTTGTTATAATAATATTTTTATTTCGAATTGGTAGGTATACCGTTGTTGTTGTCCGCTTGTTATGTTAAATGAAGAGACCATTTAATTAATTGCGATTTATTTCCCTTCCCGACCAAATTTAATATCGTGTTTTGTATACGTGTGTTTTTCATAACAATTTGTATTTTATTACGGATTACGGATCATTCGTTAATTGGTTTACAATTTCAGAGTGTAAATTGCGATAAGTGTATGCCGAATACAAAGCAAGGAAAAAAAATGTTTTTCAAATTAATTTCGGTCGTAAATCAAAGTTGTTTATCAACTATTTATTTTGCTGAAATGAATTAACAATCAATTGGGACTCAGAGATTTATTTTACTTTTGCAAGCTTGAATCGACAAAATTGCAGCCAATATTTTTGGGAAAACTGTTTCCCAGATTTTGCTTAATTTCACTAATTTTCCGGAAACTATCCTGTCATTTCCCAATGACGGGCCTGAATTTCCCAAATTTTTCCCTATTTTTTCCGATTTTTTTTTTTTGAAAATCAGCGAAAATATAGGAAAAATTGGGGATAATATCGCAAGCGAGTCGAGACAAATTTTTTGGGGCTTTGCAACTCTATCCAAAATCCTAATTGTCGTATAAGTCAAGGAGGACCCGAAAAAAATGAAATTTTAAAGGCAATCTCAAGTGAAGTTTTTGTATTTTAAAAAAGATTTGCAAGTTTTCAATATGCTAATTGTTGGGCTATGGGTCGTTAAACGATTCGCAAATAAATTCCCACAAATTCCTCAGTACATTGACAACAAAATGAAATTAACTGTTAAAGTTCGATTGCACAATATGTCTCTCAATGTAACAATGTAGATGCGCACCGGATACACATAATAGCAAATCAAATCCGATCGTGAATGAATCCTAAGCAAATTCCGTCTTTTGTTTTCAACTCTCTTCCATTTGAAAATAAATAATTTCACGGAGATCTATAACACAAATGCGAAGACGAATTGTATATCATATGCCTCTCGATCAACATTGACGTTATTAGCAAGCAGCATTAATCGTTTACAGTAATTATATTCACATCTCGTTTGATGTTACTTGTTTAAATGTTTCTACTCTGTTGAGCCTTAATTTCTGCTTTTTCATTTCGCTTACGTTTAACACTCAATGCTTGCCGATACCGATAGTCATAATTTCCGTGTGTAGGTGTCAATATTGTGTGGATAGATAGCAAACACCGAAAACGTTGTTCGGATAAAGTGTAGGTTTTCAATTGCAGATTGAATATCAATCAACAACAATAACTTAGACACACACGTTTTCATAGAATCTACCAATTTCTTTTACGATTTTTTATTTTGTCCCTAATTTCTCTGAATGTTTTAGTTTTCGACAACAACGCTTTCTGTTATATAGAAAGTCTTCGTCAATACTTTGGCATCGTTTGTATAAAATTCATCAGAGTGTTGGGCATTTTTATACATTTTAAAGTGTACTCGTGCTTAGGAAATGTAACGAACATAAAATTCTAAAACATTTTTTTGTGTTGTTCTCTTACATCGATGTAGGTCCGTCCACTTCAGGTTTCTATTATATTTTTCATTAATGATTTTCATTTCTATGATTTCTGGTGACAGTGGGTTATAAAAGAGCATGAGCGCCAAGTGGATTTCATTGAAATATGATATGTACGGATATCAAGTAGAATTAAGAGTATAACTGTTGCTAAAAAACACTCATACACTTTTTGATTTCTTTAAGCTCTCAATTAAATTATTGATTGCTCCAAGGGCAAGCCTCAGCGGCGAACAGCATCTTCATTAAACTGTCGTCGAGACGTTCGGTCACTTCGTTTAGAGTTTCGGATTTGGTTTTTCCAATCGGATAAGTGGTGTTTTCGATTCAAGTGTAAAAGACAAACAATTTAGATTACGCAAGAAATGGTTTATCGAAATTAGGTTCACTTTAGTAATAGACTTTTGTTCCTATCGGCCCTCAAAACCGATGCTTTGATTCATAGTTGACTCAGCTAACGAAAGGATTTTTTTTCGAAATTTGGTTTGAGTATCGAGTTACCGATATTTTACCGCAACAAATCGAAATCGTCTTTTTAATGATCGGCAAAACACCCGTTCGCTTGCGGGAGAAAAATGACAAAATAATTAACTGGATGTCATATGTGCTTTGTTTGGTGCCCACGAAATAATGTCACAAGTACCCATTTGTCAAGTCACAAAATAGTAAGTTAACATTTTGTATCACTTCCACAGCTAATTCTCCGTTCATAAGAGAATATTCACATCGATTACCTGTCGGGTGAGGAAATTTCGTGCTAACTTTCTATTGAGACATTTTGAAGTAGAATTAGTTGAAGCAAAATTGAATATTCATTACATAATTACGGACGTTTAGTCTATATTCGGAGGGTTGTCACTGTTCCTAACGCGTTTACGCTTATTTGTAATTATGTAGACTGGAAACGGTTAATAAATCTGGAAAACCTACACACCATTCAAGAATAGATTTAGTTTAATTGTTGAAAATGTCAGGAATTTTGACTCGAGGCGGAAAATTATTCTACCCACACAGGTAACAGAGTCTGTTTTTTTAATAGCAGGTGATTAATCTAATGATCATTAAATTATATTGCTCTAAAATATCACAAGCACAAAATTTGATTCGACTTAAAGGAATATTTGCGAAAATTTTAGGGAAACTGCATTATAACTGCTTTGAATTGGTTTGTGTCTATGATACATTAATTTACAAATTAAATTCAATTTCTAATTTTGTTGTAATATTTTTTGCTGATAAACAATTAAGAACAATTACCATTTGCAGATTTGTAGCCTACATTTAGGCGGAAAAATATTCTTTTCCAATTTTGAAAAAATTAAACTGTTAAAGCACGCGAAAATGTGTTACTATTAAAGGAAAAATTGGTTTGTAAGTCATTACTTAACCCACTTGGGGAAACCTGTGCAGATTACATAAATTTACACAATCTGCAAAGGTTTTCTCCACGTGTGATGTATAATCACCCACAGACCAATTTATTTTTTAAAAGTTACACATTTCTGCGTGGTCTTACTTTAAAAAAAAGTTCAAATAACTTATCAAAAAACGAAAATTTTCCCGCCTAAATGTAGGTTACAGATTTACAAAGGGTCCGTTGCTCGTAATTAGGTGTATCGAAACAGAAGCCTTGTGCCATAAATGACATACAATTATTCTATAGTGTGTCATTCTGTGTATCGAAATCGAGTACTTTTCAATGATGCAATGAAGTTTTATATTTGATACTAGTGCTGTAAATGAACATTGGCAATCTCACATATACGCGTAAAAGAGCCTAGAAAACATTTTTCTATCCCAAAGCCTACGTCAACGGTCTGCAACTGTTTCCGTAAGCTGAACTTACCAACGTATATGTGCAGAGTGAAAGTGAATATAGGCGATTATTCAAGTAAACTGTAAATAGCATACCAGGAACAGATTGTCTACCATTAACAATACCAATACCACTTTCCAGGTGAGAATACCATCTGAAATATAACTGCGGCTATTCACACCCAAATAGCATCGAGAGCATAATTGACTGATAAATGAAATTGTCAGTTCGGTTTCGAATAAAATTATGTTCAATGGACGACGCAAATAAAGTGACTAGCGTTCATTATACAACATAATATATACCTTGGTCAAATATGACGAATTTTCATCGAACATGCCTCATAAAAACCGTTTACGTAATAAAATCCGTTAATTTGTAATTCGTTTAATGTTCCAATATAAAGTGAAAATGAAAATGAAATTTAGAAAAACCAGCAGAACCGAACACAAAATATTTTTTTAATTGCTTGTTGATAGTTTAAGAAAGAACCATTAAGCCGTTTAATTAGATTTTGAGTTGTCCGCGTGTTTATTGTATATCCAACCGACTTTTGAACGAGTTTACGATTCGTGGTATCGGCAACAGATTTTATTGACCATGTTGAATTTGAGGGGGATATCATCAGACTTCAGTTGCGTAGTGTGATTGTTCAGTTGTTTTCTTTTTAAATTAAACCACTGCAAACAGAGGCGACCTTGACTCTAGACGTATTAAGTAGGTGCATTGAGGGAAGAACAAAAAAATGAATTTTGATCGAAAGATTTTTTTTGATAAAATTTAGTCTCAAAAGCCTTTTTAAGATGGTAAAAATTGCCGTTACCCAGGACACATGAAAAGTTTTTTTTTTGTTATTCATTTCATGCTACACGTCATTGAAAGTTTCAATTCTACTCAAAAGTTTTTGTTTGCATCAAAATGTTTTTGGAATTATTTAATACTCCCGGGTATATTATGTACCCATGTCAATGGACAGAAATTCATCGTCGTTACAGTTAAATTTATACTTTATACACAGTCCTTTCAGATCCGGATAGGACTTGGAAAACCACCATTAGTAATTTTATTGAATTTGCTATACTAACGCCTTTCAATGGAGTCTTTCTTCACTTTAGGCACCTTCTTCTACATTACACAGGAGTGCCTTTTGTAGCCAATCCGACCCTGAGTTCTTTACAACATTCAAAGAATATTTTTCACATTATCTTCGTAGTTTTATTGTTGCTTTATTTAGATGCGTCATTTAGAGAATTTAGAAAATTGATCTCATTAAATGATCATACAAAAAGAGCGTAGGCCAATATAGGTACGAACCAGAATTTTTATTGCTCTGGCTGACCTTAAACCGCCTCTCGACCAAATCTGTCGTTATCAATCTGTACTTTTGAGCTTGACCTGACATATTCGAGAGCAACAGGCCAATCAGATCAACAGTAGGTGAAATTTCCCTCCTTTGAATGTGAAAATGTATGAAAATGAATGAATGAATATTTCGCTTTACTCCTTTACCCATTTGTCATACCTTATTCAACAACTACTCATATCTTTGAACATGTACAATTTTAGTGAAAGATTAGAAAAATAAATAACAAAATCCATCTAACACAATTAGACCAATGTCTGTTAGAGATTCACCTCTTTTGCTATGTTATGTACCACTTACAATGTAAATGAAGACTTTCTTTGTCTTACGCTTCACAAATTGCCGGAAATTTTTCGTAATTAACGAATTCCTCCTACAAATGTAATACTCGTGCACCTTGAGGGTAAACATAATACATTTGCGAATTTTCGCTCTTTGTTACACAAAAAAAAGAATGAATTTTGTCAGATAGAAGTATAATTTGTATATAGTCCGTAGCGTACTCGATATCGCTTTAATATAAAAACCACAGAAAAAAAAATCATGGAAAAATGTACCCATCATCATCATTCCATTCTGTTTACAGCGCATAAAATTATAAAATCTTAATCACCATAATTTCCCCGCTCAACGTATATAAAAACACCATTCCTATATACGTATGGATACACCAACCATAGCGTATAATAATAATAATTTCTCTGCAATATTGTCGCTTCAAAGTATTTTGTCCTTAAATCATCAGAATGCCTTTTCCCTCCTATTATAAGATAATTAACCTTAGTTTTAAATCGTTAGATGTTGTTCTAATTATGTTTTTTTTTTTGCTCTTCATAAAGAACATTCACGAGACAGACTATGCAAATCAGTTAAATTAGGGCGTATGTGGGGTGGATGGAGTATTATATTCAGATTGTGAGAGTTGTGTTAGTGGTAGATGTCGCTTTATTCACTGCAACTCACTGCATTTGCGGTTTTTTTTATCAGCTAACTTAATAGTTGCAGTTTTATTACATAATAGGACGATATGCAGCGCATATTATGTGCCTCTGCCACATAACAAATCGCAAAATTCGTTTAGGACAAGAAAAACGGGGAGATGTGTCGCTATTCTAGTTGAGAGCTGAGCAGAAGTATTTTCTAGTTTCTTGTTGTTGTTGACATTTTTTGATGTAAATCACGACCTACATCATACAATTTTACTAATAAAACCGATTCACACCTTTATAATTGGAATCCAAAGGACGTCAGTGATATTTATATAAATAAGTTGATTCAGCTGTTTTCCACTTGGTCCACTCTCATACAAACAAAAAATCTTTTTACGAATTCATAATGGTAAAACCGCATAAAGACGTGTAACAAGGTTTGTTTGTATGAGTAAGCCAGCTGTAAAACAGCTGAATCAATTAGTATACAAATATCACCGACGTCCACTGTAGCTACATCGTATACCGTTCCTAAATTGTAAACTAGTTTCCCATCATCGTGAAAGGTCCGTTACATCCTAGGCATCCCTCTTTCCGACAAACAACACATTCACATTTAACATCCTCTTGTGCTTATACGATTGAATGATCAAACACCGTCGAAAACGCATTATGTATCAATTCGTGTGAGGCTTTTTTCTCTCTAATAAATTGATATCATATCATCAGAAGCACGTATAGACAAAAGTCAATAGGAACCTAAGAATAAGTCGATCTATTCGCCGTTTTAATTTCTGCAAAACAGCCGTTCTTTATTAACGCGACATCAGTGTGCCCTCTTAACGATGTTAAATAGAATACGAGAAGGGTAAACGAAAAAAAAATGAAAACGAGAATGGCTGTTGAAGCACAACTCTGAGTAATGTGCCTGTTGGATGAATTGGATATTTTACATTTCCATCGTAAAGTCTATATTATAACGTAACATAGAGATTCGTTTAACGTTTGGAATGAGAGGCGAAATATACAAATTTACAAGCAAGCACCACAATATAGAGGTATACTATACACATTGGAGTGGAGCAGATATATAGACTCCAGTGTTATACAGACGAAAAATAAAAATAAAAATTGTAGACGTGGGTTCTTTCCTTTATGGAATATATATTGGACAAAATGTTTAATTTTTAATGGGTTTTGTGTTTGGTTAAATGTTAAAATTTTCTGGTTTTATAATCAAATGAAAAGAGCTATTGCATTTTGCTAATTGGGGGGCCAAGTAAAAAAAAAACAATTAGATTTATGCTGCGAGATGTTATGGGCTTGCAAAATGAATAATTTTTAAGAAATGTACAGTTTAAAGCGCGGCAATATACGGAGTGGAGTTTGAGGCGGTCAATTAAATAAAAAATGACTCAAGATGATGGAAAATTACATTAAATTTTCTCAAATACAAGACGAACGACGCTTTTGTGGGTTGTATAGTGAAAAGCTTGTATTGCGGTAAAATGATGTCATTGCTGATGTACAATATAAAATAAAAATGGCAAATGTGCCGCACTGTAATTTTTTTCGATAGCTCCTATAGTCATCTACCGACGTTTTCCTTGTTCATTACAATACTTTCATAAAAGTGGGATTTTAATGCGTTGAATGAATAAGGCAGATAAATGATATCAAAAAGATCTACAGTTTGTTCATTTCATTTTTACACAGTTTCTAAAGATTGTCGATATGTCAGAGTTTTAAATGTACCCAGTCAATTAAGTTCTTCCCAAATTGCGCAATATTTGAATTCGCGATAGAAATTTTAAATTTTGCGCCAAAAATTCATAATTTGGGAAGAACTTAATTGACTGGGTACATTTAAAACTCTGACATATCTAAAACTGTGTAAAAGTGACATGAACAAACTGTAATCGAAAATTGAGACGTAAAGGATGCAAAGGTTTTTAGCCTTCTCGCCTCTACTCCTACCAACCACATAGTGTCCCAGTCGAAAAACCCTTCAACGTCAAATTTGACGCAATTCCTTGTGTGATAACTGACGTATTCTGCGTCCGAAGTCTGAACTAAAAAATTTAAAAAAAAATAAATTTTACTGCTGCAAAATAAAAGTTTGGCCACAGTTGGCATCAGATACACAATTCCAAACTTTTAATATCTGGGCCAGATCCAAACTGTTTTTGTGTGATAGCTCCTCGACCTCGTACGAATGCCCAAGTCACTGGGGCCATGGGAGAGAAGTCAAAAGTTGCTGTAAATATGATCCATAGTCTCTAAAAAACGTGTGGAAATTTTTTGCAGGACTTGCGTGAAACCCTCTTACTAACGCGCGGAATTGATTTTTTAAGATGCCTAAAAAAACTTAGGCTTAGCATATACATTTATTGAAGGTAGGTGGTACGACTCCTCTTTGTCGTCTGTTGTAGGCTTTCGCTTTTTAGGAACGGGTACAATAAAAGTGTAACTTCAATGCTAAGGAATTATAGAAAACTCGAACATGATGGAAGACGTAAGCGGACATAAGCAAAACAATAACCAAAGACACCAACATATCCTCTCTAGCCTAACAATGACGGGAGAGACTCTTTAAAATTGAGAAAATAGCGGACTTCTTGTCGATCTTTTCGAATTATATGTGTTTATTGAAATTAAAGCGATAAGTTGTGTCTCATGGGGTCTTATAAAGAAGTGTTGTGTGTCGAAACGAATGAAGTAAAAGATTTTTTTTTTTAAATACTGTGATTGAAGGAAGTGAGATTCGATATATGCTTATGATGCGCAGAGAACATACACCATTTCCTAAACACAAATTCCGCAACAATTTGTCATTATAACGTATCACTGTAACATTTTCTTCCTTTGTTGCAGGTTTCTCCGGAAAATTGAATTTTAAATGCATTATATTGAGTGCATATTGCCAATGTGGCATATCAGCAATAACAAATGTGAAAGGTAAGCTATATTTCGAAAAATGAAAGCAAAAGATCCTCTTGGCCGAAAAGAGATGCAGAATTCTAAAATCGTCTCTTTCTTTCCAGCAAATGATGCCCGAGCCTGGAACCGACATTCTGTTAGAATCGAAATCAAATGTTATCGATCGCCTTCAAAATTTTCGACATTCAAAATATTTACACAGGGGCAATGTTGTAATATCGACTAATCTGTGTACCGTTCGTGATACAGTCGATGAGACGATAAAAAACTATTTTTTCCAAAGTGAACAATTGAACAATTTTTCCATCGAAAAGTCCCGGTCCGACGGAATTATCTGTGATATAAAATGTTCCGATCATGACGAACAACGCGATACAAACTATAAATTCGCTGGCCGACCGACATCGGCACCACCGCAGTTTAATTGTAAAAATGTGCATGGACAAAGTCTATCCGTAGAATGTAAGCAAAAGTTTATTGAACCGGACAATTGTGACCGAACGGACAATACAAACTCCGAAAATTGTGATAGTATCCGAGAGACCACTTTGACTGAATTTAAAGTGACCAGTTGGCATCCACATGTGTATGCAAAGCCACCAAAAATACCTACACCTCACTCAATCGGTGATATTTTAGGACTAAAAGTGCCAACAAAATCGATTCCAATGCATCTAACGTACATTGATCAGTTATCCACCAAAGAGACCATCAATCAGATTCTCAACGCAACAATCAAGTCACCGGACACTTATGATGAGCACAGTTTCCACGACGGCATTTCGAGAAAATGTAGTGACTACCTGGTTAGGAGTACATCGCTAAGTGAATGCAGTGAGGATGACGTTCTATCGAACGATCAGCCACTTAATCTGTCGATTTCACGGCGAGCGTCACCAAATTCTCTATATTCATCCAGACGTATAAAGGGTAAGTGCATAACCTTTCAAATATTTGTTTTACCGTCTTTTGACCGCTATGTAAATGGCTGGATGAGTTTTTATCCGTCCCACCAAAATTCTCAAATTTTGCTCTTTAATCGGGGTGGTAACGTTCCTTAGCTACATTTCTGTGTATTTCGATGAAGGCTCGCGATTTTCTTTTATCTTGAATCGACATTGATGAGGATTTTTCTTAAAATTTCAGGAAATTCTTTTCACAAAGACAGACCATAATTATGAAACCTTCAAAAAGTTATCCAGCGCCACCTACAATTTTTTAAAGTTCTCACTAAACGGCTACTTTCATGGTTACATAAAGAGGATAATAATTTCACGAGCATTGTGATTTACAGCTCGAAGGTCCAAAAATTGTTTTTCATTTCACGATGTTCCAGAGGCCCCGACTTTACGTTTGTTCATGGGGGCGTCCTGAAGCCACTACGGTCTTAGATTAAAACAACAAAGCAAAACTATTCATTTACTTCCCTATTAAATAGTTGTTTGTATGAAATAAACGTATGCGTATTTTGGCCTGTGTCAATTACAGTACATAAGAGTCACAGAAACGTTCCAATAAATCATCAACTGACAAACAATAAACATCTAACAAAAGTGACTCAGAGTACACAACCAACAATTAATCGTTCCATAAAATAATATTGACTCACTTTGTCTCAATATAATCCCACTTCTATTCAACTCTAACCGTACACACCGTGCCGCCAAGTTTCTATACATGCAATGCTTCCTTTTAAAACGCAAACCGTTTCCGTATTAACATTTCTCTTTAACGAGAACCGTTTGACATTATGAAGTGATGAAGAGCACATTTTATTTGAAAGTTTTTAAATCACGAAAATGTATTTTCAATTTACAATTTCAATTTATGGTTCATATCAACACGGATCAAAATCAAAATAATGAAAAGAAAAATCACACATCCAGATTATATACAGCAGCATACATACAGCATATGGCAACGTTGTTATAGCTAGTGGCATAACATACTTATGTATGCTGTTGGTGAAGAAAGTCGTCTAAAACCTTTTCTCGTATTCTAATTATAGAGTTAATTATACGCCGAAATGATAATGTTCTAAATTTGAAATTTTTAGTTAATACCCATGCAACAAATTGTAGTCACTCGCGCATTATTCTCTCTCTCTCTCTCTCTCTCTCTCTTTAAGACAATTTAATTTTAATCTTTTGTGAGAAATGCATTTATTAAAAACAATTGTTGAGCATGAAAAATGTTAAGTCAATAAGACCGAGCTGAGTTTTTGCCGTGGATTAGATTTGAACCAGCAGCAGTGATATCGGATTATGGTAAAAAAAATCGCTCAGACAATTCGGCATTACATGTCATAAGAAAAGCATTTCTTTACAACTATAGATGAACTAATCGAGCTGAATTGCCTTCCATCGCTTAAAAAAAAGATGTGAAAAAATTGTCATTCGAAATGCTTGAAGGAGACCTTCCTGGAGTGTCCCATAGTAGGAGCAACAGTTTTCTAAGAAAAGTTTCCGACCAGAATGTCGGAAACAAACTATTTACTTACAGCTTGCCAAAGCATCGATTTTATTTAAATCTTTAATTCCTTACTTAAGCTGTGACACTAAATAGATTGCTTACACAATCTTTGCAGGATCACAAAAAAACATACCAAAATAACGAATTTCAGACTCCCTCTCTCGCCTATGCCAGAATATTTAGTTGGCTAGTCTTTATTTAACTTCAGAATAATTCAGATTGACAAACAGAAAAATTGATACAAATTCATGTAATCTTCACCCATTGACCAAGTAAATTTACCAACCTTTTCCTCTAGAAGAAGATGTGTGAAAATATGTAAAACTGAGGCTATTCTCTCTCACACACAAAACAGCTAATGTCGAGTCATCCTTTAAGGACATTTAGAACATGGAAATTCTGCGAAGCGAATTTATCTTTTATTTTCAAATAAATTTCTGAGTGTGCATGCATTACACCTATTATAGTACATACAGTGTGCAATCGTGTGCTGTATGCACTCTACTAACGTCATGTGTTGAACGGCCAAATGAATTATCGATTTAATGTGTTTAATATGCGTAATTTGCATATTATGTAATTAATTTATTAATTGAATTAATATAACCCATATGGTAATTATAATATCTCGGAATATTTATAGCATAATGTGGAGAGTACAGAGTTATAGTGGAGATGTTCAACAATGTTTGAATGTTAATACACACGAAATATGTTTAACGTTTACTGCTACTGTATGTAACATAATTTTCATTTATATGTTTCGCCTAAATATCTGTTATATCAAGAACCTGGAAATTGTCACCATTATAATCTAACTATATGTGTAACGTACTTGCTGTGGATGTCTATATAGTGCTGTGCTTGTACAGATAATGTATATCGTGTGTGACAAGAGAGAGAGAGCGACTATCCCAATAATACTAATAAACTTAGACAATCAACCATGTTGAAAATGTAAATTAATTATTGCAATGAGATTTATTTTATTGTCCCGTCCCAGCTATATAATATTGACACTGGGCTTTGAATTATAGACAGGCTATAATATGGGAGTTTCATCTGCCGTGTATGTGTCACTGCTGGCAGTGAATGCGCTAGGTATGGTTGGCTATTTAAATACATTTTTTGCTGTTTTATGTCTCAATTATATGTTACTCTATTTGCGACATGCGCTGGTAATTGTTAAAAGCGATTCTGATTTAGAATCAATCCCTACGAACGAACGAATGGAGTCTGGATAAGATCTAAGCACAGCAAGAATAACGACGGTCTAGGTGCGAGGATAATATTTACAACAGGCCCGGATTGGCTCAAAAAAGCCCTTCGGGGAAAAAGTCAAAAGGCTCTTCCGTTCGGGCGACTTTTTCCAATTAGGCCCTTGATTCGTATGACTGATTAATATTGTGTAACTTCCACATTCCACAGTGTAAGTGAATCACACAGTTCCGCCACATCACACGGACAATTGGTACGTTTGCCTAGGGCGCAGCGATTTGGAGGTGCAAAATTTAAAAAAAGATTGTGGAAATAGCTCAAAAACTTTTTTAGATGGAATATAAAAATGTACAACTAACGAAAAATTTATTTACAAAATTTCGCTCACCTCGCTCGCTAGTGAAAGTAAATAAACTTTGATTTCTTCGATTTCCAAACGAAATTTTTCTACTGAGGCCTTTCTGTTGATTTTTCTGCGATTTCCTACTGTCTACTTCCTACTTTCTGTTAATTTTTCTTCGATTTCCAATCGAAATTTTCCTACTGAGGCCTTTCTGTTGATTTTTCTCCGATTTCAAATCGAAATTTTCCTACTGAGGCCTTTCTGTTGATTTTTCTTCGATTTCCAAACAAAATTTTTCTACTGAGGCATTTTTGGCAAACAAACAGAAAGGCCTCAGTGGAAAAATATCGATTGGGAAACAAAGAAGAAATTGAGGGAAAGGCCCGAATCGCCCGAACGCCCAGTATGGCTAGTCCGGGTCTGACTTCCAACACTGACAACTTTACCTTTGCATTTATTTTGACGCTAAGCCAATCAGTTGCAAACGTTCTAAATCTAATGTTGTTTATCATACATTTTTGTGAGGTATTTTATTCTTACCTGTCACAGACGGCATTTCAACAGTAGTATTATTATTGCATCTAAATCTTTTTTCGATCAAAGTATTTTCAATCGATTCTAATCTTTTACTTCAATTTTTGAACACTAATTTTACTGTAAAACGGCCGCCTCAGTAAAATATTGTCGTTTATTTGGTTGTCGTTATCGATAACAGATAACTAGCTGTATGTACACACTTTTTGTTGTCAAGATCGGTAGTGGGCAGTGTATTATAACGATTATGTTGTAACGAGTCAAATTTTTCTTCAAACAAAATTGATAAAATGCGATATTGAGCAAATAGAGAGTGTCTTAACACTAATTAAATGCTACCGCCTGAGCGACTTTTCAGATAGAAAGATGTGCCTAGCTAATAATATTCATTTTTCACTAATTTACAGAATCACCGCAAAAGCTTCCATTCAAAAGAAAAAAGTCCATCGACTCGAATCATGAAGACTTACTGATATCGCAAAATTCAACACAATCGTCAAAGAGTGGTATAAGTGCAATTACCCACTGTCACGATGAAGATTCATCGGAAGACTCATCGCAAGATGCCAGAAAGAAGAAGAAAGCCCGAACAACCTTCACCGGCCGGCAAATATTCGAATTGGAAAAGCAGTTTGAAGTGAAGAAATATTTGAGTTCCAGCGAACGATCGGACATGGCCAAATTACTAAATGTAACTGAGACGCAGGTAATTATCTCGCGGCATTTTAATTAACATTCAAACATCTTAATGGTTTATTTTTGAAGTTGAGAAAAAACGAAATGAAATAGACAAAAACCAAAATTCTCATTTCGTTTTCGTCTTCCAATTATTTATCAAAACAAAAAATCTTCATTCATCTTTTTGAAAAGATAAACACATCGAAATTAAGTTTTTGTTATTAGATCATCAAGTTAAGCGTTTTCTTTCCCTCATTTATTTTAATGAGTCTATTTTCGATTCAATCACTTTGTTGGCAAAAGTAAATATATTTTTTAAAACGAAAAACAAAACGAAATGAGCCTGAATGACATTTTCCGTCAAATGGTTTTATAATTGAGTTAATAAAAATATGTATCATATGTCCCATAAATTATTGCTGCGCGGATAGTGTCAGTCGGACAGTGTGTTCAACGATCGCCAACAAAACACAATACTTTCGGAGCAATTTTGTTTGTAAATTTTAACGAAAGGCAAATATAACAGAATCGTTGGGCAATGTCCGCAATTTATTCGATAAGCTTTTCCAATTAACATCGAAAACTTACCAGGCCCATAAATGAGTAAGACAGTTTGATAGCTATTTGTCGAATTTATGGGTTGAGATGATTGGGCATATGCTAACAGTCTAAATTTTAGCCATCGAAGAAAAAAGAAATTCCCAGCCACTGCCCGATGTCCACGAATAAAATGTCCAAACCCATTGCCAGGTCCACAAACTTTTTTTTACAAAAATCGTCCTGCTCAATTGTTAAACTTTTACTTCGTAAGTTCAATTGTTACCTCCATTTAAAAGTCCACTAAATAGTCAGGTATACGTGAATGGTCTGACAAATGTTTTGGTGGTAACATTTGTTGAATATGATTCATTACAGCTTCACTCAGATCAGATACAAAATTCTTGGTTCAACAATCGTTCAACTCAAGAACTCAAGTCATTTGTAGGTTTCAGGAAAAGTTAATTTAACGGGTGCCAACGTTTCATGAGCATGAGCTGCGGGAAGTCCACTCTTCTCTATCTATCTATGGATTTATGGCTATGCTTAGATCGTTTGTGTCTGGTTAATTTCGGCACAGAACTATGACATTGAAAGTTTTGGTTTTTGGGAGCTTTGTCATTACAAAATGTCGTTGCGTAGGTGAAGTCATTCTTGCTTGGCTGTCTAAATTCAAACTTATTCCTTTTGAATCATTGGAATTTGGACCTATGAATTTGTCATAGCTGGGGACATAATTGAGACAGCCAGATATCTAGTTCTAGTTTTCACCTCTGGGAAAATCCGGATTAAAAAAAAATTCATGGAAGGTACATGATATTTCGGCACTGGATGGCGGCCACTTATACTTTTGAAGAAGAAGATGATGATCTAAATTAAATTCTCTCTGGCTCTTTACAGCTAGCCGTATATGAATTCCATACCACCATATCCATTGATTCAATCTTAATTTATTTGCTATTGACAATGCACAAATTGCCATTAATTGTCATTTCACTGTATAAAATATAAAGAAATATTTAAATCTGATAAGCTCTCTATCTATACTGAATTTAATTGAATGCTCAGCCAGTGCTTTTATGTGTCAAATTATGCATAGAGGAGTTAAACATATGCCTTCGTACTTTATGGGGCTTATTGTATGCGACAAATTCATCCTAAGATGATGCCACCAGATTTACGTGACATATTTTCAAGTTATCTCGTATAATAATGTTAGGGTGGATCATGCTCTTTATTTAACTTGTTTTTGCTGGCATTTACAATTTGCACAATGAACACATCAACACCTTCCCAGAAATAATTACTTCTCTTTAAACAAATTTTCTGTTTTTACATACCATATGCATCGAAAGTCGTACTTACCATGCCATAAAGTCATGTAGTTCTCTAGTCATGTCAATCCACAACAAACGTAGGTTTGATTTGTTTGTTAACAAACCTCACTAACAGCCTTTTACGGCCAGTAACAAGTGCAGTCTGGAAGTGTCTTAACGTGACTTCCGAACCACGCCTCAAAGTATGCAGATACTCTCTGAGGAAAGTTAGGTGTTAATTTATATCTCGCCTAAAGGTAGAAGACATATGAACACAAATTCATCGTAATTGGGTTTCGTCATACGAAGCATTTAATAAGTACATAGTGCAGTTTCAGTGACCTTTAGGACGTTACCAATGCGATATAATCGGTAGAAAAATTCCATGTGGAATCATTTTGGTGGAAGGCTAGTCAGTAACCACTGAGTCATCTCATCCGTCACATACTGACAATTGGTTTTAAATTCTAAGAAAATTGAACCACCCTAAAGAGCCAGTTTATATAAAGCAAATCAGCATTACCATGCATGCATGTGTGAGCAAATGCACAGATCAGAAAAGGATATAACTCATGTCTCGTATTTGTATCGATATTGCCATTCATTATAAATAAGTAGCAGTTAGTGAATTGAATTTATTATAACGTCTATATCTCATACAGCCACTTAGGCTTGTTCACAAAGAAAAACGTCGGAGTAGAATTAGAAATTGACGAATGCAACGGAATCGAATCTTCTTCTAACGTTAAAACATTAACCACTGACGGTATAGCTACGGTGCGGTTGATTTATCCTGTTCTAAGACTGTAACAGTAACCAAACATTATCTGATTCGTACCAATCTACAAGACCGAGCTTAGCATTGACTTCTGTCGTGGTTGCTAACGACAGCCGTATTGGTGTCCGAATGCTCCGAGACCTCCGTAGAAAGACAGATTGTTTCTTGCAGACGAGAAAATAGTCATTTTTGCACCTCATCTCACCTCGACTCATTTTCTCGGGTGACTTGTGGCTCTCGCTACGCTCTGGGCACGAACAACACCATTAAAATTAAATTTTCAACTTTTTCCCCCTCGGTGAACAAATAAATATCTCGTGACTCATCTCGGTACAATAGCTACGTTTGTTGACATTCTTCTCATTTAAAACTATGAAACTGTTAAAATTTACGCTCAGTAAACTAAACATACTGTAACATTGCCAAGTCTCGATAAAACGGACAATTCATATGTTGAGTACAGAATACGTTTGCTTGTGACATCAACTTCGAAATTTAATTGCTTGCTGAATCTTATGAAAGAACTGTCAGGCTTATAGTTTTACATAAAAGATCCGTAGGTTCATGTCATCCCATAATTACCCGAAATAACAATGCCTCTCCGACAAGTACTTCCGTCAATCCCGATTAGATCTCTTTCTATCTATCCATGCATCAGCTTCAAATAATTTTAACTGAGGCTGCTAATTGATTTCGATTGAATGGTTGATCTTTGTAAGTTTTAACCGTTTGTCAGCTATCCACACAACTACCCACCCACTCTCATTTTACTGGCATAAACGATGTATTTATGCTGAAATTCAAATGGAATGACCTTTGGACATTGTATACAAATAAATATATGTTCGGTTCCCATATCTACACACATTGACCATCCGAGAAAATTGATAGAATTTGTATACACATCCATATAATACGTACAGCCACACAGCTATTGTATGGTGTTGTGTTCGGAAGGGAAAAGTGTACATAATTCAATTGTGAAACAGACCCAGTTAATAATGCGATGTTATTACGTATACAGCATTGAACATACATGTCAGCTAATTTGCATTAATTGCTTTGTAGATCTAATTGGTAGATGAATTATAGAAATCGTATCCCAGTTTATGCTTATATCTTGAATGTCTTTCATCCTGTGTACGATAACAATGCACCATCTCTACACAACTATTTAATGCAAATATAGAAGGCCGTTCCGAGTTAATTATGCGACATGAGGGTGACTTATGGAATCAATTTTTTTTTCTGTGGAAAATGAAAAGTTGGAAAAAGTCTTCAAATTGAAACAGACAATCCATTTATATCCCATTTATAAATGTAATTAGTTAAGTATCCAATGGATACTAGCCATCACCACGTTGGTATCGGATAATTTAAGTAGCAGAGACGTTAAAAATGTATTCACTGTCGTAGCGAATTTAATCAGATTTTCATAATCCTTGACAAGGTTTCCAACATTCCGAAACAATGAAGAAATCAAGAGATTTTTAGCAATTGCGGTTTTTAACAATGGCAACGATTCACTGGATCGATTCTTTGGCTGAACAAAACTGAATACTTTCATCTCTCTGATTAAACAGCAGCATACGCAGTGAGCGTACATTAGGAGGCTATGGCCGTACGGTGGTGCCACAAATTTATATACAAAAAAAAGAAAACGTCAGTCAATTTTTAACGACAAAGACGGGTTTCTCTTACATGAATGGTAGCGGCACCGTGCATTTTACGGCATTTTATGATATAGTCACTCGCAATACTCTCCTAATATATGTTCACTGCGCGCATAGTCATCTAGAGCTTATATCAAAATTCTTATTCTTCCAGGAAATTCGTGTCCATGACCATGCTGATCTATCTTCGATACCCAGGTTCTTTTATCGAAAGTTTTTCGTTTCCCAATCAGACTCACGGATACTGACTCAAATCTTTTAATACCACTACCTAAAAACTCTTAACACCACTTGAAACAGTCAGCTTTGGCTGTCGAATGTAGTGAGTCTGACGATGACAACACTCTAAACATGAATTATTTGCCCTACGATTGAAGCAATTTCGCAATTTTCCAAATTTGGAGATTTTGTACCGTTGACTGTAACCAATTTCCCGACTTAACATTCCACAGTTTACTTATGATGCTCGATCACTGATCTAATTATTTCAAGCGCGGATCCACCCTGGTCGTCGTGGCCGTTCAGGTTACAAAGTTAACTTTTTCTTTTGATTTTTGTACCTTAAAAGTGTAATCTCTCAAAAAACGCCCGGGTCCGCTCCTGAATTATTTGATATTTTTGGATGAAGAGCAGAAGTAAATCGTCCTCACAACAAAACTCAGTTTCTTGTTCTTATTTTAAAGGTCTCGACGAATGTAACATTATTGTCTTCTATTTTACGAGAATGCATTATTACGCTGGCCAAGTTTTAAGTAACGTTTCACTTAGCACCTAAATTCAAATTTAAACACATTCACCTACACCTCCTTCCGACGGTAATAATGCATCATAAAATCGCCAAACCGAAATATTTATTTTTCGAAAGTTCATCATTTCAATGTTGCACGGGAAGATTTAGTGCAATATTATTATGCGTTTATTTATAAATGAACATATTTTATGCCTGATATGCTTCTAATTGACTTTGTGAATTAGACGAGACACATTCATGGGATGTGTTATGTATATATATATATATATATATATATATATCTGTCTGTATATGTACGAAACGCACCGTCAGGCATTCAATTTAATTACAAAAATCGTCAAATGCGTTAAAAAAGTGTATGAAGAACGGTGTGTAATTTTATTCGCTGGTAAATGACTGCCAAGTTTTTGTAGAAATGACACCATTTAATTTTTGCGAAAATTCTATAACTCGTTTTTCATGCGGCTCTAAGACTGCATGCTGTTAGGTTGTTTTATTGTTTTATTTTACGTTACGAATGTTAATGTTTAGTCTTTGAAAAGAAAATGCAAAAGAAAACTGTCTTCAGATGGATTTGAGTAAGATTTCTTTAACTAAAAAGAAATGATTGACTAATAGTTGGGTGCTGTGGGAGGTTGGGAGGGAGTGCCTGTTTTTAGGAAATTCATTTCTAAAATTTGATGAAAGTTTCCTGAATTTGCTACGTTTTGTCAAATTTGCTGAATTCTGCTAAATTTCACCCAATTTGCTAATGACAGGTTCTTCCATATTTTGTTATATTTTAGCAAACTTGGCCATAGGGGCGAGTGATGTCCCTTGACTTCTTGTTCTGCAGGCGTGTCGAAACTTGATTAGATATGACGCACATTCCCATTTTTATTTCAATGGTCAGTTAGAGAGCTCTATGCATCTTTATTCTAGTGTGTGTCCTTTACCGACGTGTCTTGATCAAAAAATTTATTTATAACATTTTAATCAACAGTTGCTCTACAACCCTTAAGTCTCTTAAAGATTTTTATGAATAACTGAAGTATGCAGAGCCGCATTAGGCCTTCACTGTACCAAAGGACATTTTTATCTGAGCGCCTTTTTATGGGACACTTTAAAAAAAATTAATTTGTTTAGAAATGAGTTAACTTACTTGAATCAAGATTTTCCAGCGCCTCTATTTTTCCAACGCTCTAGTTCATGGGCCACTTGGTCTCCATGAAGATGCGGCAGTGGTTGGATGGTAAAAGAATTAAGTCTCTTTTTGTTCCGATGAGTCCGCAATAAATCGAATTGAATTGAATTTTTAAAACTTCTTTCTACATAGATTGGATGAGTATTGACAGTGTTGCTCTCTCTCCATACCTACCATTTATTTCGTTGCGGTCAAGTTGAGCGTAAACATAAAATAAATGTGCGCTTTTCCAAGCATTTTCAGGGGTGCACGTATTGAGCGTTTTGCAATATAACTGGGGGGGATAATTTCGATGCATACAGTACCGAATGTTACCAATTATAGATATGAGCGAATGATAAATTCAAGGCAAATATTTTCAAAATAGACGCATAAATATAAACGAGATGAGGTCACCATTGCGTTTCACACAGCAAAATGTATATTCAAAGCGACTATCGTTGAAAACGATTAATTTTTCATTGTTTGGCCAGTAATGGGCTTACAGGGTTGAGAATTTTTATTGGCTGAAACGATCACCACGTGACAAATTTCAACCAATCAATATCGCTCTCTAATTTAACTGTGTATTAAGGACAGATTAACGAAATGTACAAAAATTCCAATTCTTATATCGAAGTTCATATCCTTCCCACGCCAAAATGTGTGGAGCAAAGAATCATAAAACTTAGTGACATATTCCTGGCCAAGACATTCTTCGAATCGATTTTTTAACATGAGCTTATGATGGCTCATTCTTGGTCAAATGAAGAAAAATGTAGAACACGACCAGATCTACATTTTTCTCCATTTGGCCGAAAAAGAGCCATCATGGCTTCATGGTAAAAAATCGATTTAAAGAATGTCTTGGCCAGAAATGTGTCACTAAATTTTATGATTCTTTTCTCCACACATTTTGTCATTTTATGATTCTTTCGAAATTTTTAAAGAGAACGCTTTCGCTAGACGTTCCTCCAAAGTATTGGTATGACGCGGATTGGTAGTTATCAATGTTAACGGTACGCAGTTAGGGAGAGGCACTCAAAATTAAAACCAAAACTTCAACGAATCCCATAACAACCATCAAATGAATCCGTTAACAACCATCAAAAAATCATTGAACGATCAGGAGCAGGTTTTAAATAGAATTGGTATAATCCGTCCGTCATTGTTTGTATCTTGCTGTTCTGTACTCAAATAACTGTACCGCATACCTGAACCATTTTGGTATTTATAGAAAACATTTTTTTTTGTTTAAAATTGAATCGTAAAATAACACCAACATCAAACATCCATCCACTGGATATTTAATACTCAAGCCGATCCAGCCGCATTAATCCAAAATAACTTTTATTTCGGTCGCATTAAATCATAAACGAAATTGAAAATATTCAAACATTTATATCGTTTACTGAATCACTGAAGAGCTGCTGCTACTGCTGCTTTAAATAAAAAAAAATATCCTCCAATGACCTCCCATTTATTACAACCCTCTCTCTCTCTACGCCATGTGTTATATTGTGTCAGCTCGATTCGATAATATTCATCTATTCATCATGCATATAATATTCCCGGAGAAGAACATTCTTACATTTTAGTTAATGCTACAGTTTATGGATTGTATCAAATTCGAATGAATAGACAGACGACTGTTGTACGGGATAATACGTATAAATATTCCATATTCTTCCATTGGAATGGGACAAGTTAAATCGGAGAATGGCATAGCAATGGTTGGTGTGCACAACATTCGAAAAGCTAGAGAAAATGTAATGTAATAGAAACGGAGGGAAAATAAGGAGCATTTGAACTGTGTGTGTACATATGTACACACTCATGCACATTATATAATAATCGCATCAAAACACGGAGTGTGTAGCAAAGGCAAAATATAGCAGTGGAGTTGTTTAGTGGGATAAATCGTTCGTTTGAAAGCGATACACAAATCATAAAATCAATAAATGATGCTCAACAGTGCTGTTTAGCCCTAAAGTGGTTATTATACGTACATAAATTTTATGTATTTTCCCTGTTACCCTTATTGTGCATTTACATGAAATTTAACGAAAATACGACCATGGCATACCTATTAGCAGACATTACTATGATTGCGCTTCAACATATAAATGTTTGTTTTATAGCGCGCAAATGGTTTTTGGGATGCGATTATTACGGTGGAATATAAAAAATTATTGAAATCAATTTGGCAGAGTTCATTCCCGATTTTCTTTTCTCTTCTCAATTGTTTTGTGTATGTGTGTGTTCGTTTCCCATTCCATCGGGGTTTTTTTTCAGCACGACTTTATACTTGCACGGAGAGAACTGGGTGCAATAGATATGTTAAGGAATATTGTCGATTATGAAATACTTGGGAGTGTAGTCTATAAAGAAATATGTAAGGGAAATTCCATTGCTGGTACTATTAGCAATAGTAGTTTCTGGTGAAGATTAGTTTCATATACTCTTCGGTAACGTAGCTATTGTCCAAATTTAATAAAATTTAAACATTGACTGGTGAGTCGTTTGTAGTACGAATTGAGACGACCACAGATGATGTGCAGCCAAATTTTAAAAAAAATTAATTTTATCAATCAAACAGAGTTTTCTGACTTTTTTGACACAGACGACGATTCCATCCTTGGGACAATAACATGTATTATATGAAGTTTATGACCTCATTCCATATAGAATTTTAATGAAATGTGTTCTTGAGACAAAACTTCTCCGTACCGTTTTAGAAACTTTACGATGTTAACGATCATCCATAGAGTAGACACACCTTCTCTGTTCTTGTTTTGTTGTTCACTACCAGAGAATGATGCACACTTCCTTAAGGACTGTCCGCTTTACACCAGCGACCAGCCTCAGAGCTCACACCTCCGGGAATTATGAACTAGGATCTACCATCTTTGGATGGCAAGCGCCTTACTAACTTCTTATCAAAAATCAGAAAATTTCCTTGATTATAGAAGCGAGGCAGGGAGTTGAGAACAAAGGATCTTTGATATGTGTTTATGCTTCTCTAGCCTCTTAAAATCTCAAATCTATACACCCATAGCGTACTGTAGTAGCCGAGGGTGACACTCAACCAAAATATTTTTTTCGACTCAACTCATCTGAATTCAATTTTTCATGGTAACAGTTACAATTCTCAGCAAAAATCTTATCGCATCACGTTTTTGCAGTCAGTTTTTAAGAATGGCTCTGGGTCTTTCTCATTGTTTCAAATTTTAACAAAAGAATATTTTGTTCTTCGAATCCTGACAAAAATTTTGATTTCTCAGTTCCTTAACCTTTCACAGACGGCAAGCACATCAGCAATTTTAATATCGGATCTATTACTTCATTTGGTTTAAGTGTTCTCAAGAGATTCATTTCAAATCTTCTACTTCATTTTTTCAACATTAGACCGCATTTGTCAGAGCTTGACGTTTATTCCTGAAGCTGTTATCTATAACAGATACAGTACGGATAACAGATGACACGGATAGCCGTTCGTAACAGGATAGACACAGTACTCAATATCCAGAAAAGTTATCGTCCCCGTTATAGCTAATTTAAATCATTTCAAAATTTCGTAATTTCATTTTAACACTCAATTACACGAACCACTTTAATTAAAATTGATTATCACGCAAATTCTAGCAATTATATCGAACTACGAATGTTATTAGATATGTACGAGTCCGTGTAACATTTGTACAAACCGTTTTTTTTCGTTGGTAATTTGATGTGCGTTCGAAAAAAAAAATTTATTGGAGGTAATGAATACAAAGTACCACACACAGCTTGTAAACCAAATTTTTTTTTGTCGATCGTTTATGTATATATACACTTCTGCTGACTCAACGTCTCCATGATGTAACTTGGCGATTATATTTACGCTTGGTTATACCATCACGTAAAATGTAGACAAGAGAGCAGAAAGCTTTCGGAAATGATTTATCCATTTCGTACAGAAAATTATCGACATTTTCTTGCAGATTATTAATGAAATGCTGCACGATTGATTTTGAGCCCATAGGGATAGATGTAGAGAGGTGAATGTCATGTATATTCGAGTGAAGCATTGCCGTTTGGAAGATATTATTTGGGGTTGGGTAAGAGCCATTTAGCAAAGTCACGTTTCGTTGCAATGGGTGAAATATGCGTTATTTTCGTGGCCGAGCAAAATCAATATGCGAACGAAATTGCATCGTGTACACCGATTAACAGATATTGACAATATAAACACTGATATTAGGCCGATGGTTTTCCCGGTGGTTGATGTAGAAATACCTGCCCGTCTGTTCATCAACTCAGACTATTTATCCGTTAAGCCCAGCTCAACCTTCCCCAAGAAGTATGCAATGCATACTATGCATCGTATCTACTTCTGCAAAGTCCATGCATTCAATTTAAACAGTGTCACTGTTACGAGTCATTTCGTACTCACGTGTTTATGAGCGTATCAAGCTTTCTGATTGCAGTGGCTTCATAGTGGCAGTGAGTTGAAAATAGTCGAAAAAAGTGAGGAGTGTGTGGGACGAATAATCATTACCAGCCTCTCAAGCCAGTAAATTGTTTCCTTTTTCCATTTCAGGTGAAGATTTGGTTCCAAAATCGCCGAACAAAATGGAAAAAACACGACAACATAACGAATGTTGAAGCCTCCGAACACAAAACATCCCCAACAAAGGTGGCCCCATCGAAGCCAGTACAATCGCACCAAACCTCGCTGGACAGTGCGTCAAGTTCGATGAAAAAGTCCACGTCTAAGGCCACAAATCCGGTCACCGCCGAACTGAACGCAAAGCTTACAGCCAAGCACAACAACAAAATGAAAAATTTGAAAATATTTGCAAATGCAAAAAGTGAAAAATTCGATTGCATCGATCCGAATGCCGTCAGTTTCGGGGTACAAGAAAAGAATCGAGAAAATATGAAACTAAATTTACTAACTGACGCTACCAATGATGTTGAGTCGCGATTCGCTTCATCGAAAATTTCGGTCAATTCACACACGGAAAACAGTAGTTACTTGTAGCCATTTCAAGGGCTTTTAATTGATCGAAAAGGGCCATAATGAACAAATTGACCGAAATTTAAAGCGACAGACGATTCACTAACTTATTTTAGTTAAATTTAACGTAAATATTGAGCACCGGAAACAGAGAAATGATAATCAGATGACATCCTACGCCATCTGGTTATCATTTCCCTGCATAAAAAAAGACGAGAAAGAAGATCACTGACCGGAAATGAATTCAAATGTTGCGATGTGTACCGACAAAAATCTCTAAGAAATCCAAAGTCTGTTAAAACAATGTTGTGCATTCCACACGCTATCGATGCATTTTTCATTGGCATGTTGTTTTCACCTTAAAGTGACAAAGTGGTTTGGAATACAATTTCTTGTTAGGATAGAACAGAGGCTTAACAGAAAAATGGTTCCGGCGCAACAGACTTACCAACAAAAGTTGCAATGTTTTTTTTTTTAAACAATAAAACACTCTATCAGTAGAGAGGGACATTAAGGTCAAAGGTGATTTATCCTTCCATGATATTCAACTGAAAATTGATTGTGATTGACCAAGTTTTGATACCTGTGCCATATCATGCTCGTACGTTAGTAAGCGATCGCGGCGCAAGACGACTACTACAAAAAATGTATTTTTTTAGGGTCTAAGGTTACATTACCTAAAATGGAGCGAAGAACTGTCCAACATCTTGGCTTGGCCAACTTGCACTAAATTTTTATTAAAGGTTTATTCGTGCCGCACTCTGGTACCTTTAGAAGAAAAATTTATTTCCATTTTCATTTCACATTTGATACAAATTTGAGTTTCGTATGAATTAAGCGAACTGAGATTTACATGAGCTATGGTCCCACATTAGGACTCCCAGCGGCCTCAAAAACCAAGAACTAACAGAACGTAACACTTTTCGTGTTGGGTTTCAAACTATGGCCTTATGAGCAACAGTACATGATGTGTTGCAGATAATAATTGTCAGGGCCGCACTGGCAACCTAAAATCCCTTCGGGCATTGAAGGATGAAACTTTGTAGAAAGCCCTTCGTTCATTTAAAAAAAAACCTCTCTGGCATCACCCGAATACCCATAGTGGCCTGAACTGTACACAGTGTTCCGCTGATATTATGATGGATGAGTTCTAAATTTGCTATAAACCTTATTTCTCGTTAATACTTAAAGTAATTGAAATGATTCCACTTTACTTTTCAGTTGAATAACATATGAACGGTGGATTGGAAATGCCCAGTGCTCTCTCTAGAGCATTGACATGCGTCCTACTACATTATTATTAATCTCGTATACTCTCTTTAGTTTCGGATATTTCTTGAGCTTACGACTGAACTAATTTACAAAGTTTAAAAAAAAATCATAAAAAATTTCTAGTTTACACTCGATGCAGCATCTTTAACACATGAATGTATACTTTATGATAGGTTTTTTAGTGTATAGAAACATAAATAATTTTTCCTTTTTTTTTACTTTAATTTTAATTTTTCTCGTAGTTGAGTGAATAATTTGACGAAGGAAATTATTTTACTAAATTTGTAGAAATGAATAAATGGTCATTTAGACATGTAAGACGTGTGCCAAAATTTTGTTCTTAATTCTGTATGAATAAAAGATTTGATTATCATATAAATGAAAATAATACGAAAATTGAATGTGGTTTGTTGTTATTGTTGTGGTTTCTATTTTCAACGGTGTTCCAGAGGGTTGAAGGCGATATCTCCATTTTCGAAGATAATAAAATACTTTATTACTCTGTGGGGCGATGAAATTGATTACACTTCTACCGACACACAATTTCATTGAACACCCAAAATGAATTTACAGTGAGCAAATAATTTCGTTATGCACATTTTGCAACAGCTGATTTTGTATCGTTTGTTAATTTTGCTTTTATCTGTGAGTGGGATGAGTAAGACACGATAAATGTAGATTGTACTATAAATGAGGTATACATCACCTGAAACAAAAACCAGCTGTCCGTGTCCACATTGTGCATAATTTATTTACTTCCTGTATGATAAGTTGGATAGATCGAGTAACACTTCGTGACTTCGGCAAAACAAGCAAAAAAATAGTAAAAAAACACCAACGAAAATGGTGCATATAAATGGATTGTAATTTATGTTGTGATTGATGTTGCCAATCACTCGGTATGTCATGTATTCATAGTTCACTCAGTCATTCTATCTTAATTTTGTCAAAAGAACATTAAAGGGGACCTATTATACCTAGACATAGGTAAGATATTATATATTTACAGAAACATTCAACCAACTATTTGATTGTGCTTATAAGTCATGTATGTCTTGAAACTACTGATATCCATCATTCATTAAATCTGTCCATTTTCCAACTTCTTTCTGTAACATTTCCCATTGAAATTGAAATTTTGAATTTCGAAAGTCCGAATTTAAAGTTCCTGTGTAAATTCAATGTACACGGAGCATGTACACGAATATGATCGAAATTCATTTTCTCTATTATATGTTACAGACATGGCAGTGTCTAATGTATATTCAATTTATGGTAGGTGAAGTTCTTTTTCTACGTAACCTTCCTAGAACAGATTAATCAAGAATTTGTTTAAAGTAGTTAATTCCCGAAAATTTCGTAATTTTTCCGTTATGTTTTAACCAAGGTTGCACTAGCGTCGCTAGTCATTAGCGACGCTACTAGCGTCGCTACTAGCGCCGCTAATAGCGACGCTTATCTTCAAAAAATGTCGCTAATAGCGTTAGCGCTCGCTAGAATATCATTAGCGAAATTTTTTTCGCTGACCGCTAATCACTTCGCTAATGAAAAATAGAACATTCTAGGTATTGAACAATTTAATATTGAATTATTAGAATTGTTATTTGCCTAACTAGAAGTGAAGCGTTGAAAAATGTACTTCACATTCAAAGTCCGTTGAAAGTTTATGAAATTTCATGTATTAGACCAACTCCAACTCGCAATCGTGTAAAATACTTTTCATGCTTTGGATTAACAAAATTCACATGAAATCTTGACTTTCTAATTGTTCATCACTAGTATGCAATAGCTACTTGCTACTATACTCAATCTTTTGCAACTCCCGTAAAAGGGTAAACTTCAACATAAATCTTCAACATAATCATAAATTCTAATAAATTTTCCTCAAAAAACGATTGAACAAAATGCAGTCAAAGTTCATCAAAAACAATATTTAAAAAATTATTGAGATTTCATCATGTTCATCATGATCAAAAATGTTAAAAAAAATTTAAATTAAGAAATCGTCTTATTCATGAGATTTTTTAGCGAAACATTAGCGATCGCTATTAGCGGCCGCTACTAGCGCGCTAACTTTTTTCTGTTAACGAATAAGTTTAGCGACGCTAACATTTTTCGAAATTAGCGTTAGCGTTAGCGTCGCTAATAAAAATCGTTAGCGATCGCAACCTTGGTTTTAACTGTTTCTCTAAAACAATAATAGATTGAAGTGTCTTTGTTGTTTTAATGGTCTTTTTACTTGTTTTTGAGCTATTAATCGATTACATTCGGATGGTATTTTATAAGATCTAAGCGCAACCAGAATTCAAGAATTTAGTGGGGTTTCAGATTCAGGAATGAGGTGAGTTTAAGTTATTTTTTTCATTTCCGGTTCGGGTAGCCCGTTGAAGGTCAATTCGGTTGGAAAGCGGAGTTGTCAACCGACTTAAAAATTATAAAACATCTCAAAAACGAATGAAAAAACTTGCCAAAACTTTGACAGAAAACCATCAATTATTCCAAAGAATAAACTAAAGGATCGCTTCGAGCTTTTTTATCATTAAAAGCTGTTAACGAGAGTTGGTTTGTGGAGAGAATTGTAGATTGCTGAATATAGGGAATTATAACAGTAAAGTTTACAGCCTCCTTAACACCTTTATGAAAAAAACAGACTGGGGATTAAATTGCCGATGACGGTAAAAGTTTGGTAATCTTCATCTATATAGAATTTGGTTCTCATCAGAAAATGTGTAGCGAGTGCGTATGATGAAGCAGAAGTCCTTACATATCCAAAAAAAAAAAGATTTGTCTACGTCTGCAGATAAGGATTATACGAACTTTTACCTTTGTCGGTAAATGCATTGCATATTTTCAATCAATTCCAAGAAAGTTATATTAGGGCTTTCTCATGTTACACATTTTCTGAGGCTTTTTAACGTTGGTTTACTGGTTTAGTTGTCGAAAATACTCTGAGATTTACTTGCCGATTTTAACACAACAGCTCGTATGGAGGGATTCTTTTGAAAAACAGCCTACCGAAATCGGAGGCATTTTCTATTGGACTTTTTTATATGTGCCTAGAAAGGTATTCGACCCTAGAAGCCAAAACCACTTTCTCGAGTTACACGAGCCGTACAGGGTTGTGTAGAGTGTCATAAGAAAGGTAATCACACGTACTATTGAGCCGAATAGGGACTTATTGTGTTTAAAATTCATCGCCACTGAAAAATGTGCAGTTAAAGTTTTCAACCGAAGACTTACACTGTTTTTGTAGTTTTTTTGAGCTTCTTCAATAATTTTGTATTTTAAAGTCGGAATAGCTCAGTTTATTCTTTTAATTTGCCAAATATTTCGACTTCAAATCGAAGTCATCATCAGTGGCTGTAACAAAATTCATCAAAAAATATCAGCGCACTGGACACAATACATCTTTTGTTTAAATGTAAAATTACCTCAAAGTCAAAAATCATGATGACTTCGATTTGAAGTCGAAATATTTGGCAAATTAAAAGAATAAACTGAGCTATTCCGACTTTAAAATACAAAAAAACTTACACTGTTCTTACAGAAATTTCTCGAGGTACACAAAACGTACATGGTCGTGTAAGGTGTCATTTGACAGGTAATTAAATGTGCTTTTGGGCCAAATAGGGTTTTATGTGGTTTCCTTTCTCGGCACATAAAAAAAGGCCACTGGAAAATGCGTCCGAATTCAGTAGGCTGTTTTTCAAAAGTCTCCCTCATGTGTTTATTATACGCACAGGTTTTCAGTGGATATAATTTATCAAAATCAACCGCTGACCGGTGTCGACACGCTTGACGAACGAATAATGCTAGAACAAATTCCTTACTTAACTGAGTTGCAAATTGTTGCATGATGAAAAAGTCAAAGAGTTGGAGATCAGGTAATCTACCCTCGGAAAGCAGAAAATCGAAGAAAGAGTCTGAGAATTTTTAACGTTGTGTGGCAGGTGAAGGTTCGGTTCGGGGAGTCGAAGTGTTCATAGCAAAATCTGTCAGCCTGGGCCCTTTCGTAGAAAATTCAGTAACTAAAATAAAAAGATGCAAGACGTGCATCATGTGCATGGTTACAGAATGAAAATTATATTTTATTTGAATTTTATGTTTTTTTGTAATTTTTTTTTTAATATTTTCACTAATACCCATATAATGATTTGATTATTTGACTAGCTTAAACGTCATATAACATGTAAATACATATTTTTATTTCATTTTTTTTAAATTTTTAATTGATTTTTTTTATATTTTATAATTTGAGTATTTTTCATGTTTTTTCTTCTTCTTTTCTATTCTAATATTGTTTAACGATTACAACACATTATTTTGCATTCATTTTGTTTTTACAATAAATTGTTTTTTGTTTTATTTCTTCTGTAACATTAAATTCAAATATAATTTTTTTTAGAGATTTTTTCTTTTAAACACTAAATATTTATCATAAAAGTAACAACATTATGCCTAAAAAATACCACTCTGCGAAAATAAATTTGATAAAAACGAGAATATAGAACCATCCTTTGGGTTAATTCTTTTTTTTTCATTTTCTTCTACATTTTATTCTCCTCTTTTACTCCTCTCTTGTTACATTAAAAATGGATTTTCTCTTCTTTATCTTGCCTTATTTTGCATTTTAACTTCGCATCCTAATTGATAACTTCTTAATATATATATCTAAAATACAATTTACGTTTACAATAATTACAGTTAAAAAATATATTGATTTTGTGGACCCACATTTGCACCAGTGTTAAATATATATCTCTGAAAGCTGCACCGGTTTTATTTTTGTTTTATTAAGTTTTCTTAAGGATTAGAGTTACTAGTCGGAATTAACAAAATGGTAGAAAGTATACGATTTGACGATGAACCGTGGCACACAAATTCAAGTGTGAACTGCTGCTTCTGCAAAAATTGCTGATCAATGGGATTTTATACACACAAAACGACTGGACAAAAAAGGAGGAAAGAAAAAAATGGACAAAGGAGATAAGCGACAAAAGGCATACATTCATAAAAGACATCCGAAAATTTTACCATTTGTATTCAAGTGGTAAGTATACCAAATTACCAAGAATACCAGATTCATTGAGTTACTATTGGTTCGGATCGGTACCAAATTTCAAATGTCTTTTATGAATGCTGTCAAGTATCATTCACCTCTTGGCAACGAAACTTTTTTTTCTCAATAATTTGATGCCTCACTTGGGTACAATTTCATTACCAATTTTGTACAAAATCTGGTGTTTTTCATCCGTTTCTTTTTCTAAATACGTTTGACATGACTTGTCAAACTCGGCCAGCTTCACCATTAAAGTAATTGTCGTTTATAGACGATAATCCCGACAAACATTTGATGATCGGCTTTTTAAAATTAAGTTACACCCGCTTCGCTCAGGTGCAACAAAGGAATTTCTTTCAAAATCTGATTTTTTTTGTAAAAACTCAGAAAAAAGCCGAGGGATAATTGTAAACTAATTTTTAAAAAGAAAACCATTTGAGGAATTTCAATAACTTCTCGTGGACTTTCTATGATTCGAAAAAGATTTTTTACGATTTTTCCTGGATTTCTATCATATTTTTAAGGATTTTCTTCAATTTCCAGGGTTTTTCCCTCGGGTTTTTAGGGACTTCTGATGAGAGGCTCCTCTAGTGTTCAAACAATTTCCAAGAATATTTCTGGTTAACAAAGGTTTTTTTTAGTTTATCGATCACTCGACATCGAAGGATTTCAGGTCGCTCAGCTTTAAGTAGATTTGCCCTTTACTCAACTATTTAAAGTTTAAAGGTTTCACGTAGTGAAGGTTCCCTTTTATTTTATTTTTTTTTAATTCAAAACTGGCTGGTAGGACACAGAAACACCTCTACGACCAATTCTCGCTCCAAACGGTCCTTTTTCTTAAAAAATACTATGTTATTGATGCAGCGCAACCGCCCAGACAAAAATTTGTGTGCCATTCGGCCTTCGTATCTGTATTTACTTTTCGCATAATGAAACCGTGACTTTTCTGTTCTTCTCTTTGTACAACAACGTTTCGCTTTTTATCACCGTTTTCGGATTCGGAAAAAAATTATTTTCTTTGCAATTAAAATTATGGTTTCCGGAATAAAATGTTTTGCGTAACAGTGCCGATGGTTCCCCAGTTTTATACACAGCTAAGGTGGCGGTATCCTAACGAGGATCAAAAAGAAGCTCGCTACGCAAAAACACTTTCATTTTTGGAATGGACTGGACGATTTTCTGATAATTTTTGTTTTGTTTTGTTAAATTTCATACATTTAGTTTAACGTTCCTCTTCGGTAGAGAGAGAAACAACGGCTCAATTTTTATATTTGGGAGAGGTGACTTTCTTTCCACTTTTTTTTAAATTACTTACTTTACATTAACATTTTTCGCACATATTCGGATGGTTTCAAGTCTTTGTCGATAGTATTTTCTGGATTTTTTTTTCATATTTTTGAGGTAAGGTAGGACTGTTTTGAGTTGGTTTTCCACAGCGACTGTTCACTGTTCTATAAGTCATAACAACTGACTGGTGTTATTAAATCAAAATGCATCTCGAATTAAGATTCCAATTCATGAGAAAACGTTTTCAAGGCATATGGGACTTAGTAATGCAAAATTTAGGAAAAATGGTCAAAAAGTGAGAAAACGCACTCCCAAAAATATTCCTTGCCCTTAGGGCCTTGAATCTGACATGTCTTGGTGGTATTCTATTTTCCTTCAGTCCCTGACTTAAACATTTGAAGTTTTGGTTCTTTTTCTCAACGATATTTTAGTAGTCCTCTTGAAGGTGGATATTTGCACTCGAAATACTCAAAAATTATCTCAGCGCAACAAAGATAATGAAAAAAAAAATTAATCAAACTGACTGTTTCCGTACGCGTGCTAATAGCCACTGCATGATGGGTGGCGCAATTTCAATTCTCATCATTATTTAAAGCTCTCGTTTCACGATCGGATAGCATCATCATAATACTGTGTCTAGCCCACTCATCATACGGTGATGCTTGCACCATTGCACTTTCCTTGCGACAATACATGGCAGAAAATTTTGTAGACATTTTTCTCCACCTACTAAAAATCGACACCGCGACTGGGGCGATTAAGATTATAACGATTACGTATTCTAATATTGGATGTAGTAGACGTTAGACGAATAGGTACACATGTAATTTCTAAGTGTTCAATTTGAATTTCAACGAATTTCTGCAAATTTTGTTTACGTCTCCTCAACCGCTCGTTTGAAATTGTTTCGTATTCTAGCCAAATGATGCGAGCATACGTGACCATAGGTTTTGTTGTACCATTCCGGCGTTTTTCCCCTGAAAAGATATTGTGTGAACACTCAACACATGACAATTCCAATGGTTTCAGCAACTCACTTAATGTCCACGCGTGACAAATGCATAATTTTCGATCGTCCATTTCCAACCGGTTCGATCAAATAGCGTGATGCGAGCACAACACCTCTGACTCCTCCCAGCAGTAGACTGGCCTGTGCATGCTCAACGGATGTTTCGACAATAACGCAAGCACCACGCGGCAAATCCGAACGCCACGACCTGTTTATTCGTTCAATGCAAAACAAATTTACAATCCGAACGACAGAGTCCCTTCGAAAAATCCATTCCCTTACCTCAAAACGCAATAATCCGTTATCGTTTGACCGCCGGTCGCATATTGGAATATTTCGCTTCGCTCGTCCAATTGCTCGATGATTCGCCACTTCAACAGATGCTGGTCCCAGTGATGTCGCTCTTTGAACACATATTGTAGCACTTGGGACGGCGGCCCGTCCAATTCGGTGGTGAACTTCCACAATCGTAACGGATGTCCATCGCCGACCTTTTTGAATGCAATTTCCACATTTGGATCCGGCGACGATGTGGATATCCAACCACGAGACTTTTCGCGTCCCTCTTTAATCGTTGCGCTCGTACATTCGTACAAATAACCGCGCCAATCGTGCACCTGCAATCCTTCGCCGAGCACTTCCAGTGGCACTGGTCTTGATTCTTCCATGTAGCCGAAATTGCAGCGAATGATTTTCTCATTGGATATGGTGAACACGGTGCGATAGTTTTCGATCAAATACGTTAAGCATTCGTGAGATGCACGCGTCTCAGACAGTTCACGCGGATCGGGAACGCCGGTCGGTTTACGGCGCCTGGGTGATGCTGGTATTCGGAAATTGTTGGAACTAATTTTTTTTTTGGTTGGAAACGGTTGCGATTAGAAAATTGATTTTTCTTTCATTTTGCAGACAGTGATTACCTCATAGACGTAGCTCCGTTGTAGAACAGAGAAGGAGCTAGACAAACGGCCAAATTGTTCGCTGTCATCTGATTGTAGGCAGCATTATCGGCAACATTATTTAGGAATTCCAATAAATGTTGCAGAACTTCACGATGTTCGTCGGGCAACAGCAGCACAGCCGATTGACAAGCGTCTGGTCGAACTTCTGGCGGTAGGTCTATGTACCAAAATTTTGTAAATTTACTATGAGGCCACGCAAAGGGACAGAGTGACTTACGTTGAAATATTGCCACAAATGTCTCAGACATTTTGGCTGTGAGCAACGTGTCCGGTAATTCTCTAAAATATTGCTTGACCATGTCAGCTACATCGTATGCCTGTTGAATGTCGTACAGCGAAATCGATACGACTGGTGATTCTTCGACGACAGTTTTCAATTTCTGAATCCTTGACTTAACACCGGACTTACGAAAGATGCCAATCTGTAATGGTAAACGTGTGTGGATCAGTTAAACTCTTTAGCTCCAAGGAAGCTCTGCATTCAAATAGAAAAGTGCTGCAAATTTACCTGATGCATTGCATTTAGCTTGAGCCACTTCAACGCTGACTGTATAGACTTCGGCAAAGTTTCACCAGTTCGTTGGAGCAGCAGTAGAAATGGAACTCCAAATACTTTTTTATCTACAATCGGAAGATGGATTGAGTGAAACGTTGTTGCAAATAGAGTAAAGTGAACAATTCTACCTTTGTAATCAGGAGATTTGATCTTTTTAATAAATTTCGGCAGCTCCCAATTCCAACCGGATCGGTGTGTGGGACAGTATCGTTCCATATAACCTGTTAATGTGACTAGTGCTAATTTACGAACGACCTGAAGTTGACCACATGACATAGCTGCTAATGGAATGCCGTCGATTTCCTGCGCCTTTGGCGTCTGACATTTTTTGAAAATATTATCTGGCCGATCGCCACTCTGAAAGCTGTGCCACCGTACGACGGTACTATAAAATGGGAATGTTTAGCAGTAAGAAATTTCGGAATCGGGCACTTCACACTAACCTTGCTTTAGTTTCATCATTTCTACGAGTTGAGCTGCGCGACCGAAAACTGCGAGAATTGAAAGCGTCTCTGTAGCGACGAGATTCTTTGCCAAAATTCAACGATCCTCCCCGCAACAGTTTTGACGGTTTGAGCGTCTGATCTGACGGTTGTGTGGCAGAAGCATCGCCCAATTGTCTGAATTTTCTCGACCTGAACTGATGGCATTCGGAGTCTGACATTGCACCGATATCCTCGACACGTCCTTTTTGCAGGAATGATTTTGTTTTTGACGGCCGTTTCTTGGTGCCACTACCACCACCACCACCACCACCACCACCACCGCCACTCGATTCTTGGCTGGCATCACTATAGTATGACGATGTATCGTCACCCGATTTATTGAAATCCAATGTAACATTTGCACTGTGCGAAAAGAAGTGCAACGGACTAGTTCGATTCGATTTGGACATTTGTGTTTTTCTACCCAGACAATGGTTCGGACTAAGTCGATTTTGGTTTTGATACTTAATGTAGTCGGTGACCATCAGTAAATCATTATTGTTGATCAGCGGACTCTTTGTACTTATTGAATATGGACTAGGACTAGTAGGTATCGGTGATGGTGGCGTCGATTTGGTTTTGTTGATGTCGACACATTTCAAATTGGCTAATTTCATGTTGATGTCGTCAAGATCCAGCGTTTCCGGTCCACCACTAATTATGACACCGTCACGATTCTGTTTTTTCCGTCGACGCGATTTTATCGATTCGACGCGACGCAAAAATGCTTTAGCTCCGTCTTTTAGGCGCTCACTACCAGTTCTACGGAATCGTACCGGTAACTGTTCATTTTCGTTCGAACTGAATGATGTTCCGTGCGGAAGCGTCGAGAAACCAATGCCGTCCGCATTGTTTGTGTCCAGATTTTCCGTGCTCGAATTGATTGATGGAGACGTTTTTTCTTTGTTGTCGAACAGATTTGCGGGAATATTTAAGTCTGTTTCGCATACTCTTGACCAGCGTCGATTCTTTTGCTCGAATGTCCAGTTTTCGCTTAAAGCGTATTCATCTTCTTCAGATTCGTCTTTCTGGAAGGGAATGAATCATAATTGTTAGAGATACACATTTACCGAGAGTCTAATACACACAGCGGTATTTCATGTATGATCACAGTTTGAAACTGATGATATACCAACGCGCTTCAAGCATAAGCTCTAAATAGAGTACTGAAACTGGACAGTGTATCATACACATTTCGCCACTTTAAAAAATTCGATCATTCATGTATGCAGTGCATTAGGTATTTGTACATTGTTGCCTTATGATTTGTACGTTTTGCGAGGATGAACTAAATAAGAAAATGATCATACCTAACGTAACATCCACTTCTTCTATTTTAATAGAATCGTAAGTGGTTCCAAATCGATATGCAAATTCGTAAAACGATTTTAGATGCGGTATATGAGCTATAATACATCCATCCTTACATCCCATTCACAAAGCATTAATAGCAAAATCATCTCAAAATAACAGAGAGGAGAGTTGACTATTTATAGAATCGACATTCCCAGATATTTCCGAAATTTTATTATAATTCAATTATGGAGCCAATTAACCGTAACGAAATAACTATATTTAAATGTGTGTAAAATTTTTGGATGTTTTCTTCTCGTCTTTTTTTGGTTCATCTCAACGGGAAAAGATATTTTTGTCTTTACGAAAAGTGATTCCCTAAAGCAAATTCTTTGTGTAAGGAATGCCGGATAGATTTTATCTTTTGGTTGATGAGGGGAGGAAAAGGAGAAGTAGAAGTTTTTGCTCTGGTATTTTGAAATTTTGAACATTTAGTTGTGCTTGAAGTCGAAGACGATGGTTTTGTGTTACGAAGTTTCTTTAAGAGTTTCTTAAAAAAATCTTACCACACTTTTATTAATCACCTGTTATCGATAACAACGATAAAACCAATCTGCGACTTTTTATGCAGCAAATTAATGCTCAAAACTGACAAAGTAAAAGATTTTTTTATCAAATGTCATTGGATGCATATGACAAACGAAGTAGTAGATTTAACGATTCATCTCACTTAATAGCCTGTCATTGACGGAAAGCATATTAACAGTTTAACTATCTGATCTATTACTACTTGATCGAAGATTTTCAGAGATTGATTTCCGAAATCTTTTACTTCATTTGTTATATAAGACCTCATTACTGAGAGCTTGTCTTTTATTATTGCTGTCGTTGTCGATAACAGCTGTCAACAGGATAGTGTACCTTCACAAAATTCGCATGCTTGCAACAAGAGGAAGTGATCAGAGGGATGCCGTTGCTTTACATATCGAGGGCAACATTACTAGAGGTCGTAACTACACACAAATCTGTAAAACTACTCAACGGATTTTCATAAACTTTTTTCCTCTGAAAGCAAGAAATATTTCTGTATTTTCAGCCCCATATACAACCTCTGTCCGATTAATATTTCCAGAGCAGTTCCAGAGATGTTGTAGTTAGAGACAATGTAAATAACCGTTCCACACAAAAGCCTATACATTACAAGTTTTACGTCGAGAGAGGGGTCGTTTTCTGTGTGCGTGCTTTGTAAATGGCCATATAAACGGTTATGGATGCAAATTTAAACAAACGATTTCTTGACTTTGGGACGCAATGTCCCCGTCCGTGATTTATGTAAAATAGAATAAACATGTTGGTAGATGCCATCGAAAATGAGTACTGCGTGTGTAAACTAATTAAAAGGACTAATTGAATGATACTTGCTCAAGTTGTTCGATGTATTTTCGTAAGATTTTTCTTTTCTTTTCATGGTACTTTGGATATTATTAAAAAATAAAATTCAAATAACTTACGTTTCCATGTTTGTGCGTGCTGTCCAAACGCATCGTTGCACATCTGTTGAGAGCCACAAGTCTTCTGTATAACGATTGTAGCGGATCATTTTCTAAAAATGGATGATCTTTTGCAACCTGTGGAATGGAGTAGATATGTGTCAGAGCATCGTCAATTTGGGGGCGTGAAAATATTTGATGTTACACTTACCTTGCTCAGGTCTATTGGAAATTGAAGATCTACATGAAACATGAAACAAATAAAATAAACGAAGTGTAAATCGATGTGTGATTAAGTTATTAAAAGTAACATTCCAATATTACCTTCATACATTTGAGCATACTGTGGAAAGCCAGCAGCTCGTAGCCATTGACATGCCTCCGTTGCTTCAATTTCTGTAAATAAAATGGAAATCAATGAGCTCAACGAATATCAAAAATTATTTTTAGAGTAAAAAAGCTTATTGCGCTCACGCAACACTCGAACCATTGGCTGACGGAGCGTTTTGAATGAGGGAGATCAAATCTTATATTGGATTCAATGGATATAATTACATTTCGAAATTCTAAGCGGTTTCATTGTCTTCTGAATTTTTCAGATAATTTCCCCGTGGACTCACATATAAAGCGCGTTATTCGTGCCCTACAGTAGAATTCATCCTGTTTGCACATCTGTTATAGAGATGGTTGGTATCGAAAACACCCACGAGGAGGTCTAACTTTAAAATAAAAAACAAAATTGGCTGCATTGGGAGACAATTTCAATCAGCATCACGATACATTAACGCATGATATGAAACCCATTCCATTGAAATATAGGTCAATTGTCGATACATTTACGTATCTATTAACAGAATTAGTTCAAGGTTCAATTAACAGAGATTTGAAATTTGTGAACAACATCTCTTTTTTAGCGTGTTAGAAGTTTCCAGACAGAGCCGAAGGAGAGGTCTGGAATCGAATTCGCTAAAAATGACTTTTAGTCCGTGGTACGAATAGTATTTTACTATGCTGGTGCATGTAATAAGGCTATTACATGTATAGGCAATAGCCTCTACATAACTCGCATAGTAAAACGTCGTACTACACACGGAAAATAAAGTGATATCTCGTATCACGATGAGTAAATGTACCTCGGGCTAAAGGGCGACCAGAATTATCGCCCAGGGAATTATCGCCCAGACAGATTTTTTCAAAAATTAATTGGTATTATCACCCGGGGAATTATCGCCCAGGAACTATCACCCAGCTCGATGGGAATTATCACCCGGGGAATTATCGCCCAGGAATTATCACCCAGCTCGATAGGAATTATCACCCAGGGAACTATCACCCAGGAATTATCACCCAGACTAACTGGGAACTTTCACCCGGGGAATTATCGCCCAGGAATTATCACCCAGCTATCTGGTAATTATTCCACAGCTAGTTAAAGCTGAGGAATTACGGCCCAGTAAATTTAGAATTATCACCCAGCTATTAGAAATTGAGGAATTATCGCCCAGTGAATTTGGAATTATCACCCAGCTATTTGAGATTGAGGAATTATCGCCCAGTGAACTTGGAATTATCACCCAGCTAACTGAAATTGAGGAATTATCGCCCAGACATTTGTGTTCAAAGTATTACAGAGTCAGCAGTAACTTTTCAACTATGTTAAAAGATTTATCACATTTTCGATATACACATCTTTTATTCCTATTAATTTGGTAAAACATTATCTATAGTAGAGAAAGATAACTTCCTCAGTGTGTAAACTTTAATGCGAATTTACGTCTGATCTAATCAATTGTGCACCTTCTTGTGTTAATCTCATTCGACCTAATCGATTGTGCATCGTCTTAGGGGAATGCACATTTGATTCAATCGATTCACCTAAAACAATGCACAATCTATTGAATGAAACATTTAGGGTAACTAATTGTGCATCAACTTAGAAGCACCTACAATTAGTCTAGCAAATTGTGCATCATCTTAAACGGATGCACATTTAGTCTAGCTAATTGTGCATCAACATATAGTCATCTACAATTAGTCTAGCAAATTGTGTATCATCTTAAACGGATGCACATTTAGTCTAACTAATTGTGCATCAACTTAGAGGCATCTACAATTAGTCTAGCAAATTGTGCATCATCTTAAATGGATGCACATTTAGTTTAACTAATTGTGCATCAACTTAGAGGCACCTACAATTAGCCTAGCAAATTGTGCATCATCTTAAATGGATGCACATTTAGTATAACTAATTGTGCATCAACTTAGAAGCACCTACAATTAGTCTAGCAAATTGTGCATCATCTTAAATGGATGCACATTTAGTTTAACTAATTGTGCATCAACTTAGAAGCACCTACAATTAGTCCAGCAAATTGTGCATCATCTTAAATGGATGCACATTTAGTTTAACTAATTGTGCATCAACTTAGAAGCACCTACAATTAGCCTAGCAAATTGTGCATCATCTTAAATGGATGCACATTTAGCCTAACTAATTGTGCATCAACTTAGAGGCATCTACAATTAGTCTAGCAAATTGTGCATCATCTTAAATGGATGCACATTTAGTTTAACTAATTGTGCGTCAACTTAGAAGCACCTACAATTAGTCTAGCAAATTGTGCATCATCTTAAATGGATGCACATTTAGTTTGTATATATATAATTGGTATATATAGTCTTAACGGGAGTGTTGTATTAAGTGAAACGCACTGCTTGACGATATAATATGGAATCATTCTTTATTCACTTAAGTAACATATTCATGGTTCTTATACTAAAGAGAGAGAACTTACTTCTCTCTTACTTAATATAGTAAGGGGCACTACACCATCCCTCTTCGGCTAGATTGGTGTATGCCAATCGTATTATTATTTATTTCGTACATTATTTATTTCCTTTTGAAAGTTAAACTTTTCTTAGTCTTAAAACTAACCATTGCTTATAATTTATTAATTTTTGGGATTTGATTTCACTTTGTGAGATTGCGACTCTCACCGTCCCTTTTTTTTTTTTAAAGAAATTTATGATAACATAATTTCAAACTGAATTGCAGATTGAAATAAAGATTAAATTGTAAATTAACCCTTAATCTTTAACCTTAATTTAAAAATAAAACTTCACAATAAAATCATAAAAATATTAAAATCATTCTTTTATTTTTGTGACGATTCATTCATATTTTCGGACTCTATTTTTATGCACAGTTTTCAAAAACTTGTCGCCATCTGTGATCGTAACATTTGATCCTTGGATATCCTTAACTATGAATGGACCGTCGTAGCGTTCCGAATGTTTATCATATGGCTCCTTAAACAACTTTACTTTATTATTTAACTCTAATTCTATCGGTTTGGCAGAACGGTCATAGTTCATTTTGTTCCTTAGTTTCATCTTGTCAATAAGATTTCTGGCGTCTACGTGTGCTCTTTGTAGTCTGCACTTCGCTTCCCTGCTAAAGTCATCGATATTATAGATTGGGTCAATTCGACCATCCATCCAATCGAATGGGAGCACTGGGCTCTTACAAAATATCAATTCATAGGGGGAGTATTTGAAATCATAAGACGCGTGATGGGAGATATTATAACAGAACGAGAAATATTTTGAATATTCTTCCCAGTTATCGAGCTGACCGGAAATGTAAGTTCTGACATACTCGTTAAACGTTCTGTGACTCCTCTCTGCTGTACCCACTGTCTGATGGTGATAAGCAGTGGATTTGCTGTGGGTCACATGGAAAAGGACCCATAGTCTTTCTAACACTGAATTCACATATTCCGTTCCCAGATCGGTGATGACCTGTTTCATCAGGCCGAAGATTAACACGAAATTATTGAAAATAGCTCTGGCTACCGTAAGAGCCTGTTTGTCCGGAATAGGAATGATTACCAAGTATTTGCTTAAATCGCAAATTAACGTAATCGCATAGCGATTTCCATTAAGGGAAGTAGGCAATGGGCCTATGGTATCTATCACTACTACATCAAAGGGGGCCTGGGGAGTATTTGTTAATACGAGGGCTTCTTTGTTCTTCACACTGACTTTCGTTAGTTTGCACTTCGTACAACTTTTGACAAAAGAGGCAACATCTCGCCTCATGCCTTTCCAGGCATAATAACTCCTTAAGTTTGCGTAGAGTTTCTTGTGACCTACATGTCCTCCAAAAATCGGATTGTCATGAAAGTACATTAAGAGTTCATTTTGTTTTGTCTTATCATTGATCAAAATCGGGCTTTTAATTAACACTATTCGTAGTTTATTCAATTTATTTTTGCAAATTTCTTTAAAAACGTTAATTGATACAAATTTGAACATAATATCGTTTAGCGACCACTGAATTTCGTTAAAATTTTTCTTTATCGCAATTTCTTGTAAACTATTAATTACTTTCTCGAGAATTGATAAATCATTGCGTATTTCTACCGGAACTTTCATACTGATCAGTTTCTTATAATTTTCGTATATATTGAGCTCTATTACCTCGTCTTTACTTCCTTCTGTACGCGTACACATTATTCGAGGTATCTTTTTATTTATATGCGCATTTAATTGTTCAATTACCGGTACGTAACTTATTTCTTGTGTTTTATTTAAATTTTCATTGGTCGTCATTTCATTTTCCTTTTTCAAATTTCTTGTTTTGGATCTTGTCATAACATATACTGTCTTTGTTTTTCCATATAAATCTAGTAAATCTTTAATATTTAATCGCGATAGGGCGTCGGCCACTACATTCTTAGCTCCACTAATGTGTTCTATTGTGAAATCGTAGCCTTCGAGGTCCAGCCTAATACGAATAAGTTTAGGAGACAAAGTCTTGTGCGTAAATAGATAAATAAGTGATTTATGATCTGTACGGACTCGGAACGGTACTCCGTACACATAAGGTCTAAATTGGGTCAAGGCAAAGTGAATGGCCAAACATTCTTGAATTGGAGTCGACTTCACTGCGTCTGCTTTAGACCATGACTTTGATGCATAATAAATTGGTAGATCATTGTCGTCATGTAGCTGACTCAGTACAGCCCCACAACCTGTTATTGAGGCGTCGACTGTGACTATGAAAGTCTTAGAAAAGTCTGGGTAAGCTAAAACTGGTGGTTTTGTCAAAATTTCCTTTAATGTATCGAAACTTTCTTGGCATTGTTCAGTCCATTCAAAGGTCACGTCTTTTTTAGTCAAATTGTTCAATGGTTTTGCTATAGTCGCAAAATGTGGGATGAAACGTCGATAATAATTTGCGAATGATACAAATCTGTGTGCAGCGTTTTTGTCTGTGGGAACTGGATAATTTTTAACTTTCTCGTGTTTCCTAGGGTCTGGCAATAACGGGAGTGTTGTATTAAGTGAAACGCACTGCTTGACGATATAATATGGAATCATTCTTTATTCACTTAAGTAACATATTCATGGTTCTTATACTAAAGAGAGAGAACTTACTTCTCTCTTACTTAATATAGTAAGGGGCACTACAAGTTTAACTAATTGTGCATCAACTTAGAGGCACCTACAATTAGCCTAGCAAATTGTGCATCATCTTAAATGGATGCACATTTAGTTTAACTAATTGTGCATCAACTTAGAAGCACCTACAATTAGTCTAGCAAATTGTGCATCATCTTAAATTGATGCACATTTAGCATAACTAATTGTGCATCAACTTAGAGGCATCTACAATTAGTCTAGCAAATTGTGCATCATCTTAAATGGATGCACATTTAGTTTAACTAATTGTGCGTCAACTTAGAAGCACCTACAATTAGTCTAGCAAATTGTGCATCATCTTAAATGGATGCACATTTAGTTTAACTAATTGTGCATCAACTTAGAAGCACCTACAATTAGCCTAGCAAATTGTGCATCATCTTAAATGGATGCACATTTAGCATAACTAATTGTGCATCAACTTAGAAGCACCTACAATTAGTCTAGCAAATTGTGCATCATCTTAAATGGATGCACATTTAGCCTAACTAATTGTGCATCAACTTAGAGGCACCTACAATTAGCCTAGCAAATTGTGCATCATCTTAAATGGATGCACATTTAGTTTAACTAATTGTGCGTCAACTTAGAAGCACCTACAATTAGTCTAGCAAATTGTGCATCATCTTAAATGGATGCACATTTAGTTTAACTAATTGTGCATCAACTTAGAAGCACCTACAATTAGTCTAGCAAATTGTGCATCATCTTAAATGGATGCACATTTAGTTTAACTAATTGTGCATCAACTTAGAAGCACCTACAATTAGTCTAGCAAATTGTGCATCATCTTAAATGGATGCACATTTAGTTTAACTAATTGTGCATCAACTTAGAAGCACCTACAATTAGCCTAGCAAATTGTGCATCATCTTAAATGGATGCACATTTAGCCTAACTAATTGTGCATCAACTTAGAGGCATCTACAATTAGTCTAGCAAATTGTGCATCATCTTAAATGGATGCACATTTAGTTTAACTAATTGTGCGTCAACTTAGAAGCACCTACAATTAGTCTAGCAAATTGTGCATCATCTTAAATGGATGCACATTTAGTTTAACTAATTGTGCATCAACTTAGAGGCACCTACAATTAGCCTAGCAAATTGTGCATCATCTTAAATGGATGCACATTTAGCATAACTAATTGTGCATCAACTTAGAAGCACCTACAATTAGTCTAGCAAATTGTGCATCTTCTTAAATGGATGCACATTTAGTTTAACTAATTGTGCATCAACTTAGAAGCACCTACAATTAGCCTAGCAAATTGTGCATCATCTTAAATTGATGCACATTTAGCCTAACTAATTGTGCATCAACTTAGAGGCACCTACAATTAGCCTAGCAAATTGTGCATCATCTTAAATTGATGCACATTTAGCATAACTAATTGTGCATCAACTTAGAGGCATCTACAATTAGTCTAGCAAATTGTGCATCATCTTAAATGGATGCACATTTAGTTTAACTAATTGTGCATCAACTTAGAAGCACCTACAATTAGCCTAGCAAATTGTGCATCATCTTAAATGGATGCACATTTAGTTTAACTAATTGTGCATCAACTTAGAGGCACCTACAATTAGCCTAGCAAATTGTGCATCATCTTAAATGGATGCACATTTAGCATAACTAATTGTGCATCAACTTAGAAGCACCTACAATTAGTCTAGCAAATTGTGCATCATCTTAAATGGATGCACATTTAGTTTAACTAATTGTGCATCAACTTAGAAGCACCTACAATTAGCCTAGCAAATTGTGCATCATCTTAAATGGATGCACATTTAGCATAACTAATTGTGCATCAACTTAGAAGCACCTACAATTAGTCTAGCAAATTGTGCATCATCTTAAATGGATGCACATTTAGTTTAACTAATTGTGCATCAACTTAGAAGCACCTACAATTAGCCTAGCAAATTGTGCATCATCTTAAATGGATGCACATTTAGCCTAACTAATTGTGCATCAACTTAGAGGCATCTACAATTAGTCTAGCAAATTGTGCATCATCTTAAATGGATGCACATTTAGTTTAACTAATTGTGCATCAACTTAGAGACATCTACAATTAGTCTAGCAAATTGTGCATCATCTTAAATGGATGCACATTTAGTTTAACTAGACTTGCTAGACTAATTGTAGGTGCTTCTAAGTTGATGCACAATTTGCTAGACTAATTGTAGGTGCTTCTAAGTTGATGCACAATTAGTTAAACTAAATGTGCATCCATTTAAGATGATGCACAATTTGCCAGATTAATTGTAGATGCCTCTAAGTTGATGCACAATTAATTAGACTAATTGTAGATGCCTCTAAGTTGATGCACAATTAGTTAGACTAATTGTAGATGCCTCTAAGTTGATGCACAATTAGTTAACCTAAATGTGCATCCATTTAAGATGATGCACAATTTGCTGGACTAATTGTAGGTGCTTCTAAGTTGATGCACAATTAGTTAAACTAAATGTGCATCCATTTAAGATGATGCACAATTTGCTGGACTAATTGTAGGTGCTTCTAAGTTGATGCACAATTAGTTAAACTAAATGTGCATCCATTTAAGATGATGCACAATTTGCTAGACTAATTGTAGATGCCTCTAAGTTGATGCACAATTTGCTAGACTAATTGTAGGTGCTTCTAAGTTGATGCACAATTAGTTACCCTAAATGTTTCATTCAATAGATTGTGCATTGTTTTAGGTGAATCGATTGAATCAAATGTGCATTCCCCTAAGACGATACACAATCGATTAGGTCGAATGAGATTAACACAAGACGGTGCACAATTGATTAGATCAGACGTAAATTCGCATTAAAGTTTACACACTGAGGAAGTTATCTTTCTCTACTATAGATAATGTTTTACCAAATTAATAGGAGTAAAAGATGTGTATATCGAAAATGTGATAAATCTTTTAACATAGTTGAAAAGTTACTGCTGACTCGGTAATACTTTGAAAACAAATTTCTGGGCGATAATTCCTCAGTTTCAGATAGCTGGGTGATAATTCCAAATTCACTGGGCGATAATTCCTCAATTTCAGTTAGCTGGGTGATAATTCCAAGTTCACTGGGCGATAATTCCTCAATCTCAAATAGCTGGGTGATAATTCCAAATTCACTGGGCGATAATTCCTCAATTTCTAATAGCTGGGTGATAATTCTAAATTTACTGGGCCGTAATTCCTCAGCTTTAACTAGCTGGGGAATAATTACCAGATAGCTGGGTGATAATTCCTGGGCGATAATTCCCCGGGTGAAAGTTCCCAGTTAGTCTGGGTGATAATTCCTGGGTGATAGTTCCCTGGGTGATAATTCCTATCGAGCTGGGTGATAATTCCTGGGCGAAAATTCCCCGGGTGATAATTCCCATCGAGCTGGGTGATAGTTCCTGGGCGATAATTCCCCGGGTGATAATACCAATTAATTTTTGAAAAAATCTGTCTGGGCGATAATTCCCTGGGCGATAATACCCGTCACCGGCTAAAGCCCTCGGTTACTTTTACTCATCTGGATACGAGATATCACTTTACTTCCCTTGCATAGTAATGTACTATTTCATATTGGACGGAGAAAAAATGTGACGAAGTCGCACTTTTCGGGTCCTAGGTATGAAAAATAGCATTTTGGTATCTAAGTTGTTCTTCTTTTTTTTTTTCTCTGATTTCTTACATTTGTCACGTAAAATGTGAGCAAACGAGGAGGAACAGCTTAGATACACAAGTGGGATTTTTTACGTGGGCAGAGCAATATGCAAAATTCATTTTAACAAATCAAATTCAACTTCAAATGAAAATCTCAAATCTTTAATAATTCCAAAGCACCTAGCAGGGTAATAGAGGTTTTACCACGTGGTGCTTTGATAATTCAGATAATATTTGTGAAGTAAATGAAACCTTACGCGTCTGTACTGTAGAAATGCTTGGATAATGGATAATCAAAAGAGACGAATTCGTTGAGGATTCATTCATACAAAATCATTGTATCGAGCAGACGACGAAAATACATTCAGAGGAGGGACCTAAATCCCGTTAAAATCGTTTACGTATTCGTTTCATGCATTTGTATCAGTAAACATTTTGCACCAAAATCAAAGGCCTACTTATGAATTTAGGTCTCTCGTCAAAATCGACTGCTCCTGCCTGGGTTACTTTACTCTGTCGTGATCCTGTCATCAACGCATTCATTGGATATATAGATGCTGTACCAGTAAGTGCATTGAATATTCTCCAATAAGTTCAACATAATGCACAGATGCACACTCAAGGACACCATGTTTCCCTTCGAATTTACATTGCGAATTGGAACTATTGAGAAGGTAATGTGAACGATAATAGACACTGTAATAGTAGGTTACAGTGCATGCTGCGAAAATGATTCATTACATGGGGGAACAATTTTGAGATACGAGCAACTCACAAGTGTGTGTTTAAGCGCCAAGGTTTGAAAACTGTTATTTTAACAAGGGTAGAGTTTGCATATCCGAGCCGAAGGCGAGGTATGTAACTACCCGCGTCAAAATAACAGTTTTCAAACCGAGGCGCTTAAACACACACGCGTGAGTTGCGAGTTTCAAAATTGTTTCCCCAAGTAATGAATCATGGCAGCAGCTTGCACTGTATTCTATTTTATTGCTTGTCCAAGCGAAAATTGATTCTTACATATCAATTTCTTAACGCAGTAACAACGAATCTAGTATACCGCCGAACCCTCCGAAATTGGCTCACACGTCTACGAAGAAAAAAATCCCGAAAACAACACTAATGTTGGTATTGTTACAGCAGTAATCTCAATACACGTCACAACGGTCACAACAGTCGGCTTGTCACTGAATTGTTTTTCCGTTTCAGGATAATGCATTAATTTTGTTGTTTTCGTTATTTAGAATAAAAATTTTGCAGTGAAGTGAAGTGAATAATGTCTAACATAAGCAAAATGTTTAGTGTTCTCGAATATAAGTGAAAAATACGCAACTAAAAGTGTTTGCCATGTGTTCATTACAAACATTGAATTTATTGCTGGAGCAAAAAATGGCTGACACTTTCAGTTTTGTGATTTTCTTTTCGAAATAATTCAAATGCTTTTGCGACATTCAACTCACGCCACTGGAAAATTTGTGTTCAAAAACACAAAACATCAATAATTATTTTCTTTTTTTCTGTTGGAAGGCATTAAATATTTCAGATGATGCATTCTCCTTCATCTGGCTGCACCCCGCGAAAACTCGTTTTACGTGAATGACTGTGCACCCCGCGAAAATAGAGATTCCTTGACGATAGTGTCACACAAATATCCCTCATGTAATCGACCATTTTCGCAGGGGCCAAATTGATATGTAAGAATCAATTTTCGCTTGGGGCAAGCAATAAAATAATATATATTTGCGTTGCAGAGAGTATGCGGAGTGTTGTCACATTCGACATTCCCGTTGGTGGTGATGTAACCTAATTTGAAGGTGGGAAACACAATAGATAAATGAAATTATTATTTCGCCTTGTTCATATCGACGTATGATAATTGTGAAATGGTCGTTTTCTGAGAACTTTAAATACAAAATTTCCGTATGTTGAGCGTATTGCATCAAAAACACATATAGAGCCAACACACAAAATTTTCGTACAAAAGAAATTTACTCTTGAATAATTTCTAAAACTTATTAAACACAACCCACATTTTGATGTGGTGTGGTGCGGCGTATTATAATAAATTAATGGAAATCTTATTTTATGATTTATAATCATGAACAGCCGTATCTAGCGTATGAACTTATGTGTGTTTTGCTTGAGTCGGAACGTTGACTGATATAATATGCAGGGCTTGTTTCTGCTAGGAGCAGAGGTATTATTGAACGAATTCCATTGACGTTCGCTGTCATTGAAAATAATATTGAGCAATAATATTGACTCGTGCCATTCAAAGCTTTAACCCTACTGTTTCTAACGGTAAACCACGGTTGGTATTTTTTTAAATAGGCGTTTTAAAAAAATTGTTTTTTATTGTTGTTCTTGGCCATTGGAGCCATTGGAACTGAAAAGACGTTTGAATGGAAGGAAAATGTTTAAGCTTTCGATAAAACTTTCTGCCGCCACCATCACCTGAAAATGCCAAAATCCGCACCAACAGGTGTCTGACTGTCTCGCAGAGGTCTCACATTTCACAATAAGTTAATGTAGCAGTGTTCCATAATGCTATTATTTTCAGAATTCCATCGTTTGGAAATTTGACGTTAATACCGGGACGGTTCAACATTACAATCGAGCAATCAAGAGGAGCCCCCATCAAACCACTTCCGATACATGACAATGTACGACGGGTTTACCAACTATGTTACAACAGTAGATGAACAGCTCGACGATGGAATGGTCGATGGAATCGAATCGGATAATGAATTGGTTACCATTGAGGTCACGGTGCAATCGCCGGCCGAAAATCCATTATTTAACGATGGGATTGCGTTGGATTGCGTCCATTGGTCAACGAAATCGATGTAATTGAGGAAACAGTACAGTTTGACCATTCATCGCTTCATCTCTGCCGGTGTTCAAAGATTGGAATCTCGACGGAGAAACAAATGTTTTGACGACGATAAAGATGATGAAAGAGACGATTGGAAAAAATACGTGGCTGCGGATGGTTCGCGCTTGATTTTTCGGCACCGTTTAAAGACGCAACGCTCAATGAAGCAGCACATATTGTGTCAACATTTGAAAAGTTCTTGTCGATTTGAGCGTTGCGACGGGTGCAACGAAGAGTTCAACGTGAACAGTGGCTCTTATGCAGCACATATGAAAAATGGCCACTTGAACCTTGATGGTGAACAAATAATAACAGAAGACGTATCGGATTGACCGTTGCCAACAAAGGATATTACCGTGACCTTTTGGATACAATTCGACATGCGTCGTCGAATGATGCGTTCGGGTATTTATATCCCGTAGAGGGACACGTTATCTGACAATTGAAAGCTGCTGTAGACGCAGGTCAAATGGCCGATTCAAATTACATGTCATTTGTCGGAACAATGATAATGAATGGATACCGACGCAGTCGAGTTTTCGATATTACTTTTATAAGCAACATTATGCAGTATTGTTGCATCAATGTAAAGGAAATGGAAGATGAGGAATAAAATGTTCATTTCTTGTTCAAAAAATTTCAAAACAATCGCTCCGTTCAACTAAACCACAACTTCTTTTTATTTAGATTGTTTAAATTGAAAAAAGATACTTTTTCGTAAGCGGAAATCAATATTAAGAATTAACACACGAAGCTATTTTTTGAGTAAACGGTAAAAGTTCATTTAAAATATCCAGAACGAAATTCAAAATACGTCACACATAACAGCTTAATATAATTTAGAACGAAAATCCGATATGTTGAAGCAAAACGTTTTCGAAATTATGTGTGTATAACAATAGACAATATATTGATACAAAGAAACAAAGGCCCGACACTTCATAACAGATTTTAGGGTGGATTGGTATAATAATCATGCGATAATTAGATTTTTATCGAATTTGTTCAGCTTTAACATCAAAGTGTAATTACTCGGCTCCATTTGAATTTAATCTTCTATGCAATGTGGAACCCTTGTACGTGAAGCTTTGAAATTGACAAACAATTGAAGCAGAAAGTAAATTATTCATCGACTCCGATGGGAAATGTTGCCGATTTACTTTAGCATAATTTAAAGCTTTATGTTAATGAGTGACCATGACCAAACTGATTTTCCGAAAATTGAACTTAAAATTTGTTTTTCTCACAGAGACTTGGGGAATTATCAACGTCAATTTCTACTCTACTCAACATGTTTTTTGAAGTATAAATTTTGAGTCAATGTATAGAGTATAGACGAACGAAAACATTGTATGGACGGTCCGGTCACACAAGAACTTTAGGTAATTTATGACTGTAGCCTATATTTAAGCGAAAACAATAGCATTAGCGGGACATTTAAACAGATCGGATTGGTCGGAAGGTTGTTAAAATTGACGGAACGACGTCTTTGGTGAGAGTCCAACCGGTGAATCTTTTACCAGTGAAAATCGGTAAATATGATTTAGAGTTTTTCGGTATAGCAATTTTTTACCGGTAGAGCTTCGGTAAAGTTCTTCAAACAATCGAACCCCGTTATAAAGTTGTTTGAAAAGCTTTTTGATACAAGAAAACGATTCATTTTAAAAGACATTTCAATTTATTTATTCACATTAAGGGATTAGTTGGTCTTAGGCTTTGTGTAATTTTAAATTGTAATTACATTCGATTCGTAACAACGGTCTGTTAAAATAGATTCAAGTTCTGATAAATAAAAACGACGGAAATGGATTCCCTAGTAGAGAGTAATTTAACAGCATTTTTAAGCATTGAACGTTCCACCTTAATTGTTGACCTATATAAATTTCGGAATAACTCTCGTTGATACCATTCCCAATATATCTAAAGTTCGGACCCAACGACTGGGTGAAGTGCTAAGTTAATGGCTAACAAAAGAATCCAATTAACAGCGTATGTCAACCATATGCAATGCAGAAACAAAACAAAAATTGGTTTAAATTAAGCTATTGGAGAAATTGCGCTTTCAATGTGCATATTACATGATACATACGTGCAAAGACTATATGCGTGTGGTAGATTTGAAAGACTGAATTGCTTTAAATCACCTCAGTTATCAAGGTCTCTCTCGTGAAGAACATGCATTTCCCTTGAGTTTAGTTTGGTCAAACACTCCAACAATATACATAAATAGGAATAAAAAGTAGAGTTTTTCTGCGAGTTTTGTGTTGATCCGAGGCGAAGTCGAGGTCAATAAAAACAAGAAAATTCTCTTAAGACTCTTAATTTTACATACTGAGTGTCGAAAGTGTTGCTTGAAACATGAAAATACGATTTTCGGCGCATATTTTATGTACAAATTTGAATCTGTCTAGAACGGCAATATCGCATTATTATCCCTCGATTATATGTTCTCTGCAAATAAAATAGTGTTTGCACCTCTGACCAAAATGTTTATTTTGACTATTTGGATTATGTACCACGCCTTCAACCGTCAAAATAGTTTATTTATACATAACTTAGTATTTACTGCAATTTTGGAAAACGAGCATTCCGGGACCGATCCACCCAACCAAGCTAAGCAAAATGCACCCGATTTCAAAAGACGAACATATAGTTTAAGTACGATTGAAATCTTTGGAAAATTTTAAAATGCATTCATCAGTTTCAGTGACCAGGACACAACGGTCTCCTACAAATATCTTTATTCAAATTTTAATTTTTCACCTGTAACCACATGATATATGAACTACACCGATAATTTAAGAGTTTCTCAAGCGTAATTTCTCTATTATTACGATAATAAATGAAGTTTTCATAGAAATAAGTTAAAATAACGATGTGTGCTCGTGCATCGCAATTCGCAAAACGAAAAAGTGTACAATACAAAAAAAACAACAATAATTCTAAATGGCGAAAAACAGTCACCGGATAACAATGAACATCGTTATTTGCTTGATAAAATTCAAAAGTTTATGAAAAAAAAACTTTTTTTTTGTTTCTTAGAAATCGAACATAAGAAAACTTCCATTAAATGTCGAATTACACAAGTCGGACAAAATCGAATCAAAAATTTTCAATTTAGATTAATTATACGCTACACAAATTGGACGCATTTATCTATGCTACCTACCTACTACAAAGAATATAATTTAAGACGTTTCGAAATAGAAACATGAAGCTCTTGGCTATTTAAAAAAGAATCATTTTAATTGATGACGAGAGTTATTTGAAATATTTAAAAAAAAACCCAATGCATACACGATAGAGAGAAGCACAAAGACGTATGACTGAAGAAATTTCTACGTAGAAAATGATTTCTCGAAAAAAATAAGGATTTTATCGGGGAACAAACCCCCTCTAACATATTCAAATAACACTTCTCTTTTGCTGGCATACCCGTCATACCACAATGATATCTTATTTTAATTAAAAACTGAGGAGTAATATCAATAAAAGTATTACGCTTTTATTTAACCACTAGAACAAAGACTCATTTGGGATGTACGAGTAGCAACTACTGTCGATGTTCTTAATTTCTTGTGAAAACAGAAGTAAAAACCAATGTTTCAAATTTATAATTCAGTAGGTGTAGGTGTATGCACAAAAATATTCTGTGTTAGGAAGAGCAGTATAAGGAAATGCCTTCATAATATAGTACTCATATTTTCAACGTAACCCTTGTATTAATTGCAGCGGAAGGCGAAACCCACTCGTCGAATTAACAATTTCGCAATTGCAGGAACTAACTTCTTTAAATATTACAATTAGTCACCATATGACACTGAATCTATTCTCAGCATTGGTATTATATGTTTTGTTGAGGTTGTGTGTTTGAAGTTCCTACAACGGGAGGAAGTTTCAGTAGTTCCATGAACCTTTTAAGAACTCTCTAAAGTCGACTCTGATTTTTAATAATAGTTGTTAACTTAGCCGAAGGTTATTAAAACTGAAGCTTACTCGATGGAAAAGACTGAGCAAACTCGCAAGCGTAGGGGGCAATCACTTCAAAGTAATCCCATTTAAACCCCAAGAATCATTTACCCCTCCATGTAAATAGTATCCATGAGAAATAATTCCAAACATTTCGCAAAATTCAGGCCAAAAGAGGTTTTTATGGCCAGATTATAGTAGAAGAACTTTAAGCCGTTTTTGTTGTTGTCTGACAACTTCTCCAACATTATTCACAGTGATTGATAAAAGGCTAAACGTGAACGTTATACTCGAACACTCGATCATGATTAAGAACCCATAGTGGGCTTATAGAGTCTTAGACGACTCACAACAACGACTGAGGGCTCGTCGGTATGGGATTGAACAATTTAGTGGAACAAGACACCATTGGTCGAAAGAATTCCTGGACTACTCCTATTTACCTCTTTAGTACACTTAATCAAGGTCAAGTCAAGTAGGGCTTATAATTATAATAAAGACGTTTGAATTGAAATTTTTAAATATCTTTATCTGACAACGGAATAAACATTGCACGCAGATTAATGTTACAGTTACACATTCAACATTCAATTCGAAATGGGAAATTTATAGTCTGCAGAAACTCGGTTACTCGGAATATTCCCATCATTAATCAAAAGGAAAAAAAACCATACAAACGTAAAGACTGTCTGGAGGAGGTGTATTTTGTAAATATTGAAGCAGGTATATAATGTAACCAGAAGAAGCATTTTTCAGGCCTTCTTTTTTCACTTATTTCGCTACATCAATCATTTAGTAATTAGGATGACATAATTAAGAGGATTAGCGAGAACATAATATTTTGAAAGTCATAAATAACAAAATTTAAAATCTGATTTGTGCTTTAAGATTGGCCACACTCATGAGCAAACTGTTGAGATAAAAAAATATATTTTACGTCGCAATTGTTTGCATCGCCAGAATTCTGAGAATCCCAACCATGTTTTTCTTATATAGTTGGGTAAAGTGCTCAGCATTTCTTATACAAAAAGAAATCAATTAGTTAAGAGATGCAGACGCGCACTGACATGCTTTGATTTTTTTTGTGCTAATGCAATAAAAGGAACTGACACGGAACGACAGAATTTATTATTTTATCTGGACTTCGTTCCATCGTACTTTATATGTGTCTGATTATGATATCCGTTACATGCAGATAAAAGTGCGATCCAATTTAAATGTATTTCAAAATCATTTCGTTTGGCCATATTTGGAAAAGTTTAGTGAATCATAAGCGAAATGCACAACGTTTACCGTTTGAAGACGACGTATACATGAGTCAATGCAGTTGCTCATTGTGGAACAGAAACATTGGAACACTGCAGTAGTATTTTAGGGAAACATACTGCAACTCATAGTTAAATCACCCCTCAATGGCAAAATAACAGAGCCCACAATACTATATTTTGTCATAAAAGTAGAGTCTCTGGCGATCATTTAACAGTATCTCATGTATATATTTTAAAGTGAAAATATAAATAAGCAAGCTATGGTAGTCTTTGAGTACCGGAAGCTGATTGGCGTTTTATGCCAGAACGACGTACAGTTGAAATTTTTGCCACTTTCAAAGAAATTTTGCAAAACATAACTTCACTTCCATGGAAAATAGAGATTAGACGTAAAGAGCAACTTAAAGTTTGCAAAATCCTTTATCAAATGGTAGAACTCTTTCGTCGACCGAGAAGTTTTGGTTTATATTCAAGAACCGTACATACAGGACGCTAAAACACGGAACAAATTTTAAAAAAATGAGTCCCTCTGGTGTTTTAGTATCGCGTTCTTTATGCAAATTCTCTCAGCGTATGTTTTCAGACAGTTTTCCCTTGCTAACAACAACAAGCGAAGAAATTAAATAAAAAAACAAGTTTTTATTCCAAGAAAACTGTTATAAAAATCAAAAAAAAAAAAGGAAAATTCTGTGTATTTTCATGCAAATATTTTCACAGGAAAACATTTACTTGACCCACGGTCGACATATTGTACGAACATTCTGGAAAAATCTCGACAATAAATAACCACAAAGAATGCTCTAACTTTAACATTTCCATTTTATAATTTCGTTTTCGTTGGTGATCATTATATGAGCACAAAAGTTTGATGACAAATGAATGCTTGCGTTCACAACATAAATTGAGAATCCCAACTACCATTTAATTAGTAGCAACTCTGAAATATTCCTCGCATTACCATGTGAATTAATGCAGGACATCATCTCGAGCTTTCAAAAAATGCAATGCAAATTATCGCCAGTACACGGCGAATAGCGGATGTTATGTGTGGTAACTTTTGAATGAGAATACAGTAGAACAAAGAAATTAACGCCAATCAGTGAGTTATGTACTCTAAACTATTAACAAAATGGAAATGCAGCATTTTAATTGCAATCTTTTTTCATTTTTTTAATTGAGAAAAAAAACGTACAAAGAGAAGTTCGATTGAAACAATTCCACATATTTGACGAGAGAATAGATCGCATAGAACCTATGACAATTTTATGAAAATATGAAAATTTACATTCCGTTTTTGTTTATATTATGTTTAACCAGCGTGCATTTTTGCCGAGAATTTGCGTAATTCACTCGAATTTCGCACGATAATAAATGGAGTGGAATGCTCATGGTTTCATGAAGCTGGAATTAAATGATTGGTCGGAATTCGGGAAAACAATTTACTCGAAATTTGTTAGTGAATAAATTGTTGTCGTTGTCACCTTCCCACAAGTCATTCAAATCGGGCGGGATAATCACTTTTGTCAGTGCTGGATGGGAAACACAAATAGGTGATTGAAAAAAGAACGAAAGTTGTATCTCATAGTATTTTAATTAGACACATCCAATATGATAAACCGAAATTTTATGCTCCGAGACTAATGAAACCGTATGAGAATCGCTTTTAGATATTAGCAATCAACAGGAGAACCAATTTGCGTGTAAAATTTGACACAGGTCTCTAGAGTAGGCTTTTTTTACATTAGTGTAATTGCAGCAATCGTCTCGGGTTGCAAACCTTTTACACACATTAAAAGGATAATTCCTAATTACGAAAACCAATAAAATTTAACAGAAAATGATAATTTGATGGTGTTCCAACCTACATACTTCCCCATGCATTCATTCAGTATACTTTACTTACTCTGTAGTTCTTTGTGTAAAAAATGATGGAAACGAACCGAACACTTTTTGTGAATCTCTGTACAAATTTTTCACAAAATTTTCAATTGATTTGAATTCAAGAATGCAACGAACATTTTCTTTATCACAAATTTCTTGGGGTATCAATACATTATACCCGGTAGACAGACGGAACACTAACAAAACCTCTATTGACCAGTTTTTTAATTTTAATTTTTCATTAAATAAAATTAAAATTTTTTTGTAATTACAAATCGACAAGCGTACACACAAAAGGTTAATCAATATGATATTTATAAAGTGGCAATTTCGAATTCAAAACCAGAGAGCGAGAGAGAGCGAGTTGTGGTGTTGTGAAAAACATCTGATTTTCCAGATGATGAATTCCGAAAAGCTGTCTATTTATAAATAAATTATTTATCGTGGTGGTATATTAGCATACACTGTGTGGTTTTGATTCTCTCCCATATTGAAACTGTGTTGTATACATCGAACACAAAATATTGAAAGAAAAAAATAAAAACAAAAATCCCATGTATACAGAGATTATAATTCTAGCCGATGTTTCATCGAAATAATATTGTAGCCTATATGTCTCATATGAAGTATAATAACCAAGACACACGTTTAAAATATATAGTTGAAATCGATCAATGTTGCTTTTTCAATGTAGCGAAATAGGTTCTCGTTTTAATAAAAAAAAAATGAAAAAAAAGTTGCAGGATTAATCTAAATTTAATTATAAAAACTATTTTTGTGATACACAACGTTGGGGAAATTATTTTTCACATTCACATCGAAAATGTATAGGATACGACAGGGATGCGATGTATTTACTTTAATCTGCTCGAATGGAATTTTACAATAACGGAACTTTTAGGTGTTCTGTTTCGGAAAACATAGTCGTTAGTAGGTCTATCATTTCTTGGATTGAGACACGAACATTTCATCGAGAATGTGAACGAAATAGCTCATTGAGGACAAACTGTGTATAGGACCTTGTATTTGTTTACCGAGTGGGGAAATAGGAAATTCCGACCAAAAGCGATATTTGCGGTCAGAGCGAAGCGGGATGAACACAACGTTTTTTCATGCGTGTATGTTGTGTTTTGCCTTTTCTATCCACGAAACGAAAACATCGACTCGCTACACCATTTTCGAAAAAATAAACAAAGTGACAATTCAAATGAGAAAAGTTACATTTTCTCCACACGAGAGAGAAAGTGCTAAACTTTTCTCACTAGAAATTTCATTCGACCAGTCGTCGAGCACACGCAATTTTCCCATGGGGTGAAAATAGGGCAAGGCACAACGCGTGCATAAAAAAACATTTTCCTATATTTTCATGATTTTCTCATATTTTCCCATATTTCCGGAGAATCGGGAAAAATGTATGAAAATGCTGGAGAATAAAGAAAAATTTGGAAATGGTGTTACTACAAATAGCCCCTGGCTTTTTCGCATAAGCCCACGTCATACCGAAATTGGAAATCCGGTCTAACAAAAAATACCATACCTGTTCAGTCCATTCAACATACATATTACCTTCCGGGACTATTAACTGATTCAATGCGGGAAATTTGATCCAGAAAGCCAGTAAATTATGTAGAAGTTTTACGGATCTATTACAAGTCCCTGAAAGACATTGGTTATTATGGTGATAAGGAAGATAGTCTGTGTTTTTCCGTAGTCTGTCAGGAAAATAGCGAAGCCTACATACAATCAGCGAAGCCTACATACAATCATAATCACAATTTCATTGCTAGCATCCTTTAACCTATAAGTAGGTATCGTCTAGTAACTAGCTTCGAAAAGGAAAAACCATCCAATCAAAGCACACCCCTGGCTGTGGAATTTCTTGTATACGTAAAAACGTGTCAATGACGTCGGTATAAATTGACAATGATTTTCAATTTTGTGGTGGAAGTTTATGTTTCTTCGTATGATTGTGATGTTTAGATGAGTTTCGAAAATAGCAAAATGTTTAATTCAATTTATCATTATTCGTAACAAGGACGTATATATACAGTTATGCAAACAATAAATTGTCAACGCTTCACCACCGTTGGTGGATAGAATGGCATCATGCTTTTTTTTCATTTATGCAATAACTGAAAGGAAATAAGTTACAACTTTCATTTTAACTTATCACTGAAAAGTTGTATGTACGGATATGGTGTTGTCGCTTGTCAAAATATCCTTTTTTAATTTACTAAAATCTAATAGATAAGGAAATGTAAATGAAATTTCTAGTTTTAGGTTTGGAGTTGAGTTTCGATTCGACTGTTACGAAGGACAATAATTATGAGACCAATAATCACAAACGAACAAATAATCTAACGCTAAGTCATCGAAATTATTTATTTTATTTTTCTCTAAAACTTTGTTTTTTCATATAGCTTATAATTCACTCAAGATGCACAAATTTTGTGATTTGTGTACAAGTACTCTTTTTGAGAATGTATTTTCCATGTTATATTACTTTATAAATAAAAACGATTTCGTCAAAATACGTCTTGCCTGTGTGCCAAGTCAACAAAAATAAAGGCACACACACCTGGAAAACCCAGTTTCTGCATTCTATAAATGTCGAGAGTTTGACCAAAGAATTATCTAGCAATATCACTGCAATTGTTTACAAAATTAGGAGGACAAAAATCGTACAGTGTCCGCTTGGAAATTTCATTATTTTAGAAGTGTATGAATACAGTGTAATGAAATTTACAAGCGGACACTGTACGATTTTTGGCCTCTTAATTTTGTAAACAATTGGTGGTGATATTGCTAGAGAGCTGCCTTGGTTTGCCCCATTGCCAGCGTCGTAACCTCTTTGAAAATTATAACATTCAACATAGACTGGTTCGAGACTCCTGAATCGAACTATTGACCGACAAAAGTCCCAATAAATCCTAAAGTTTTCACGACTTTTCCAACAACTTACTTTTCATTGTCAAAATTTCGCTTTGAAAGGGTGGTTCTAATATTAAAAAGAAAAGAAAAAAAAAGTAATTTCCGTGTCAAATGACGAATGATTATACATTAAAACCGAGAATTGAAAAACATTGTTATCGACTTGCATAATAGATTGCAGATAACGAAAGTCTTATCGAATCGTTGCGAATTTAATCGTAAGACAGCTGATAGACGAAATTTAAAGTAAATTTTGTTTTTATCGCAACCATACACGGTCATTAGCTAAAAATAATACAAATCGGAAATTAGAACAGTGAAAAAGTGAGCTTTTTTTCTTCGAAACGATGTCAACGAAATACATATCGTCAGCAGAAAGAAATCGTCTAGCAAAGTTAAAGTTCTTCAACGAAAATTCCGAATCGAATCGCCTTCAACGGACTCCATCCTTTCGCCGCTCACTACCAGCACAAACAGCACCACGTCTTAAACAAATCGACATTACCGTGCCTGGCACACCAGTTTCTTCCAAATATCTCGCCCGGATGAAAGAAAATCAAAACAACGTCGAGTACAGTAATCAAACCAACAAAACGGAATGTGTGGCCGACCAAACGGAATATGTGGATCCCTTTGAAGTGTTTCTGAGCTCAATGAAGAAATTGAACGACGGCGAATTGAGGCAAAACGATGGAAAAGACATTTTGGAACTATTTGTGAAATTGGAGCAGATTGTCGAAAAGAAAGAGTTTGGATACAATAATATTGGTGTGATGAATGGTCAATCGAATTTGAAAGTGCATCCAGCTGTACGCCGGAGTTTGAGTAGACGACATTCGCTTCAAGAAAATATTAATTGAATAAAGTGAATCACCAGTAAAATACGTTTTGTTGCATTTGTGTATGGGAGGGTAGACACTCTTCGCTATACTTATAGAGCATTCAAAATAGGTGCACAGAGACTTTATTAATATAAAAATGGTTCCAAGTATCTTACGTATTCAAAGGCCAGCATTATTACCAAATTTGACTTTGTAAATTTTTTGCGTCGTTTACGGTTGAGTTGGTTGAGACGTTTTGTTGAGAATTTATTGCGAAAAAAGTTTTTCAAGTAAAATGAGAGATAGCGGAAAATGAACTTAGAGTCCAGAGTGTTAATTTTTGCTGGTGAGTGTCAATTTTGCTGAATTTTAAAATGTTTTCACAGCCAGTTGAATTTTTTTATTTATACGCACGGTGTTTTTTATCAAATTTTCTTGTTTCATTTTTATCTGATCGGAATTGCATTGTGAGATAAATCGAAAATTTGAGATAAAAATTAACTTGTTATCGAAAAACGTAAACAAATTCATTATTATCTTCGGCTGAAATGTCTCTCCAAAGTTTACAGTACACTCAAAGTCAGTACATTCATCCAAATAGGTTCCACAATTCCGTTGGTCTTTTTTTTTTATTGAATTTAGATAAATTGATTCAAGCCCGTGCTGTATTTGAACTCACTCGTCTTCAAAAACCAACCACAATTTGCTCAGCCTCGATTAGCAACAGGTAATTGTGGTCGCGTATGCTGTTACAGCAGGAAAAGCTATTGAGTGAACTAAAATTAGCGGAAACCACAACTAGAATTTTAAGGTTTTTCCGTTAAATTGCGTGTGGTGAAATGTTATGAAAATGGATTTAATCCATTGTTGAAATATTGTTCTCCAATCTGGTTCCAGAGCTGTCGTACAACTAAAGTCGATGTATAATCGAACAGAACCCATCAGTGGATCAATCGATCCCTCACCAATCGAATAGCTATCAGTTTTGTGCACAATCGAAATATCAGTCTTACGATGTTGTTATGCATTTTGAAAGACTACGACGAGATTCTGGATCAACTGAAAATCCCAACATATCAGGATTTCATAACGCCCATCACTCAACCGCTCACACTTTACATCGAGGAACTGAAATTTTCCAAAAATCATTCAATGATCGATGAATGGTCAAACTTTCAATCAAATAATTTGCGGATTATGGAAAACAGGAAGGTTTTACTGTGGGCTCGTCTGATTTTGTTAGAAAAGGAATTGCAAGGAAATTCTGTAAATTTTAAGGAAACATGCAGGATCACCTATGGTAATGAATGATTTACTATACAGCTAATTTATCGATGGTGGAGTGGCAGAAAATTGGCATATTGTTTAACATTGTTGTAAAACTTAAATGAAAACTTTTCGCATTTGCCGCCTTTATTGAAATTATAATTAAAGGAGAATTCTGAATTATACATACAAACGATGTGGGTAATAGGTGTTGTATATACGTATATGTTACGATGGAAAATATATTTTTAATTCCAAAAATATACACCAGACCCCTATCGCTTCCCATAAATCAGAAACAATTTCAATAAAGAAATAGCATCCAGAATCGAACCATTTCCAATTGCAAATCGTAAACGGTAAGGCAATTAAACATCTTATATCCATGTTGTATACCTACACCAGAAACTAAACATCAATCAAATGCAAATTAGGTAAGAAAAACAATTTCAGTCAACAAAAATCGCCAACAGCTCATCAAACACAGTTTCCGAAAACATTACAGACACACACAGGGAAAGAGAGGAAGAGATACACAACAATTAAGTAAATTGAACAAAGTTTTGAATACCAACTTTGGTTCGGAAGTTGGGTTTGGGTTAAATTTTCTGTGAAATGGGGATTCAGCCGACATTTGGTTGCGACTATTTTTGGATTCTTTGCAACAATTTTTCGGCGATAAAAATATGTTACGTGGTTGTGAGAAACACAAATAATCTAATTTCGTCGTTTTATACATCCCTTTTATTACTAAAAATTAAAAGTTTATTGGAGACTTATTACATTGGCGAGGAAGAAATTACATTTTTCTTTGAAAAATTTACGGAAAATCTTAATCCCTTAAATAATAATTTGTACACCACAACAGCAGTGTAGGAATTCGCAATTTGTAGAAAATAAACAGAAACAGTTGTTGCTGTAAAAGTGGCTATAGAAACAGTTGGTGCTATAAAAGTGGCTATAGAACATAGAACATGCATTATGTCCTACTTAAAATCATAAAATTCAATTACTAGTCGGAGATCTGCTTCAAATCAGCTCGTGAAAACAGGTCAGGCCTACCAGACACCTCTTTCCATCTGAACCTGTATCAATACACTTCATCTCTGCTTGAATTGACTTTGTAGCAGAAACAATCTTTGAAACGAGTCAAGCTAACCCAAAAATTTGGATTTAAATTTGAGTTTGCCTGCAAGGGAAGGCTGGAGGGACTCCTAAAAGATTGAAGTGCAGCTGTTGTTTTTATGGCATTTTTTAGTTGTTTTGACAAAAACCTATTTCATTGTAATAAGATTTAGGATCAGATAGCAGGATTCAGGAGCTTTTTTGAATTTTCGGTTACTGAATTCCCTAAGATATAATCTGATGAAATCTGACGGAAGCTAATATTCAATAGCAATTGACCTAGTTTGAACTTGGCTCGCAAAATGTCTGTTTGACATCGACACCTACATGCTGGACTGGGATAGACTGGAACAAAGTGTAACAACAATATTGCTAATTAAAAATGGTTTTGGTTGGATTCCAGAATCATAATAATATGACACAAATTCCGTATCCAAATCTAAAATGAATAATTGAACAAAAAAGGGATGCACGGGGATAATGCATATTTCTCACCTGCAATTTTCCGTTCACGCATTTTTCGCCATATAGCTTCAGCCTTTCGTAGTGGCCAATTTTCAATTTTGGCCGAAAAGCTTCGAAAAAATTGGTACTCCTTTAGCGTTGCAGACATTCGACGTGCCATTGTAAAGTCTTACAGTCTTAAACCCCGATTAAAAGTTTGAGCAAGAAAAATAATAAGAAAAAAGAAAGAGATAAACGCACCACAACTGTTTCAAAAATCACATCTTAAACATCCAGCGATCTGTGGAAACGTAAACTTGATCTTTATGCGCCCGAATGAAAATAATTATGATTGACGAAAAGGATATAATCTAAGAAGAGGTTTGATTTATTGGAATTTTAGACTATCTCCTAGTTGAAAACATGACACCATCTCAACGAAAACAATAGTTCACACCAAGTAACAGGAAAGATGAAACACAGTACTTTATATCGCATGTATTATACGAGCATTATTAATGCGTTCATTAATCGGTTGACGACAACAACAACAACAACCATCTGTGTGTAGGCCTAACCATATAACCTGGCATATACACATAATATAATGGTTTACGCATTTCAAATAAAATGCCAAACCTGAAAAGTTTCTCAAGCAAAATTAATTCGAATTAAGGCTCTACAAAATGTCGTGAATTTATTCGGTCAAAAAGATTTAACATTGCGTTTGGTAAGTAACGTGTGTTTCCAGACTGGTAAAACTAAATTGAAAAACATGAAATGAACAATTGAACACCGAGAAGGTATTCGAGCAATGTTACGTTGCAGGTCTATATACAACTAATGTTTTCATTTCATTAAACAAATTATTATTTTCATTCGACTGTTGCGATATTTTAATTTTGAAACAAAGATATATTTGTAACTGTCATTTTAAATAATCCGATCACAAGCCCGTCGTTTTTACCGTTATTCACACTGGAAAAATCATTTTTTCTTGAATTTCTTGATTTGTTTCAATATTACTTTCCGATTACGACACTGTAATTTTTATCGTTTACTATCTGGAACGTTTTGTTGTGGTTGTCAGGATGGGAAAAAAAGGATTAAAACAATTTTCGCATCAGATATGTAAAACACCCTAAGCACTACTGAAACCGTTTACACGTTTAATAAAAGTGTACAAAATAAAGTGAAAAGTCTCCTCTAATCTAAATATAACTTCGTTTAAAAATCGCTCTCATATTGGAGATATTTCAAAAACATGAACATAGTATCCCAACACTTTGCTATATACATAAATCACGTCAAAATCTGTGTATAAAAGCGATATAATATTGTAAGGGATGCGCAGGCGTCCAATTTAAACAGCATCATAACAGAAAGGACTAGATATGTGCGGCGGTGAGCGTCATCGCTGTACCGAACAAGGTGCCAGCTAGCGTACGGCTTAAACAAGAACAATATAAAATTTCTAGACTGACAATTTATTGGGAATTTAAATCACTCCAGAAATCATCTGGAATTCTAACCCACTCAACAATCATTCGCATCTTATGGAGCTTATGATGTAACGTCAAATATAATGCAAAATATGGGAATGATCTGAGCTGAGGGATTGAATTTGACTGACCATTTCGTATATTTAGAATCGTTGCTGTTTTGGCAATAAGAAGTCATGACCAGGGGACCAGGTTTTACAAAAAAAAGTCTTGAGTGAATAGGCGACATCGCACGTCAACGTAGTATTGAAATGGTTAAATATATAAGTTCCACAAAAGTGAAGTGGAACAACTGGTAATCGAGACTCGAATGTAATCGACATTTTTTCGGTTATCCTTTTCTGATCATTATTCATGTTCTAATGCTCGTCATGATTTCTTCCAAATTGAAACGTTCACTTTTGTCACCAAAATGAGCGTAATTTTGGAATGACCCCTTATAGTACATAGCAATGTTTCAAAGGATCCTTGCAGAATTTCACTAAAAAATCACTTTGACTAAATTTGGTATTCTTCCACTAAATTTCACCAAATTTCACTAAAAAAAATCACTTTGACTAAATTTGGTGAATTTTCAGTGAATTTTGTTGAAATTTAGTGAAATATATCTCAAAATTAGTAACTGGCAGAACGACAAGAAGAAGAAAGATATGTTTTGCGCAATAGTACATTACTATGCAAGGGAAGTAAAGTGATATCTCGTATCCAGATGAGTAAAAGTAACCGAGGGCTTTAGCCCGAGGTACATTTACTCATCGTGATACGAGATATCACTTTATTTTCCGTGTGTAGTACGGCGTTTTACTATGCGAGTGATGTAAAGGTTATTGCCTATACATGTAATAGCCTTATTACATGCACCAGCATAGTAAAAGCATTTCCTTTGAACGGGAGGAATAAAATTTAATTTTTGGCAGAATTGTGACAGTTGATGGTCGCGCCGTTTAAAATTCGCCGCACACCACTAGAAAGGACTAAAAGGGATACAATATTTTTTTCGTGTTATAATTTTGAATCAAACATTTTCTCCCCAATTTTTTTTTTTATATTTTATCAGACTCAAAATTCAATTTAAACGATTGTCGTAATAAAATATTTTTCATGTAAATTGAATAATGTTGGAGGAGTTATAAAAAAAAACGAAATTATTATTTAACCAAAAGATCGTTAATGCAAAAAGACGAAAAAGATTTTTTTTATTATTTCATATTTTTACGTTAAATAATAGTCATGCTCGAACAATGGGCTAGAGGAAAAGGCATTTTGTTCAAGGCATGTTAAATTATTGTTAAAAGGTTAATGTTTCAGTTGTAATTAACATAATAAATTCTCCAGTCGGTTACACAACAGAAAGGTTTAGTTTAAGTCAATTTTGTTTTATTAAAGAAAAAAAAATTGTTGCTGACACAATTTACGAATTGTTGCCTACAATGTATGTTAGACGATGGTAGAAAATCTTACTTCAATTTCATACAACACTTGGCACTTAAAGTATTACGAATGTATATTATATAGCCACGTGTGCTAAGCTGAACATGATTATTATGAAATCGTAAACACAATTCATCTTATTCGTTTGATATTTCTTTGATATTTTTGTTTTCACCGTGTGCTAATCTGTCTTAGAAACTGACTGTTTTCTGTCCCTACATCTATTTCCGTACAGTATTGCTTTTGTCTGAAGGTGAGCCCATATTTACATTATTACATATATAATATACATATTTGGATATTGTGTACTGCAGAGTGTCTGGAGCTTTTTAGGTCCAACAACATTTTTATTACATTAACTCTTCTATCAACGAATCAGTCACATGAAATGATACTATTAGAAGGGTTAGCCACTTATTTCTCGTAAGTCATTCCTCAAGTTTGCCTTGATATTATAACTAACAATGAAAGTTAAACAGTTTGGAAGATTATGGTAAGTCCACGCTTCGGACTTTTAATAGGTACTCTTCTTTTCAACAAGTAATTAATAAGTAAAACGAGTCGATGCAATGAAACTTTAATGTTCAAACTATTTGTCTACATTCAGGCGATTGATTGATTAGTATTCACGTACCAAGCGGAACATTAATTTACATGCTTTCGTGTGAATTTTGTTAATTCGAGGCGAAGCCGAGGTCAATAAACACACGAAAACGAGACTTTTCATTTTTATCCCGAGTTATGTAATGGATTTTACATGATGAGGGCGTCGAAAGTAGTGCTTGAAACATGAAAAGACCGGTTTTCAACGCATGTAAACAACTATTACATAACTAGGGAAGAAAAGTTGACAAGAGAATTTTTCGTATACATTTTGTTGATTTGAAAAAGCGTTTCGTTTCGTTTTACTCCTGCGTTTCGAGCTTCAAATTATGTAAATCGTGAGTGAGTGATACATGAGAAAAGTGAGCACTTTATGAAAATATCGGTACGAAACGCACAGGCTATAATTTCAGCTAAGAGGGATGGCCATTTATTTCAATTTTTTGCAGATGGATATGTCACCTGTATTCGACCGACAATATAAATAGTGATCTCTGGAAAATCAGGTATTATATAGCAAAATGTGTTAGCAAACAAGTGCAGTAAAAGATTGTTAAAAGTACTTCGAACGAAAGAAGTAGCAGACTCAATATCTTAAAATAAAATGACTAACAAAATCCAATTACATTCGTAAAATGAACTTACTCATGTCTACAAACTTTTCATTTTCAAACAAACATTTCGTCATAAGATTTTATTGAGTCAATCCAGTTTAACCATCATCATTGGGTATGGAAATACTTAGATTAAATTATTGGATTACAGATCGAAGTGAATCAGAATCTCATTTTGTGTTATGACTGAGGTAAATTCAATATTCAGCGTCTTTTCTTTCTCAATGATTATTGGAATACTTTAAGTCTAGTAGCGACATTTGAAACTCACTGGAAACATTCTTTTTGCATTCAACTAGTTCATGAAACCCTCACATTGTTTCGAAATGAGAATTATTTTCTCAATTGGTTCATTCATTCTGTGAATCCTATCGTATGCAATGCACATACAGAAAGTTCAGTTCATGTGGCAACAGCACGCAATAATTGAAATAATTGTTCATTATCAAGTTACTTACCAGCTAAATATCTATCACTCTGAGAGCGGGAACAACGCATACTCTGAAATTAAACGGGAGACATTAGATGGATGCAGAAAAACGGGTGTAGCTATGTTATGACGAGAATATGGGCAAATTTTGCGTGTATTGAACAGATATTTTTGGCTCTAGGTTAAAGATGAAGCTCCGGGCCATTGTTCTGACCGAGTTATTTTACCTGGAGTTATTTCGACCGTTTTTTTTTTACTGACCACAAACGTATGGTCTTTTATGTTTGTACCATTTTTATGCTTTTAAGGTCAAAGTTTGAATTTTGGTCAAATATTTGTATCCTAACAAAACTTCCACAATTATTGGACAGTTCATTGGGTTTCTGGTGTGTTGTTTTTAATGTTTTCTTGATCAAATATTTCAGCAAACAGTTTTTCATAGATCCTTTCAACCAAGGCAGCTATCTAGCAATATCACACCAATTTTTTACAAATTTAGTGGGCCAAAAAGGAGTACAGTGTCCGCTTATAAATTTCATTATTTTAGAAGTGTTTGACTACAGTGTAATGGAATTTGCAACCGGACACTGTACGAATTTTTGGCCTCCTAATTTTGTAAACAATTGGTGTGATATTGCTAGAGAGCTGCCTTGTTTCAACTGATTTCACTAAATATTTTCATAGCTGCTATGGTCATTCGATTTTACTCATTTTGTTCATTTTCGAACTCGCATAGCGTTAAAAATCATGGAAATGGATGGATTGTGGAATCGGTTCAATGTTTTCTCACCAAAAAATGGTAACTAAGAATAGGAGTTTTATAAATTCAGATGCAGTGGATGTAAGCGAAATTTAGTTAGGAATTTGCTTTAACAGTTTTTCAGCTGGCCCACTAATACAGATGATACTGGTTTATACGGGTGAAATAGTTCTGCGCACGCGCAAACATTGGATGCCTCTGTTGCATGAATCATTGTATGAATCTCGAATTATGACACACAATGCGGCCTTGTCAATACAGATCTAGAGCCTAATAGAATACTTTGCACTCGATGTCACAAATAACCATTTTCGACGTTTCAGTAAATTCATCAATCGGTACCTCATTACAAAGAGCGGCTATTACTGAAAATGGTTACGACGAATAAGAATTCTAGTTTGTAAGGACTATCCGAAAATCGGTTGAAACAAATTCCTGTCTAAATTTCACTGACACCCTCTGTAACAACGAATTAAGTTCTTGAAATCTGAGACCCAAATTTTGGTTACGAAAAGTAAATGCACCCTCAGGAGGTCACACTACCCCTGTTGTGTGGTCTTAGATTTGAAAATATTGTACAAAGATGTTTGTGACACTCAGTCTCTAAAACATCAACTGAGGAAATCGTTCGGGTGTGTGTTAGCTGCATGTTCTTCTCAGACCAAATACTAATTCATCAAATGTAGAAAAAATTAGAAATAAAATTGAAAGAGGAAAAAAATTAATATCTACAATTGTAATCACGTTTCTTTCAAACAATTTAATCATTTGGCATTGATGTTTATCTCCCATGCTGCTAATACACATTTCGTTTCGAACATGTCAAGACTGGATGGAAAACAACCAAAAAATGCCCATATTTTGTATCTTTATATACCCGAAACCGAAAAATACCTTTAACACGAATATTGTATGCATTCATTCACATTGTCTACTCTCGTCATATATTTATAACCAATTCATTCAAATGAAAATATTTATTTTTCGTTTTTTTTTTTTGATTTTGTGTTATTGTTATTATATCATTCGTCGTCTCTTACCTGTAGGTAGTCCTTTTTTCTTTCATTTTTCAGTAGAATTGGCGCCGAATTCGATTTCGTAGTTAGCTCTTGTAAACCGATATTGTGACCGCTGTGCAACGATGCAGTACTCGGAAACGGTTGATCGGACACATTGTGAAAAGATTCATCTTTGCTGCTGTTCTGGGCTTCCTTATCCGTCGATCGTATCGTTGAATATTTGAAATAATTCGTAAAATTGTCCGAATGATGTGCGGCTACTCTCGGCTGTGTGCCGAATCGATTCGACGCATATCTATCATTTTTGCCGACAATATTATTGCATCTGTCCTTCACCAATTCTTCTCTCTCGTCGCCAATACTGAGCACATTGTCAACGCTATCGAAATCGCAGCCGGTCTCGTCGAAATCATTTTGATCCGTTAGGGCGCCGCACAGACTTAACACCTCCAATAGATCGGGGTCGTCGGTTGAATTCATTTTGAAAAATGGACCGGAATGTATTAGTACTGGACTGGTTTGGGTCGTTACACTTTCTGTTCGCACCCACGTGAAATTGTTTAATCGGGATATGGAAAAGGGATCCGGACGCTTCGGCATGCTTCTGATGCGATTCTGTCGAAAAACATTGGAATGAAAATTATGGGAATATTGATGGAACGCTCAAAATTACGTGGTCTTTTTTTCGGAAAATATTTTCTCGATTTTCTCACTTCTTCCAACAGATTCTCCGTCCACCTCACGAAAAAAAAACTCGAGAAACTCTTCACCGAAAAAATAAACTCCGTAAAATTGCAGTGAATATATTATTACCATCTCTGTGATCGGTGGCGTTGACGTATCAAAACCACTTTCCGTATTGCAATTTTCAATTTCCGATGAATCCAATGAGTTACCCGACTTCCCCGAACTCAGCGTTGGATACGGTTCATCGAAAGCCGACGACGATGTGGATTTATTGTCTTCGTCGATGTTCTCATCATTTTTCAATAAATTTTCGTCGGATGTCCAAATGGTCGAGGTAGATTCATTGTCACATTTCTTCAGACTAGTTTGCGTCGATATTGACCGTTTCTCAAGATTGGATGGTTCGTTGATTTTCAGTACGTTTTGGATGGGCACATCGACCGTTCCCAATGTAGTTTTGTCTTTATTTACAATTTCATTACTCGACGTACCGTCCAATTGGAATGACTGAAGTGCAATGCATGTCTGCATGGGAGGAATATAATATGGGTTGAATTTCATTTCGGTTCGCGTAAATATTTAATTCATTTTCAGTTTCATTATAAGATGAAGTCAAACGTAAGAGACTGGTAATTGTCTGGGGATTTTTTTTTCCCCTTTTTAAATCATTCGACAATGGGAACAACGGAATACGTATGCGAGAAATTGTCGTGTTGAATCACTACGTTTGTATTGATTGGGACAATGCCAATAATGGAGAGCAGAAGTCGATACATTAATAATAATATTGCTGGGAGAGTACAAAGAAATTGTCGTGGTGGTGTAGGAAGTATCCTAGGAGAGATGGAAAATTATTGCAGTTCTATTATTACGCTGTGATTTTTTTCAATTTTTGATTTCCTGGTAAAAGACAATCTCGACTCATAAATGTCGAAGTGATGGAATCGCCCATGAACAGAGTGTCCCCTGTGCGAATAACGGATAAACAAAGAAAATTGTTTTTTTTTTTCATTGCAGCTCAAAAGCTCAAATAGTATGCAATCAAATACTTAAAAATATCTCAACCTCCCGCTCTCCGCTCAAAAAAAAAACGTAAATTATGCCATCCAATCACACTTACATGTTTTTTTGGTTTTGGAATATTGCAAACATTTATCTCGCCATCAGCTTTCGCGGTACCAGATGCTAGATTCGATTTTTCGTCATATAATTTGATGTTGTCCAATTCCTTCAGGACATTGTTTGCCCATTCATTGGTTTCTATGTATTTGGGATTATCGTGATCGATTTTCACCTTTGGTTTAATTTTACTGTTTCGTTTTAAGCTACGTCGCCCGCCGGAGCCGTCAATCTCATCGTTTGAATTAAACTGCTGCAGCACATCGTTTATTTCTTTCTGGAAGTGGAATGAAACGAATACTCTTAGTAGATAAAATTTCATTTTTTTTTTTAATTTTTGAGAAAATTGTAACGGCGACACATGAGATAGCAGTTACTAAATTGACCAGGGTCTATTTTTGGGAGGAGAATTTTTACAAAATTTGAAGAAGAAAATTTAAAAAAAATTTGACAAATTCTGGAAATTTCATTTTAAGAGTGATAAAACTTGAACCAATTTGAAAACAAGGGTTCGGCGATCCGGGCGAGCTATAGCGCGTTGGATTCGTCTTTCAATTCTAGACAATACGTATCTTTTCCTTTTTGCTATTAATTGTGTACTTTTGGTGTAAATTGGTAAAATGCAGGCACATGTCATAGGGTAGGGAAAACACTTTTTTAGTATTAACTCGAGGTAGACGATTTTTTAAAAGTTGAAATGTTGTGCGAATGTGCGTCTCTAAAAGACCTATCATTAGAGTATAGGCACGAGTCGGTGCCACTGTACGTTCGGGAGTAAACAATGAAAGTATGGTCGATTTTCGCACAGTACTGCTGGCCTGCAACAGAACATTTCCGTGAAACCGACTATGGGGTGTTGTAGCTGGACACTCTCACTATCATCCCACGTAAACTAAACCTCAGAAAAATTGTGTTGCATTCCAGGAAGTTGCACGAAGTAAAAAGCTGCCCAAACTTAACCAATTTTTTCATAGTTTCGAGTTCAACGAACGGCGTTAAAGTCTGATTGTGATCAAAAATTGTCCTTAAGTTATGCTATTTGCATTTAGTGATCATATCATGAGTCTAGGAACGAACAATGCCATTAATCTTTGTCTACACTCAGCTAGAGTGGCTTTTTTCCGTATGTCTAAAAATTTCAATTTTAAACCGCCTCAAAATATGGTATTAATTAGCTGATTCCAAAAATATGTTTTTTCTAATTTTTGGAATCATTTTAGTGATCCGGAAAAATCGTCAAAGTTTGTATGTAAAAAAAATTTTCCCATATATTTCCATACAAACTTTGACGATTTTTCCGGATCACTAAAATGATTCCAAAAATTAGAAAAAACATATTTTTGGAATCAGCTAATTAATACCATATTTTGAGGCGGTTTGAAATTGAAATTTTCAGACATACGAAAAAAAACCACTCTGGTATGTATAGACAAAGAATAATGGCATTGTTCGTTCCTGGCCTCATGATATGATCACTAAATGCAAATAGCATAACTTAAGGATAATTTTTGATCACAATCAGACTTTAACGCCGTTCGTTGAACTCGAAACTATGAAAAAATTGGTTAAGTTTGGGCAACTCTTTACTTCGTGCAACTTCCTGGAATGCAACACAATTTTTCTGAGGTTTAGTTTACGTGGGATGATAGTGAGTGTGTCCAGCTACAACACCCCATAGTCGGTTTCACGGAAATGTTCTGTTGCAGGCCAGCAGTACTGTGCGAAAATCGACCATACTTTCATTGTTTACTCCCGAACGTACAGTGGCACCGACTCGTGCCTATACTCTAATGATAGGTCTTTTAGAGGCGCACATTCGCACAACATTTCAACTTTTAAAAAATCGTCTACCTCGAGTTAATACTAAAAAAGTGTTTTCCCTACCCTATGACATGTGCCTGCATTTTACCAATTTACACCAAAAGTACACAATTAATAGCAAAAAGGAAAAGATACGAATTGTCTAGAATTGAAAGACGAATCCAACGCGCTATAGCTCGCCCGGATCGCCGAACCTAAGTATTGATTTTCCCCAAAATTGGTTCAAGTTTTGGCGATATCACTCTTAAATAGTTCTTGGGTTAAACTCATCATAGTGGTTTCTTTATACTGCTGCATAGCACGAAGTCTCTAAAGAGCTACAGCAAAGTTTATATGAAAAGTAAATTTGGAAAGTTTGGAGGAATCAAGCGACAAAGTAAAATGATTTGTTTACACTCACAACGACGACGTGTCGTTGTGATCGTTTGGTAGAAACATTATAGAGAACATTTTGTCAGTAATGTTCCCACAAGGAAAAATTGGAACCACTGAGACAATCAATGACGCATATTTAAGGGAAATTGATTTTCTAAATTTTCAGAATTTGTGTTTTCGGTTTATTTTTCCGCTAGCAAATTTGGCAAATTATGGCAGCTCTTAGCAAATTATGGAAAATCAATTTCCCAAAATTAGGTCCTGCCACAAACGGTTAATCTACAAATGAAGGATAAATAATTAAAATATTTAGCTTCCTTCAACCTTTTTCATTCAATTAAAAGGTAGATGCTTAGCTAAAATTATATTCTACATTTATGCAGTTTGACCAGTCTGAGGACAGTTTGTGCAAATTTAGGTAAACTGCTGACTCTTCTCAGGACTGGTCCAACTACAACAAACAAATCTATTCTTTACTGAAAGCCACTCTTTCACGCACGCCTTATCTTATTCAAAAAGGATTCTGGTGAAAAGATGTCATCAAACATGAAATACGAGAAATGTAGACTACAATGTCACCTAACCGAAAGCATACAAGTTGAAGCAAGTTCAATATTCGTGTTTATTTCGCAAACCATCCTTGTAAAATAAATCAGGCAGAACTTGACATAGCCTGCAGTAATTTATAGAAATTGGTTTTGCATTTAATGTTTTCTTTTTTAGTAAGTCCATCAGCAGGTCACCGATAATTAAAAAAAAATCGTCAGCCAGTAAAATCAAATGAACATCATTATAAGTAACACGTCGCGACTGCTGTGACCTGGTTCAAAAATCTACACAAACATGATTATTTGTCGTGTTGATTTCATCGCGATGAAGCTAATCGTTTGGATAATAACTGAAATTTATTTCTGTATTTTTATGATTTGCGAAAAAAAAACCATAAAAACTTAATTTGAAAGGTGTCATGGTCTGTGTTGTCATTAGTAATTTGTACGCAAATGGATATACAATAAAAGTCATAAGAGTCATAACAGTCATAATATTAATAAAAATGACTGAAGTTGTAAATTGGTATATCTAATTAGATTCGAACAATTTTTACTGTTTGCGTACTGTTATCAAATTCTATTTCTCATGAGAAATTATCCTCTTTTCAACCATTGGCGAAGAAGGCAAATAACAGTGTTTCAAGTTGAAAGGTATTTTTATAACGACAAAAAACACTTCGGTATTTTTTCCGTCCGAACATTTTATTATTGCTTTTATATACATTACACATCGAACGCATTATAGCACACACTGTTCTCTCAGCTATTCTGATGGTACTGATACTCATCGGATATTACATTACTTATCAATATCAATAAATGAAATGGCATTTTCAGTGTGACCATTTTTTTATTAATAATATTTCTTGTTAAATTATAATCGTTAATACATTTGATCGGTTAAAGTGATAAAAGGATTAAAATTGTAGAGTGCACGATACAAGTCTTTATGGAGAACGACAACAGGCCGCCGCGATGAGTTGACTGCACTTCAACATAAGATGAATTATAAATGTTTTTATCATTTTAAAAAAGACTTTCCAAAAACCACAAATGTTTTAACAAATGGCAACAGAATAATTTAACAAAAAACCTTGCAGAAATATGCCTTTTTTCAACGCTGGCGAGAAAACAGTCATTTTCTCCCCTTTCTGTCGAAACTTCGATAGCATTTTTTGTGAAAGACCTTCTGTTTACCTCGATAGAAAAGTTGGAAATTGAATATAATTGAATATCGAAACACCCTTGAAATGCAATTTCCAACCTTTTTCCCCTCGGTTAACTAATAATTATTTTATATGTGTGATGTGATTAACCTTATTTTTTTCCACCCAAAAGACCATGAGGAAATGAAGTTTCGTTGACAGTTCGGTGGAAAAAATATCCATTTTTCCCCTCTTGGTTTGACTTTTCTCTCCCGAACTGTCACATTTGTTTTTGTTTTTGAAAATCGTGTAACAATTTCATTTATTTGTTTCATGGAGAAAAGCTGGTAATCGCACCTTGCACATTCACATATGAAAAACGTTGTGTTCCCCTCTGGAAGAAAAAAGAAAACTCCAACTCGAGCGATTAGCAACCCTCACCTATACTCTTGCCGCAAAACGGCGCTCTTGTTGGAATAACCTATTTTTTACCCTCGGTAAACAAATAACACCTCCGTAAAATGAGACATTGCTTCATAGAATTGTGGAAAACTCATTTCCGGGTTACGTAATTGCTTGGTACTTACCAGTTTGTCAAGTGTGAGGATTTAATCTAAAGGGTGAGGCGACATAACTACACGGTCAATATCGTCAGGAACGATATTATCGTTTTTTAGACGATAGTATCGTCTAAAAAACGATAGTATCGTTTTTTGGACGATAGTATCGTTTTTTAGACGATAGTATCGTCCAAAAAACAATAGTATCGTTTTTTAGATACTATTATAAATTTTAAAATATTTTCAGGACGATATTATCGTTTTCTTGACGATATTATCGTTTAAAAAAACGATAATATCGTTTTTAAACGATAATATCGTTTTTAAACGATAATATCGTTTTTAAACGATAATATCGTTTTTTTGGACGATACTATCGTTTTTTTGGACGATACTATCGTTTTTTTTGATGATACTATCGTCTAAAAAACGATATTATCGTTCAAAAAACGATAATATCGTTTTTTTTGACGATAATATCGTCCTGTATGAAAATATCCGCTGGACGATATTATCGTTATTTTCTTTTTCTGAACAAATTTATCGTTATTTTGGACGATATTATCGTCCTGGTCGATAATATCGTTTTTAATTTATTAATTTTTTTAAATTTGAGACGATAATATCGTCCAGGACGATAATATCGTTTTTAATTTATTTAAAATAAAAATTCTAGACGATAATATCGTCCTGGGCGATATTATCGTTCTGGATGGTTGTTGAAGACGAAACACAAAATCTTGTAGATAAACACCTTTTTATAGACGGCAAATATATATTAAAAATTGGTTCATTTGGTTCCGTAAATTTAAATTTTATAATAGAAAAATTACACAGACTAATTATGAGACGATGCGAGTAAAAAAAAAAATTAACTCCTAAGTTCCGACACCGTTCCGGCGCCCGGCTCGCATTGCGGCCCTCCGCTTCGCTCCGGGGCAATGGGCCGGATCGCTCGGCGTGTTAAAACGCTTTTTATGTACAATCTAAGTTGGTATTCATTTCGTAAAAAGATGAATTATTTAGGGACGAACTAGACGCTTTTTTTAAACACTGATGTGTAGGTGATTTCCTCTGACAATTGTTTTTTGATATTTTGGAAGAGAATTCGGTTCTTGCTGCACCTCTGAGTAAAATTAAGTCCTGGACAATATTACCACCCAAAACTAAACGATAATACCGTCCTGGGCGATATTATCGTTTTTTTAAACGATAGTATCGTGCTGGACGATATTATCATTTAAGAAAACGATAATATCGCCCAGGACGATATTATCGTTTTGGACGATATTATCGTACAGAAAACGAAAATATCCATTAGATTTTCTAGAACGGTAATATCGTCCAGAAAACAATAGTATCGTTTTCTGAACGATAATATCGTCCAGAAAACGATACTATCGTCCAGACAATATTTTAGAATTTTCCAATTTAGACGATATTATCGTCCTGGATGAAAATTTTTTGGACGATAATATCGTTTTTTTGGACGATACTATCGTCTAAAAACGATATTATCGTTTTTTAGACGATACTATCGTTTTTTAGATGATAGTATCGTCCAAAAAAACGATAATATCGTTCCTGACGATATTGACGGTGTCGAAATGTCCCGCCACCAATCTAAAGATATAAATGAATTTGTAAGCAATAGTAGTTTATGTACACGTACTGGCTTGGAGATTTTTATTTTGACGAGCGTGGCGTTTTAAGATCATATTTTTACTTTGACCTGAATGACCTGACCATACAGGTCAAAATAACAATATTCAAACCAAATCAACACGAGTTTCCGGGGGTTGTAGCGGTACAAATCATATCTCTAGATAAACGTTTGTCTATTGCAATAAAACAACTAATTGATATAATGAAGTACATAAAATACTTGTAGCAATGCTCGCGTACGTAACGCTCCTCTTAGCTCTTATGTACTTAATTATAGCGAGAATGTACCTTCCAGAGCTTTTATCTCTTTCCTTTGTATTTTGCACTAGAAAGCCATTTTCAATTCTTCTTGGCCTTCATTGAAAGGACTACGGAAGTGACATTAATGAACCTTCTTGAAATTCTTATGCAATTTCGAAAAAAAATTCAATTCTTCGAAATAGATTAATTAAAATGAGTGCTATAAAATGTGCCGCTAGATAAAACAATGAACAAATCGAATGAAAACATAAACTTTAACGTAGGATACTTATTACGATTTTCTTAATTGGGGGCAGATGAGCAGCTCATGGCCAATGATATAAATAAAAAGTTCCGCGAAAAGTGTAAATAGCATCTATCTACTTCTAATTTGTCCTACACAATAAGTACTACAACGCCGACGACAAACCACACATTTTGCTTTATACTTTCTACTGATTTAATATTTTATGAATATTAACCAATGTGATCCGTACTGGAGTCCACTATATACAATATCGCCGTATAACATAGTCGCAATGGGTATAAATGTGGGATATGACCGTTAAATTATTACATTAAATGGATTTTCATCCACAAAAGTCACATTTATTCCCAACTGACCATGAGAATGGTAAATAAAAATTATTATTTTCCGCTTTAATATAAAAACGAACAACACGAAGGAAAATATTTTAGTTTATAAGAATAACTCGAAACAACAATAAGTCATACGCATCATATCAAGTAGTGACTTCACATTACAATACAAAATAAATCAAGAAAAACTTTGTGATTCGAAAAAGAAAATGCCGAGATCGTAAAAGAAAATTCAAATTTTTTTTAAAAACTGTGCGCCCCTCACTCATCAGAAAGGATTTAACAAAAAACGATGATTATTTTGATAATTTGCCTCATTCCGGCAAATGTTTTGTGCGTTCCGTCGCTTGTGAAAAATGCTAAGACAGCCGCTAAGCCCGCCCAGTTATCCATGTGTCCATCGACCGAGTCAGACGTTAAAATTTCGAAAATTAGGAATGACGAAGTACATTTCGATGATAATCGAACACGACGCAATGCACCCGATATTGAGCCACCCATTCAATGGAGCTACCTTCGACAGTATATTTGTGGACCGACCAATTCCAATTGTATGAGAGATGAGAGGTATACTAACTGATTCTATGAATGATTCATTGAACGATATTTTTAATGGAAACATATTTTCTATATAAATTTGCACTGACGTTAGCTTATTATCATTAAGCGAATGAAAATGTTTAGAGTTAATTTAATTCACGAGAGGAAATTTTGCTAGAGTTGGAGCTTAAGCAATGCGAATAAATTTGCTTCAATTTTGCTGTTCTAGTTTCGTCTGTGTCAAAAGGTAAAATTAGTGGAACGATATGAATGGTGTGTATAGTGATCGCGATTTGAATGTTTTAATTAAAATAATATTTTAATTTCATCGAAAGCATGAATGAGAGACCGCCTTTTGAATGAATTCGAATACATTTTAGAAATAAAGTCAGCAAAAATAGAAGAATCATACGATCGAGTGGCTAATTTTTCAATTCGTATTAATTACATTGGATTGCGGTGAGGAAGACGATGAAAATTCAAATTTTTCTGTTACAACTTTCAAGGCCCAAGGATTTTAATAGACTATTTGAAATTCCATAAATATTTTTCCGATCATTAAGTTAAATATCTCATTCCAAACCGAAGATAGCCGAAGTCGTATCTGGTTTCACATTTTAATCTCAGAGCTATTAAATCTTTCCAATCGAAATTTTTAATTTTTCAATCTCCTGAAACTTAAAAGCTTCTAATATTCGGGATTCGGCTGAGATCTGAAAGTATTGAGACGTTCCTACAACGACGTTAAATCTAGGCGATCAATTCTCAGTATTTTTAACCAACAAAGCGTATATTTCAGCTAACAAAGTAAAATTTTTGTATCAGATATTACATCGTGCGAGGGGTGACCGACTAGCCGAAATGATGACAAATCAATTACTTATTCCTTTTAATTAGTTTCAATTCCTTTTATTACTTCAACTACCGGATTAACACCTATGCTTGCCGGATTCGCCCCTCAATTCCTATAATTCCAATTAATTTCTTCAATTCCACGAGTCTTCGAAATAATGGCACGATATTTTCCGTTATTAATCAATTCCGTTGCGACATATTTTTTTGTCGGAAAAAGTTGGTGACTCAATATAAATATAGTTGTCAAATAGAGACTAAAGTTAAAGGAGCGTTTTGTAATGAATAGGTTCTTTTGAAACGCTTTCGGCGAAACTAAAATTTGGGATAGCTATGTTGCAGCTTCCCGGATACTCCGGTAAATAATTTTACTATGCTGGTGCATGTAATAAGGCTATTACATGTATAGGCAATAACCTTTACATCACTCGCATAGTAAAACGTCGTACTACACACGGAAAATAAAGTGATATCTCGTATCACGATGAGTAAAAGTACCTCGGGCTGCCGCCCTCGGATACTTTTTCTCATCTGGATACGAGATATCACTTTACTTCCCTTGCATAGTAATGTACTAGTAATCGATGAAAATACAAGAAATTGACCAGAATTGACTGGAAATACGTGAAATTGATGGAATTGTAATTCCACGGAATTTTGAAAACCGACACATTTTCTGTTCATGTGTTTTACTTGAGTTTCTGATTTATCCATATAAAAATACATGCAAAATTCACAAAAAACCAATAAACCACAAAACAGAAAATGTGTCGGTTTTCAAAATTCTGCGAGTGTATAAGGAATTGACCAGAATTGACTGGAAATACATTAAATTGTAAGGGAATTGAAAGCAAATTAGACTAAATACAGATAAGTATGATGATCGGAAAAATGGTACTTTTTTCCGATCATCATACGTATCCTTATTTACTATAATTTACTTTCAATTCCTTACAACTTAACGTATTTCCAGTCAATTCCGGTCAACTCCTTATAATTCCATCAATTTCTCGTAATTCCATTAATTACAATTATTTACCGGATACTTCGCCAATTATTTTAAGAGTGTGCAGTCAATTACCCGAGTCGGTTACCCCTCGAGATCGTGACGAATTTCCGTTCGTAAAAGGTTGAAGCATCGTCGTGAAACTTCACCGAATCGTTTGATTTTGTTTGTTATTTCTATTAAATGTGCGAAGTGCTCTCTTCGAATTTCAATAATTTCAAACAAAAGCTAAACAGAAAAAAACTTCAAAAAACTGTATGTTAAGTGGCACCACCAAATTATTATTATATAATGTAAGTGCCATTGTAGACCACATACTCGTTGATGCATAGTTTTGCGTAAAACAATTTTCAAATTAAATGTATACAATCAGTTTACTGTGACAGTGGAATTTATAAAATTTGTGAAAACAATTAATTTGGACTGCATTTCTGATGCGTACATCCAATAAGTATAACATAAGTATGTAAAGTAAGCCGTACGTGAACGGTCTATAAGTTACGCATTCGTATTAATAACATCAAATTTTGCTTCAATTTTGCATCAGTTTTGATCGTGTACCAACAGCTCGTGTCCAAAAAAAGTCCTGACGTTCGAGAACATGTTAGCCCTTTACTCTAGCTGCACATAGCAACATGAAAGAGCCCTAGATATGAATTTTAATGACATCATCTGTTACATACAATCAGGGCCGGATTAAGACTTCGGGCGCCACTGGGCTATTTCGTTTCCGGCGCTAAATATAAATATATCGTTAAAATTTCCAGCGCCAGTTTTATCCAGCGCCAGGGGGCTAAGCCCCTATAGCCCATCGTGTTAATACGGCTCTGCATACAATAATCTGTGACTAATGTGACGTTACACAGCAAAATGTATTTTTAAACTAATGAAGTAAAAGATTTTAGAATAAGAAACAAAAAGTAATAAACTCAATGTTAATGCTGGTGAGGTTGGTATGTCGTCTGTAAACATCTTATAATGGCTTAGGATTCTTTAGTCGTCCAGTATGACGTTAAACGCTTGAAAATATGAGGAGACACTGCTTATAACGAATTGCTGTCGTTTTATTTGACTATTTAGGAAGGTTCTGACATTAACAGAGTAACTTTATTAAACTAAAATTTCCAGCAGGTTACGGCCGGATTTTCTAAAGAAAATTTCAAAAATTGCATCGTACGATTGGGCGTCAAAAGGATTTCCAATTTCGAAAGAACACTTTGCAGATGGAAATCACTTCAACAGTGTCAATTTGTCGGGTCGTCGAGAAGGTCCACTGTATGTCGAAGAGCCGAATTTCGTCTTGGTGAAAGAAGAACCTCAATCCGATCTTCTGGGTAAAATATTATAATTTGTTGATATTTTTATTAATGTTTCGTTTCGATGAATGCTACGCTCAGCATTCAACATTTAATATACAAATAGTACGAATGCGTTACCCGCATTACTAACATTCAATGATTCACATTATAACGTACATGCGGTTGTAAAAGATGTAAAATTGTCATTTTACAGACACATTTTATCGAGACGATCCATTCATTCCACAGAGAGGAAGAAAAAGCGATAATAAATCGAAGCTTGTCAATTCGTTTAACGGAATGCTGACGCCTACACCCAAAGATAGAAATCTCTTACAAAATCACCCAGCAAACACAATGACTATGACTCGTCAATTTGAACAAAGCAAAAAATTAGCATCGCCAATCTACGATATGTGCTGTCAGCAAGGAATGTATGGTAGTACTGGCATTTCTAAGTTATGTTTTGTTCGATGCTACAGCAGAGGTATGAAGGTGGATATGGAAGACATTGAAAATTATGATTATTCGATGCCTCAGGAAGTGGAAATAATTTAGGATTAACCGAACGTCAGGACATTTAAAGGTAATGCATTCTTGCTTTGATTGGAATTGATTAAATTGATGCTTTGAGGTCACTTCCAATTCAAACAATTACTAAGGAACAAGAATTTATTTAAGAGCAACAACTACTTGAACCTAGACACACACTCAACTGTTTACTCCTCACGTAAAATAATTCAAGGTAATATGCGCTTACCTACAGTCCATCGATCATTGCTACATTCTTTTGGTGTAAAGGCACAGAAAATAGTACCAACCGATGCCTCGAGTAGACGACGGGAACTATGTTGGTGACCAAGCTCAAGGAATCATTGCTCTTAAAGCTAATATGAATGATCAAAGAACCTTGCATTCAATTTCCAATATTTATTAGGTGTACTTATAGCGGTATACTGACAGGACAAGACTTGAAATTAATCAATAAAATCCGAAACTCTGTAAGTTCTCAATTGAGATTCATTTGAAGGTGGGTAGAATCTGACAACCGTACCATTTCTTTTTTAAGAGGAATTTCTTGAAATGGACTGCATTTTTTAATTGAAATATGCTATTCTCGTTGTTCTTTTTTCTCGTTTAGTCGTTGATATTCGCAGAGGATTTACATTTTGTCTACTCAGAGGAAAATATGAAATTCCAATGTTAGGCCAAGCCAAGTTTTACATGAATCATGGATTTCGATTGAGATGTTTGAGTGGTATATTTCTGGTAATGTACTCCGACCTCCCACACACAAGTGCTGTGGCAAGTGAATTTTCTACAGAAGGTGGAAATGTTTAGGGAAATCTTATAGCACTCATTGAGCAAAATCATTGCGAAATCGTCGGGAAATCGTCGCATTGTTTTTGATCGGATTTCAGGTAAAAGCAAGCGATTTGATCATCCACAGATTATTTTGCGGCAGTAATTAGGAATTTTAAATCTTAAAAAAAATCGGAAAAATTTCGAAAAAAAATCATATTTTTTCGATAAATTCTTCGGAATATCTTCAATATTTTTTACGAAATTTGTCAGAAAAAAATACAGAAAATAAGCCCTGCTTAGTTATGCAGTAGTGTCTCTATCCAAGAAGAGTCTAATATTGTGTACACAGCCCAATCTAGTTTACTGTGAATTTGGGTATATTCAAACGAAGCTATTAATAACCAACGAGTTTCAATCATTATTCCAAATTTTTCTCTGTGTTCATTCCAGCAACTGTGTCTCAATTCTTTTCTCTTACACATTATTTTAAACGAGAATATAATATTCCTGTCAATATTATACACATTTATTGAATCGTCTAATTCATTTTCTCTGTCATTCTCTGACACCACATCTGTCTCGCTCTCCTATTTAATTGCTAAAACATTGTAACATTGTAAAAATGTTAAAATTATCTTTTATTTTCAGATAAACACAAAAATTGCAAACATTCTATACTTTAATTGTCGGCACATTTGACTGTCTCAACACAATTTAATTCTTTCATCAATTTCCAAGTGGAATTTAGCTGTTGTACTTTAAGGAAAATTTAAAATAAAAAAATTCAAAAAAATAAATAAATTCAAAACACAAAACTTATTATTATTCAAACCGTAAATTAAAATATATTTTTAATGTAGCTTGTGATTATTAATAAACACACAGGCAAATAAAAACATTAAAACAAATAACGAATTATGGGCAACATTATATATATTATCGTTTATAACAACATGTATAATATAATATATAACCAAACAACGAGACTTCCATATCATCAATTTATTGTAATAATATTCTTAATTGAGTCAAATATGTTTATTTGTCGTCTCCACATCATCTAATAATGTACAAAATGGTATGTATAGAAATAATGATACAATCGCATCGCATGATATACTCTCGTTGCATATCTCTGCTAGGTTTTGTGTCTTTTTTTTTCTTTTAAATTTTATTTTATATTTCTCTATTCCATTTATGAAGCCTTTTAATATGAACAACAGAGTTGAGAAATAAATCAATGAAAATTTACTAATTTGGTTGTTAGAACGATTACTGTTACAGTTGAGAAATAAATCACAGAACATTTTCCTCTATTTCGGCTGATCTAACAGCTTTTATAAATGCATGGTGTTTAAATAAAATGAATTCGAAATTAGGGGGGATTTTAAATTTGCCATCGGCAATGATATTACAAAGAACTGTGACAGTGCAACAAGATCGCATCAACGAATTATATCAATTGCCATTGTCAGTCTGAAGAGATCCATCTTCCAGGTGTTGGTCTAACTTGCACATAGAAAATTTCACGATTTTACAAAGAAATAGTTTTTTAAAATTGGTCCACGGCACTGAATTCAATCATTCAAGTATGATGCTTAGGGCTCATTATCAAACAAATATTATCCATACGTACTGATACATACATCCACAGTATTTCGATGCATTTCATTGAGAAGAAGGAGATGCATCGTTATGTATCAATTGGAAATGTAAATTACAGCAGCGCAGATGTGGTGTCACCTTTGTGTGTTTTATTGATAATATGAAACTTTCACTTCAGCAGATTAGATTTTAATAGTATTGACAGTGACGAGAAAAATAAACGATTACCACTGGCTAATCTCCTTGTAAGGAGTATGTTATAACAATTGAAGTAGAAGATCTGTACATGGTTTGATCGAAAGGAAGTAAAGGATTCGATAATTATATTCTGATAATTACAGTTTATTCATGTCAGAGTTTTAAATGTACCCAGTCAATTAAGTTCTTCCCAAATTATGAATTTTTGGCGCAAAATTTAAAATTTCTATCGCGAATTCAAATATTGCGCAATTTGTGAAGAACTTAATTGACTGGGTACATTAAAAACTCTGACATATCGACAATCTTCAGAAACTGTGTAAAAATGAAATGAACAAACTGTATAGGCAGAGAAATTGATTTGTTGTATAATTTTACAAAATTTTCTAATGGTGAATACTGGAAACTTTCAGCAAAAATAGAACGAATCCTATTCTTTGGTATTGGTACACAATGTGTATCTCACAATACTTTTAAATACAGATAAAAATTCCGTTACATTGTTTGCATAAGTCTTTCCTGATCGGACAGTGTGTGGTTCTCTAATTCTGAATCTGCAGTGAAAACATTAATACAGAAGTCCTTGTCACACGCGCTGTCGTTCGATTAGGAAAACCATTAAACAAAATGGAAAATTAGAATTCCATGAAGTGGCTGGTTTTAGGATGTTAGTCTCTGTATTTCAAACTTTGATGAACTTTTTTTTTCGAAAATTTCGTTCTAACATGTGTATTAGCCTTTTCAGTGCATCAGTAATTTTATCCATGTGTCGACAGACAAAAATTGGCTGAATTTTTGGATAATCTTAACTAACCAGTAATAGTGATGTGAGTATTCTAATTCGTGAGTTACACAATCGTTTTAAGGGAGGTTTTAGAGTGAGTTTAAAAATAAGAAATAAGAAAGAAAAACCAAAGTTGTTTGCTTACCTTCACATTTTCCAAATAAAATTCCAATTCAGCGTACGGATTGTCGGAATTGTGATTTTTGCAGGCTATTTTCCTTGATCCGACATCCGTATTAAAACTAGCACCAACAGTTACATTATCACATTTTTTATCTACTTCCTTTGCTACAATGTTGCTGCGACCATTCGACTCGTTCCGATCATTTTCGAATTTCATTTTGAAATCAGGCTTTTTGTACGTTTGTTTCTCCAGAAGATTTTTGTGATTTTCTGTAATAGAATCGGAAGCACAAAAAATTGTATAATTTTCCACACAAAAAAGAAAAGAAAAAGAAGAAACTGTGGGCAGCGGTCGCGTACTTGAAAACTGTTAATGGTTGAGTATTTTTTTCGCTGAAAAATTTAAAAAAAGAGCACGGGACCGATGCCATTCATAAAAATCAAAGATTTCTGCGCGAAATATACTTTACACCGATTCAATCACATCAGATCGCAACAAAATTGAAAAATGGAAAAATAATTACCGATCTTCGGAACGGGACTTTCTTCACATGCAGTGCGAATGCATCTAGTTTTGGCTGCACAATCGATTTCATCGGAAAGTTTACTGACCCCATTGCTGCCCGGATGGATATCGGCATCAATGAATTCAAAATTTGCCGTGCTCAGCAATGCACATGACGGCGATGACGGCTCTTTCTTTATTCTGTTCGACTCATTGTTTGATGACACGGAAGCCTTCCGGTTATCTGCAGTATTCGTATAAAAATTTGACATTGCCAACCCATCGATACAAAATCTGCAATTTAAAGAAGACGAAAAAAAATATTACATTTATGAATTATTTATGGCAAGAGACGATGCACATACGGGTATATAAACTCGTATGTGTACATAAATACACATCAAATATTATAAGAAATGCATTTACGTTGAATTACATTAAAAATATTTCAGAGTTAAAAGTTTTGATTGAATGTTGTCGATGCGGAAAAATCCAACTTTTAATTTATCAAGTCATTGTTATTTCAAGAAATGAACGAATTACAAAACATCCATTCTTGTTTCAATTGTTTTGTTTCAGAAAATCAAAAAAAAAACCAGATGGTTACGCAAGACTCGTACGCATCCGTATAAAATGATTCGTGCTCTATAGTAACCGCATACACTGTACAACTAAATTTTCAAGGGGACACTGTCCAATTTTAGGACTCTCAATTTTGTAAGCAATGTGTGCGGTCAGCTGGTGACCTCTTCACTTTTATTACGATCTGTACACATGCGCACATAAAGAAAACAGCAATATACATACAAAATTATTGTAAAGTTCACCAGCTGTTGCTAAATGTGCACACCGAAATTAGTTACTGATTGTATACACTATTTTGGGAAAGGTGGTTCTGCATCAACTACGGCAAAATATGCTTTAATTGACCACCAGAATTCATCACAATTCTCATAGTTTAAAGTGGCAACCAATTACATATGGAAGAAATTGAACGACCGACTGTATCGAAACTTTCGGACCTCACTCTAGTTGTCACTTTAGAACCAGTGTACAGTAGGAGTCGCTTATGGGATAATTTGTTTATGGTCTGGTCACTTACAGATCATTAGGTATTTATAAATCGTGGCACTTCGTACTGGTCTAAAAGAATTGTATCTTCTCACATATGTGTATGAAGCAAGGCAAACGACATACACAGTCGTCATAGCACACAACATATAAGTTTTTTTTTTCTAGAAAAGAACCAGAACAACAACGTTGCGCGCAGTTTATTAAGTCATGAGTCATAATAAAAACATACCATCGATGTCTGTTATACGATTCAATTTTGAAATTTTGTGCATAATAAAAATTAATAATGGTAATATATTCCTTCTCCTAATGTAGGCTAGGCGCAGTACGTATATATATGCATTACGCCTCTGCATTTGATTATGAATTCATCTCTTCCTTTTCAAAAAAAAAGTACCGCATTATCTCTCTATGCAGACAATTTGTTTTTTTAATTTTTTAAATGGAAGCATTGTTTCGCTTTTCGATTATAATTTTCTCGTATAAAATTCCCAGTATCACAATTTGTATTCATTTGTGGGCATTTTGCAAGAGCGACGAACTTGCGTCTCTTTTGTTATCAGATTGTTTATAAAAATTTCAATTTTGTTTATCCGAATAAAAATGATTTTAAAAAAAAATGAAAATTGACGCACACATAACGTTTGATTGAAGTGGGTGCATCATTTGGCAATATCATCCGAAAGGGCACACAAAGTAATTGTTTGTGTTGTCATACTTATTTCTACGAAAATTTTAGCATCATGTCGCAAAGTGTATTTGCGATTAGTAACTCAAACCAGTCAGAATGGAACGATGCACATTGCATTCCTTTTTTCACAGCATCCCACAGAAATTCTTCATCATTTCATTGATATAGCCATTAAAATATGTCGGCGCGAGAAAAGTTATTAGTCTGGGTTAAATTGTATTTCTTCTATCTAAGTTCTTAGATAATTTTTAGATTTGACGACTGTCAAATGTTATCTGTAACATCTGTAAATGGGACTCAAAAGAGATCGATCTGGACTGAACTATATCATGATCTGAAAATTTCGTAATTCAGATCAGATCACTTTAAACTGAATCTGATCCGAATCTGTCGGATCCACGTTTTACAGGCCAGATCAGTTCAAAAACTGATCTGACAATTTGAAATTTATATATGAAAATGTGCTAAGATTTCGTATCAATCTGAAAACGAAACTGATCTGATTATTAATTAACCTGTCACAGACGGCAAGCATATTAACAGTTTTACCATTCAAACTATTACTTCATTTGATAGAATATTTTCAGAAATTGATTTCAGATATCTTTTACTTCATTTGTTTTGAACATGATTTTTTCTATATATCAGATGACAGGCCTGTAACCTATAACCTGTAACAGGTTATAACGGCATAAAATTAAATTTTCAGATTTCAGTTTGAATTCAGACCAGATCAAAAAAGAGTGTCAGATCAGATTCTCTAGTCCTACGCAAAATTAGGCAAAAAATCTTATCATCATCTCCGACTCGCGCTACAAACTTCGTATGCGTCAAAACTATAATCTCGATGGAGGAACGTAACATATTTTCCTTAAAGTTTGTTTGACCACACGAGCTGGAGGTTAACCTGTTCACCAAACTGTAAAAAGGCCGAAACTTGTTTTGAGTTTCAATAATTTCATTCGGGCTGGGTTCAGGGCGGGTAGGGTATATTTGGTGGATTGTTTTTTTATATCAAGTCTATTATCAGAATTCCAAATTAATTAAATTAAATTAAAAATAAATTCGGGCTGGAATCGGGTCTATGCATATTTTCTATGTCAGAACAACAATACTTGCATGTGTGTACTCAATTGGACATTTCAAACACAGTGTGTTTCAGCAAGTATTGCCCTTAATGAATCTTGGAGCCTTTAATTGTCGTTCGTGATGTCTGTCGCCTCCCGCAGTTCTATATACTTGAAATTATTTGTTTCTATTTTTTTCTCTATTCACACGAAAACCATTCCATATAGCCTACATACCCATCATCATCTCATTAAATAAAACTTCGTTAAAACTAATGCTACATGATTCACGCTTTACATTCACACGTTACAGACCTACGGTTATATTAATCTATCATTGGTGAAAATAAAGAAAATTATGGAAATAAAATGAAGAGAAGAAGAAGAAAAGAAAAAAATAATGTAAAATAACCTGATCAGTTGTGTAGGAACGCGAACCTTACCTTACCTATTGTATTTATTACTGTAATTTCACTTCAATGCATAATAATAATCGAAACGAACTCTTTTAGAAAATTGTCCCGTCGAAAATAATTCCATATCAAAAAACAACAATATAACACTCTATACCATCAGCTAACCGATCGTTTGAACGCGGCAAGCCTATAATTATTATAAAAGTTTCTTGAGGGATTAACTTGTCTATATAATTTCGTGTCTTTTCTTTTTCTCTTCTTATAAGATCTTCGGTTTTATATAATGTTATATTTTGACACATCAACAACAATTTTCTTTTTGTGTTTATGCTCCATGCATTCTATACTCTCTTACAATTATTATGGTGACGATTATTTTCAAAACTCAACTTTGTTGAATTTTGATTTTATTCCATTGTTTAAATTGAATGGAATAAAATCAAAATTCAACAAAGTTGAGTTTTGAAAATAATCGTCTCATATTATGTGCGTGGTATAACACGATTAGAAAAGACATATACTATAATTACCGATGACAAATCAATCGTATACTCGCACGAACATCGGACGAATTGCCCTTTGAGTTGTTGAAGTTAACTTTGTTTAAATGTCCATTTTTGCTAAATGAAATAAGTTAACTTGGTCGAAATGTCCATTTCTGCTAAATGTAACATCGGAATATCTAATTTTGTTAATTGGATATCAGTTTACACTGATCGATCTGGACTACAGATCGGTTTTTCCATAATTAGACCGATTAGACCCTTCACATATTGTTGGGATTTAATGTTTTCTGTCATCATCATCGATTGTAGTTTTGTGCAGGGGGATATATCTGCGAACAATAGCTACATCGAATGGAAAGATTGGTGCTGATTTTGATGACTACACAGCCTTCATATGTTCCTTCAACAGAGTTTTTTGACCTCATTTTCGTCGCGCGTTTTTGATATCCTTCCCATATTTTCAAAATATACCACACATTTTATAGTACCACTTCCTCCAGCTAAGCTTTCAAAATTTTCGCAGAAAACAATCTTCAAGATTATTAATTCCATTATCCTGTTTCGTCTTTCTAGAGTCCCCCTCGCTTTGACTCATTTTCTCATGGACTTCTTTTATCGCCAATTACATGGAACATCTTAAATTTATTATACCGTCGCTCTCACGTACTGCAGGTATCTTCAAGTCTTAACAAGAAAGAACTATCAGTAAGTGGGCGGTTTTTGTTTCCAAATTATGTCGACTGTCAGTTACATTACTTCCTAATTAAGCAATTATTCGATCGCTTTTAAGTCTGTTTTTCTTTAAATTATCGTAAAATTGTCAAGTAAAAACGATATCGACAAAATTATATGGTTAAGAAAATATGTAGCGCGCGAGGGATATGCCAGTCATTTATTAATATACATGATTGACGGGGAACACAAAAAAAAGAATATAATTTTTCGTAGAACGGGTTAGTGAGCTTCATGCGCATTCGTTATTGCAATTATTGGCGATAAAGAAAAGAATTACACGTTTATCCTGGAAAGATGCCGATGTAATAACAATAATTTCCTATGTCACCTGTTAGCTGAACACCGTTACAAGAGAAAAAAAAATTAAATTGATTTCTCTGTTGAAAGTTTTTTTTTTAAATTTATTTATTTCATTTTACTTTTTCTTATTAACTCACTCAACGAAGTTCGAACAAAATGATGGAGTGAAATTCGATTAAATAAATGGCTTATAATAGGCAACTCTGAGAATCGGTTTTGTGTCACACTATTAATGAAAAATATTTTTTGTATATCGTCGTATAAGCAAATTATGTTCGGACATTTAAAAGGTATAGATCAAAACATGTAGCTATGTCAAGTGTTAACTACAGCAACGACACAAATAAACCATTTTTCTGGATAACATTTCTTTATAAAAGTAAAAAATACAGGTTGAACTATTGAAGTAGTAGATTTTTTGTCGATCTGTTGAAAATACAAGGTACGTTATGGAAATTTATACATGATTTCTTTGTGCAGCTGTTCCCTGGCTGCTATACAAACAAAGGTCTATTATTCTTATAACTATTACCATGCGCATGTGTGTAACTAGTGCTTTTTTGTTTGCATGAGCGGCACAGCTGGAAAAGAACTGAAACAAATTCATGACTGAATTTCACTGACGTTCCCCGTAATTGAGTAAAGTGTGATTGATTCTACCTATAATTCTGATATTCTCACGCTCACCCTCTTCGAAAAATTGATGTCACACTCGCACTTTTGTCAATTCAAATTGACTGGGTTAAATAGGTATAAATATAGTGACAAAATTCGAAAACCAACAAATCTAAGAATTTTAAGTTTCAGTGTAGAATCCACGGCTAATTGTTAAATTTACAGCGAATCAATTATTCCCTTGACTGAAAGTCATGGGTCTTACGGATGATAAACACCCTAAAATGTTTGTCACACAATGATCACTACTATGATTGAAAATGCATGAATGTATGACCAAAAACCTTAAATACAGAAAATGTTTGTCACACTTTGATGATTCGTTGATAACACGATAACTTGAGTAATTTTCGACGAATTTCCAAAACCTTTTTTTAATCGACGGGGAATTAAATTGCTGAGGCTAAGTTTGAAGATGGGTCGTAACGGGCTGGTGATCTTAGAGATATTCCCAAAAGAATTTTTGTCTCGTTCCTTAATAACACGATAACTTGACGTAATCCTCAACGGATTTCCAAAAACTTTTTTTTTAATCGACAGGGAATAAAATTACGAAGGCTACGTTCGAAGATGGGTCGTAACGGGCTGGTGATCTTAGAGATATTCCCAAAAGAATTTTTGTCTCGTTCCGAGATAACACGATAGCTTGACGTAATCCTCAACGGATTTCAAAAACTTTTTTTATTCGACGGGGAATTCCATTCCCGATGATAAGTTCAAAGTTGGGCTATGACGGTCGGAAGATCTCAGAGATATTCCTAAAAGAATTTTTGTATCGTCCCGTGATATTATCGTGTTATTAGTTGAGTAATTCCTAATGGTCCACAAAAGACAATTATCCCACTAAGAAAGACATTTTTGGGTTAAGCTCGTTAATGGAATATACTGGAGTAATATTCTAGGATTTATTCCAAAATTTTGTGTGTGTAATATCTTTATATCGATGATAAGAAAAAAATTAAAGTTTGGAAGTTTCATTTTTATTCAATATGTAAGCAAGAAATTCGCCTCTTTCCAGGGTCTGTATCTCGTGCTGCCTCTTTGATGGTATCTTTTCATCAGAATCCTTTTTTCAAAACACACGACCGCAATAACGACCACGAATGTATTAGCTTTCAACAGAAAGTAGATTTGGTTGTAGTCACTTGACCAGTTCTGAAAAAAGTGACCAGTGTACCGAAATTTTCATAAACTGCTCAGTTTTCTCAGGGTTGGTCAAACTGCTACAACCAAATCTATTTTATGTTGAAAGCTAACACATTCGTGGTCGTTATTGCGGTCGTACATACTTGAATAATGATAATTTTGGTGGAAATATATCACCAAAAGACAGTATTTAAAAATCACCCAAATTTATACTTTTCAGCAAATCATCGATGCCTCTTAAGTACTGAAAATACGTATGAGCCAGTATATGATCAAGTGCTGGAATTTCTCATATACGTGTTTTGTATCGAAAGTAGGGTACGCATACCCTGGTATACTTTTATATGCTTTTAGAGTGATTTTTTTTGCTCGGATTACAAAAATCTTCTTGAGAAAAGTAGTCAGTCAGTCAAGGGATCTGACCCATCCAAAAGATGGGGCCTAGTTATTAATAACGAATGTAATCTTGCGAGAAGCCGATTAATTTTAGATTGAAAATGAAGATTGCATGTAGTTCGTTACATTGTCTATATGGTTTCATTACATTCTAGGAAAACATGAAAGATACGAAAAAGTCACAAACATCTTTTTCTTACAGCCCTAAAATAATTTTCATCTGCGTATCTGTTAACAGCTGGTTTCTCTTCAGCTGGCCTCAACATATTCTTTGACCGTTCTTAGTACGATTTGCATTTAACGTTAGATACTTGTCACACCAATACTAAATGTGTATTACATATGTTTAAGGAGATCAAACAAACATTATACAGTGTTAACCAGCTGAAGCAAAACCAGCTGCATATGGAAATTATTTTGGGACTACAGCTTTACAATGTTTCATACAAATATTGTTGAACATCAAAATCTTGTGGCTGTGGTCCAACTACACTTCACAAGGTGTTGTAATTTATTTAGTGCATTTGTGCAGAAGAAAATATCGTGGTACGAAACGCACAAGTTTTCTTTTTTTTAATAAATTTGTCTAACAGAGACGTTATCCGATAAATAGTAAATCAAATTTCGTGTTTTAAATGTAAATACCGCCGTTGAATTCATTCAAAAATTTTCTTTTTTAATCTTATCGAAACGAAATCCTTCCAAATGCAATGATTAAAAATAAATAATTCGACAGATTAATCCACACAAAAAATATTAGTCAATGAATTGATGCTAGGTGTAGGTAAAATAAATTTTAGAGTTTCTTTCTCGTCACTTTTTGTATGTGCAGCACGAGGAAGGTCAATAGTGTAACTTCGAATATGTTCCCAAAATATTCCCAACGATTATAAACTGTCTTTTAGTTTTGAATTGTTTCGAAATTACTGAAATGTCTTAAACAAAATAAAATAAACTTTTTGATAGCTAATCTTTTGAACAAGCATAACGTCGACAATCTGATCGGGGAAAAAAACACAAAAAACTCTGATTTAACATTTACTTCATGTTCTTAACATGTTCAAATTAACTGAACCGTTAACGTTTTTTTTTCTACTTATTATTATTATTATTATAGAATAGTTTGTACGTTTTGATAGCTAATCAATTTGTTTCGTTCATGTCTTTTTACTGTGTTGTGCTAACTCAACGGTTAGTCTTGACGAAAGAAATAAAAAAGAATTCATCACACAAAGACGAAAAAATTGTTTGAACTGAATCAGTGTTCTGAAAAAGTTTAACAAAAAAATTGATGTTTTTGTACCTTTTTCTTTGATTTTATGTTTTATGGGCTAGTTCTGTGGACAGGCACATAAAAAGTTAAATTAAAATTTTTTTAACACTCGAAACTGCTGTTTTATAAGCTGTGAGGAAACGTAAACACACGAAAATATAAGTTGCACTTCCAACAAAATCTTTTAAAATATTTCTGTGAGCTAGTTAAAGCTAAACCGTTTCCGTAATGATTCATATATATATGAGTAACTACATCATCTGCTCTGCACAAGTTGGTCAATATAGTAATGATAATTTGATCTGTGCTTATCGCTCTGTTATCCTTTCGTTGTATTAAGTACCAACTGATAAATATAAATCATACAAACAGTGCAAGAACGATCAGCTGAAGCCAAACCGTCAGCTGTTGCTTATTCTGCATTTGGAATTTATTTAGGGCTGTATCACAAAGTTCACTTCTGCTCTTATCTTTTCTTGTCAAACATTTCAACTTATCCGATTGAGTAGTCACGTAATCTCAGATTTTCCTCTGTGTAATTCCACTTTACCACATCTAACAACCCGACGGTTTTTGTAGTTGTACAAATATGTTTTCTACGTCGAAATACTTGCGGATTAGAAACTATCTCTCAACACATTCCGGAAGTGATAAAAAAAAACGTTTACGCAACACAAACACACTTACACTTAATTCATATTCCCGAAGACATATCACTGAACACTTCTGCTTCGTAGGGGTGTTTATACATAAAGATTAATACTTATTCGTATTTGCTACAATAAATTTGTATAATGAGCAGTGAATGATGTGTCTAAATCTTATCAACATAAACGATAACCTTGCCATCAACAATGTGCTTCATTCTTCGTATGCACATGTTGTGCAAACTATAAATAGTCGAGAAATATACCAGAGTACATGGGAACGTTTGGTGCATTATTAAATCAGACAGGAAATATAAAGGCATTAAGAGGTTCTGTAAATAAGCGTAAGGTCGATTTTTAACTTTGTCAACTTTCTCGACAACATTCGGAGGGTCTAAAATTTAGAAATTTGTGATAAAAAATGTTGAATGGCTGGCTCGTTGAGATGCATTTTCATATGTAACCTTCTGTGAGATTTTCTATAGACATCGTTTAGGATTATCTTGGTAGGATTTAGGTTTAAATTTGTGCAATCGTTTTTGTTGAGTCAATTTGTTAAGGAGGTGCAGCATTCACTCCTGATTTAACTGAAAGTTGGGACACACTAGAATGAAATGGATAATTTGTGGCCATTAAACTTTGAAAAGCTAATAATCAAACAGTTTTTGGATGTTAGCCTGACCTAATACACCATACATTGTATAAAATGGTTTTCGCATTTGCACTCAGTATTTATAGATTCGTTTAAAAAAAAAATTGTTTCAAACGCAATAAATAGTTGAATTTTAATTGCAATCAACAATGATGGAATGTGTCATTGCGCACAATTAAATTAATCAATCGGCTTGAGCTACCTTCAACAATAATTACAGCTGTCAATTAAGCTTAAGCATTAGAGTAATTTAGTAGAGAAAATTAACCATAATTATTTCGAGACGATTCACATTCTCTCGTCATATAGTCAGTTCGTGAAACATTTAAAGGTGTTCAGGTTTTTTTTTCTGTTCGGAAAAAATGTCGTCTTTCGATTAATTCATGTAAAAAGTAAATTGTAAATTATCGTCGATTTATTTCATATATTTTTTGTGTTCAACGTCTAGGTCTGTTTCACTGCCTGGCTTCTATGAAATAACTTTTATTCGATTTTTACCAAGGGAAAGCAAAAAATTAAATCCTTCGAAAGACTACATTTATGAAATTCTTTTGATTCAATTAAATGATCTCAGGTACGAACATGTGGTCTACTTTCAAACGTATTCAACCAATAGAAGTTTTCTTTAGGAAAATTGAATTTTCATTCCAGTGCATATTGTTGGGAAATTAATTCACTGCAATTAGCGAGGAGCAGTTAAACATAGAAGATCCCTTTGTACTCAAAATGAAATCCTTCGTTAGAACAACAGATCCTTTCAAAGAAAATCCGTTGAAATTGAAAGAAAGTCAAGGCAACAAAGTAAGGATGGTTTGATATTTTGGGTTCGAATGCATCCTGAAATTCTTTATTCCAAGTTGGACTTAGGTTCACCTGGTAGGTTTGAAGTTTTTATGATTATTTATTGAAGAAGATGCTGACCTTAAGTTGACTCACAGGTCAACCTGATTGTTTAATGTCATGTTCAGATTGAATTTATGTCGACCTGAGCCTGAGCCTGAACTGAAATAATCGGGACAATGAGTTTCAGGTTCAGGTTCGACCCAAAACCACTCATTCCGATGCATACATCAAAGACATATTTTTGCCCAGACATTCTTTAATCATTTTTTTTTACCATCTAACCATGAATACTCCTCCTGTGCAAATGTAAAAAAATGTAGAAGACAACATGATTTTTACACAAAAAAGGTCCTTCATGGCTTCATGGTAAAAAAAATATTCAAATAATGTATCGGCCGCAAAATATGTCACTAAGTTCTATATGCCTATTTGTCGATTTTGATTCAGCTGCCCTACCAGTTCATGCAAACACTCTGCTTAAGTTGACCAGCTGGTAAAACAGCTGAAGAAAACACAAATGTTGTACTTAACTGTAAAAACCAAAAATTGACTGAGATTTGGAATTCTTGGTAAATGTCGGTAATATTAAGTAACATCCCATCAGAAAACGAGATTCCAAACAAGAGGCTTTGATGTATTCTAAGGTTTCTACCTAAAAATCGTTCCTAAAATTTATGAATTCGTGCACTGCACGTCCTTGTGTGTAGTAATACATGCAAAACCTAGCCTGGATTTTTTTTATATTATTCGATTACAATACAATACAATACAAATAAGTCGAACAAACTCTTCACCGATTTATTGGCATTGTTCTTTGTAATTGACAGGTTCAATTACTTCTTTCACAGCATTTTATGGAAACTTTTTTTTGTACGAAATGTTTTCTTTTCACTCTTACGGTATTTTTTCTTTTTAGAAACTGTCTAACAGACAGTTATCGTGTGAAAGTAATTTTGCCAATCAGATTTGCAGAAAATAAAATTTATTTCTTTAGTTTGCGCATTTTCGTATTTGGAAGAAAAAAAAACGTTTTGTAAAAATCCGGTATGTTTTTACCCTATAACACACATGACGAGTGTAAATTAGTTTAAAAAGAGAAATTTACGAATCTGACGTCGTGTTTATTAGCAGAATTCCGTGATAAAATAAGGTTCATGACATCAATCCACAATTTCGTATATTTGTTCTCTAATGATTCGATATTTGGATATTAAATTATGTTCGTGGATCCTAGGGCCACTGACAAAATCTACCACCTAGGCTGCCATTGAGCCTCTTCTGAATATAGAAGTCTCAAGTGTAAGTGTAAGAATTGAGAATGGTTTTTGGCATGCTAAGTCATGATGATAAAAAGACGATTAGACTTCGTCTGGTTTTACGACTGTTTAAGGTTAACAGACCCTATTTATGATGAATTAATAGCGTTGTATACTTCGATTAGTAACCTCCCTTTACGTGTTACGGCATGTTTCATTTTCATTTACGTAATAACGTAAAGCATTGTACTTACGAGGTTCCAAGTTGTTATTTGACAAGTGGGGAATACAGCCCTCCCCTTCGGGTCGAACTATAACACCCAACTTATCAAATACACAACTTGGAACCTCGGAAGTAATATACTAATAAACACTGCTGACCGATCGCGTTAAGTACTTTAAGGATAAATACATACATTAAGGGTCGACGACACATTGAATGAAAAAAACTTGTCCAAAGTGTTTCTGACTGTTTGTCTAGCTTAGAGATTTCTTAAAATTCAGAATCCTCTACGCATTCTTTTACAATTTAAATTAATGGACTCACGTCATTTATTTAAAATCACTTAAAATACGAATATTCTGGATGCCTTCGAACACTTGACATTAACCTATTGTATCGAGGGCTATTTGTTATATGAAATACAAATCAACAGAACACGAAAAGTCGTGTGGAACGTTCACCATTTTCATGTCTAATGCCAACGAATTTCAAACCTATCAAACCGCCGTTCTAAATGGAATGTTTTTATTATTAATTTGTTTGTCAATAGAAAACATTTTTAAAATGAAATTAAATATATAATAGCCAAAGTATGGAAATAATGTGCATGTACCATTCATAAATTAAACACTTCGATATTTACTCACATTACATTCTTTGGAATTAACGAAAAATTTGTTACGAATATTCGTATGTCATTTTAAAGTAAAAATATTTTTCTTCTTTCGCAACTCTAATACTTTAAATGCTATAAGACCTTGACAATATATATACCTATGACTCTCTGTAGTATAAACAAAACAAAAAAAAATATTCATAAAAAACCTGTTGCTTACTCTCGACTCCGTTGATTATATGAATAATATTGGATAATAGAGTCTCATAAATTTTGTTAGCTTACTTAACGTAATATAACGTGTATCTCGATATATTCAAGCTATTAGATAAAAAAAACTTTATTTTTTAAGAAAAAGGTTTTTTATAAACTCAAAAAAAGAAGAAGTAAAAAAACAGAAACATGTTCCACTGGACATTTTGGATTAAAGCCGATTTAATTACAATAGAGAACCCTAAAAATAATTTCAATGTTATGCTAATTTCACAGTTGAAACGAATGTTTGTCTAATAAATAAGAGAATTATTATTGCTGGACAAATACCTCGTTGAATACAAAAATTATTCGTTTCGATTGTATGCAGTTAAATATCTTGATCAAGGTTAAATGCTAACCATCTTCTCATTGGAATTATTATTTTTTTTATTTGTTGATTTAGAAATATAATTCCTTTTTTATAAGGCTGGAGAACGTTAAATGATTTAACTCAGAATGATGCAGTTAACACACTGATATGACTGAATACTATTCTTAATTCTTACGAAACTGTATTGTTATTGAAAAAAAGGTAGTTCCTAAGCAGTATAATCGAGGTACGATCTAGGTATGATCTAGGTAACATCCCCTAGGAAATATTTTGATTAAGCTGGCAACTAATTGCCTCATTCACCAATTCGATAATTTCTAAATAATCTCTGAATCAAGTGTTTACAGTAATCAAAGAAAAGTACACTCCCTTAGCAGCAAGGTTCTTACCGTAATAGATGCACATCGTAATAGATGAACGCACGATATAGTTCGACATACTTAGTGAGCCATTCAGTAAATACATTGGGAAAAATTTCAGTGGAGCGGATAGGTTGCGACAGCTGGTCTTGTACCAGCTGGTACCCGTGTTATTGTTTTTATCTCAATAGTAAATTTGTCGGTTTACTCAGTTACACGTGTATATGTGGTTGAATAAACCATCTAATACACTATTTATATAAAGAATAGCACGAGCACCAGCTGGACCAAGTGTTGCAAATTTTGTTGCACTCCAGTGAAATTAATTCGATCTCAATGTTCTATCAAAGTGATCGAATTTTGCACGGTTGCCACGATATCTTTCGAAATACATTTTGACCGGTTCGAATTCCTTATTTTGAGATTCCAATTTCTAGGTCAGACTTAGTTTATGATCGTCCATAGAACTAGTTCCCTTTGTAACAAGAAACTGCTTAGAAGGAACAGGCTTCTGGCAATGTTTAGTGGGACTTAAATGAAACGCTAGTAAATTCATTCCAGTGCCAATTTAATAAAAACTGACATAACTCATCAGTTAACGAAAAGAACGATCAAATGAGCCACGGTTTATTTATATAAAAAAAATCGTTAAAAACAAATGAAGTAAAAGATTTTCTTCAAAACAATACAAAATACTTGAAACAGATTTATTGCGATACACTTCCCGTGTGTAAAAGGTCAATCGTTTATTAAACGACACTCAAACATCATCAATGTCGTACCAATAAATATTATTGTTTAATTAAAATTGCCAAATATTTAAAGACTTCATTCAGAGCTAAACGTCTGTCAATACAGTCAATATACGCACAAAAAAAGACAATGTTCGGTATACTTAATAACAATTGATTTGATTTATCTCGCCAAATAGACTTTTTATAGTGCCAATTGTTGTTATTGCTGCGAAATCTCTGTATAAATATTTCGTAATCGTTTCTGACTGTCGATCACGGACACGCTGAGGTGTCGTTTATTAAACGATACGTATCTTAAAAGTTAATCTGATTTTTAAAATGAAACACGGCTTAAAAACTCGATAATAATAATATTTTTTTTGTTTTGTTTCGAGAATAGATTTTGTCGATTCATTCGAAATGTTTCATTTGAAAAAAAAAATCTTATTAATCTAAATAGAACGAATAAGTGTTTTATGTACAAAATCGGACACGAATATATTGTGTGCTTTTTATTAAAAACAACAGAATGGTTAGACATTTTGCTAGTATTAATATTTATTGTAATGAATTAATTGTTTAGAATAACAATGCAGAAATGTGTACAATATTTTGTATAATTTCCATGTTAATCATTTGAAAAACAATATCGGGGTCTGACATAAAAAAAATACGTCAGCATCACAATTGGAATTCTAATAAACTGTACGTACAATTTACCAGTATAATATAAATACAATTTTTTAGTTTAATATGTATTTTGCCACGAAACGAAACACCTAGCATACTTACTTATCTCTCTCTGTGAAATAATATTTAAATTATTTTTCGTTTTTTTTTATATTCCACTATATGGTACGTTGCATATAATATACATATTATTTACACAGACTTAATGTAACGCTCATTTAAACGTTTAGCTTAAATTGCTAAATACAGAACAAATATTGACATCATGATATTTTTTTCCAGATAAATAATAAAGTACATAATATTCCATTTATATCTGGTTGGTGTAAGGACATATGCTTATGAATTTGGTGGAATTTTGTTTTTTTCATCATCAGATACATACGTACGGAAAAATAAAAAAATTATATCGGATCTTCTATTTCGGTTGCTTTTATGTCGCCCGAAATGAATTGAACAGATGAAAGTGTTCAGAAACAGCCAGCTGGTTGCTTTTGCAAGAAAAATAAAAAGATTCCTTTTACAGTTGTCACAAAACCAGATAAGGGCACTATACAAAACAAACGAGAACTTTCCTCCAAACCGACAGTATAATCAGTATTAGCGAATTTTCAGCTGGTCAGTATGTAAAAATTTAGTCTGAATGAATTGCAATAGTTTTTACATGCGTTTTTACACGCGTCAACACTCGTACTTTTCATATGTTACCAGCACTTCTTTGGACGTCCGCAGCGCTCAGCTTATAGGATCCATTACATAACTCGTATAAATGAAAAGTCTCGGCTTCGCCTCGGATCAACAAATTTCACACGAAAACTCTACTTTTCATCTTTTTATCCCTTCTTGTAATAGTTATTAATGCAACTCAGCATCAAAATGTTCGAAAATTGCGAACTTTAGATGCCTCTGTTGCATAAAATGTTGTATGAATCTCGGTGCAAAGTACTTTATTAGGCTCACGATGTGTATTATGACACACGGCCGAAGTAAATCCGCATAAATACTCATAACCAGTTTTGTTTGCATGAGTGAACAGCTGAAAATCAGCAAACTTAAGCTGACCTTTGATTGCCTCTTCCTCTCTGTCACCAATTCGACACAAGTGTGGAAAAGTATTTCATTACATTCTGATACAATTTTTTTTAGTTAAAGAATAGCCTGATGAAGAGGTGAATAAACCTCGAAATATTGCGAAAATCCTCGTTTTCTTTCGTCAATACAACGCCGCTAGATCCAAGAAAAGGTCAACATAACAGACAATTGGTATTGTCATAGATATTGACACTAGCGGAAACTGCGTCGAGAAAAATTTGTTTTATCGGCATTACTATCAACATCACAATCACACCATAAATCTTGATAAAATGAGTCTACTTTACGCCTCCTTCATAATTTAGTAAGAATGGTCTAGCGAACTTATTTAGTTTTGCATATGTTGCAATGTATAGGACCAACCATCGTTGGCGATTAGGAGATGCCACAATTGTTTTTAGTACTTCATTCTTTGGGCTCTATTTTCAAGTGATTATAACTTCATTCTGTCCATGAAGTGTCATAGCTGTAAAGTTGATTCACAAAAAAATAGAGCGCTGACATTAGTAATTTTATGACGAAATGTACTAGAAATGTAATATAATTATACGAAAATAACATTTTCCTCAAGTTTCGTCCACAAGTTTCGTCTACGATATGTACATGTAGTCTTGTTATATGTTAATGTAAGACCATAGAATTCTATCGACGAATAATCGAAATTCCTTTGTATGTTAAAAGTACGGACGAGGGAGTCAAAAATACCGAAAATCCTGAGCACTTTCTCAGTTCAGTAATTAGCTACCTAAATTTCCTATTAAATATCTCGTACCGTTAGTGTTTGTCAGTTACGTTCTGCACATTTTTTTCATTATTTAATTAACAATTAGGTAGGTTCATGACTTGAAAACATTTAATATAGAACGTAATAAGCCATTATTAGCCATTAGCAAATGGAGTTTTTAGTAAATTTTATTTTCAGTTGAATTACATTTTTAAAAGTCAACTTTTTTATACAAAGTAGCCCTATCCAATTTCATCAAACATTTAATGCGCTTAAATTATTGTATTTCATAATAAGCTACAGTAATTTATTAGTTTAATTAAATTAAATTTAAAAAAAACGGTCATTCAGAGCAGCAAAAATTCCATTGAAATTTATAATCGGCTGTGTGTTGTGTATCCAGTTCCATATAACATTAATTGAATCAAATTGAGTTTTTGAAAGCTTTTTTAAAAGCTTAATATAAAGCAAGCAGATCGATTGATTTTTATGCAATCAATTTAAAAAAATTCATTCTCTCGAGTGTTTTTGCATACCTTTTCGAGTAGAATCTAGTGTGCCAGAACACAAACAACAATGCCAGATTAATCGGACCTATTTTTTCGAAAGGCTAATGTCGTTGACATGACAAAGGGACCAAAACTTGGCTGGTTTTGCCAAGGTAGATATAGTGTGTTTTAAAATGATTGACTATGATTTACTCGTTTTACAAAAAAAAAGCTATTTCACAACAAATGGCCCGAGTTTCTACCTATTTTTTTTTTAACGAAGGGAGGCAACATTTGATTTGATCAACTTTGAACCGACCTGAATTATAGAAATTATTAATTTGTAAATTGTAAACTTCTACTTATAATTTCCAGCTTATAAGTTGATTAATAGCACTACTTTGACATGGAATAAAACTTTCAGGTCACAAAGGTCATAAGTGCCACATAAATCGGTCAGGGTATCACAGCAATACCGTATGTACACTATATACGGTATATATATGTGTAGAGGAGGCATGGGACAGACGGATACACACACAAATCCACTGTAAGACCCTGACTTTCAGTTATTGCTGTAATTCGTTCCAATGTAAAATTTTCTTTTGTGAAATATGTCTGCTCACGCCCTAGCAAAAAGCTCTTGCTCCAATCAATCTCCTACTGCCATCGCTTGTCATATAATCTTCTGTTAAGCAATCAAATACAAACTAACAGAAAAAAACCGATATTGACTATGATGGAACCATTTCGAGTCACAAGTCATTGTCTCATATATATTTAGCACTCCTTCCATTTTAATCTCTGTACAAAGATATGGAATGTTTGACGAAATGTTTCTCTTTTTTTTGTTGTTAGTAAACATCTGTTTTGGATATGTTAAGTGATTGCATAAAATATAAAAGAAAGATTTTAATTGTAAGTCGTAAAAAAAAACTTTTTTTTGCTGTGCCAGTGTAAAGTATCAATATTGTGGACATTATAGAGTCACTGTTTGTGTAAAATCAAATAAAGGTGTTTAATCTACGATGAAACTGCAGCAGTAAAAATATAACTTTTTATCAGAAAACATTATTTTTATGCTACAACATGCACTGTACACCACAGTGCACCATTGCGATATGCGTACAAGCCTCGTAGGTAAAATAAGATAAAATTAAAAATGAATAATCGAATAGGAGCCGTTTGTGTCAGGAGATACTTCAGATGCATAGGCTTATCCGGTCAAAATGCGACTGAAGGACACAAACCGAAAGATTTGAAGGGAGATGAAGACTAATCGAGTCATCATAGCACATAGTGCTTTGGAGGCACGGTTCCGGTTCTTCATCCAGTTGGAATGAGCATCTCAGTGAGACTCGTGTGTTAAGGTTTAAGGTTGACCTCTTGCAATAGCGATTTTAGCCACTTTTCTCGAACACTGTTTCATACCCTTTTCACCCAAATAGACCAAAAAAGCTTGCACCTCACTCACACTTTAATGGTCTGTAAGTTGCAATATTCTAATTTTAACCTCACGTTTCGACCGGAAGAAGTTTCAATTTTTTGGCTTCAACGTCCTCATAGCTACCCGAATGAAAACATCTCTCCACATGAATTTTTCTTCAACATTCAACATGGCCAAGTTTCAGATTTTTTAAACCTTCGCATGCCCCAAGTATAAAGAGAGCTTGAATAAAGAAGACATATAAATAATTTTCAATTTGTCAGACTTGTCACAAGAAAAAATCTTCCATAAATTATATGAACAGAATTTGATAATCTAATAAAAATCTTTCAGAAAGAAAGAAAGAAAAAAAAATTATAAATAAAAATAGTTTGGTACACACACATGAGGGGCAGAGTCACATGCATTCATATTTATAATATTGACAAACCATTAAGTAACCCATCTTGGCTCACAACAATATTTATGGTGAAATGAAGATAAAAGTTTTTCATTTTTCCTTTATTTACTTTCGAACACAATTAAATAATATATTGGAATCGTTGTCAATGCCAATAACCTCTTTTCTTTTGACTACGGATACGTTCGACGACGATGAGAGGAGAGAGAGATAGAGATAATATTTATGAGATCATTAACCATGACGAATGATGAAAGCATAGTTATTTTAAAATTACTTTAAATAGGCTTTTAAACATTTTACAACATTATGGTGAACATATATATAGGAATGAATGCACCCGACGTTGACTGCGTTATGTTGTCGTTAATAACAAAAGACTATCTCTGGTATAAATGAAATGTAAGTAAATCAATTCATCGGAAGGTAAATATATTTAAAAAGAAAAATCCATTTAAAATTTCGGTAGAAATAATGCAACAATGAAATTTAGAAATCGTTAAATAAGTGACTGTATGCGTACACACATTTGTCACAATTAAGTCACACGTTTTATATGGCATCAGACAGGTATATATTAACAGTTTAGAAATCAATCAATCACACAATATCATCCACAGTCCTAAAGAGGCTAATGATTTATTAAGTGAAACTACTGATGGAATTTGGTCACAAATATACATTCACTGAAATCTCGTAGGACATATATATATTGACTTTTAGGAGTAGTGGGATTTTTATCAGTCTTCTTTAGTTCATAGAAAATGTCAGCAAAAGCCAAATCATTATCTCAACACAAGAAAGACAAGAAACCTTCACTGGCGTTCATAATTGAGAAAATTTCATTTTACATTTTCATCATGTAATCCGATGATTCAGCAACAGGTGAAATTTCGAAATATTATTTTTCTCAACCATTAAAATGTCTACACTTAGTCTACAGTAAATAAACGAAATAGGCTTTAAGCCGTTGGAAAAGTGATTGTCGCTCAGATTACTCTAAAGGTTAACACCTAATGTAAAATGGGAATCACACATATCAGGGCCTATTATTGGTAAATTCATCTATCGGATTTACTGAAGCCTACCAAATTTGTCCAAGATTTACCGCCAATCACATTCTATAAATTTTTGGGCAGTTTTCGGTAAATTCCAAATGGTAAATTTCAGAGAATTTGGTAAACACTTTACCTATAATATGCCCGGACACACACCCTATAAATTAACTGTAGCCCTATCAGAATTCGCATTAAATCTATAGGCCACCACACTTTCTAAGAATCTAAACGAACTCATAAAGGAAGAAAGTTTTTTTTTAATTCTTATTCTATAGTTTATCTGGTTCGACAGGTTAAAGAAGTCAACAATTTATCATCTATGTTAATTATCACTCTTTTTTGCGGCATACAGCCACCACTGAAACTGATTTAACATGTTGACGGCCAATTGAAATAGGTGAATCTAATCAAATCATAAGTGAAGTCTTATATGATCAGTAAGTTCAATAATCTATTCAAAAGTGTTTGATCAAGTAATTATGAAAATAAAATTTATTCTCTTTCTTTTCTTCGTCTTCAATTTTTTTTCTACTTTTTTTTTGAAATGTTGAAAAATGCTTACATCATTAATCAATCAACACCGTGTTTTGCTAGCTCATATTCTCGTTTTTTTATTATTATCACTTTTATAATTCGAGACTTTTTTCTGACAAAAAAAACTTTTTTTTTTGGTCCAATGATTCAACCGATGACATAATTCATCTACGTTCATCGCTAACTATGCTAACTCTTGTAAGTCCAAGATTTTAATATTTTAATTAAACAAGCAAATAAGTTATTCTGGTTAAATGTAAATCGTATAAGTTGAGAGCGTAAATGTTCAATATTGTACCCGCTCTAGAGTACTTCACATTCTCATTAGATGTAAACAACAACTAAAAATACCAAAGAAAAAAACATTTTTTTTACTTGAATATTTAAATGTAATCAATTTAACAAGCATTTCATGTGGCCAAACGATTAAGAAGTGAAGAATAAAAAATATATTTTTAATAAAGTGAAACTAATGCACTAATATGTGTCCAAGTATTACATTGTGTTACAGAGCACTTAGTTTTGACTGTGGTGCTTGATAGGAGTAAAATTTAGGGTTCAATTCTTCAAATATTTTTTAGATAGAAGATTTGTTCAATCTTACTCTTCAGTTAACGATTTCCTAACCAGTCTAACGTATGTTGAAAAATAATGATGGCAAAGTCAAAGGGATAGCCGATTTACAACTTTACGTCTATAGCCAATGGAATTGCCTGAGATCAGTAAGATGAGATAATAGCATCTAACGATACCTTGTAGGAAGTAAGTAATAGCGTTGTGTATGCACATCTCTGGTGAATCATAAACGAAAAGTCGGTCATATAAAAATGAACATCTGTATCGTCTCACATCACCACTTTACATCCATCCAAATTGTTGTCATTGTTTTTCTATTGTTTCATTTGTAAGTCAAACCGACACCAATGAATACAATCTTTGTGGCGGTAAATGCAATTTTGACTTTCCTCTCACCATGCATACTCCATATAGGTCGCTTCTACTAATAATCATGTCATCCACCCACATAACTGGCCCATTCTGAAATTTAGACCACTACGACGAAATGGAACGATCCAAATAAGATCCCACACGGGTCATTGTCAATTCGTTTTACTCGATTCAATATCAAAGCATTTAACTTTTACGGCTCGTTTATCTCGAACACAATTGCATTTTAGACACTTAACCCTGTCACGCAATATAGCTTCTGCAATGTGACGAGTATGTTGCGAGTGCAAAATGTGCACTGATAAAAAACATACATAAGCGATGGTAACAAACGTGCGGGAGGTATCAATATGACCTCAGAGTGTGGGTTTTTTTATGATTATTATGCTTCAGGTACGTATATACATACACGTTGTTCTTAGCATGTAATGTTCTCGTTAACTACGTCGAAGATTATTACATGTATGATACGTTATTTGGACATAACATAGGGAAAGTAGCAGCCGAACGTTGCGTACGCATAACGGATAAAATTGATCGTTAATAGTATATTACTTCCGAGGTTCCAAGTTGTGTATTTGATAAGTGTTGTGTTACAGCCCGACCCGAAGGGGAGGGCTGTATTCCCCACTTGTCAAATAACAACTTGGAACCTCGTAAGTACAATGCTTTACGTGATTAGGAAATGAAAATGAAACATGCCGTAACACGTAAAGTAATTTTTCGTTCTTGTATTACGTAAGCCTACCACATGCACGTATAACATACATTAACGACGTAGAACACACTTAGACTAGTCATAGATACTAGATGTGTCTACATATCAGAAGAAATCCAAAGAATTTTTTTCGGTGTGTGATTGCGAGTGTTGAACATATCGTTTGAAAAACTAGGCCCGTCACCAATGAAACGAGAAGAGAGAGAAAAAGAACTGTAAAAGTAAAAAAAAAACTTTATTACTATTACCAAGCCGCAAGTCCAATAAAACATGTCAAAATGTCGCAAGCCAGCAAAATAATAATAAAAAGATATTTTTGAAGAGAAATGGTAGACTTGAGATCGCAGAGGGTCAAAAAAGTCAGTCATTATGTCATTAAAAAATTACAGCTTTAACGCTCTGGTTATTTTATCCGTAAACAGCAAGATATTATATTACCATCATCTCTATTCCGTAAACTAACCATCCATCGGATCGTATGTAATACCCGGTTAATTATAATTTTAACTTAACGTAGCACATATATACGTACTGCTATGAAATTTGAATCATTATACAAGTCAACGCCCTTACAAGACCACAAATATGCGCATAATGATATGATTAAATCTTCAATGAATGGTTACCACCTTTTCGTAAAGCAATTTGTTTTTACTATGATTGATTAGTTTTGGGATGTCCGATTGGACATGTGAATTCAATCTTGAATCAATGAAGTTGATGAAACGGTTTTGATCGAAAGAGATTCTCCACACTGAGATAAGTACACGTTTCCAAAGATTTATGTGTATACGCGTTCTCTTCATTTCAATCGACCGGTCAAAGGATTTCCATTGAGTGGTAAATTGTGGATTTTTCAATTGTTGAAACAAATTTGAATGTAGGTTAAAATGCAGTTGGTGACCGTTATAGGGGATCACATAAAGCGTGTTCGAAGTCATAAGTAAGAAACTGAAGGATTTCCTATTATAAATTCAATTTATAAGTCCTTTCACCAATAATATAGCGAGCGATTCCATTACTTCATGAAATCCGTCGGTTTTTTGGAGAGTAAGAAAAATTCTCACAGTTTCCTATCTAAATCGGAACGAATAAAATTTAGATAGTCTATATGGGGATGTACAGCAGACTCACTTGAGGATTGGGTGTCCTCGAACGTCGAAGTAATGAATGAGTTTAGTCTTTAAACTGATAAGAGGATAAGTACGCTGACTCAGAGTTATCGACACGGAAGTTCTAGAGTTCAAGATTTCTTAATTAAAAATATAATTCACCGGGATTTTTCTCTGTGCTTAAATCAACATAATGTTTATAATCATGCTATAGCAGCCTCAATTGTAAATTGCTGTATGTCTATTTATATTGGGTTGGTTTTCATTAATAACGAGCAACAAGGAATGTATCTAACTGCAGTGTTGTCGAGATACGCCCGAAACGCACCACCTTTCCGTGTATATATATAAAAAAATCGAAACAATACAGAAAAAAATTGCGTTCAACCATATCTGGTCAGCAGGTATATACAGCAGAGACAACTTTTTTGAATGCCCGTCAGGTCGTCTGTGCGTCTATCGTGAAAAGTTCATATTTATGATGTGGAAGAAAAAAGAGAAGTAAGAGAATCGGTGCTGGCTTGTAATGATACAGTGAAAAATTATGCAAATTTGAATTTAATTAAATTAAGAACATTATACACATCCGAAACTACAATTATCCACAATTACAGTCGATTGGTCTCGTTTCGGACATCATAATAAATTTACATTTTTTATATATATATTCGTAGCTCGTAAGCTCAGATGTATTGCATGATGTTGATGAACGGCATTGTACTATTTTCTTACCATTTACAAACGAATTTTGAATATGGTAGGTCTTGTCAAACAAGCTAGAGCCGCGTAGCCGACAAATGAAACCAGGGCATGTTTAAAATTGCAGAAAATTCAGCGCTTACTTTCATCGAAAATTTTGCGCTTCTTTTTCGCGTTTTTTTTACATTTTAAATAGGAATGACGGACGATTTTAATGGCTTTGTTAATGTGGAACAGAAAGGTGTGTAATGTGTAGCAGTAAAACTAGCATAATTGACAATTTTGTCATTTACATTCAAAAATGGCTTGAAGCGAGAAAAAAATTATAAAACTTATTTCTTTGTGCTGTGGTCCATGTTTACTGTTCACAGGCCAATAACAGGCAATAGTGTATTAGGGCGTTTTTTTTGATCATTTTTGTTTTATTAGAACTGAGGAAAGTTTGTAGCGCACACGAAGGGCTATAGTTGTACTAGTCAAAACAACTATGATTCATTTCTGTAGGGTGCTGCGAGACAAATAAATTAAAGTGAATGACTGACTAGTGTTTTCCGTGATACTTGGGTTCGCGTCTAATTTAATAAGATTAAGTAGCTGTCTGTAGCTGTCGGGAAGTTTTGGACTTTTTGGTAATTTTATAATTTTTGGGCTTTTTACTAATGAGTTGTATATAGATCATACTAAGAAGTCGAGTGTTTCCCGAAGGGCCTTTCGAATTTTTATATGAAAATATTGAATTAATTGGCGTATTTCAATTTCTTATAAAAATTTCGCGAAGAGCATTTTGGTAGTAGGTCTGTACTATAGGCTTTGTAAAAACTTCGAGAAGTTTGTAATTTTTTCTTCTTAGAATGCCTTCTACAATGGTCATACGAAGACTTTCGAAATTTTTAAAAGACTAGCGTGTGGACCTATAATATGCCTAGCAACGCCTTAAAATTACAGATAATTCCATTTCATATTGTCAGAGAAATAAGAAAAAGAAACAACTAGAGCAGACCAATTTTTGACCAGTTCTATAAGAAAATCCGATGACTTATTATTCATACAACTTAATCATTCGGTGTGAGTGAAGGTTTTCGTTACCTCGATAAGGGTTTCGGATTCTAAGGTTAAATTCCCGTCTAGGCACATAAAAATGTTTCCTCAAAAAAATCGGTCCGGATGTTTTTCAAAAGAATCCCTCTTCACAAAGATAACTATAAATCAGACTCGAAATTCGCGCAGTTACGTAGTTAGTCCCAAGTTGATACGATTGAGACGATGTTAAGGTTAGGATTTAGGTCTGGGGACAAATTATCTAAACTTCGATGCAGCATCATTGATCATTACCAGTTCAATTTCGTTAGTTATTTGAAAAATTTAATTTTAAAACCCTCATTTCATTAGCATCATCGAAATCAATATTAATTTCGGTTTTGAGCCGAAAAAAAACCCGCATTTTGTTCTACCGGAAGTGAGGCTTTACATTTTTTATGTTTCAGCCAAAAAAAAACCGTCGATCGAAATGTATGAATGAAAATTCGATAAAGCAAATCTTCCATATTCTTACCATTTATTTTATGATAAGACAATAACATCTATACACGCAGTACTCCTTGTCGGCGCTATTTTTTGTTTTGTAAAGAAAATAAAAAGTCAATAATACTTAAACACATAAATATCAATGATTGTAAGAGCCAATGTTGATAAAATTGATAAGTGTTCCATAGTTTTGTTTAGTGAAAATTTATCAAAATTTCATACACAAGCTAAATGTGTAGCTAACAAACAGTAAACAGTAGTTTTTTGTAGGTAAAAAGATAAATGACTATCAACAACTGGCCGTTTTAGTTGTTGTTGGGTAGTAGTCGTTTTTTATTTATTTCAGTGATCTATGATGTCTCTTTACTTTATTGAACAGCTAAAAATGTGTGTTTTTGTCTGTCTCACATGTTGTTGAATAAAGAAAAACAAAATTGAAACGGTGCGATGATGAGGTCATTTGGTTATTAAATTTATTTTGTTTTGTTTAGTTTATGAATATATTTACAAGCGACACCTCAAACGTAACTGAATTTTTGTTTTTAAATATTAAACTTTTGTCATGCATCGAATCAATTTACCTGCATTTATTATAGGATTTAATAAGAAAGAATATGAAAAACGTATGCAGTTTTTCGTAATTGGGCCACTAACCTCACTCGTTTACTCATAAGCAAAACATTCCGTGTTGGGTGGTCAATGACGACTCATTAATTATCTACGTGCCTTTTACAAACGAAAAACGAAGGAGTTGTTCAATATAAAGAAAGATGAGAGCTTAGTGTCTGAAGTCGTTAGTTTTTTTTTAAATAATAAAATGAACATTGTCTCAGTTTAGAAAGAAATTCCGCTCAAAAAGGGGGCTGGGTTAGGTAATTTTTTAATTTACCTTCAACGAAATTAATCTGAAGCATCGAGAAATCAAGTTGTAAATGAAATAAATTTTCATGTTGAATAATTTTTGGATCTTCTTCTCCCGGCGGTGATATAAAAAGTATAACATAGCATTTCCTTCCCTGATCTGACTATTACGCAAGGACGTTGTGGGTTGGAGGGAGTCATTTGGTCATTTTAGAATAAAATGGCCCAAGAGAACGGCCTCTCATATAACAGAATGAGAATGTTTTCTGAAATTTGTCGCTTTACTCTTACAAATTGTTTTTGGAACAATATGATTAAACGTATCGAAAAAGAGGGAAAATTTTTTGGAAAATGTAAAAAAATTAAGAAAAACCCAAAAATAGTGACTCTATTTTACACAAATGAAGTAACAGACTTAATAATTTTGTTGCAATATGTTTGCAGTTTCTAAAGGATTTTACTTCAAACTGCACTGAAATAATCGAATAGACCAGCTAACAGTTTTCGTTTCATAATTTCTAGGCAAATTTAAACAAAAACAAATACTATCTTCTGTAACGCACAAAGATACTTCCTGCGACCAAGTGGCTCAAGTGATCAAAATGCTCTTAATATGACCCAATATAGCCCAAACAGTATCTAACGAAATTGTTCAACAGAAACGCTACCCACGTCTGCTCGTGACGAAGACTTCGTAGTAATCATATTTACTTTATTCCTAATAATTCGCTATACATTTGCATGTTATTTCTTTGAATTATGATCGGTTCTGATCTTGTATTGATGATGCAGTCATTGCGTATATAGTGTATATCACGACCAATTTTTTGTGTGTTTGTTTGTTTCGCTTATTACGCTATAATTGCTTCAGCAATATGACTCAATAGAATTCCAGAAGCTACTCATGATAATGACAGCAAATATCATCCAAATAGCTGAAGTATTTCTCAGTTTGTTGTGTTGGCATGTTGCTATATGTGCTCATGGAATTAATTTCACTTTATTAATTATGACAACATCTCCAGCAACAAACATGCAAATTTATTTCGATTTTTTTTAGTAAATGAAAAACCTGTATTTAAGAATGATTCATCATTCAATAAACTTTTAGCAGAATTGGAATTTGCAAAATACAAAAAGTTTAGATTTATAATTTAAAAAAAAATATGTTAAAAGTGAAATACACACTCGTCGCACACGGTATGTATAAAATACAATTTAACAAGAAATAATTCGTTCAATATTCTGATATCAGAGAAGTTTGTGTATATATAATTGAACATTAACATTTATTGTTTTAATCCGTTTGCAAATAAGAGTAAAAATAAAAAAAAGAAATAAAAAATAAAAATTGTAAATAAAATAAAATACTTACGGTCATGTTATATTGAGAAAATATCCAAACAAGAAGTAAAATAAATAATTTCAGTTGATAATATTAATTGCATACCCATGTCTCACATCACCACACAAGCTATTTCTAAAATGTTGTACATTTGATTTTTGTATTTTTTTCTCTCTTGCGCGCGTTTTTTTTTTGTGTATATTATTTTGAAACTTGAAAGTTGAGAGAAGATAAAGGTTCGTTTTTTTATGTTTCAAAAATATCTACTTGCTTAATGTAGACATAAATGTATAGTGACAACAAAACCAGCGAAGAAAAATCCAAATATTGAATGGAATGTCGCAGAAACACAAATATACAAATTAAAAATTGATTCATACATTGCGGTTTAGGGTGGTTCTCATTTTTTTTTCATGCCATCAGGGGGAAAAAGTTCACGTTTGTACTTGAATATTTGGGTTCGGTAATGGTCCCTTTGATCGTAGAAAGCTAAGACACATAATACAACTCAGAAAATTGTCTTGCACAGAATCACACGGTTTTGGAAAATTTACTCTGAAAAGTCGCAGTAACACATCCGGCCTGCTCAGAGATTTTGTCTTCGGTCGCATATAAGGAAAAAAATTGTCCTGATTTTCTGGTACCCGATTTTTTCCCTTGGTCCTTTAGAGGACACGACACTGGAAAAGTATGACTATCACACTGATATTGCGGAACGTATTGACATCCATAGTTGTCCTACAATCACCAATATCAGTATTAGTCGAAGAATATTTAAAACAATTGATTCTGTCGATGTCTGAGAGCTTTGGGGGTTAATTTAGTGCACTTGACTTATTTTACACTTCAACGAAAATCGAATGAGTAACTCGAGAATGTACAGCTCATTCTTTTTTAAGAGCCATAATTGATAATAAAAAATGGAATGGCATGAACCTAAGTGCCTTTGCAGCACATATTAGTTGAGTAGAATTTACTGATACTGCAAGAAGGTTGAGGATTATATAGTTGTTCTCGAAGTATGCACAATTACACTATAGACACAATACAACAGTAATCTCTATCTAATTTCGAAGACAATCCTGGATTTTTTTAAAACAATAAAACAGCTGTTGTTAAACTGTAATTGCGTTAACAACAGCTTCCGACTTTGTTTAGACTCAGCGACCCTAATATGATTCTGATTTATTGTTTCTCCAAAGAAAACACATATGTTTTAGGAGATGAACTTGTAGTGTAGGGGGTAGGGGGTATATGCTCCCATTTTTTTACTATCTTTTATTGTTCATCTCTCGCAGGAGAAGATTGTTTTGTTTTGAAGTGGATTTTTTCGGTTTAATGAACCCCATACGACAAAAACAGCAAGTACACATTTTTTTCTCTGTCTGGATCACAAAAAAAAAACTTTGAACCACCCTAATCAATGTGGTTGGCAAAGTAATATGTAGTACACCAACACACCTTAAACAATGTTTTTTTTTAAACTTTATTTTATAATCATTTCATTCATAAATTCTTATGTTGATGAGCATATATTATATTCATATAGTATATGCAATATGTGTAGCATATTTATAAACAAATGTGCAAGAGCATATTATTATACACATTCATGATTATTGGGAATATATGTATTATATGGACCACATAAAAACATTGCATAAATAGACATATGGTTCGTATAAGCACTGTTGTTTTGTTTTCTCCTATTTTAAATACAATAACAAAACTATCTACGAGTTTTAATTAAATTTAGAATTATTAATTCACATCAATTTTTTTTTTGTTATTTAGACGGGAGGAAAAACAACAATTGATTTCATTTTGTTGTAGTCGTTTCCTTAGGCATACAATTCCTTTCTTTTTTTAAATTTATTTTTTATTTAAAAATGAAAAAAAAAAAGATTTTTAATAGACGGCATTTATAAGTTGAACGGAGGAATATTTACATTTTTTTTTATTTATTCAAAAAAAAACCCCAAATGAAAACACACACAAAATTTCTATTGTAGACATAATCACCTTTCTTCCAAAAATTTATTTATGTGGAAAGATAATGTAAATACTAAATTAAGAAAAAAAAACTCGAAAAAATAACACATATGTGGACACAGCGCGCGCGTATCACTTAAGCACCGATAGTGTCTCACTACTTTAAAGTTGTTCACACTTTGACTTTCCTACGATTACTGGTTGGATTTTAGAGTCGTTTTTGAGAAGGCTGAGACGGTATAAGTTATGACGGTTTGAGTATAATATAACATATACAAATCAACCTATAGAACTGGAGAGGCACTGGTGTAAGAGACCGCATAATAAAAATAAAAAAAAACCGAATGGAATATGAAAAGACGGGTACGAAAAACAATTATATATTTGTTGCATTTTTATTTGTAAACTCGGTACGTTTATTGTGTATACGTAGAGAATACATGTATACAAGAAATGTCTGTATATATATACATATATATCTCTCTGAGACCGAGACACTTACACATATCCGACGGCGCATGTTTACGAAATGTTTTTTTTTTCTTCTTTGCTTCTTACGTTCAATCTTTTTTTCCACCGATTCTGAATTCTAAAAATAATGTCCTTAACTAGCATAAATATTGTTTTGTTTATTCCGCAACATAAAATGAGGAAATGATATTTCATTGCTTCCTGTCATTCCTATGCAGTTGGTGCTCTGTTGGTAATACAAACAACTTAATTATTTTAAATTGCTGGATGCACCCTTGCGTAAAACGTACTAGTGCGGATAGAGAAAAGAATTTTGTTTGTTTTTTTGAAAATAATAATTGACGAAGTTGATGGGTTTTTTAAAAGAATGAAACGGATCGGTTGAAAAACAGCTGATAGTTCTGGAGAAATATTACTACCGGTGCATCGCGGAGTATTTAAAAAAAAAAATTCTTAGATCTTGAGATTTTGTATAAATTAGAGTTGAAAATTCGGATTTGCTCAAAGATAGATTTATTTATCGCCAAATATTTCGTCCTAACATCAAGGACATTATCAATGGCTGAAAATACATCTGCTTCAATCAGATAACGACTAACTCAGGACTATCATAAAACTCTCGACATATTACCTTAAAACAAAACACAAGCAATTCTACTCATCAAATGTTTCTGTACCACATCGGAAGCTCTTTGTCACTGGAACGTTTATCTACAACACTACAAATCTACGGTAAGAAACTATGCTTTTGCTCCATAGAAATTCAAACTCACTAGTAATATTGCTGGTCAAAAAATTAAACGTTCAGGACACTTTTAATTTTAATACGGCATGCAGCTAATCCACAAATAATAAATATTATGCACGTATGACAAAGCGGTCGAGGCTTGCCGAGACGGCTTGTCATACGTGCATATTCTTTTTTATCGCATAAGCGAAAACGAGACAACAAGATATGCGAATGACACTTTGACAATTTACAGAAGTGTAATGTTTGTTTATATATCCTAGGTGAATAATTTTTTCGGGGAATCACACCGCGTATGCGATAAATAATTTAACTTGCTAAAACGGCTAATTTATCAATAGTCTCTAGGATTCTACACACTTATTCTATTCTTATCAGTGTCATGCTAGTAAGGAGAAATGTTTAACTCAGAAATTTAAACACTAATCGCGTCGTACAGTTCTACTTTAACTTTTTTTAAACGCAATAACAATCGCTTAATCTATTACTTCTTTTTGTTTAAAGTATTGCCTAATGTTTGGTACAAAAACAGAAGGTAAGGATAACTTTTTACATTCATGAATTTATTAGGCACCACTAGACACAATGCATCTGTCAGTCATGTCAAGAAGAATCGATCTTCAATGACTTTTCTATACCAGTGCCTCACGGTTCTTTAAGTCCCTCACCTCATTAGATCACAATTTGAAACCTTTGCCAAATTGTTAGAACAACCTATACGAAAAAACATTGGTTCATCGACTTTTCTTATCTTCTAGTGCTAGAAGAGATAGAACGAGAGTAGATATAGTGTATATCTCGGCAACCGCACATCGTAGAAAATCCAAATTGGTGTCAAAATGAAGGTATGAATGTAACTGAATTTCTTACGATGTGCGTTGGCTGAGCTACCCCCGTTCTAGCGCTAGATAACAAAATTCGAACAACAAATGTTTTTCGTATCGGTTAATGTTACAATTTGGGACTCATAGTACGGTTGGGTTTTGGATACTGGTCTACTCGTGTTGCAGGAGTAATTCCCTCTATTTTAGAGCGATGAATAGTAAAAAAAAATTGTATCATCGAAAACTCAGTACACTATGGTTGATCTTCAGGATGACGGACCAACTCATCGGCTTCTCCAAGAAAAACTTCATTTTCTATAATTTATGTTGGAATCTGTCTAAAAACATACTGCATTCTGAGAATTTAAAAACAAAAACTACTCAATAGTCTTACAACAGAACAACAAAAATTTGTATTCATATTGTTCTATTTTGTCTATGACATAAACATTATGCAGATGCAATACAATACTTTTACAATAAGGGTTGTCGTACACTCAAATCTTCATTTAAGATCAAAAAGATTCTTGGAATTCTTTTGGTAAATTATTACAGACGTAAAATACAGTAAGAAATTAGAGATTGTGGAAATGATTTTTTTTAAAGAAACATGGAGCTCATTATTCACTACCTATTTTGTTTGTGTCAGAGCAGTTGGTAAGTATATTGTGAACGTTTTTTTTGTCAATAACAAAAACCTTCCCTAAAAATTTTTGTTGACGAGATTGCTTTGGGTTTAAAAAGCGGTTCCGCTATATACGCGTTCATAAATGACGTTTCCTGTGTCAGACTTCACATAAGAGCTGACTGATATCAAATACCCAGAATCAGAAGTATTAACCAGTACCACTCACATGTCAGGGAAATAAGGATATGATCCATCGAAGATGTCAGCTGTCGATCTAGAATCATTCACAGACAACTTTATCGTCTCTTACACTTATGAAGTAATAGATTTTCACTTGAAAATAGTCAATTATCGAAAAATTTTGACTAGATTACCGGGAAGAAAACCGCCCGGTTATGTATAGGTGTAATGCCAAACTAATAAGCTTAATTCAATGCAAAAGTTTAAATTAAATTTCGCTAGACGAATGTCTTATTTTCACTTAAGCAGCAGAAAATTGACTTCACTCCACGCTTTGAATAAAATCGAATTTTCATAGCCCCAGAATGACATTATTTTTCAACTTTGTTATGTACAATCGCGAAAGTTTCGTTATTTAATTTCTATCTTCAATATTTGAATTATGACAACATTTTTCCTGGACATTTGATACGTGTCGTTTTGGTGTTCGAGCTTTTTAATGTTTTCTTGCCGCTTTCAAAATAACTTCTGCTTCCGGAGGAAATCCATTCCAATATTGTTGAGAAAGTCTCCATCATCGCCATCGCCACAAATTCATTTTATGGGGAAAATTGGGTAAAGAGTTTAAATGTGCTAAAATACGGTTTCAGAATTGTAACAAATATTTTAGGGGTGGGAAGAGTGGCATATTCGGACATTTAAATCAATGCCATTCTCCCGATCCCTAAAATATTTGTTACAATTCTAAAATATACATGACCGTTTGGATCTCTTTTCAGCTTAATTTCATAAAATGTGCTTACAATGTCTTAAAGTATTTTACAGCTTGAAAGTGCTAGGATGAGCTTAAGTGATCCTAAGGTTGACGCTCTAGGTGTATTTACTAGGGTGGATCGATTTAAAATTTTTAATTTTTATCCAAAGAGCACACATAGTGTTCCATGACCATAAGTCGCCTCTGATTTTCCACAAGAAATTTCCTTTTTTTTCGATATTTTATGCTATCGCTATGGTACCCGAGGAATTTTTGAGTAGAAGATTATTTACGTGTAAGGGATTTTTCAAACATCAAACATCAAATTAGTTCACATCAAAAAACTTTTTGAAAATTAGGCAGGAAATGGCAACAACAACAACGGGATTCTACCTAGAGCAGATTGTCCAACTCACTGTTTCTTCAGCAACTCACTGTTTCTTCAAAAAGACGTCGAATAATCAGGACAATCTGGACTCATCAGGGAGCATTTCTCTAAGCCCCAGGAATAAAAATACTGCAAATTACTGAAATTACTACACAAAAAAAATCAATTTTGAAATGTGGATTGAAATTGCATTAGGACAGTATCTTCCTGTTCTCCGTTCTAACGATAACGATGTATTTCATGCTTCTTTGATCAACTGGATATTAGATCGTCTACCTTTTGCGATACATTATCATCCAATTAAATCGTCCAAATCAAAACAAAAACTTATTTCCATCGCGGATTTATTCTCGTATTTATGGTTAGTGAAAGCCGGTATCCAGAATCGATTCATAGAAAAAAAAATTCATCCATATAAAACACTTCTAATACACCTTCAACACACACAACACAAATAGGAGTAAACATTTTGGCGACAAAAAATTATCTTCGAATCAAAAATTCATTATAATGTTTAGCAAGTGGTCAATTAGATGTTCACTCTCCAACATACAAAAAAAACAACATAAAAGGTAAACAATATACACGCTCAGTTTTGTAAGGTATGTTGCCAATTCAGCAAAAAGCTCTGCTTTGAAACGGCACAGAAAAGTTTCATCTGATTTTATCACTAACGATAAGTTTTTTTTTTCTTCCTTATTTCTCCTTAATTAATGCGTTAATTAGTAATTTTTTAATTAATTAATTAATTTATTAATTAATTTTTTGATTTTAGCAAATAGCATCAATGTTTCAAATAATTTGACAAAAAAGAGACCACAATTCTATGGCAAATAATTAATTATTTAATTAGTCGCGAAAAAATTACTAATTAATTATTTAATTAAGAAGAAACAAAGAAAACAAGCCGCTTATGCATCGTCTTTCTTCTTCCAAATAAATGTTTTCTCACTGTCATAATGCGAGTCGAGTTTGGATTCAGAGTGAAATCTATATAACATTTTACACATTTCTATATATATTCTCCACTATACTTTTTTATCTTGTAGCACCAGAGAGCCAATATGCATTTGGTTTATTAGTTTGTTGAAATAACTGCTTCACACATTCCGTCTGATCGGCTTAAAACTACACATTACATTTATATTGCATTTTGTAAAATAAATAACATTTTAAAAAGTAGCTCCAATGCATGCATACACACACTTTCTATAGATTTATGTGCAACACCTCAACATTAAACATGCCCCAAATTGAATCTGATTTGAAACAGATTACGATGATGTCTATATATCAATCTGAATCAGGAAAGTATGTTATAACTGCAATTGGATGTGTGTATTAATAATAATAATAATAATAATAAAAGTGTACGAACAAAAAAAAAATGGGAAAATAAATATAAAAATCAAAACTAATAATAATAATTGCTGGTGATCTCTTATTACAATATCGCGGACTCTGGTTGGTGATGATCTCCACTCCAAAGTATAAAGATACATTCATACTTCATACCCACGAAGATATTATCAATTTCTTTGTAAAACACTATCTAAATGTTAGATTCACTCCATGATACTTTATTCACTACAAATTTTGAATTATTAATCATCTGGCGTATTATAACTGGTATATCATTATATTGTGTGCACTGTGTTGTACTTATATATATATCATATAATAATAAAAAAAAATAATTTTCTATAGCACATGAAGTCATTCAATTCAATATGCGGTTTATAAGTTCTACTATATATGTCTCGTCTTATATGGCGTGTTGTTGGTAATATCCCAGCATAAAGGTTTTCTAAATGAACTAATAGAAGAAGAAAGAACGAAAGGAGAGGACACAACAACAACAACAAAAAACGTTTTTATAGTAGTCTAAGAATCTGAACATAATAGTAAAGCAAATGGTAATAATGCAGCTGAATAGCGGCTGTATACGGAAATTTGTCATTTTTACTATCTGGTATGTGCATACAGACTTTGTGCACAGACAAAAATATCGGATTAGTCTTTTATTTTTTCGAAAGTATTGCTGACGATTTCGTTCTAATCCGACCGAAGAGAGACTTCGAAAAGTTAATCTTTTTGAAGATATTGTCATTGCCGCGTGACGAGTTCGTTTTTTTGTAAACATCAAGTGTCATTATCCTTCTTTTACTTTGTACAGCCCTTAAATCTACTGTTGGATGTAGGCCATAAAGTTCATGCAATTTGTTAATAATCACTAGTCCATAGTTTCGAGCGATTTCTGGAGGGTCTTTTGGATCTTTGTATAAACATTTTCAGCTTTTGGACTTTTAAAAAATGAGTTGTATGCCCGAGGACCTTTTTCCCAACACACATCCAGTGCTCTTTGCGCCTTCTTTAACTTGTTTGCCGATGCCTTTGTCAGATTAATAGTGACCTCCGCATCAGTGAGGCCTCATCTTTCTTTTTAATAATAACCGAAGCACAACATGTTCAATCCAACCAGATCCATTTTTTTCGTCTGATCTCACTTGAGATGATTCAGGAGTTTACACTTAAGGACAGTTCATAACATATGTCACATAAGAGAGGGGAACAGTAGGATGGCTAGTGTGACAATTGATACAATCTTGTTGAGATATGTTCTTGGCTAATTTAGATTTGACACATGCTATTCGCAGTCAACTGTGAATAGTCAATATTGATACTATTCGAAGTTGTATGCCAATAGTCAATATTGATTGACTGTTTTTAGAATTTGTGATTAAAGTTTTGTAGAGGGGCGCAAGAGTCTGTACAATCGCAGTTTGTAATAGGCAGCAAAAATTTGTAATGTCACAGTTTGTAAAAGGGATCAACAGTGTGTAATGTTACAGTTTTTAAAAGGGATCAACACTCTGTAATAATACAGTTCGTAAAATGGAGTGACAGTCTGCAATGTTACAGTTTGTAAATAGGAGCAACACTCTGTTATGTCAACGTTTGTGAAAGGTATCTGCACTTTGTAATGTTACAGTTTACAAAAGAGATCAACACTCTGTAATTTTACAGTTTTTAGAAGGGATGTAATGTTACCGTTTGTTATAGGAAGCAACACTTTGTAATGTCACAGCTTGCGAAAGAGGCAAGGAAAGAGATCAACACTCTGTAATGTTTCAATTTCTAAAATGAATCAACAGTCTGTAATTTCACGTTTTGTAAAAGCGATATACACTCTGTAATGCTGCCGTTCGTTATAGGGAGCAACGCTCTGTTATGTCAAAGTTTCTAAAAGGGATCAACACTCTGTGTTACAGTTTATAAAGAGGAGCGACAGTCTCTAATGTCACAGTTTGTAAAAGGGAGCGACAATATGTAATGTCACAGTTTGTTATAGGGAGCAGCACTTTGTAATATCACAGTTTGTCAAAGGGATCAATAATCCGTAATGATACAGTTGGTAAAAGGGATGATCAATCCCTAGTTTTACAGTTTGTACATGTGACCAACAGTCTCCAAAGCTTATACAATGGATAATCAGTTTCTTTCGTTGCATTTTGCAATATACCTTTTATTAACTCCTTAATTATGTAAATTAACTAAAAATACTTTTTGAGAGAAAATAAAAGTAATCTAAGTATGATACAGCCTTGAAAAAAATAACGAAAAATCGATCTAATTAAAAATTTTCCCATCGAAATATTTTCTTGTTATGTTGTTCTTACTCGTGGTGCCGCCCTCTAAAAAAACACAAAACATTTCATGTCCACGAGAGGTAGAATAAATTTTTTTTGAAGCTCACCGTGCTGGTCGAACGGTTTTTTGATTTGATTTGTTCGTTTAGAGACCTCAGGGCCTTTTACGGCCAACAAATGCAGTCTGGACCACGCCTCGAAGTATGCAAATACTCTATGAGTCTAACTAGGTGCTTAATTTATAGCTCGCCTAAATGTAGGCTAGACATATCCACATATGCATAATTAATCTTATTTGGGTTACAGTCATACAAGTCATTCAGTGTACATCGTTGCAACCTCCCAAATTATGAAGCTTGATTTGAAATGTTACCAATGCGATATAATCGATTGACAAATTCCAAGTGGAATTGTCTGACACGGAAATCGGATCCGGATCATTTCGGTGGAAGACTAGCGCGTAGCCACTGAGCCATCCCATAATTATCATTACAAATTAAAATTAAATCATAGACTATTGCTGCCTACAATCATACTCACTGCCCTTATCGACTTCTCTTAGAAAAAAAATTATTTTGTTTAATAGTGATAATGATTTATTATGCTGTTGTGTTTAATTATGTAATTATGTAATATATTTAACAATAATCAATAATATAATTAAAAATTTATCGTAATCATTAAATTAAAGAAAAAAATTATTTTCATTTCATTCTTAAAATAAATATTTTTTTTATATTTTTTAATGGACTAATAAATATATTGGAGACAAGTATTTCATTTTTTTTCTTTAAAGTTTTTTTCCTTCTTATTTTTTAATTTTATGTTCGTTGTATAATTTAAAGTTTTTCTTTTTCTTTTTATTCTATGCAATAGATTTCATTGATTTTCAATAATTTCTTTATTTTAATTTCATTTGTTTCTAACATTGTGAACACGCCTTTCAATAAAAAGATTTCTTAATGCAATTATCTTACGTGTCATTCATTTTAATAATATATTATCATGTCTAATCGTATTTTTCATTCCAATAAAATTTAACATAATTGTCATTTTTAAATTTGAATTAAAATTTCTTTTTAGTTTTTCATTTTGCTATATAAAGATTATTTTGGTTTTTTGTTATTTATTTATTATTTTTGAATTTTTTATTTTATTTATACGACGAGGCAGTTATAATTCATTAATCAACGTTAAGGGATAATCTAGATAAATTTCATATAAAATATATAATTGTCATTTACATAGAACATTTTTATAAGGGACAAAAGTATTTCTGTGGTCATTCGCTAAAATAAGAGTTTTTTTTATATATATATAATTTGATTCAATCGATCAACAATGAACCATCCACCAAATTTAATTTATACTTTTAAGATTTCGGAATCGGAATTTATCGGTTTGATATCTTAACAGACCAAAAGTGTGCTTCGGTTCTTTCACGGTTACAACTTTTAGCAAGGATGAAAATGCTGGAAGTTTTGCTTACTGGTTAACCTCACTTATTGAAATTCGTTTCGATACAGTCAGAGAGAGAGTGAAATTTCAGCATAAATTTGCCTAAGCTGTTTTTCAGTAGACCCAGACATACAATCAAACCTGTTTATATGTTTGAAGCTGCTACACTCACATGTGGTGGTAATATAAGATTATCGATAGATGATACGGGCAATCGAGGCTTGCCGAGATTGCCTCTCATGTATCGATATCCTATTTTATCATATGAACGAAAACGAGACAACAACAGGAACTGTCGTACTTGTCAATAATTACGAATTTATCTTTCTAGATAAATAGACGTGACGTCACAACATGGCGCGAGTATGATAAAATAGTATAATGACGTATTGAACCGTTATGATTGTTTGTGTGGATCAGCTGAAAAACACCTGAAGCAAATTCATGCTGAAATTTAACTGTCCCCAGCTGATGAAGCACTGCTTCTAGCATGAACTTAGAAAATATTCGGAGGCTGATAAAATCACAGCACTGCGTTTCTTTTGTACATACTTGTTTTCGTCGAATCAGTTCAAACATACAATACAAACAATTCAGTGTTCATGTTCATGCTAGGTGCAGTTCTGTGGTAGATAGAAGTAAATAATTAAATGAAAATTAAACATTAACTTCGTTTATATCAAACTAATTGGACATTTTAGGATAAGAAAACGTATACTTTTCAGTAACGAGATTTCTTTTCCAATAGTTAGTGAGAAGAGTACTCCAAATCTCAAATCAAGTTCAAAATTCTGAAAAACTTTAATAGTAGAAACGAAGATACGCTTATTTTGATTCAGTTCAATAATTAAATACAGAGTTTTGCTACAAATACTGCTGATTTTAGTAAGGGAAATAATATATAGACAGTGAAAGAAAGAGATACGTAATTCAGACGAATCGGGGTGGATAAAGGCTATAATGTAGACAAATTTTCGCACTCAGTTTGGTACCCTGTTAAGAATTTTTATTAGCTTCAACTTCAATTGTTTAAGTTCAACAAAACCGAATCGCAAATGAATTGCTAATTGCTTCCACTCAAACGAGAAAAAGTAGGACCTTCATATATATCGGTATATTTGAAACAAAACAAAAAAAATCCAAAAACTTTTAAGCTTTTTAGGAATGTGAGTATTTTTGATAGATAAAATTTCAAGTAATGAGCCTTGATGTTAAAGTAGTCACTTAAAAAAACAACCGTCACTTTTACGTCAGTAGTATTTTAGAAAGCTGTACACGAGAATTCATTCACTACAATTATCTATAAATTTGCTAAAACTCCCTAATGAATATCTAGTAAAATCTAGTTAATTCGAAAGTTCTATTTTTCATTATTTTTATTAAGCAACGCACTCTCCGGCATTTTTTTTACTTTGGCATCTGTCAGTTAGAATTTGATTGTAATTTTTAGTGCATTGCATGGACAATAACATTTATTTACATAAGATATTTCTTCCCGACGAGACGAGGCTGATAGTTTTAAATCTTCCATAAATTTACAATAACTCTCAGATCAAAGGTAATTTATCTCGAATTGGATTTATCGAATAGTTAAATGTATCAGCGACGATAAGTTTTTGACAGGAACTGACTATTTATTTCTAAAATTCTCTAAATCACTAATTACTTTCAATTATTAGTGAACAAGAAATGGTTTTAAATTCCGATTTAACGTTATTTTAGTCCTGTGAATGATTTGATCTAGAATTTTTCTGAGAGATTGAAGGGTATAGCTTAAAGATGTTTAAAAGTTTCGAAAAGGAAGCTCGAATATTCAAATGGAAAAGAAGTTCCTAAAGCCAGAGCACGAGTCGATAGAATGAACAAGAATGCAAGCGTGTTCGTTCATTGATATGTGTAATATAGGTGGGTATGGGTTATGGTACAAAAAAAAGTTGTGAGTTGTTCATTTAAGAAAAGTTTGGCTCACTAATCGCGGTTGAAAATAGAATGCTCAAAGTGAATTTAAACTGTCCTTTCTCCTTTCTTGCACTTGGTTTTATTTTGGTTCTATTTGACGTAAAATGTCGAAGACATCTCGAAAAATCATGGGCAACAAGAACAACCTTAATAGCGACCAATTATTCACAGATGTACACACAATTGGAAATACATTACTCTCAATGAACGCTGGTTAGATCACGGTAAGACCGTTCTGTAATAGGCACGAGTATCGGTTGCACAATGATGATCGTACGGTCATTACCTCTATCGGATAAACTTCAACGCCAAGAATTTTACGAGTATTTTGTCAGATAATTTAATGCGAACGTGTGTGACGGGAATTCTCATTGAGAACATTAAGTCCCGTGACACGCATTTCCTGGATCGTAAAGTGTGTTTTGCTCAATGAAAAATTGTCGACAGAATTTTAAAACGGATCACAGACACACAACAATTTGTGGCTCTGAAAAGCAAACTGATGACAAAATGGCACATCCATTATAAATGCATAGCCATAACCATTGATGACCTCTTTCTTTCTTATTTTTCCCCAATTAAATTTGTTATTCCGTTCGGGTATGCATACGTACGTTGCATTTTATTTTATGCAAACAAATATTGTGACGGCACAAACATATATACATATATATATATGTAAAGAGCCAAAGGATAATCACCTTGCAACGAAAGTTTGAGTCATATCAACACGAGAGAGAATCAACGTGAATATGCTTAGATACAAAATAATACAAATAGATAAGTGCTTTAACGAGAAACATTGGTACCTCCTGACGATATTCGATTTTTCGTGGACGCCTAAAAAGCCAACGTATGTAAACATTGTTTGAATTTGAAAGAAGCTCCATTTTTCTTTTAACATTGCACGTTACGATTTTAATGGAACTGCTGTATTGTTGGAATACTCTTCCGATGTTCGAGCTTTTATGTTTCGTCTTATTTCATTGAAATAATCAGTAACGTACGCGGGAATAAGATACACTTAAATTCGCTCGAAAATAAAATCCCATAAAATCCCATGCGATTCGTAAATAAAAATTGCATTCCCTGCTTAATGTCAAATAATCTGATTAATTAATGCTTTCTCACTTTGATTATGCTGAATCAGCATTGCTGATCCTTTATTGGGCTTCTTTATGCCCGTCACAATCAGCTGGAAAGAGCATTGGATGCAGGGCCAAACTGGTCCTTCGGGCGTGTTATGAATAAAATTCGTAAAAAATTCTTCAATATCTTTCGACGAAAGTCTGTTATTTATTCAAATTAAAAAAGCCCTGGATTAGTTAAAGGTATACAGTTGTGTGAACAAAGCTGCATAAACTGCTGCAACAGCTATTCGTGCCCGCCTAAGTAAGTAAGTAAGTAGCTATTTTCCTAACAAGTCGTGAAAATTTCCAACATGAGTCATTAAATTGTTAAGTTATTTTTTCTGCGGATCGCACTGAATAACAAAAAAATTAATTCCGCAATAGATTGTGTCATTTGTTTTCTCTTTCACCACCAGGGCCTGTTTTGAGGAAATTGAATTCTTGAAAATTCATTAATTTATCAATGACTTTTCGTCATTGTCTCCAAAAAGACGATAGATCGGAGACGCGTCACGTTGTTTTTATAATCTCTTCATTTGTTTTTATTGTTTTTGAGCTGAAGCCATTACTTCGGAAATTGTGTAGGAAATTTTTCGAATTTTTTTTTAGAAATTGTTGGCTTTACCGCTGTTACACATTTAATCTAGCCTTCCAAAAAAAAAACCTTCACACTTTATTCATATTCAGCTACTTTGAATAAGATAAGATGACAGCACTTGAAAAATAAGGATAAAAAAATGGCTGCACACATTCTGAAAAGTATTGTATCACAACTGGTCCTGTCCAATTTCATTTAAGTTAGACTTCACTAATATTTCTTTTTGATTCATAAAACAATCATTCCTTAGTCCATCCAACGCATTACTATTGTCTATTCAATTTGTTGAATATGAAAACAATTAGCGACTTATAACCGAAATGAAATCGAACGTGAAAATGGGAATACCTCTCCATCTATTAACATAGCATATGCACTAGGGGTGTGCGATGGATAAAGGATCGAGACTGGCGTAGCCCACAAAAAATTGTTATATCGTCACTTTATGTCAAAAATCGATTTTACAAATTTTGAAAAATTTATTTACAACTTGCGACAAATCATGGAAGCTAAATTTTCAAGTTTTCGGCCTCCCACCTAATTCGACCTCTACCAAAAAGCTCCTTTGAGATTTGTGCTAGCTGTATCAGTGCTATTCTACTAATTGGAGCCCAATGCTACTAAAATATTAAATCCAGACGCATTTTGTCGAGAAAGTCTTCTTCGTGAGTCGTCAAAGTGGAAAAATTGAGTGGATCTTGAACTTCGAGCCTACAACATTCCCAAGAATTTAAGCCCACTCGAGGTCAAATTGAATCATTTTCCTGATGAATTTACGAATTTTCAAGTTCAAGATCAGCGAACTTTGACGACTCACGAAGAAGACTTTTTCGACAAAATGCGTCTGGATTTAATTTTTTAGTAGCATTGGGCTCCAATTAGTAGAATAGCACTGATACAGCTAGCACAAATCTCAAAGAAGCTTTTTGGTAGAGGTCGAAATAGGTGGGAGGCCGAAGACTCGAAAATTTAGCTTCCATGATTTGTCGCAAGTTGTAAATGAATTTTTCAAAATTTGTAAAATCGATTTTTGACATCGATTGACGATAACAATTTTTTGTGGACTTTGCCAGTCTTGATCCTTTATCCATCGCACACCACTAATATGCACTATGCAGCCGATTATTGGTAGGTAGATGGATTATTTCAAATTAAAAACAAAAACTTTTCATAGCTAAAATAATAAATTTTTATTAAAAAATAAAAAAAATAAAAATCTAAAAAAGTAAAACTTAAATATTTGTTCACTAAAAAGAAATTTAAGAGAGAAAAAGTAAGACAAAAAAATTTACGCATCAAAAGATGACATTGTTAAAATAATATTTAAAAAAAAAAATTAATAAATAAATTGACTAGCACATCATGTCACACTAAACTAATCTAATAGAAATCAGTGACAAGTAAGGATTAAATTATTAAATTAAAACTAACAACAACAGAAAAATTAAACATTTTCTTTACAATAAACAACACTTTTTCATATATAAAATTGAGATCATCGTTAATCGTTTTCTTTTTCCATTTTTTTTTTCTTTTCTTCTCTTCTAAATTAGTAATATAAGTTGAATTGCAAAATAACAATCGTCATTTTTCTTTTCATTTTCTCTTTTGTAATTTAAAGTGATATAATGTTTTCTCTTCCATTTTTGGTTTGATTGATATTTTCTTGTTTAAATTCAGTGCTTCTTCATCTTTTTTTTTCTTCTTTTAAATAGATGTACAAAATTAAATGCAGTTGTGCCTCTCTTTTATTTAGTAAATCGATAGAAATAACGTAATTTATTTATACTTTTTTTTCTGGTTTTATAATAAATGCAATTGATATAAATATATAGTTATGTACACAATCAATACAAATAGGGGAAGGGGGATGGTGGTTAAGGAAATAATGACAAAGAATTTATTTGTAGAATTTTTTTTCATTTATTTTTTCCCTTTATTATTTGGTTGGTTAATTTGCATTTTCTCATATAATAATTTCTCGTTTTCTATTTTTTTTTGTCTCGTAAATTGAAGTACTAGAATATATATATTGTTTTTTTAAATACTTTTCAGCTGAATAAATGCTATTTTTTAAGATAATAGTTTTTGTTCAATTTTATTTATCTAGAATTGATTAAATGGAATGTTTGTCTCGAAATATAGAAATACAAACGAATGGCAAATCTCAATAGTTTTAAAAAATAAAATAAAAATAAAAATAGATCCCATCCCGAGCAGTTTCTTTCAGAGAAATGATAACAACAGCTCTTGTGCCAACTCTGTGAGGTAGAACATGCGTGATAATAACTAGGTTGTGTGCGGTTATTATTTCTCTGGCAGTTTATCTCTTGATCGACATTCCGATTTCAATTTGAATCGTGGAAATATTGACTGAAAATTGTTGACAGAAGTCCGTTTATTGAATCTTTGCCTGATCTGTGAAAAAGTGAATGGATTCCAAGGTCATGTAAAACTTACAGTCCACTTTCCACATATTTAATTTTGTTTGTGTGGAACGAAAAGTCAGTTCAAAAAATTTGAAAATTCAGTTGTTAACGGAATAGAAAGCTGCTTAAAATTTCTACAGATCTATTAAGGAAATTAAATTTTCATCGACCATCAAAAAAAATCGTTACTCGTGATCCTGAGGTCAATCCGATGAAGATCTTCCAATTAATGAGCTTAATTCGTAATTTAATTCGGATCTCTGGGTCACTAATTTTTAGTACAATCTTTTGTAAGTTTTGCAAAAGCTTAGTCGATGTTTCATACGACAAAACATGGAATTTATTTGGAGCATGTGGAATTTTTCAGACACATTTTGGCCCTTCGTTCCTGTTTCTAGCTTGGAGGAATTCCTCGTTATAATTTTTCGAATACCTCCTCCGTTCTCGTTGACTGACTAATGATTTAACTTAGTAAACCTTTTCCGTATAGATACAGTATATACCCTTACTCTTTGTCAACACATTTCGTCTGTATGCACGCCTTCTTCTAGCATCAACAGGAGTTCGATATTAAAACACTTGCAGGACTACACATTGCAATGGGATAAAATTACTTTCGGAAAACAGAGTCACATATTCTGTTAATGTTTGGTAACGGATCTAGTTATTTCGTTTTCATGTTTTGTTATTCGTAAATTTCGATGCTGTTTTCGATGTGGTGGCATTTAGCGACCTTTTCTCTCATTGTAAGTTTCGTTACAATCCTTTGTCTTTGGTTCAATAATTATGAACGTTCCATTAGAACTATTCAAACCAGAACTTATTGCAGTAGCTTTGTTCACGATATTTAATTTAATTTAATTTAAAATATCATGGAAAAAGCTCACGAATACACTTTGGTTCAAACAAAACAGGAAAATAGAACAGTGAAACTACTGCTGATCTTCGACAAATGGTCAAAATTAAACGTTCAAAGTTGACTGCTCGGCATGGGAGATAATGCAATTAGTATACGTTTTATAACATTATTCCATCTAATATACTGATCGTGTAACTGATATGAATTGTAAGAATATCTTTTCAAAATTGTTCCGTAAAACGAAATGTTTAAAAAAATATTTTCTTTTCTCTAAAAGTTTGACGAAAATGAGCCCAATACAAAATCATCGAATATTTTAGTGAAAAAAGCAACTCGTACAACTTTCTTTTATTGGAAAATTCTCTCTCTAATTTGATTAAATTGAATATTTTTCTTAAATTCATTTGTTTTGTTTTTCTAAAATGTCTTCTGCTTGCTATTTTTTTTAATTAATTTCATCTGACCTACGCATTTTTAAGACAAAAAACTAACAACATTTATGTTTCAGTTTAAAAGTTTTTCTTTTTTTAATTTTAAATTTTACTATTTTGGTTGATTTCTTTATTTCTCTTTGGCAAGACGTTTTGTATTGTTAACTGAATAAATAATGTTCCTCTTTGTAACAAAAGTTTTGTTCGCGCTGATTTAAATTCGGTTACATCAATTTTTATGTCAAATTCTTCGTTCCGCCGAACTGAAACAAATTTCTCTCTGATTTTTGCTTTTTATCATTGCAGGGCATACTTTCGTGAAAATTATTGACGAAATTTCTGAAAATTCTCGAAATTATGAAAATTCTGGAATTTCAAAAAAATTCTGGAAAAATTCCAAGAATTCTCGAGTTAAGAATTTTGTTGGAGCTTAAATGCTCGAAGTTCTTTTGATTCTTGACTGAAAATCTCAAAAATTGCCAAAAAAAAATATCTGAAAATTGACCCTGAATCACCGTGAATCTCGATCTATTCTAGTTAATCTCAATGAAGCTCAACGAGAGCTTAAAACGTAAGTAAAAAAAAGTTCGTGAGCAAATGATTAATTAACCAATTGTTCTGCTCTACGACATGCACGTTTTTATATTAAAAATTCTTTAGGAGATTCGAGCTCAATCAAACAGACAGCCCTTTATACCGAACTTTCGATTATAGAACATAGACAATCACAGAAATAAAATTGGTTTTTCGGTCGAGAAATATTCAATATATGACGGCTGTGCCGGACATTCCAAGGTAAACAGGATGGAACCAATAAAATGTTCAACTGTGAGAGAATATTAAGAGTAAAGTGTCCATCCCACTCAACAAAAAGTACTTCGTGAGAGAGCCGTTAGAGAGTGAACTGTCAAATAAACAAAGAAAAAATTGGAAAAATTCAATTTTGTCTCTCACACTGAGTACTTTTTTGGTAAGAGGAAACTAGACATAAGTCAACGAATTTTCTTTTGTTCAATACCCTCAAACATCACTCTCAGTAAACACTGGATTTGTCTCCACTTTTGAGAGAATTTATTTCCATACAAACAAGTTGTCATCTGTCGTCATCATGTTTGTTTGTTTTTTTAAGAGACCTCACTAAAAGCCTTTTACGACCAATAACAGTTCAGTCTAGACCATCGGATTAACGTGACTTCCAAACCACCTCTCGAAGTGTGCAAATACTCCCTGAGGAAAGCCTACACAAACTCATTGTATTTGGTACGCCATGCAAGTCATTCAGTGCTTGCATCGTTACAACCACTAAATACACTACGTAACTAACCAAATTATAAAGTTTGAGTGAACTTTCGAATAAAATGCAAACGCTAGAAACATTCCGTGTGGAATTTCTGACATGGGAATTAAGCCCGGATAATTTTGGTGGATCACGTAACCACTGAGCCGCCCTCCTTTCTATCGACCATATTTTGACATTTCTCGGTTGATTTAGTAAAATTTGAATCAGAAATTAAGTTTGTTTTAAATGAGCAGAACGTAGGCTTTTACAACGCACAAATTATGTGCAAACGGTAAAAAACGTTGCGTTTCATTGTCATTTTGATTTAAATGTGGCGCACTTTTGTTTGAATTATGTTTGATCGTAACCGTTAATTCCACATCGCGTCTATATTTCTAAATTTCGAAGCCGTTCTAAACTAACACAAAAGAGAAGTTAGTCAGATATAAATATTATTGTTAGTCCATGTCGTACGTAATTCTTTTTTGCCCGACATTTCGTATTAAGATTAGAGAATTTTCTAAATTTATTTTTGGTTTTTTAATTAAAATTTCTTTGTTTTAAAGCTTTATTTCTCTTCAATTTGATGGAGAATGTTTTGCCTTTTTTTTCTAACCATTTCGTGTGAGTTTCTCTTAATTCTTTCTTCTTCTTGGTCATACACACAGCCTTTGAAACTAATGCAAATGAAGAGTAGGGGAGGCTTTGGAAAACCAAGGGAAAATGTTCTGTGACACCATCAAAACAAACATAAATTTAGTAATGACCATCCGCAAAAAAACCTGGTCTGACTGGAATGTAAGATTCTGGGGTTGATATTCTGCCGATTGGATTTTTTTGGTATTTAACAATGTGCGTAACGGATTGTGTGTGAGTGTTAGATTAAGATCAGAATATGTGTTGTGTTCAACAAGTTTATAGAAATGTGCTGCGTGTTTTTTTTTAATAGATCTGGTGGTACGTGTTTGGTGTGTTTGGTGTATGGGAGTAATAAAAAAAATTAAATTTTACAAATTTCCATATATCACTGGAGATAGATAGATAGAGAATATATATATATATATGTAGAGATAGATGTCCTTTACATAACGTGACATTTTTCCTTAGCATTTCCACTACTACCTTCACCGCCTTCCACATTTCCACCGCTACCACCATTTGATACGTCTTTCTTCTTTGGTTTTTTATTTTTATTCTTCTTACCATCTAATTGTAACGATATACTCCTTGTCTTTTCCATTTCCAACAGTTCCTGCAATTCGGAAACAATTTTTTTCAACGAAAATTCATTGAACAATATAAAGGGTGAAAATCATTTCAGAATCGACTATGGATTGTTATAAGAACTAGGGCTTACTTTAGAGAATTTTAATTCCGAAAATTTCGAAAATTCTGAAAAAATTCCGAAAAAGTTCCGAAAAATTAATTCAGAATTTTTCAGAACTTTTTCGGAATTTTTTCAAAATTTTCGGAATTTTCAGAATTAAAATTCTCTAAAGTAAGCCCTGACAAGAACGGTTCGGAACCTGAGCCTGAAATTTTCCATTTCGGGTTCAACCTGAACCGGGCGCGAACCTGAATCGGTTCGACTCGAATGTAAACTTTTACTTTGAGAAAGTCATAATAGTCTAACGCATCGCGTTGACAAAGAGGTACACGTCACTTTTGTTGTTGTCGCATGTGGAATGCCACTTCTAAAATTTTTAACCAACCTCGTATAAACGGTGGGATCAAAATATTCCAAGACGCCGCTCACACATGAACAGAGGTAAATTGCATGCAGTGCAAGAATAAGCACTGATGTTATGCTAGTGGTACAGACCTAATTCATTCGAACCGTAGCTTACTGCAGACGATTCACGATTAGGGCGTGTTGTAAACTTTAGAGAAACAAGTTGTTAACCCCCTTTTCATAAGTCTCCATGATTCGTATCGAGGAATCATGAGTCTCGGATACCTCTCTGCGGGTCACGACTCCTGACGGGACATTGTCGGTGTTAGAAATGTAGTGGGGGTTCATGTAACAATGACGTCACCAGATACGAATAGACGGTAAGTTAAGATAAGAATTGACATCGGGCCGTCATTGCCTCTTAGACGAAAATAAAGCGAGTTGACTTGTTGAACTCTGCGATTTCAAACTTTTGACACTACTCCTCTTCAGTACTATGCAAAAAGTAGACCCACACTAACATAATTACTGGAAGGCATTCGGAAGTACTGCTATATTACATGAGTATCGCGGACAATTTTTTGAAAAACTACTCACAAGGTTTAATAGTCACTGATTCGTGTGAATCGAGATATAAATCACCTACCAACAACTCTACTCACTCGTGTAAATATCAGAGACAATGAGGAAAAGTATTTCGTCCCGGAAAACTCACCTGAAACAATTCAGTAACATTTGTATTGTTCTTCGCCGATGTTTCCATGAACGAAACGTTCCACGACACGGCTTCCGCTTTGCCATCCAATTCAGGAACTTCACGCAGACTATTTTCATCACATTTGTTACCAACCAGCATCACTGGTATTTGAGTAATTTCCTGTCCCTAAAATACAAAAAAAAAAACAAAACAAATGAACGCATCCGAAACTATGGTCAATTGTGCCTTAAGCCCTTTCTTCAATGTGTCCATCAATAAAGTGGTACGAAGGCAGAGAGAGAGAGCCAAAACTGTATATATGTTGTCTACCACATACCTTCAGTTCTTTGATGAGACTCCATATGGGTCGCAGTTCTTCCAGACTTTGTCGTGAACATACCGAATAGACCAGTATGAAAGCGTGTCCTTTTGTGATGGACAGCCGTTGCATCGCTGGAAATTGATGTGAGCCAGTTGTGTCGGTAATTTGTAATGTACAGATATTTTTGTTACAGCTTATCACCTGTAAACGAATCAAAACAAAAACAATAAAAAAAAATCATTCTCTCATTTCGCCGTTTGCCCACACTAAATTGGCTATTAATACATATACCGCATCGGTGGTATACGCAGAACAGCAAAATCACCCCCACACACATGATGACCACACAACACATTCGATCTTATATCATACACACCCATTCAAAAAATAAATCGAAAAAAAATCACCAAAAGCCACATAAACACATAATTTCCAATCTAAATCCCTCCTCCCACCCCGATCACAAAATAATGTTCTGTTTTTGGCAGAAAGCAAAAAACTTTATTTTTAGATTAAAAAAAAAGTCAGCCCGCACTTACTTGTCTATATGTATCCTCTATAGTCGGTATATAACTCTCCCTAAATGTACCTTTTATGAATCGTAAGACCAAAGAACTTTTACCAACGCCACCAGCCCCTAAAAATAAATTTTGTGTTGGAACAACAACAAAAACGAACTTTTTAGAAAACAACGTTTCATGAGAGATTAGATTTTAATTTTATAAATAAAATTTATGTTGGTGCCAATCTACGGATAACACTCCCAGGAATGAAACTTAGAACACATTTTATTGTGGTTGCCTTAGCACATTTTTGATTTTTGTAAGTAACAACGACCTGTTTTTTAATTTTTCAAGAAATCGAAATTTCGGCAACATCGACTTCTGTTCCTTTATAAAATAATTCAATTGCCGGAACTCGGTATTACATAGTATCCAAATGGTATTTTATGAAAATTTCTATGTTGAACCGATTTTAGGCAATTGCCTAACGATAAATATATTTAATAAACATAATCGATGTTAAATTTCGATTTCTTGAAGAAAAAAGCTAGAAAGAAAGAAATAGTCAAAAATGTACTAATCGGCGACAATCAAATATGTCCCAAGTTATTACATGACCTGGGGAGTCCAATCAAAAAAACCATCAAAACCGAAGAAGTAACAGAAAGTAATATCAAGAAATTCAATTTACCAAATACCACGACTCGATAATCATTGCTTTGCTCTGGCATATCGTTTATCACTTGTGGAACCACACAGGAGACGATTTTGTCACTTTTGGTATTGTGGACACTTGTTTTTCTGATTAGCAGAAATTTCTCGGTTAATTTTCTCACTTATTTCGCTTAAAATTTCAACAACGATTTCTGGGCATTATTAATGAAATCAGCTGTTTATGTCCTTTCGACTGATTTGATGGTGATCCGAACGGTGTCATATGCGACAATTTTGGGGTAACATAAACAAAAGTGGAATGCGAGCACCACACACACTTTTCACCCCAAAAAGCAATAACTTCTTCTGATTAAATTTAATGTTCAGTCATTCATCGATTGGTACACATCATTCAATCAATTCAACGGAATCGGTTAATTTCGTTCGTTTGTTTTTTTTTTTTTTAATTTTTAATTTAAAGCATGTTTTTATGTCGATATTTTGTTCACAATTTGTTTTAAAAAATATTTCTTTGGTATAATTCGCTGCGGTTTTTTGTTTAACATTTTTCGCACTTAATCTTCAACAAAAATAAACTTTTTTCGTGTTCGATGTGATTGTGTGGACGATACGTCTGATATTATATCATTTTCATTTGATTTTGATTACATTTTTGTAATAAAACTTTAAAATAAAAACAACAAAAGGCATGAGAAGAGAATTTTTCGTTCTTTTTTTTGGCGATTATTAAAAATATTTTGACAGATTGAATTCATCATGTTCTGCATGAAGTTTGTCGCGGTCGAAATGTGCAAAAGTACGCAGTCTTCAGTTTTGAATTCGTTATGATGTAAGAGTAGAACACGTTCGATTGACATTAATAATGATTAAAAATCAGGTCGTCCAGAATTAAATCATCTGATGGTAAATATTTTCAATGAGCGATCGCTAAAACTCCGTATGGTCCATGTGACAATATTACACAACCATCCAGTGCAGTCACGATATCTCCATAGTGTAACTCTGTGAGCAAAACAGAACCATTTTCAATCATGGACGATGAATCTCTATGGAAAATGACGAGCATGATATCATACAGATGACGAAGATGATGGACAGAAATGAAGTAAAAGATTTTTGTAGTAAAAAGTTTTGTTGTTTCCATAGTTTATTGTCGCAATCATTTCCAAACAATACTTTCAATCCAGTCCAAATAGTGAGATACTCTCGTATACACACCCGGCTGAATAGCACACGCTTTACCAAACGATGTGATGCCGATGATGTCATAGACAATTTGTCTTCCGTTCATCCTAGTCACACCAATCGGCCCGCCTGAATCGCCCTTTAGAGAATTTGTTAAATTTAGAATTGACGAAATGTTTGACAGGCCCCCTATACCTCAAAGCATAAAGCAGTCAACATGGTCTTACGGAAAGTAGCTTTCACAATCACGTCAACCGATTTTTTAAATTTTTCCACCCACTAAATCATCACTTTTGTGATATCACTGTGGTGAACATTATAGTTATCATTTCCTGATATTACCCCATGCTGTGCTTACGTAATATGTGACCGTTCCCAAAAGTAGAAAAAGTATTTTCAACGGAGAAGGTGCAGGCCTGACATTAATTGCCTGACATGAGCATCGATATAATATACTGTAGACAATGAGACACGAAGAACGAAATTCCGGAAATATAGCACGCATACAAGTGCAAAAAATACGAATCACACACAAAACGAAGAGAAAAAGGAAATTGAAATGAAAAGTTTCAATTATTTTCAAATATTTGTATGACATTATTTCGCGCGCTTTCTCAAAACGTAAGTCACGTTACACATGCATCCATGTGATCTTTCCGCATAAAGTTGCTTTGACATTACTTATCTACCCTATATTATATCGATGGATCTGAGTAATGATTTTTTTTACCTGACAAGTGTCTTTCTCTGCTGCAGAATCTCCAGCACATAATTGACTATCAATTATTCCAAGGTTCAAGGAACGTTCATTTTGGTATAGTGTGCTGCATTCACTATTGTTGAGGATTTTTAAGTCAACTTTCAGTAGTTCATTGGATGCCACTCCACCTTGATGTGTTAGATGTTTTAGTCAGTATACAACATTAAAACTGAAATCAAAATTTATTTACCATACTCTGTGTGACCATACCCAGTAGCAATGGCATCAGTGAAATTTATTGCATTTTCTTGCCACAAACAAGCTGGACGCACTTTCCTTGTAATGCTGGCCCTCCGGTTCAATTTAATCAATGCAATATCGTCATACAGCATTTTCGGCACATAATTCGGATGTCCGATGATTGATGCGATACCGAAATCCTGGGTTAATGCTAGTATGTCGATGTCAATGAGATCTTTTGCACCGATTCGTACAGTATCCGGCGGTAATCTTAATACAAAAATATTTCGTAAAATGCACAATTTCCTCGGTAGTCGGTTTAATAAAGCCTACCGTCCGATGACACAATGTGCTGCAGTTAAAACGAAGTTATGACTGAAAGGGTTTTAATTTGAAACATTTTTTTCTAAATCCAACTAGTCTCTTTCTTTTAATGGACTAACCTAATGAGTGTACCTCCACATCTCCAACTGATGTTTTTGCTTTCGTCTGTCCATCCAAGTGCTGCCTACATAAACGAAAATCTGTCATAAGATTTTAATATTTTTCTGGAACTAAAGTTTTCTTTTCGCTACAAACAATCATCGGGCTACCTTTGCCGTTTACAGACCGGTAATTCTTTTGTTCTATGTAAATCCAAGAGTTTCATGAAAAGAACATTAGACAGAGAAAGTGTATCGCTTATGCTTGTCATCCTTGTCGTTAAATAGTCAGCAAAAGATAGATAGTGAAGAGCTAACAGATTTGATTATCGAACAAACATACCATATGCGGGAACTCCCCATATGACGTCACTTGCCCACCCACAATGGTTGTACGAAATTGTACTGGAATATTTCTGAACGGAAGAGACAACGAATAAACATCTTCACATTTCGCAACACTCTTCCGGCGCTTGACTGAATTCTGTGCACCACGATCGGGATCATCATCCGTTTCCGTTATAGTGTCATTTCTAAACAGATCTATGAGTGGCAAACTAGTGTGAGTTAGGCAACACACAATCGGCACTTGATTGTCAAAACGGCATATTGTCGGATTGGTTCCCAATTGATATTCGAACAGAGCACCGGGACAGTCGTTGACGCATCGACCGACCGTACCGTTTATAAACGTACACGACGCGAAATCATCTGATGATTTTTCTGATGGGAAGGCAAAATCATCTGAATATAATTGTAGCGTTGAAATTTGCACGGCACTAAGAAACAACACGGCTAGGTCAATGCGAAACATGTTAGCTGAGCGAATGAATACAACTGGAAATTCTAAATGAAGACGGTGTGCGTGCAACGTTTTCTTTTATTTTTTTTCTCTTCAATTTGTTTTGCTCTTTTTTTTAAATAATATGCGGTGAAAAACCAGTTGTATCAAATGACGATGACGATGATAAAGCAATTAAGGTGGGTATGGTATATGGTATATCAGCATCGAGATGCATTCGCTTACCTATAAACTTTTTGAGTATGTAACCTATAATGTGCTATGATGGACTGAATGTTCTCTAGAGGCTTTTCAGTTTTCCACAATATCTTCTGAGACATCATATGGCCGATGGGCTCAAAATTCATTACTTTTTACTAACTTTCAGGGAAACAAAGTTTATTAAAATCGGTTATCGTAGTTCCCGAGATGTTGTTCGCGATATGAGCAATCATAAAATTTTTTTAAATTATGTTTGACTACTCATTACATGTCTGGATTTGGAGACTGACCTTCTCTATTACGTAGATTTTTTAAACCCTTTTACCATCTTTTTGACGATATAATACCTGAACATACGTCAATGCGAGATTGAAACACGTTCTATACACACAAAAAATATTGTTTTTTATTACATTGATGACTTAGCCATTACTCATGTTTTGCTCTAACTGGAAACCCCGATTAATATAATCAAAAATCGCAAACAAGTTCAAGTTTTCTATTAAAAGGTCGTTTCGACAGTGAGACTTCATAAAGGGGGACTGTTATAGTATAGTATAGTTATAGTATAAGTTGGCCCATTTTTGACCTTCTTTGCAAAACGAAGTGGGGGAGGGATGTCATGAATTCAATAAAATAGCGTTATTACTGCTCCATGAAAGATCCAAGATCTATCCAATTACAGAAAAATATAAAGTAAAATAAGTCTAGACAGTAAATTTCGCATTTTTGCACTATTTGAAGGTCATGCCCTGTAGATTTTCACTCGAAGCCGAGTGTGACATACATGTATCGTGTGCTTAAAGAAGAATTTATCACTAACGAAAGTTTTAGTTTTCGTCACTGAGTTGATAAAAACTACTACTTTATTTGACATAATCCATATTCCACTACTGTGTTGGATGCTTTGGTTCGACTCTGGCAATTGGATTGTTTTTTTTTTTTCACGACAGAGTAAAGTTAACCAGGCAGGAGCGCTGATTTGACTAGAGACCTGAATAATCTAGTAATCCAATATTTTTTGCGAACAAAATTTTTCAAGTGTCAGTGTTCATTTGAGTTCATTTTCATTCAGTGTATTAGGTCCATTATTTGACGTTTCGAAAATGAACCGCTCCTGCCTGGTTTATTTTACTCTGGCGTGTTTCTTTTTAGATAAATATGTGCACAAGTTAATTCTGATTGTTTAAATGACGATTCATTGCATTGTAGTTCACCACAATAGGTAGTAAACAGATTGTGAGACCGTGCAAAATGCATGAAAAATGTCTGAAAATGATTGTTTACATCATGAATGAAAAAAATTTGACAGATGACTTACACATTTTCTGTCAAACTTTTTCAATCATTTTGCATGGGTCTGTTTATAAAGTATTGTTCATACATTTTTCACGAACTGTGCACTCATCTTATGTGTGAAAATTTACATAAATTTCGTTAAATAAGTAAATAATTTCTTCAACTGTCGAAGAAGTGAACTTATCCGCATCCTGTGAGAACCGACGTTCGCTGAAAACAACTTATTGTTGAATTTGATAAACTCATTCCCGATCACTCAAACCACACCGGTCAACTAGAATGGAAATATGCTTGAAATATGTTGAACCGATTCCGCCCATTCAGTCCAGTTGCGCCAACTTATCATTTTCATGACAAGATAATCAAATATGTGGAGAAAAGTACGCATCACAGAAAAGTATACCAACTTTGTAGAAACAATTTTTTTTTATGGATTTGGTACCATACCAGATTCTTGTGACGTGTCTGTCAACACAAAAATTATTTTTTGAGTTTTGGTCAAAGGCAAAATATCGACAAGATTATTCACAAAAATTAATCAGAAATGAGCTTTAAACGGGATAAGAAGGAAGAGGAATACGGTAACGTGTTGACAATGTTAAGAAATTACTGTCGCAACTGGATTAGCAAATGTTTTGTTTGGTTGTTTAGGTGGTGGAAATCCATTTTCCAACCTGGAAAAAACTGCAGTTTTGCAAGAGACCCGAACTTTTAATGAAACTCCAGTTAATGCCCGAAAATGCACGCACATCCTGACGAAAATTCTTTATCTAATGAATCAGGTACGCGTTCTGTACAGTCGGTAAATTAATCAGACTAAAACATGCTTCAATGTTTCCGGTAGGGCGAACAACTTGTATCGCGTGAGGCAACCGATTGCTTTTTCGCCATGACCAAATTGTTCCAATCGAAAGATGTTGTGCTCCGTCGTATGGTTTACCTTGGCATTAAGGAATTGAGTTCAATAGCCGACGATGTAATCATCGTTACCAGTTCCTTAACCAAGGATATGACCGGTAAGAAAACCGAATCGGAATTTCGGTCGGATGAGAACTCGTTGAACAAAAACAATAAATCTTTCCAGGCAAAGAGGACCTGTACCGTGCAGCAGCGATCCGAGCCTTGTGTAGCATTACTGACGCAACAATGTTACAGGCTGTTGAAAGATACATGAAGCAGTGCATTGTTGACAAAAACTCATCCGTATCTTGTGCCGCTCTAGTCAGCTCGCTTCGTTTATCGGCCGGTTCCAGTGATGTGGTTAAACGTTGGGCAAACGAAGCACAAGAAGCTCTAAACAGTGACAACATTATGGTCCAATATCATGCGCTCGGACTACTGTACAACATTCGGAAGACGGATCGTTTGGCCGTGTCAAAACTGGTCAATAAATTGACCCGACAAAGTCTGAAAAGTCCGTATGCCGTGTGCATGGTCATTAGGATTGCTTGCAAATTGATCGAAGAGGATGATCAGGCTGGAAATTCGAACAATGAAAATTCGCTTTTGGATTTCATCGAGGCTTGCTTGCGCCACAAAAGCGAAATGGTTGTTTACGAAGCGGCCCATGCCATTGTCAATCTGAAGCGTACAAGTGCTAGGGAACTGGCTCCTGCCGTCAGCATCTTACAATTGTTCTGCGGCTCTCCGAAAGCTACGTTACGCTTTGCTGCCGTTCGTACAATGAACAAAGTAGCCATGATTCATCCAGGTGCGGTGACCGTATGCAACTTGGACCTCGAAGGATTGATAACCGATACCAATCGCTCTGTTGCTACATTGGCGATAACAACGTTACTGAAAACTGGTGCTGAAAGTTCGGTCGAACGGTTGATGAAACAGATAGCAACGTTCCTTGCTGAAATATCTGACGAATTCAAAGTGGTCATCGTGCAGGCCATTCGAGCTTTATGCACAAAGTTTCCGCGAAAACATTCGATTCTCATCAATTTTCTGAGTCAAATGCTACGCGAAGAGGGCGGACTTGACTATAAAGCCTCCATTGTCGACACTATGATCAACATTATCGAGGAGAATCCCGAAGCCAAGGAGGCCGGTTTGTCACATCTGTGCGAATTCATCGAAGATTGTGAGCATACTTCGTTAGCCGTTCGCATACTGCATCTGTTAGGCAAGGAAGGACCATATTCCCAGACACCATCGAAGTACATTCGGTTCATTTACAATCGTGTCATCTTGGAAAATGCTACCATTCGCGCAGCGGCCGTCTCAGCAATGGCACAGTTCGGTGCATCCTGTCCGAATTTACTGCAAAACATTCTGGTGCTTCTAAACCGCTGTAAAATGGATTCGGACGATGAAGTGCGCGATCGGGCCACCTACTATGCGACCATATTGCAGGTGGCCAATCCGAATTTGAAGAAAGTGTACATCGTTGAACGACCGGCACTATCCGTTCCAATATTGGAACGTTCCCTCAAAGAATACCTAAATGGACCATTCGAAGAACCGTTTGACATTTCCACCATACCGACCACCGTTCACGTCCAAGAAGAAACCACCAACGAGGCAATGATCATCACAAATTCGTCAATTTCAAAAGCACCGAAAATATCACGCGAAGAAGCCAATGCCGAAAGATTGTCGCAGATACCGGGCATCCAGCGACTAGGTCCCATTCACAAGTCGTCGCAGAGTGTACAGCTGACCGAAACGGAAACCGAGTACACTGTTCAATGTGTCAAGCATTGCTTCGCTCGGCACATGGTGTTCCAGTTCGATTGCATAAATACGATGCCCGATCAGTTGCTTGAAAATGTCAAAGTCGATTTAGTCATACCGGAAGGATTTATTACCAGAGCGGTGATACCGTGCCCGAAGTTACCGTACAATGAAACCGCTTCCACATATGTCATTGTCGAGTTTCCCGAAAGTTTGGCATTGAGTTCGTCAGGTAAGAATTTTGCGTTGCTTTCATGCCATCGTCGTGATTTAGCCTGGAAATTTCGTTTCGCTCAAAATCATTTTTTAACGCGGAAAATTTATCACCTTTGGCTTAGTCTGAGGTACAGACAATGTTCATGAGAAATACGTAGTTTCTTCAGGTCATAGAACAAAATCGGGAAAAGATGGCACGTAAGGGAAACATGTGTTCGAAAAACTCTCGAGGCTCAAACCCTTTTAAGGGTAAAAGTGTCCCAAATCTTGAATGTGTTGAATGGAAAGCAGTCAGCCGTGCGTTTACCGTAATTTTTTGCTTTTGAAAATTTCGACTAACGAATGACTGAGACAATGGACGGAGCCTAGCTTAAGCCGCTTGTTTTAAATTGTTACATCTCTTGAGTCTTCGATTCCGAAGAATTTTTGCTACTTTCAAGAATTTAGAATAGTTTAAGCCTGCCTCACAATGGGAATGATGGCAATTAAACTAACGAAAGTGTCCAAAGATACAAACCATTTGTTTATACCCACAGCCACATTCGGTGCAACTTTAAAATTCTTGGTCAAAGATTGTGACCCGAATACCGGATTGCCCGACTCAGAAGAAGGCTACGACGACGAATACATGCTAGAAGATCTGGAAATAACTGTGGCCGATCAGATTCAGAAAAACAAGAAAAGCAATTTCACAGCATCCTGGGACTCTGCAGCGACTGAGAGTAAGTGATCGTCTAAATGTGCGACCTCTTTTTTCTTACTAATTTCCGTATGCGCTTCCGTCTATTGATCAGATTGGGTCGAAGTGGAAGACACCTATGCACTGTCCGCCGTCAATACACTACAGGAAGCTGTGAACACGATTCTGAAATTTTTGGGCTTGGCTTCGGCCAATATGACGGAAAAAGTGAACGAAGGTGTGCACACTCACACCCTGCTGTGTTCGGGTACATTCCGCGGTGGACATGATATTTTAGTGCGATCGAAATTGGCATTATCCGATGGCGTAACTATGCAACTAACTGTTCGTTCGACGCACGAAGAGGTTGCCGAATTGGTCACATCGGCAATTGGTTAGTCTTCTGTTTATTTCGTATCTAATTTTCCATTTTGTAATTTATATTCGTCTAAAGACTATATGCGTTGAATAAAAAGAAATCAGTTATCTTGAGGACGGGCTGCGTTTCTTTACCGTTGTGGCCTTTTTTCGACTTCTAGAAGTGAGATGCAGGACAATATTGGGAAGAAATTTTTCTTAATTTTCCCGAAAAATATTTTTTGCAAATTACGGGAAATCTTCGAAAATGTTTTCTCAAAAATGCCTGCTTAAATGGGTCTTAAAAGGCGTTGGTGGCACATGGATATCGATTAAGAGAAACAGATGAAAAATAAAACTTTTGTTTTCTATCGGCATAGCACTGCCCCTAGCATTACCATTAGTATTAGAATAGGCTTTGTACTTCTTTCGTTAAGACAAAGGTCATGCTTTCTTGGTGTGAATTAAAACACACGACACATGCAAGTGCACACGCATACATGTATCAAAATTTGAAGGCTTTATGAGTGTTAATTCTCGAGGTGATGCTATTGTATCAGAGTAGTTTTCTGATGATAGCTTGGGTCTTTCAAAAAATTGCAAAGATGTCATTAGTTGTTGCAGTTACTCGAATCAGAAACAAATTTATTGTTTAGAACATTGAAAGCGGATTTATAAATAATTTCCGTGTTTTCATCTACAGGTCAACATACATTACACATAGTTAGTAAATGTGCCCTGCCTATAGATCTCAAAGATTGAAAACCTGTGTTCGTATCAGTTGCAACCGAGGTTGCAACGGCCTGAAACTTACTTCATAGTATTACACGACGCGGATACAAAAAACGGAACGAAATTGTCCTTGAACGATAAGGGGTGTAACTGAACAAGAAACTTTTTTTTTTGAAAAAAAGACAGCGAAATGTGGAAATTAAATCCTATTGTAAGAGATGGCGCGCACATTACGAGTTTTTTGACAAGTCGTGTAAAAAAATTACTGTTGTTCTTTGACGGCGCTGCGGTTGTCCATTCTGGTGCTCTGTTCTCAGCTGTCACAAAAAGGAAAAAATCATGGCAGCGACCAAAAATCCAAAATTGTTGTATCTACAGTGTTTAAAAGTTTACGCGAATATTGTTCCCGAAAAGTTACTGAATCTGACGCACAATGGATATTTGGAATTATTGCCGCCCATGGTTCTGCTTGATATCTTCACCGAGGTAAATTACACAAACTTTTCCCGATTTTTTTAGAAAGTGTGTTCTGTGCAGAAATATCATAGTAAATTGACTTGGTCTCTACTCCATCATGTGTTTGTTAATTGTCACGAATCGCCTTCTGTTTGTTTTAAAATATGTGGATTTTGTATTCGGATTGGCTAAGTGTTTTTAACCAAATATGTAGAGCCATAATTCATTCATTGTGGTCGAAGATGATTCATAAATGTTAGGGTTCACAGATAAAATGTATTTGTCACAGACCTCCATACAAAATGCAAAAGAAAAACGAAGGAAGAAAGAGTTCACAGTTTGTGCCATTGTTTTGTAAATAGCTACTGAATCAGAACAGCAGAGACTATTTCCAATTGCAAATTATTTTATCGGACTAGAATCAATCGGTTTTCTGATAGGAATTTTATTTTTTATTGTTTGCCGTTTTGTTTGATCTTCTTCTTGTTTTGTCGTTGTGTTGTTGTTGTTATTATTATTATTGTGTCAGTGTGAACTACACATTGAATTCAGGGTCAACTTCTTAATTGTCTATAAATGCTAATTATGAGTGTGTATGCGTCTTACGTAAATTTTATTTTGACGAAAAAAATTTTATCTTAGCTCCACCATCCACGGTACGCACTAATCCAGTTTAAAAAAAAAACTACCTACCTTGCATTCGAATATCATGCCAACGAATCTACTGAAGGTCGTTCGGCGATATGTATATTATAAGGTGCAGAGAGTGAAGCCAGACTACACGGAAAAGATGAAATATAAAATTCATTTCCGGAATCGAGATGTATTTGCAAAACTGTGGAAAGAATTTTGCGTATTTACGAGTCTGACGTCAGAAATATTTTCCATGTTGGTGTTTCGTCCATTTCTAACATTCACAATTACACTAGGAACATTTTGACACTTTTGGAACGTACACAAGTGGTAGTATAGGGCGGGAAAGGTCTCGGTCCCTGAACATCCGTTGATCCTAATGACGTCTGTAGTTCCATTGCAGCCACTTCACACAAAAAAATAAAATAAAAAGTAATGGGGACGGAATAGTTATTGGTGCAGGAAGTATCTAGGGTGCCGCTGGTACAATATCGAAGGTAGACGTAGACATATGTTGGTAATTTGTCTTCCTTTGATATTGTAACAACCTTTGGGGTTGTTGTCGGAACTCACTACATCCTGGATAACTACTGCACCAGTAACTGTCCCGTTCCCATTACATTTTGATTTTTTTTTTCATGTAGCAGCTGCAGCGGAACCACAGACGTTATTGGGATCGAAAGATGCATGTTCACTGTTCTCTGTTGTTACTCTTCTTTATCTGCGAATCATTAAACTAATTTCCCGTAATTCATCCATCGACTGAGTTGGCATTGTCGGTCATTCACCTAAGTCCAGTCGCGTTTTAAATTGCGATCTGTGGTTCTTCTTTAACGTCACAGACGACAGGAATTAGTGTCAAGATCGATTGATTTTGAAAGTTTTGTTCTGCTTGACGATGTTGTCATGTAATTATCCATTGGCAAAGGTCGCGTATAGAGGTGTGCACCGCCGATTTTACGCCGGCGCGCCGCCGATTTTTTGCTACATTTTCGGCGCGCCGCCGCTGAAAAATAATAGCTCACGCCGCCGCCGCCGCCGATTGTATTTTCGTCGCGCCGAAATTTTATACGTTTAGTGCTTTCAGCCATTTTAATGGACGGCAATGTAAACTTAAATTGAAAAATCTATACAAAAGTGTATGCCTGAGTACAAGGTCTTAGCAAATGTTTATCTCTCTTAATTTATAAGTCAGGTTTCTATATGCTGCTATGTTTCTATATGCGTAGAAAGGAGTTTTTTGTTAAAAATTTTTTGTTGGAACTTTGGGTTTTTCTTATACTTGCACTGTACGACGGTGATTTTATTTCTGATGCTACGATAGGGTTATCTTCGAAGTAGCTTTCTATAATGTATCCTATTTCCATCAGTAGACGGCAAGTGTTTTATGCAAATTTGGATACAACTGAGGATGGTCAGATCACGCTGCCCTGGGAACGTAATCGATACCCGAGGTCGAAACAGCATTTGTCTTTTCTGTATCCTCACTTAACGTGAACCCTTGGGTACGTTACTCTATTTTCTGTGCAATGGAATGGAGCGTGGCAGACGGCAGACGACATTTCTCTTATTGTCTGTTGATGCAGGAGGAAGAAGAAAAAGAACAAAATTCAGTGAATCAGTCAAAACTGGGTGAATACTACTGTAATTGTAAAGTGGCAAACTTAAGACCTTATGTGGAATTTGGGTGGAAAATGGCGCAAATTGCATGTTTCAGGAATTTATAAAGTGGAAAATCTTTCCGGTTTCAAGTTTTTTCGTCAAAAGACGAGACACGGGTATCTTTATTTTCAATTTTTAGCTGTTTTATGTAAAAAATTTGGGAAAAAATAATTTTGGCGTAGTCTATACACTTATTACTTATAAATTTAAGTTTATCTAAATCTCTTATTTGCGGAAACCTTTTCTACGATCACACTCCTACATCGAAGATGGACTAAAGGAAACGGGAACGGTTATTGCATAAATCGAAAGATAATAGTAGTGAGTTTGCGTAAATGACATAAATTGTAAGTTGGAAATAAGAAACCTGCAGAACATCTAGTATGAAGATGTGACTTAAAATTTCCAACTTATAAGTTGACTTATAGCTTATATGTCATTTACGCAAACTCAGTAATCATTCTTGGATTCATTAAATTAGATGTTTTCAAAATAGTAGGTGATTGTACAATGTACATTGTACACAATATAAAAGGTGAGATACGTCTCAGTTGATTCCCATTGTATAAGTGGTTGATACTTCAGATTGCAAGATAATAAGAATTCAGTGTTCGGAAAAATGATTGCGCACGCTTTTTCAAATGTTTTTGCATTATTTTCGAAAGTTTAGATTTTTTGTAAATTTATCGGCGCGCCGATCGGCGCACCGCCGCCGACTATAAATTTCTCCCGGCGCGCCGCCGCCGATCCCTTACCAGACGGCGCACCGCCGCCGACAATTTTAAGATCGGCGCACACCTCTAGTCGCGTATGCGGAAAATAAACTCAATATTCGCTCAGCAATGGTGACTACATTGGGATACTGACATTAAGGAACCGTTTCTGTTATCACATTTTTTTTTATTGTCGTAAGCAACGTTCCCAGCCAGTGAGCAAGTGTGTTGATCGAAATTTTGCTGAGTTTCAGTTTCCGATGAAAATGAAAAAAACTTTTTTTTCCATTGCATTGAATTGAAATTTTTGTTTTATTCAACTTTCCTCATTATCATTGCTTCGGCATGTAACCAATAAATTTTATGTTACGTGAAAGTCCACAGAGAGTGCTGTGGATCTACACTTGAAGGAATATATTTAGAACCAGTCTGCATTGAATTATGGTCATGATTTCCAAATTCTGTTAGAGGAGACAAGGGAAAATGATTAATTCAATGCACCTCCACTGCTTCCTGGAGAAATCTGAATCTGAATGTTCAACCTACATTCCGAGTATACCTTTTTAATTGTCAAGCCCAATAGTTGAGGCTTCAAATATATTTTTTTTTTAATAATTCGGCTCTGCGAATATTTTTTTTTACTCGATTCACACCGCCATCTGTAAAGTTAGATATTGTGTATTGTGTCGAATCAACACCTGTTTTTCCAAAGCTGACATGCTTGAGAAGAACCAAAGAAATTTTTGATTGAAGTGAATTAATGATAACATTGAACAACATTTAAAAAAAGACTGCCAGTCCCATAGAATCCATAAGGGACGAGACTTTATACAATTCGAAAACTTTTCCAAATAATTTGCAATTCTTCTTTGAAAATGTTCAGCCACTGAGTGAGATCCTTCAACAGATTTGCCATTTTTTTTAAAGTTTGACAATGGTCTGTGTTCTTGCTCCAAGTAAACTTAGCCGACAAAATAACAAATCTACTAGTAATCTGTCGATCTGCATTTTCGTCTTTAATGAACATCAAAAATGTTCGCAAGTCAGTACACTATACATAAAACACTCCATTTTCAGATGTCCACCGTGGAAAGTCTACGGGACGCACTGCTAGCACAATTCGGAAACATAAACATTTTTGTGAAACTTTTGAAATTCGGCGGTACGAAATTAAAAATGTTTCGCTGCTTCTCGGTGCTGTCATCCGGTGGCCGGCCAATAACAAACGAACTAGTCAATCAGTACAATGAACAGTGCGATTTTATGACACTCTATCACCATCAACAGACTATACCGTATGACGAGGAATCGGCTGTATGCATCGAAAATGGATTACGAGTTGGTACATTTCTAGCGGAAGCCGGTTGGCTACAGGAGAGTCTGGTTGTCTTGGATCGTGTACTAAGTATCTTGAATAAGTTAGATACCGATAAGTTAGAGACATACGAAATACTTTTAATCAAATTAGACTGTTTACAGAGGTGCGTATACCGTAATGCGTGCACGCATGCAAATTTGATCAGAAAATAATTGTTCGCTCATTTTCGTTTTATCGTTAGACTTCTACACGCACAAGCTGGCATTTGTTGTTTCAAAAAGGCCAATGTAACATGCGCTCTTGCTGAGCAAATTATCAAGAAAATTGGAGAAGATAAGATTCCTGACAATTTAATGGCTAGTTTATACACCAAAGTATCCGTGCTACACTACAGTAGGAGTGACTATAATCAAAGTTACGAGTGGAGTATTAAAGCGTTAAAACATTGTTTTCAGCGCACACCACACACGTAAGTAAAATTTTATTGTTTTCCTTTTTATTGAGTTGTGGTCTTGTTGGTAGTCACATTGAATCTTTTCGGCGCACAGGCCGGACTAGCTACCAAAAGACCCTTCGGGAAAATCGGAATAAGGTCCGTAAAATTCGAAAAAGGCTCATTTTTCATGTAACAATTGAAAAGACCCTTCGGAATAGCCCGAACTCCCAGTATGACCAGTCCGGTACAGCAATCTGCTCTGTCCACTGTTTGAAGTTAAACCAAAATATGCCTTGAAGATACCAGAATTGGTGGGTTTGTTGCTTGCTTGTTTGTTTAACTGTTCTGAAGCCTTAATGATGTCTAAACAAAGTCCAGCGACATGCGTCGAACATCGAACAGTTTGACTAACAAAATTACTCTGAGTGGGTGTGAAAAACGAATTCTTTCGTTCTAGAAATCTCCCGCACCTCTTTGTCACGTAAGTCTAAGTGAATCTACTTTGATTTAGCTAAAAACTTCTTGAGAATTCTTCTGAAATTCAAACTACTGCTGAACGAATCGACCATAAAATAGGTGGAGTTTAGGTAAACTTAGTAATACAACCTGACTTGACCTTGACCTGAAATTTACATACTACCATGGGATCTACAGTGCCTCCTTTTTCATGTGCGAAAAAAGATGAATTGCCCATGGAAAAATTTGGCGCCCATTTAAACATTTCTCCTGACGCCAAAACTGTGAACTTATCAGGTTTCAGATTAATTCAGATCAGGTGAAAACATGTTCCAAAAACAGATTGGGTTGGTGGAAATGCCCCGGATAATAGAATCAATTGAAAGTCGATCCCATTTAAGCAATTAATCAGTCAGCCTAATCGGAAATTCTATTTCTTCCATCCCTTCAGCATTACGATCGATGTATTCAGACAAGCTGCCAAGTCCTGTGTGCTCAAACGATATTTCAGTAAAGCGCATTTACTGATCCAAGAAGCAGTACGAACCGCCAGGTAAAATTGCACATCACTTTTACACGGTGAATGGAATTATTCAATTGTTTCTAATTACTGTCGCAGGATTCATTTAGGGAAGGACGATTCGAAATATGCGGACGCTTTACTGGACTTTGGTTTCTATTTATTGAATGTAGACTCAATCGTTCAAAGCGTCGATGTGTACAAAGTACGTAATGACTGATGATTATTCACAGATAATTACAATTTCCACGGAAATCTTTCCGAGAATCTCTTGCTTTACTTAACAAACCAAATTCCTCCAAACAGGAAGCGCTTGAAATCAAACAATTCATCTTTGGTACACGAAATTTGCACGTAGCTATTGCGACAGAGGACATGTCCTATGCACTATACGTAAGAGATTACAGTACCGGACGATTTCAAAACGCTCTGGACCATGTGGAAAATTCAATACGAATTTTAAAGTCAATCGTTCCGTCGAATCACCTAATGTTAGCATCCGCCAAACGTGTCAAGGCGCTGATACTGGAAGAGATCGCATTAGATAATTCAACGGAGGGTAGTTTGGGTACGTATGAGTTTAAACAGTTTTTTTTTGTCACTTTTGGCCGAATCTTTATCCAATCGTTTATCACGGCAGATGTGCATCCACTACTTCTACACGCCGAGGAGTTACATCAATCCGCTTTAGACTTATCGTTGAACGTATTCGGCGAAATGAACGTTCAAACTGCCAAACATTATGGTAATTTAGGCCGATTATACCAAAGTATGGCCAAGTACTATGTGAGTTTTGCGTCGCGTTTCTTTGTTCGTTTTACAAATTTACGACGAAATTTACTTATTAGGAAGCAGAAAATATGCACAAACGAGCCATAAAAATTAAAGCGGACATTTTGGGAGAATTTGACTATGAAGTAGGTTTATCAATTGGACACCTTGCGTCACTATACAATTACCACATGAAAAATTATCAAGAGGCTGAACGATTGTATTTACGAAGCATTAACATAAGTGAGTTGAACCTGGATCAGATGCTTCCAGATGGATCGGATTAATGTTGGATGTGTTGTTCCCTCAATATAGGTCTCCGTTTGTTTGGCGAAACGTATTCTGGTTTAGAATACGATTACCGTGGACTGTGTTACGTGTACGAACACTTAAATGATACCGAAAAGTATTTGGAGTACGCACTTATTCTGGACACATGGAAACAACTGAAGGAAGATCAGAATCGTGTAAATGTATGTGTTGGTCATGTTTAGTATTTTTCTCGAACAGATTTTTTTCGAAGTGAACGAGTTCGCAAAAAGTGGCCATAATTCTAGATGTGTATGACAATCTCTGCAGTTTGTTTCGGGCTCTGACCTTACAGTTCCGATTCTCCACTGTGTAGTGTATAGCATGATAGTTTCGGTCACTCTTTGAAATTAAAATGTTTCGAACAGTAAAGCCAATCGTGTCGTGAACAATCTCTGTAACACTCAGAAATTTAATCAAAAATCGAATCGCTGTCGAAATTGACTCCTTGGAGTGATTTCTTGAAAAACAAAGCGAATGGTTGCAGGTTCGACCGAGGCAAAAAATTCATAAAATCACTTCTTAACTTAAACAGTTGTGGCTCCTAGTGCAGACCGCGTACCAGATTCAAAAATGCACCAATGGATAATTACAGTTCTGAGTTATCCATAGACACCTTAGTCGACCTAACCCATGGTCAGGACTTGGAACATACTATAAGCACTTGCACTGGTCACTTAAAAATGATTTTAGCAATTGAAATGGGGGACAATTAGTATTCACAATGCAATGTTAATTATGATAATCTTTCTGTCTGATGCGCAACAAACAACTATTAATGAACTCCACACTAACCAAAACAGAGAGTAATAGCGAAGAATAAAATTCTTTCCAGAAAATCTCATACGAATCGAAAGTGGACTCAACCATCGATGACATAACGAAGCAGTTTTTCAATATTGGAAAAGACGTGATATAAAACAATTTCATTTTGTTCGTTCGATAGCCGTGGATGATTCGATATAATATATATTATAGCATCTGGGTTTCTGGTCGTGTTGAAATTATTAACTCGTTGTTTGGAACAATCAATTTTTTTTTTTCGTCGCTGAAAATAGCTTTTTCAATTGAATGTTGACAGTTTTTATGAAAATTTTATTTAAAAATTTTTTGGTCATTAAATTTTAGCTGAAAATTGTTTGAAAAAAGAAATGAAAAGCAGAAAAAAATCATCGAAAAATTTATGCTTTAAACAAGAAGAATACAAAAATAATAAAGAAATAATAAATGTTTCGATTAGCCAAGTGTGTTAAGTAGTGATACTAAGTTAATTGTTCAACTGTAAATAATTTCCTGAAGACAATTATAAGTTTATGGCTTTTTTGAAAGTGCCCCGAAAACCTGAGTGAAATTTCTAAATCCCTAATGCAAAACCGATGGTCCAACGATGGTTAGGAAAACTAGAATTACCTTGATGTATTAGCCCTCCGTAAGTTTTTACATCAGATTGGAACTTCTTGATGCTCGTTCATTCGGTCTAGCTTGAATGATAGGAGGAGAGTTGGGAATGAACGTTTTTCTTGAGAGTCTGGGGATTTTAATGGGAAAAGAACGTGCAGGAAGGCGTTTCCACAGTCGAGAAGAAGGCCCTATTTCATCGTGCGAGAGAATCGAGACAAGACAAGAACATGGGGCTTGCCATATTGCATGTGGCAAAATACGAAAAGAAAATTTTCTTTTAAGGCCAAGAATATTTGCGAAGTCAAACCTAAAATGAACGTGGGGATCTGGATAATCGGTTGAAAACCGGGAAATAAAGTAGATGAATCTAGCAGCGTGTTTCATATCGTTAAAGCAAAAATCGGCTTTGCCGTAGAAATGCTTCCAACTATTCCATGTAATATTCAAAAGGATAGGAAAGTTCAGGGAAAACTTGAAACTTATTTTTTTTTTATTCATTCAAGTGTCCCGTTCCACAATTTAAATCACAACATATCGCATTTAACTTTGCGTATTACCAAAGCACCGTCGACAGTGCGTTGGTATTACACGATAGTCTTTCGTTATCGCGCACACAACATTACAATCAACTGTAAACAATTAAACGACCTGTTTCGCTAAGCTTAATGAAAAATAAGAAGAGTATCAAATCGATCTTCCTACGACAACTGATGAGAGTGAACTGAAGATCACGGTTTGTTCAAAAACCTCAATCAGAATTTGTTTCTTCTGGCATCTTTTTTGTTGAAGGTTAAGATGACCAAAAGAAGGATAGCTCTAGCGAGGGGCGGATAAACTATAAAAACCTGTGTCAACCGAAAAAAAATCTGAGCAAATCCTCAAGGACATTTCTGAAAACTAGATTTTCCCTCAAAATCGAGGAAAATCCGCAAAAAACTAAAAGATCTGAGAAAATCCAAGAAAATCCTCATAACTTTCAAATTCTTAAAAATCTAATGAAACACAAGATGGTGTCAAATTGAAGATATTGGTGCCGCAAGCAACACACAATTTTGAATTGGAAGGCTCGTTTTTAGGTCTTCTGTGCTTGACAACCTGTCTCAAGATCTAGGTAATTTGAATTTTTTATGAAAATTTTTTTCTCGAAAGTTACAAATTGCTCTGTCTTCTCTTGACAACCCCAGGAAGTTTTCAGTTCTCTTGAACTCAAATTCAACAATTCCAGTTGAGGGAAGAAAAGTGTTGGTTTAATGTCTTCTGTGAATCGACTGCAATCTCACTTCAAATTTCTCATTATACAAGGGACTTTATTTCGAAAGGCTGAAACTTCTTAAGGACACAAATCATTTCTGGAGTAGTTCCTCTTTAATAAACTAATTAGAAGAAGATCAGCAACTACCAGAAATCCGACAATTTCATATTACATCGGCCAGCAAAACGAGTAGCTGCACGAATGAGAAATGTAAGAGAAACGTTAACAGAGTTCGTTTGCAATGAGAACGAAAGCTTCAAAACGAAAAATATTTTCATCAAATCGATTGTGCATGTACATAATGAAACTGCTTCCAATGAAGCGGCACTTCGTTTCTACAGTACAATGAAATTTCGGAGGTAAGTATTCGTCATTGTTATTCGTCACAGACACCGGCGGATAATTCGAATTCTTTTTGTATAATTTCATCAGTTTAGAAATTGTAGGAAGGTCATTTTTCGTTCTAGTCCGTACCCATTCAACAGACCCATTTATGACCTTTATATTTAAAGCGAAAATGGAGCATTGAATTAATTATAGGCTTCAAAAAGGTTAGTATTATTAGATATTCTATAGGAGTGTTAGTACACATTTAAAAATTGAAAGGAATTCACAAAACAAGTAAATTCAAATACAAGATGAATTTTCGTAATTCTTTAGTGGAGATTAGTCCACGAAAAAAGGCTCTGGTTGCAGCTCTCATGAGAATACTTTCAATAGTTTTTGCCTAAAAGTAACACCAGCCAAAAAAACCGCCGAGCAGCCTTAATAAACCCGTACCGACATAAGACATGTAGGTTAAGCCGTAACAATTTGTGTCTCCTTTACTTATAGGTGGAGACGTATATTCGTTACGATAGATTGAATATATTGGTCCCAGAGTATAGTCTTTTATTCAGAAGATTGTGGAAAGCCGGAAATTTGACTCGTCGAATTTTATACGAAGTTTATTTCAAGTTCACCCTTTTCAGAGGTAACAAAGATTTCAATACAGCTCGGTGGCCCGAGAAAACGACCACAAAGGCTCGGATATTTAATTTAATTTCCACCGTACTGATACAGTCCAAACATAATTTTCATTTACGAAGCTAGTAACAATTGAATTCTCCTCAGCTGATCTTTGTTGCATTGTTAGGTACGATCTGCATAATATCGGTTAGTGCACTTCACTTCACACACACGCATTATATTGAGATAAACAGAAATCATAGAAAAGTTACAATGTTAACCAGCTGAAGCAAAACCATCTGTTGCTAGTTATGTAACATCAGATACAATTTATCCAACGAAAAGTGCAAATGAAGTTACTATAATTCTTCCCATGGTACACTAATAATTAATGATTAAGTTCTGTACTATCTTGAAAAGTGTCGTAACCTCGGTCATTTTCATGACTGTTTCGACACCCACAAACATCAGAACATTGCTGTTTTATTCCCAAATCAATTTCTAGAAAATTAATTATTAGTCATTAAACGGACGCTCATTTCATAAAGTCAGTTTAACTTGTATCACATTATATCACATTACCATGAACGATGATTCATCCTCGACAGAAAACCGGAGAAAAGTATGCAACATTCAACTGTTCCAATGTTTGAACAGTATTTTTGTTCTCTAAAGAGAACAGTTTCCATGTTGTGATGTCTACGACATTGGGCTTAGGGTGGAGTAACTTTGTACTTTGATTAAAGTTTCTGACGAGAAATATGAGCGGTAAATTAAATGTGTGGCCTATTGTTGAAGAAATGATAACTTTGTGAAAATTATGCAACAACGGGGCTTATTATAGAAATAGAGCAAAAACAGTTGAGTCTAGCTCCATGCATAAGAGGCAGATAGGCAAAACTGTTGTTGACTAAGGTAAAGATTTCTCCTAACTCTGAGCAAAGCCAAGTTGAGAGTTCTTGCTGGAGTCCTTACAGGACATACGAGGCAAAATTACCACCTGAGAACAAGATAGGTGTGGTTAACGACTCTACCTGTAGAGGAAGCGGCTACGAAGTGTACTAGTTCTTCAAGTTTGCATGTTGCCGTTAAAGCTTCGTCTTTTTGATTCAATTTTGTTTCGGGAGTCCGTTGATGCCATTTGTTTGTTTTCTTTCACGCGCGATGCTTTGTAATGAATTTGTTCAATGTAAAGCAGTAGGATTTGTATCCGCTAATTTTGTTTTGATTTTCCTGTATTTGCTCTTTTAAACGAATAAAGAAACTTAAACCTGCGAACCGGAAACAGCGAGTCACTTTGCATGCACCTGTCCGATCAGGCGATTTTTATATTACACCTGTATAGCAGTTGGAATTAGATTTGCTTGAAGTGCTGTTTTTCGTACCAGAGACCAACCGTACCCGAAGGAATGGACTGAATGTTGATGAAACAAAACAGGTCCACTACAGGTTTTGCTGGAATTGGTTTTTTTTTAATTTTTAGTTCTTAACCTGTTACAGACGGCAAGCAAATAGCCAATATTATTATCGGATCTAATACTTCCATCGATCAAAGTATTTTTAATCTGTTGATTTGAAATCTTGTACTTCAATTTTTTTAACATGGATTTTTACAGTATAAAGGAACATATTACCCAGAGATTGTCATAATTTTTGTCGTCGTTATCGATAACAAATGAATTGCCGTACCGCTTCTATTTTCCGTAACGGTTTTGGATGTAATTAGGTTAACTAACTTCATCATCCAAAGATTCAGCATTGCTTTACAACGACACAATGCTGGTTGTATTATGGGCACGTTCCCGGATAATAAAGGTTTTGAAGAAATTTTCATTCTATAATTGTTATAAAAGCATCAATTATGTTATAAATAAATGATCAGATAAGGTTAACTGTTTGTAAATTTCAAAGGTAAAGATATGATATTTGAAAGGATACTAACATACTCAATTGGATGAAGCGTCGAAAAATCTTTAAAATAGCGTGACGTCATTTGTTAACTGCTCCTTTATTAGTCTACAAGTACTAGATTTAGATGAATGTAAGCGTTGTTGGTCTCAGTTAATGCCGAATCTAGTACTTCAACGTCTTTGGAGGAGGTAGAACTAGTGTAATTTAAAAAGTTAGAATGTTTCTAACTCTCCAATCTTTCTTATTGGTAACATGCATTATCAACTTAACGATATATACGCGCGCATGAAAATTTGTAAACCGAGTAAAATTTAATCCAAGCTCTGAATCGTTTGAAATCGATCCACCCTACGATATACTAAGATCTTACACCAGAACAAAACACCACCAAACGAACATTTATCAATAATTTTTTTTTCTTCATTCAAAGTGCAAGTTATTAAATCGGTTATGACTGTGTGACCGTGTGTGTGTGTTGCATCTTTTTTCCAATAAACATCATTCACATCATATATATGCGTCTGACTTGTCTGCTGAGAGTTGCATTACCATTTCGGTGAATCACACCTTTTAATAAAAGTGGACTAAACTTTTCTGTTTTTGTTTTCGTATATTTTATACGCGCTATATCTTTATAGATAGCGTATATACTACAGACAACATACAGGTATGCATACCTTTTCATTTTCGTTTGAGAATGCGTTGAATATAGAGACGACATATATATAAAAAACGACTGAGTCTGTTTTTAAGTCAAAGATGGTTTCAGAGCACTCTGCAAGGCTATTTCATCAATTGACGGTTTATATCACGACGATTTTATTGTATTGAGTAAAAATTAAGCATGGAGATGTGACATGATAGACATTGCATATGGTTATAACAAATGTCGATCTGCTTATACTAGTATCATATATATGAGTGTATGTTCAAAGTCATTAATAAAATCTATAAAATTTTATAAATTTAAATGAAAAAAAGTTATAAACAAAAAGTACACTCCATATAACACAATAAAAATGTATAAAATGTGAGTGTGCAAGCAAAATAAATAGTTTGTATTAACCTACAACGAAATGGAGTAAGATAATTTTATGTTTTTGTTATTATTATTTTTTGTATTTAATGCTCAATTGTAAAATGTTTATGCCGCTGGTTGGTAGTGTGGTGTATTTGCTATCCCCTATATGATTCACAGGTTGTAACAGCATTTGCTTCAGTTTGTCTACCGCGGTCGTGTAGTGAGCATAACATTGATTTTTAAGAGAAAAAAAACAAACAAATAAGCGAAGACGAGGAGGTTTATTTTCTTTTTAACAATTTTTTTTTTCGAAAAAAATTTAAATAATTCAGACAACGAAAAGAATTTTTGTTTTTTAGTTTTTATCGTCTCTTACCTTTTCCGATTCATTAAACGGTTTTTCCATTAATACAATAAATTTAAATAAAAAAAACATTCCGTGCCGTGCTATGCGTTCACTTGTAGTGATTTAACCAAAAAAAAAATCGTTGTTGTTATTTGTTTTCCACTCTGAACTGATTTAGTTTCGGTAAATGAAAACAATTATTGTTGGTATTTCTTTTTGGTTTTTAATTTGATTATAATTCGATAGGTGTGTGAAGAATTCGTCTGATTGATTGGGTATTGTGCTATTGAATTTGTTCAGTTCTTATATGCTCCAACAAAGAGAATTTTAAATTGCAGAGAATACATTCTTCAGCAGGTATGTACCTGATTTAACCATTGTTTTTTTCGTTTTGAATAATTTCGTCTTGAATTGTGATCGTTTAAAAATGTTTTTTCTCACCAAGTTTTATCACTCTTTCCCCAGCTTAGAGTTATTACCTACATTACGTTCGGTTATGCATCTTTTTTTTACCGGAATTCTTACGCAATTCCAATTTTTACATTACCATCTCTTTAAAGGGAGATTACACAAATGTATGCACAGACAGGAATGTGGTAAATTGTCGACCTTTTTCTGAGCAAAAGATAGGACATCGATTATGTCTAGTTATGTGTCGTACAAATCTACTTGTAGGTGTTCCTAGGTGTTCCTGCCTAGGTGTTCGATCGTTACCTATTGCACATTATATTTTTATTTTACATTTGCCTATTAGAACAATTTTTGAAAGATATTCCTAAATTCTAAACTTTTGATTGCAAACAAAGGAATTGCTAAGTACTGGACAGATCTTGGAAACCAAATTTGTTTAAAAGTATCTCTTATTCTTCTTCGAATGTGTTCCAGTTTCACAAAATATGAGTGAATGCATACCGCCAGAGACTCTTTGTTGTCCCAATTTAACGTTTTAGGAAAATCCCCAAATATAATCAACCAATTTTAAAGTAACATTAGACATGAAATTATAGCTTCTCTGTACCTTCGCAACTATTTATGTAAAATGTTCCTTTTACACGTGCCCAGGCGCGGTGTAAACGCAGGGCATCCAAGGTGCCTTATTTTACAAATTAAGAATTTTATCACACTTTCGATTTCATCGAACCAACACACTTTCGTTTCTCTCTTTCACTACCAAACTCATTTTTGCATGTATCACGTAACGATGCAATGCTTGTTGGTTTTAAATATTTACTTACAACGGTTTTATGTTTGATCATTAAAGGAATAACGCATCATCTTCATGCACAATTAGTAAATACGTTTTTTGTATGTTATGTTGAACAAAGAATGTTGAAAGTGAGAATTCCATTTGTTGCAGTGCAACACCGATTGAAATCAAGGAAAAGTCGAATCCGGGGTCTCGGAGATTTTTTTTATGAAATTCTAAAATTGAGTCAATTTTATCGACAAAGTTGTTAACTGCGTCATAATAAAGGAAAATGGATGAATCATGGGAGGATGTGTGGTCTTACGTTGAGAGACGAAATTCCACGTTTAAATGATGCGTAACATATTCACCGAATTTTGATTTGCAATTAAATATTCGAGAGATGATGTCCAACAAGAAAGTAACTGTGCCTTTTCGAATCGAGCTTAGACTGACCCCAATGCTTCGATTATTTTGGAACATTTTTTTCTGAAGTAATTGGTTCATTCGATTGTCCGTATAGCTGGACAAATCAGTAGATGTTACAAATCAGAAAGCTAGAATTTTGTAAGCTTTTGAATGTACTTAAAGGTCCAACGTGTCCCCATTTAACAACCTTTTAATTCATAAAACTTCTTCTCTAACCGTTACATATTTGACTGTATAATAAAGGCTTTTAAAATATTTCTTCTTTAAATATGGCAATGAATGGCCTCTCAATAACTGAAAATTTACACACAAAAAAACAATCTTAGCAAATCCTTAAACAATAAATTCTCTTCGGATAACCTTACGCTTTCAATTCGTTTTTTAAGTAAGCTGAAGAAAACTGATTGATTGCCTGTTAAACAAATACTATAATTCAATTAGGCGATGCAATGCAATTTCTTACCTGCTTTATTATCCATGCATCCGACCTTCATATCGAATTAAAATGTATAAAATTGCAACGAGAGCTTTACTTTTCAGTGTGTGTTTTGTTTTCGTCGTATTTTCATCTCATTGATTGTTGATAAATTGGCATATGTTTTAAATGCTTACGTAATTGGTTCTGTTTCCAATAAATCTTGCATAGTGATCGTCAGATGTTTTAATATAAGGCTGTCAAATGCGGTCTGGCCATAAATTTCGAAGAAGGATAAATTTTTGAAAATTGCAACTTTTTTGTTTAGGTTTAGATGTTTTATAGGAAGGTTAGCTGGTAGTAGTCAGAACTCTTTTTTTTTAATTTATATTAGGATCATATGGTTTATGAGGCACAAAAAAAAAATTGAATCAAATTTGGTGTCGAACGAGCCAGATTATTTTTCCTGACGTAATAAATTAGTTTTGCTTCCAAAATTCTTGTTTTAAATGACCATAATGCACTAATAGATGGTGGTTTCATAGCACCATTTTAAACATAAATTTCAAATTCTAATTTTACAGAAAAATATTTAAATTTGAATATCTTGCCTACGGTTTTTGTTTTCTTCTTACTCTTTCTTTCAGTTGTCTTTCCGATTTCCAAAAATTGATTTATTTCTTTCACTAATGAACGGAAAAGTGTATTTTGGGTTCCTAAACAAAACGACTCACTCATTCAATTGTTGCCGCGGCGCTCATTTCAACAAAACAATCTAATTTAAATATTTATCAACCATCCGAATATATAATGTCTATTCCTTCGGCTCGCATTATCAGGTACATGGTTTTTCGTTTGTTTTTGTTTGAAAATGAATTGCTTTTGAAAGGTTCGTCGTTTTGTGTCTTTCGTTTCAGTACGGTCATTAGTGGGTATAAATATATACCAAGAAGTACAGCATTTACAATACCAATGACATGTGAGACTTATTGATAGAACAAATATTGATGGTCATAGTATGACTGAGTAGTTCGAAATTCAAGTATTCGTACACATGATTCATACATGATCTGATCAACTTGTTTAGAAAGGCTGGGATTAAAACTCATTTATCTGAAACAATTAACCTTTTGAGAAAGACAAAATCGTATTGTAAGTTCTGCTGAAGGCAGAGTGTTTCACACGAAATCTTTGTTCTTTAACGTTTCCTAAAAGAGTCTCAAAAATACGTAAAGTTCTGGTTTGGTATAACCTTTCTTTACTTCATCAAACTTTATTGTCTTGCATTAGGTACTTCATTAGTCTTACTGTAACATTTCCCTTTATAGATAACTCTAGTCGAGTCTCAAGTCTCAGTGCTTACTATTGTCGTTGATAAGAGTTCTAAGCAACAGTTTGCTTCTCCTGTTAAACGGGGTAATTATTCAGTGACGGTTTTTTCTAGTAGGAAAAAAAATTCGTTCGAAATCATCCGACTAACCAATGTACATAGCATAGTCGTAGAATATTGCTTAAGTCAAGTATAGTACCAACTTTTGACAGTGTACCAGGTAATTTGTCATCTCTACACTGTTCCAAAGTTTCAATACAGTGTAACATTTACACTAACGGCATGGTTAATACAAATGACACTTTATTTGACGTAAACAATATTCTGCTACTTTTCTAGGTGCTTTGGACAAGCCCGTTTCTATTTACAGATTTATCAAAGGACATGATCCAATTTTACAATTACTGTTGACAAGAAATACTGAAAACATAAAAAAACGGTTTCGACATACAGCAACGCACTTCATGCAAAATCAATCATAGTTGACAGCTGTCAAATAATGCTATTTTGTATTAAATGGCTGTTTATAGAATTTGACAGTTGTAAAATAATGCTTTAGGTGCGTTGCTTACTGGCTTTTTGGATGGAAGACTCAAATGGTATGGATTAGATTTAGCTCAGTGGTTTTGCTAACAGAATTTTATGTCTAAGCAACGCACTTCAAGCATAACTGGGTACTCTAAATAGTGTCACACAACTGTAAAAATATTTTCATGTAAAACAGAGTGCTTTCTGGTTTCTGCAGCTGAACACTATGATTACTTTTGCTTGAAGTGCGTTGGGCTAAGTCATCGTCAATATATCAACAGCCCGTTACACTTTGGGTATATTTATCAAGAAATTTAGATTTTTCAGTAATAAGTCAGCTAATAAGTCATCTGTTATTAGGAACGACGACACAAAATAAGTACTCAGCTCTATCCAATGTAACCTTATACAGCAAAATGGCTAAAACAAATCAATTAAAAGATTTGTTGCAATTCATTGAAAGTTTTATTTTAATCAAATGAAGTAATAGACTCGATAATGATATGCTTGCTTGCTTATTTGGTATATATTTGCAGACAGATTTTTTTAGGCAATTCTGAATGGGACCGGTCTTATTATGGTAATGGTTTCTTTTTTCGGTGAATAGGTCAATAAGATTTGGCATTGGTGATCTTCGTGATATATTTTTTTCTCTTGTTTGGTTGCCAAAAATCAAGTTGCAGTCATGAAAGTGTGTGCAATCAAATATTTTGATTGGTTCTGCCATTGTTATAATTCAAATGACCATTTATGTATACAATGTCTGGTTCAGAATCGGATTCTGTGTATTGTGTGTGTGTTGCAGTGTACAGCCATCAAAATTATATAAATCTTTTACGCTGACTAATCGACAGTTGTGCGCAAAATTAAATATATGCCAGTTATACGATCGAACACAACTAATATAATATAAATGAAAGCTGGTTGTGTGCAATATTTCTAAATATTCAGTAATGCAATATATATATAACTTGACTGCAACCTGCAAAAGTATATATACAATTTTCAATGTTTTTTCAATGAAACATATAACCTGGTCTGACTCTGCATCTCATGTCATCGTTGATAAAGAAAATTACATTTCTTTTTTTGGAATTCATCAACATTGAAATTGGACATAAGGCGAACAACTCTTCAACGAATGAAATGTTACTTTTGCGCCTTATATGCTGAAATTGGCTTTCATGAAAATGGAAAAAAAAGAAGAAATAAAAAAGAGCAAAATTAATAAGTGTGTGCATTTTATAACGCATTTATAAATTGAAGAGATCGTTAATACGTTTAGTCATTTAACCATTTATCTTTAATTTATAAGTGGGCTGTCTGCGATGTAGTTAACATTTTTGACGATTTTTTTTTTGTATTTATAACTGAGACTCGCACGATTCATGTATAGCGTGAGAGTGTGTTTGTTTTGCCAAATTTGGTGTACCGGTGAGAAATCATCTGGCCAAAATGAATGTAATTCTTTGATTGATTAGCAAGGTTCATATTGAATAGGTAAAATTCTTCGAAATATTTAGAGAGAGCTTAGGTACTTTGAGAAACGAAATTTATTAAATGAATTGACACATTTAAGAAACATTTCAAAGGATATTGACGCAGTAAGTTCACTTCATAATTTGCATTTAGGGATTGAATTGAAATGTTAGATAACATTGGATGCTGCGAATGAATTACGCAGCAGCATTCAATGTATTCTGGTATATTGCTTGCCTCATGCGAAAGTTTATTATCGGAAAGAAATATTTAAGATGAATCGACAATTTTATTCATGTAATGGATCATTTTCGCAGGGGACAAACTGATATGTAATGGTTAACTTTCGTTTGTTCACCCACTGTGACATTTCATTTTGAATTATCGGCGAACCTACAGTGTCAATTGGACGTCAAATATCTGGCGTTTTCAATCCTATTACCACCAATTTCCTTTTCTAGTATTGTTCATATTCGTATCCTAACTTCGACAATGGTTTGATACAAAGGAAATTTCATATCAAAAGTGGGGACGTGTCTATTAGAAATAGTTTGGTGCTTCAAAGAGGCCAATTTAACAATAAACAAACCTAAATGTACGAGTCTCCCATTTATCGCTCAGACAAGACAAACATTCCTTGGGATTAATTTCTTTCTTTTTTTCGATTTTGATGCTACAACCGATTTTCAATCGTTTCTTTTTCGTATGCGGAGGTCATCGAATTAAAATGCAATTAAATTAATTTGACGTAGAGCAGGGAAGACCACTTTACGTTGTTTCGAAATGATCGCACGTTCTCAGTGTGTGTATAAACATTTCGTTGCGCCCTGGATAAATTCAATGAACAAAATATGTCGACTTGCAAAACAACACCGTTTCCGTTTAAGTTGATCGGCTTTAACATAACAATATTGAGAGTGATATGCACAAAAAAAATTATTTTGATTAACAGTCTGTCAGCAATGCTGAACATTCACGCGTACTTCGTCAATGGTATCGTTGAATTCGTACAATAAAATGTTAAAACATAAGGTCATACTGCATCGAGTGAGATAATGAACAATTAACGTCGTGACAAAATTCTCGGAAATTTCTTTCGTGTTTTCCCATTAGCTTTCTTTGCTATTGTTCCAAGTTGACCGCACGAATTTTATAACTATGTGTTGGCGAGGACACTGTTTTATATTTAAAATATGCCATGCCTACATATGACATCACTAGGTATATATACTTCATTATTAAACTATCACTTAGCTACTTAATTCACTTCGGTAAAGAAACGCCATATATTTATAATCTATTCAATTGAATAATTTGCTCTCTCATACAAAAATATTAACACCGTCAACGCAATATAATCGCACGTGTGGTCGGTTTTTCATTATAATAATACGCGAAGCCCGAATTAAGTCATTTGAAAACAGCGTAAGTCATCAAATATGTTGCATTATAATATATTGATTCCAGTTTCGAAGGTGGGCTTTACTGTGTCAACTTAGAAGTTCAGCCATGCGAACGTGTGAAGAAAATTCAAGGAAAAATATTAAAATAGTTTTAGGTCGATGTTGGATTTAGTGATAGTCAATATGGGGAAACGGTCAGGTCTTTACTGTTTTCCTTACGCAAACTTCCGGAGAGAACTGACCTTACCAAAGTCATGTGAAACCAATTTGCTGCAATTCTTTATCTCAATTTTAATCACTTCTAGGTCTACGAGATACATCAGAGCTCTATCAAAATTTCAGATGATAGGTCTATGAGATATTGAAGCTCTCGCCATTACATCTAATCATTTAATCTATTATCTCTTTTGTTAAAAATGTATCGTTTGATGTTTTTTTACAAAATCTTTTACTTCAAGTCATTACAATTAATTACAATTTTCTTATATATAAGAGAACACCAGCCAAGGCTCACTTCAGATGACTTATGATTCAGCTCAAATTCAATTTTTCTTTTGACGTCCTATTTTAAATTGAAAAGAAACGTATGAAATTGTTGACCACTTCTTCCTAAACCACAAAACTTTAACACATTTCGGATGAAAGTGTATTTTCAAGCCAAATCCATTGTCTTCAATATATTTAAAAATAAAATAAAATTTGACCACAAACAATCAATATTAAAGTTCGTGTTTTAAATGCAAATTTATTTCTAAAAAAAAACATCAAATGGAAATGAAGTAACCAAACATTAAATAGAGACACTTCTTCAATCTAATGTTGATTCGTACGAATGGCAATTTAAGCGAGCTGGTAAAGTTGCTCCAAAATTTAATTTTTGGTTACTTTAGACATTAGCAAATGAAATTTGTTATTAATTCCTAAACCGAATGTGTTAACAATAATTTGTGTTGTACAATAAATTCAGAATTCTTTTTTGCTGAACGCATTACCAATTTATTTTAGCAAGTCTGTGCTAACTTTTTTTTTAGGCTCGTACCAACTGAGAGTCTTGAAAAGTTTGAAGAATTAATTTTTTTCCGTATAAAAAGTGAGTTAGTCCAATATTCTACTACTATTCTCTGTTAATGTCTTTAGTAAGAATATGAGCGAAATTCCTGGTTACTTCTGGTTAGTTTCACTTTACATTTTTTTCATGACTGAAAATCGATGAATAATCTACTCATCTCGAAAATTGCTAAACACAGCCGGCTGGAAAATTATTATTTTTAGGGCTTCCATAATGGGAAATCAGAGACTTTGACAATTAGAGTTACTTTCAAACATTAGTTCAAATAATCAACCATGGGGTCTCGTTTGTAGGAGAGTGAGGAACTCCAACAAATGGGACAACATTTTTAGACCCGTACGAAGTACTGGGGTCTTACAGGTTTACGCATACGTTTGTAACACGTCGAATTGGACTCCCTGAGTAAGGGGAAACCTATTGTGGTTGTCCAGAGATGCCAAATCAGCAAGAAAAAAAATGTCCGTCTGTCCGTCCGTCCGTCCGTCCGTCTGTCTGTCTGCACGATAACTTGAGTAAAACGCATCCGATTTTGAAAATTCTTTTTTTCCCCGTTTGGTAATGTCAAAAGACAGGCTAAGTTCGAAGATGAGTGATTTTGGATCGACCCCTCCTGAGCTGGGGCCCAATAAGTGCTTTACGGTTTTTCGAAGATATCTCTGGACATTTAAACGCTATACTCGTAAATGATACATCGAATGAAAGATATTTACAATACCGATCGACAAAAAAAAGTTAATGGAAATCGGATGACCGACTTGTGAGTTAGACCCCTTGGTGTGAAACAGGCACAGGGCGGCAAGCAGTTTTTGCTTGTAGGTCGGCCAAATTTGAACATATTTCGTTCGTTAGCTTTATTAGATAGGTATTGACCGTACCAATCAGGGAAAAAAAGTTTATGAAATTATGTTCTCCGGAGCGTGAGCTAGGTCTCTTGGAGTGAGCTCTTATCTGGCTACTCGGCCGTACAGTGAACGTGGAGTATTTTGTCAATATCTCGAGTAAATTTTGACCGAATTTCATGATTTTTTTTTTGTTTGAAAGGTATTAACAAATGTAAAGCGTCGGTACTAATTCCGGTCTCCTAACAAAATGGCTGCCGGCGGCCATATTGGATTTTATTAAAAGTGATATAAAGTAGGAAAAATGATGCTTAGAGAGTTTCTGTTAACATGGAAATAATGTGTTAAGTGTGAGGGGTTTCAGGGATTCCATATATGGACATCTATATATACCTATATACAGCTATATTGAGCTATATACAGGCATATAGAGCTATATAATAGCATATTCCTCTGTGAAATGTTTATTTATAGTGAAATATAGTTAAATATAGCGGTATATAGCTGTTTAATTAGGAATTTATGAAATTTGACTTCGTACGGGGCTGTCTATATTGCCTCCGGCAATTTAATTGTATATGATAACAAGGCAAAGAGTGGATAATGTAAGTGATTTAAAAGGAAGAATAGTTTTTCAGCAGAGAAGAAAATGAAGTAAGAGAAATGAAGAGTTTCACATTAAAGGCTTTTGATACGAATAGGTGTTTCGTACGGGTCGGCGTTAGCTATGTTTCTTTGTGTAGGTAGGTTTTATGGTAAGAACACACGAAAGCGTCACTGTCTCGTACAGTTCGTTTGTTTGAGGTTTCGGACACTCTTTCTAGTGATCTAAACGATCAGTTGGTAAGACTTTCAGATGTTATTGGTATGAACTTGTACGGGTAGTGTGTAGCCATTGTTTTCTATTTGTAATTTTGTCCTCGTAGGCGTTTTAAAAATCGATATTTGAAATATCACTACAAATATATTAACCGCCACGGACCATGTATCTGACTCCTTGTCAGATTTGCAGCGAAAATTAATTTACAAGCCAAACTACAAATTATGAGAATGAACTTAAAAAAAACGCCAGTCTCTGGCTTAATCTTTCTGAGCGGGCTGTTCCGTGTTCCAGATTAAGACAGCTTCCAATTTCACGTGCTTTTATGGAATAATGCGGTTTAGACAAAATTACGAGATTTGTGTGTCGCCAAGCGGCTAAAATGTCAGTCGTATAATTTTGTATATTATTTTTGATTGGCAAATTGATATACGTAATTGCGCTGGGCACAATTTGGGTATTATTTAAATATATTTTTGTGTCGTAAATATATTTTGACCAATGCGTGTAAGTGTATGGAATGGATGACCCACATTTTCATGTGCAAATTTCGTAAATTTTTTTATTATTTTAAAATGTAAGCACTTTGAGCAAACCTTCGAAAAAAAAAGTTGTGCTTACCGAGATGTTTAATTCATTTCATATAGCCCCAGTTATCCATGTTCGGAATTATTATTTCCATATAGGGAAGGTAGTTTGCCTGGAAATGGAAACAACTCTCGTAATGGTTCATTATATTTTTGTGTGATGTTGGCTATGCATATGGTTTTGGTATACATATGTATGTCTATATTGTACGAAAGAAAAGACACGATCTACACTTATGTATCATTGTTGGAACTTTAAAAAAAATCGAAATTTTTTTTTTCATCTTCTGAATATTATATTGGTTCATTGCATTGCATTTCATTTTTTTTGCCTGATTCTGATCAGACAGCGGCACTATCACATGTCATTGAATTATTATTTTGGCAATGGGCGGATTATAATATTTATTTTTTCTGACTAATTTCAAAATGAACATTTCTCAGTATACACAGAGGAAACATCAGGTTAAATACGCTTGATCTTATCATTAACATTAAGATCCGACACTACCTGCAAAGCTAAGAATACCAGTTGAAATATAGAATCAAGAAATCTGTTACTTCTATTGTTTTAAAAATTGTAAAAAATCTTTGATTCAATAATCTGTTGTTTTTTTTTAGTTCCTCTTGCTATATAAGAGAACTCAAGTGAGAAGGAGCTGCTTGTTCTTACTGAGAACAGATGCGTATAAGTTTACCGATTATTCTTAGCCTTGATATCTTTTAATAATTTCTCCTAATGTTCATAGTTGATTCATTTCAATTCAACTTTATACTTTTTTATACAAACGCGTACTTGCAACACACCAGCATTTTACCTGCACCTGACAACGACAAGAATAGTATCTTAGTTATATGAACTTGTTTTATATAAGTGTAAGTCGAAAGCTATGTGTGATGTGATACACTGTCCAATTTTCATATCATTCCAGATACGCATTGCTGGTGCGTTGGTACTGCGAAAATAAGGACAAACACCAGAGAGTTGTTATCATCTAGATGTGAGGTAGAACTTAATTTTAACGTTGTAGCTAGCGTATTTATGGAGTTATTGAGGAGTCAGTTATGACTCACAAACCAATTTTTCCTTTAAAAGTAACACATTTTTGCATGCTTTAATGGTTTTACTTTTTCAAAAAAAAAAGATTTTGGTTCAGAGAAATCATCAAAAAACGAATATTTTTGGGCACAAATGTAGGCTAAAATTTTGCCAAGGGGTGAGCGCTCTTAATGATCCCTGAGGAATTAGCATGATTTTAAACGAAACAAACATTTTTGGTCCTTCCATTCTTTGTATGTTATTTTGAATTTTGAATTAGAAATGTATTTCGCCCAGCTGTTGTGTAATCCTGTCTCTATTATTTTTTATTTAATCCCAGATTTTCTTCAGTGTAGAAGTCCTGTATGTATATATAACACCAAATTCTAGAATATTTTTTTATATTTTTTTTTCCTTAAATAAATATGACCATTTTTGACGCCTTTGTAAAATTTTCATTTCAATTCTCATGAAACATGTTCGTTTCGCTGGTAACCTTGTTCTATACATAATATTACATCCACTGAAGCTAAAATAAATCTGAGACTATGTAACGTTGATGCCTTGAGAATGCAATTGAATAATTAACGATAATTTTTTTTTTTACATTTATTTACGCACGTAAATTAATTTTCTCGATATTATTATGCAATTGGAAGTAACAACGAGCTTTTTGTTTGTTAAGCGATAAATGGGATGACTTCACTTACGTCTTTTTTTTCAATTAAGCTTTTCTACAAATTAGTCTCAGCAGAAAAAAAAGACAATTTATTTTTGAAGAAATTGTTTTTTTATCTCTAAATTTTGATGTTATTTGTGTATTTCGAAACAAATGGTAACGTTTGTCACACCGGAATATTAATGGGTTCATTTTTCATATCATTTAATATTTAATTTGTTTTTCTTATTTCATTGATGTAGCAAAATGTATGAAACGAATTTTTATTAATCAGCTAACTTTGCACCACCCGTCGCGGTCTTGCTGCATGAAATATAATGCGTACTGTGTGCAAATGTTTCAATGTTATAACCATATTGGTATTATAGTTTTGTTGTTGTTGTTAGATCACTGATTTGTCATCTTGTCGTTGGAATAATAATGTTTATTTACTCATACCTTTTGCTTTATTGCTCTATGCTGAGTTATATATATTTCGGTGTCAACCTTGAAACAAAGCAAAAATAGCACAGAACCGAGAGAACAGAATTGAATTGATAGCGATCATCATTAAATTAATGGTTCTTTGACGAATTGCACCAATTTACGTTTTGTTTCTATATTCTAATTCATTTTTGGTTTATTAAAGGAAATATGTGCAAAAACTGATTAAGTAATGAAGTAAAAGAATTGGTGTCAATCAATTACGTTTGACGTTGGTAGAGTTCGAAATAGATCTAATGAAATGTAGAATGGGGAAGGTATGGAATTTATGCGACTTAAAATCATAAAAATTATCATCATAGGTGTGCTTCTCATTCGAAACAAAATAAAACACCGTCAATGGCCCAGTGACAGTTAAATTCTTTGAGTCTTCTGATCACGGTTATTCACTATCTGAAAACATGATAATAAATACAGAGTGTTGGTAGGCAGGTCCCGTATGACTCGAAAAATCCCCTCAAGGGCTACGTACAACTCATTTATAAGAAACCCAAAAATTAAAAAAATTCATCTAAATTCCAAAAAGCTCACAGTATGGCCTGTGAGCCTTCTGGTTCGTTTATCTGTAGAAGTATGTCATAAACGAATTCTATTAATTCAAATGAATTCGCTTTAGGCTCACTTTCTTCCCAAGTTTTTCTAAAACGTTTTACTGGAGCACCATTTAAGACGCTTTTAGAAATATGGATAGATAGATAGATATTTATTACCGTCATTCTAATACAGATTGACGTTCAAAACGAGATACAAGAAATTAAAACAAATACAAAATCGTCTGTGCATTGCACACATTAATTAAACAATTTTCATGGATTCACTGCCCAATGTCCAATGTTAGGTAATCGTAATAGCAGTCGTTTGAACTCAGCACGATGAAGGGTCGGATCAATTTTCGATGCAACACAGTTAAATATACGACATGCCTGTTCAAACGGTGAATAAAGTGAGTGAAACGTCCTGAATCTTGACTTAAGTACGATCAGGTTCGAATTTCGCAGAGACCGGGAATTGACGTTGAAGTTAAGCTTAGACCTTTAAAACGGCGAACTTTTCCTTCCGGATATTATGTCAAACATAAACATTGCAGTTTGGTTGAACCTTCGACGAAGTAACGAATCCAAATTGAACTTAGCGCACCGGTCAGCATACGGTTCGAGAACGTAGTTATTTGTGTCTCTCTGTCTTTGCTTGTCGTCGTTCGTCGTTCAGAAACATAATTAATTGTCGTTGCACACTTTCGAGCTGTCGTATATGTACGTCGTAATGAGGTGACCATGTCGAACAAGCAAATTCTAAATTTGAGCGTACCAGTGACGAGTGTAACAGCGTAGCAGCATCGAGATCGAGTTTCTTTGATTGCCGTTTAACGAAATTGAGAGCTGCCATTGATTTTTTAAAGATGTATTCGAAGTGTTTGGTGAAATTCAGCTTGCTGTCGAGAATTATACCCAAGTCTTTTATTTCGCTAACTCTTTCCACGGAACATCCGTTCTGTCATATACCTCTTTAAATAATGTAAAGGCTACAATGAATCAGGACTACAATTGAGTTACAAACAATTTTTTTTTTTTTTTATCGATGGAGAACCTAATTATAAGACACTTTGTCTCGTATCATATGCCAAAAAAAGTTAAAACTTTTTTTATAAATCATTTTGAAAGTCACTGAAAACACGAAAATTCGAATCGAAATACAAACATTTTTGATGACATACTGTATTTCTATTCGAATTTTCGTGTTTTTAGTGACTTTCAAAATGATTTCTAAAAAAAGTTTTAACTTTTTTTGGCATATGATACGAGACAAAGTGTCTTATAATTAGGTTCTCCATCGATAAAAAAAAAATTGTTTGTAACTCAATTTGACATTTATTCTACATCAAAGAATCGTAAATGTTGGTAGCTCTTGATGGAACTAAGTGTAGTAAAATGTAGGGAACAAATAGCTCCCTCCTGTTGGGTGGGTAAGATCTCTTGACTGTTTGAATAGTTTCCTTTATGGTAATGATTTATTGATTAATTTGAATCAAATGTAATTTTTATGACCACAAAAACATTATTAGAAAAAATATTACTAAAATGGTCTTAATCTCTCATTAACAATTTAATTCTGTTGCGATCGATTCAAAAATTCGCTTAGAAACAGCAGTTTTCCATCTTGGAACCTCATCTCTGGAATTCCATCCTTCACCAAACATTTCTTTTAAATCAGTTGAGACTTACTCCAATTATCGTGTTAGCAAATTGCAGAAAAGGCTTCTTTTCAGAACTATTCCCAAATGGTTGAACCGATACCACCCATTTCCAAACTTGACCTGAGGATTTCAATACTTCATCGAATACTTCATAAAAAGAAAGTTTTGAAAATCGGATACATTTAACGTTTATAATCACATTTCCATACATTTTTAATCATACGGTGTATTTTCTGTTGTAAGACCCATGACTTAGAGTCGAGGGAACGAGATCTAAATTTTTATACGTTCGGCCAAAAATCAACCATCGTGGCCTTGATCCTGGCTTCCTAGTGAAACGTCCATTTAGAGAATGTGTTGACCAAGAAAATGTCACTAAGATTTACAATCCTTTAGTTACTATTTAGACACCTCGAAATCTGTGATGTAAGCTTTACATAATGATACAGTTGTCTGTTTTTCAGTGGTGAACAAAAAATTCACAAAAACACGAAAATTCTTCGATCGAAAGGTACATATCGTTTCGAAAACAAATGAATATTCATTTATATGTTTATAAAAATGTGAAAGAAGACGCTAAGCCACAACCATATACTTGGTGCTTTTAATAACAGGTTAACTTATAAGTTATTAAAAGTCTGTAAAGACATTATGGAATTTCTTTGCGTTTTACTTTTTGCATTTAATCACTGGCAATAAATCGATAAAACAATAATTTACACACAAAAAAACACACGTATGTATAATGTATGTCTATCCGCTTGAGGCAATCAAATTTTACTATGTTTATGAACCACAATCACATTTTATTAGAAAACTATTTCCCATTATAAATTTATTGTGAAATAACAAAATCAAGGTACACCGATGAAGTTCATGATCAAATGCAGGTATGCTCGACTAATAAAAAAAAACAATTTTTAAGTAGCGGACAAACATAAATAATATTTTTGTAGTAAAAAAGCGCATCACGCCTGTGGAATTTGTTTTTCATTTTGAAGCAAATGAAAATATTTGAGTTTTTTCTTTAAATAGTTATTAAATGGTAGAAGCAGATGTAGGTACATATTATATGTGCGCAAACGGAATGACTTTAAATGGGTATTTGGAGTAACGAACAGAATATTATGGGTAATATTGCTCTTCTCAATGAACACGTAGAAAGTTGTAAAATCAGATTCTCAATCATTATGTTTGTTTGTTTGTCTAGACACGTTTGACAAAGTCACTTACTAAGTAAGCTACTCATCTTATCATATTTGGTCATTTAAGTTTTTTATACTCATGGCTAGCAGACCTTGGATATCGAATGTCAATTTATTAATCGGAGAAAATTGTTGATAATTAATTATTTAAATCAATCTCGAATGCTTGATTAATTTTATCTCATTATCAATCAATAAAATCTTCTTCAAAAAATGAGGAATGATCAGCCTGTTTTACAAACTCAAAAGATAGAATGAGCTTTACAGACAAAACACTGTTAAGGTACCTCGCCTGTGAATTCAACAGTAATTACTTTACGTAAAGTTGTCTAATCCGTCATTTCTTTTGATCAAATATTTTTAATAGATTGATACAAAATCTTTTACTTCATTAGTTTGAACGTGTATTTTGCCTGTAAACTTTGGGGAGGTCACGCATATCGCCATTTTACTATAAAGTTGAATTTGAATGGTGTGTTGAATTTTTGAATGAAATGTGGTGTGTCACCCGCGTATCTGCATCTGTGCGACCACCTGCATCTGCCTGACCATCTGCACCTGCGTCCCCAAAGTTTACATCATCAGATGAATAACCCGCTCTCTAAAGGTTCTTTCGAAGGACACAATACAGAACAACTATTAGGGTCTGATCACTCAACAAAAAAAAAACTCAACCAAGAGATTCCTGTAAATCATTTGATCTCAACTACGCGTAGTTTTGCCATGAAATGCTTTCACTTTCTTGTGAACAATATAAAACTATTGAAATTGATTTCGAACTTAGAATCAACTTATAAAAACGAACCTTCGTTTTTCGTGGATTAAACATTTAACCAGCAACGAATGCATGAATTCACAATACATAAATTATGATGAAGATGAATTTCATTTTTTTTTGTAATGCGGAAGTAGATTCCCGTCCACATGTAATTTAACCTGTAACTTATCAACGCAACGGGTTAAAATAAAAAGTTTGTTTTTTTCCAAATCTAATGAAATGACTTCATCTAAACTGAAATAACAAATGAACCATTACTGAAGTGGGTGTACGTAATTTCACGGTGGTTTATTACTTGTTATGTCATCATCATAACTTCGCATATAATAATGGTTGTTATATTAACTATCAATTGTACTTATAAATTAGATAGCCGCACGTTAATTAATTTTGCATTTAATTTTTGAAATGTGATCTTGATTGCACGGGGTATTACTATATCGAGTGAACAATTTATCATACAGATGAATAATTCTGTCATAAATTATGACATTCGTGAATTATTTTGTCATTTATTGTTCCAATATATCACTTTTGTTTTATGGTTTCTTTATGGTGCTACTCGCACATATAAATTGGCTTGTTTTAAGTTTGAAATCTTAATTGGACGTACAATAATTTGTTTGAATTTAATGTTGAGGTGATCAAAAAATGACATTCTTCATTCGTATTCACGGAATCAGGCCATATTAATCGCCTAAATCGTTTAGGCTAAATGCAGTTTTTTTTATAATATTTATATGATTTCAGAGCCTACAGTTTGTTCAAAAATGAAATGCACAGTTTTTAGTATTTCGAGACATTTCAAAATTTCAATCTGTCAGATAGTAAAGGATGCGTTTAATTAACCGACGCGTCAACAGATTTGAAATTTGAATGGTTTTTTCCACTGCTACAGATTTTTGCATGTTAAGTTTCTTACATTTTTTGCAAATAGCATTTTAATAGTAGGAAACTTAGATTTCGTCAGAAGAATTTGCGAACGGAAAAATGTAAATTTATTTTTAGTCTGAGTATTGTTCTACATCTATAATTTCTCATAGATCGTGTCTTTATTCAAAGAAATCGATGGTGTTGTACAGCGGCTAACTGTTCAACTTCAATTATCACGGACAAAAATTCAATTATTCGAAGCAAATTTAATGTTGAAAATTTGGTTCGAATATTTAAATATTTGTCACAAATATTTCAAATATTTATGAGAAATAAATTCAAAATTATTTGTGACAAATATTTTAAATTATTGGTCACAATTTTTTTTAAATATTTATGACAAATAATTTTGAATTTATTTCTAATAAATAATTTAAATATTTGTTGCAAATTTATAAAATATGTGTCACAAATAATTTAAATATTTGTCACAATAAATTTGGAATTTATTTGTCACAAATATTTAAAATATTTATAACAAATAATTTAAAATTATTTTATATTTTATATATTTGTCACAAATAAATTGCGAATTTATTTGTTACAAATATTTACATATTTGTGCCAAATATTTATATATTTGTAGAAAATAATTGTTGACAAATTTTTTTTCCCTGATGCTTATTCGTGTTTCCAATATCGTCACTTCAAGTGCTGATAAAACTTCTTGTAAAAAATTTGCTAAATGTGTGAAGCAGACGGTCTTTCTACAGATTTGAGTATTCAAAGACCATCGATGTGTTTGAATAGAAACACGATCTAAGAGAAATCATAGATGTAGAACAATACTCAGACTCAAAATAAATTTACATTTTTCCGTCCGCGAATTCTTCCTACGAAATCTAAGTTTCCTACTATTATAATGCTATCTGCAAAAAATGTAAGAAACTTAACATGCAAAAATATGTAGCTGTGGAAAAAATCATTCAAATTTCAAATCTTTTAATGCGCCGGGTAATTAAACTCATCCTTTACTATCTGACAGATTGCAATTTTGAAATGTCTCGAAATACTAAAAACTGTGCATTTCATTTTTGAACAAACTGTAATTTTAGGAATTCAATTCCTAAATTTTCTTAAAAACGTGTCTGATTTATAAATTTTTGTCGACCGAGATTTTGGTAATTATTTTCGATGCGGCCAAGTAAAAATTCAAATTCCAAGAGATTGAATGGCTCAATTGGAATGGTGGTTCATTCAAACTGAACATAAATTATGCCCGAAATGTAAATGAAATTATATTGTCAAATCACAACCGGCAGCAGTCACGAAGTTCATTCTGCCATAAATGCATGAGCTCGTCTTTGTTTTTAAAATAAAAACCAGAAGCTGCTTTTTCAAAATAGGTTAAAATTTACGATAGTTATATAAGTTACTACTAATACCAATGGTACGTTATAACCTTTTAAATCTCGCACTTCGTACAAATCTAAACAACTTATTTCCGGTAAACATGTGTAGCACAGGCTATGTATCGCTGTGCATTTTTGCCGCTACAACTTCTGTTAGGAATTGTTAAAAAAACGCATTTTACACAGACCGGAGCAACAACAATTAACGTATTCTCTTTTAAGAGGAGTTGATGTTAAAAATATAAATAATACTCTTCTAACCACATACAGAAAATTTAGATAAGGCTAGCTAGTTTTCCAAACTTCGGTTCGTCCAGCTTATCGGAATTTTACCTCTTCCACAAGCTTTACCGCATTTCCTATTTCAGTTTGTAAATCAAACCACTTTACAACAAATGTTATGATTGTATTTCCTTAACATTTGTAATTGTAATTTATTGGACGGATTATAATAAATAGAAAACACGGCAGTTGAATCATCGGATACCGTTAGGCGAAATTAGAATAATTCGCAAATTTGTTGTGAAATTTATTCAGCAGATTGTTTCGCGTTTTTTGTTTATTGAATGTGTTATGTTAAATCCTTTTGAAAATTGAAAATAGCATCCATAAATTATTGAAGTCTTTCGAATCGACTCAAAAATTATTCAATGAATCCTACACAACTATCGGTGAAATACTTTTTTGTTGAACAGTTAGGACCAGTTCACACATGTTGATTTGTGAATTAAGTGAGTTATGTCAAAAGCAGCTGAATCATACCAAGCCTACGCCAATCAGAGACCCCTGCGAAATCAACAAACTTTAAAATTAAGCGACAGCATAGCGTAATGAGGGATTCTTTTGAAAAACAGCCTACCGAAATCGGACGCATTTTCTATTGGAATTTTTTATATGAGCCTAGAATGGACTTCGACCCTATAAGCCAAAACCACTTTCAAAAAAATTCTTCGAAGCTTGTGTGAATAGAAGTTGAAATGTTTAAGTGCTCATATTTCATCGCATATGCATTCAAACCCCATAAGTCCCTATTTGGCCTAAAAGCACTTACAATTACCTTTCAAATAATACCCTACACGACCATGTACGTTTTGTGTACCTCGAGAAATTTCTGTAAGAATAGTGTAAGTCTTCGGTTGAAAACTTCAACTGCACATATTTCAGTGTGGATGAATTTTAAAACCATCAAGTCCCTATTCAGCTCAATAGTAGTGATTACCTTTCTAATGACACCCCACACGACCCTGTACGGCTCGCGTAACTGTAGAAATGTTCGTAAGAAAATTGCAATTTTTCGGTTTTTGCTCACCTTTCACCAGCCACACAAGCTTCGAAGAATTTTTTTGAAAGTGGTTTTGGCTTATAGGGTCGAAGTCCTTTCTAGGCACATATAAAAAATTCCAATAGAAAATGCGACCGATTTCGGTAGGCTGCTTTTCAAAAGAATCCCTCAATAGACTAGAGATAGCGAACGAATTTTATCAAATTATAGATTCAGAAGGAAAAATTCTAACTTTTAATCATTAAATCTGTTAGATGTGATAGAGAACCAAAAACACTTTCTTTTCATCTGGTTTCACCTGAGAGTTAATTTTTTTTATGGAAAACTCTTGAAAATAATTTGGTCAAATGAAGTAATAGATCCGATAGTAAAAATGATGATAGGTGGAACGATAATAACGGGTTCAACGAGTTCAATGTAGAAAAATATTGGTGGAAAAATGATGTTCTTTACACCCAGTTTTTGTGGGAAGTATCAAGTGATTGACACTTATTTACATACTCTTTTAATACAAAATCTTGAACATATTGGCTAGGAAATTCAATTTTCATTCAATAGTTAATCAGCAATTTCAATCAATAAAATTCTTTATTTTCTTTCAGATAGAATGGCGTCAGAAGTTTCTGAACTATCATCAATAAAAGATGAAGACCTTTTACGCCGCATGGTAAGCCATACGATATATATTTGTGTAACCCATTAAAATTGTTTAATAAAATACATTGTATTTTAATCGTAAAAGAGTAACGAAAAAGGAAATTTTCAACTGAAAAAAAAAACAACAAGACAAACACATCGGTACTTCTCTTTAATAACCAATTATTTTTGGTTAACAACCACACAAAACTGAAATGATTGAAGTGATTGTCCGCTTAGCACGATGTAGCATCAATTTGAGTAAATTTTTATTTTTCCGAACATTTCCATAAATGGGAAAGTTTAATAAAAACGAAAATTACGTTCATTTTTATTGGCTGCATATTGTTTGTTTTGTTGTTAAAATTTCCATTTTTCAGAAAGAGCACATAACTTTTTTAACAAAAAAAAAAAAAAAAGATAAAACAAATTAAATGAATGAATTTCTTCGAGACAAAAATGATTCTGTATATACAATCATGCTCCATGCAGATACGGTACGGTTTTTTTTTGTTTTGTTCAAAGTGTGCCCATGAATTATTTTCACATAATAACCGTATCGTCATATCATCGCCCAGTTAAAATATATACAAAAAAAAACTATAAAATGTGGATATGTCTCCCTAGCGATTGTATGTTGGTTTCGGTTTTGTGATGAATAATAACCATTGTATTTGGGTATAGATCATTTCAGCTAAAAACTTTATTTACTTCGATTAATAATGTTGCCGCTTATATTTATCGTTTAATTTATGAAGAATCTTTTTGCACTTTGAGTGGGCAAAATCGGACATCCTACACTATTTATCATTTAATATTCTTATGAGTTTGCATATAAAACATTGCAGATAAAAAGTTTAAAGGAGAAAAAAAAACATGTAATTGAAGATAAATTTTAATATTTATTTACGTTTATAATCCACAAACAGCTTTATACAGGATAGCTCGTAAACATTTTCATTCGTATGCACACACGGTAACGGTAATATATGGTTTACTAAATTGACCACCACCTTTGTTAGATATATTTAGCAGATCGATTTCATGTGCTTTGTTTCCTTTCTCTTGAGATGAATAATCCGAATAGAATGGCATGACTTCACATCACGTCACGAATATTTATAAAACTTCTTTAATATCCTTCAGTTTCCATTATATTACTGTCGTTACATTTAAATGGAATTTATAGAACTTTAGTAAATAGTCATCCAAACTTAGAGGTGTCATCAGGTCATGCAATAAACATGTTTGCTTTACGAGGAGTAGTAACACTTGCGGAGTTCTAAAAGTTTCACGAAGTCAAAACTCTCTAAAAGTTGTAACTTACGAGGAGCTGTAAATATCCAGGATTTATAACTTTCGAGAACTTGATGTATAAGAAAATAGCAGAAGGGGTCAATAAATCAATAAAATATGTCGAACCTCTTCTACATCATTCAGACGAAAACCTAAAACCCTCGAGGATTGTCGTTCTTTAATAACAAATCGAATAATAATTTTGTGGAGATCGTTGTGAGTATGTTTATGGGCAGTTTATGTGTCTTTTTTTATGCGATGTCTTTCAAAATTTGTATTGGATTGAATATAGTTCCATGCTACTTTACTGCTTAGATATTCGAATCTCTGTCTTTTTGATAAAATTGAAACACCCTCTATGTTGATCAATTTTAAACGTACCCTACGTCGATAGCAAATTTGGATAAGTTCGTTACCGCCATTGATTTATTCATAAAATTATTGATGTGATACAAGACAACCTTTCACACATCGATTTTTCATAATAATTTTTTGTTTATACTCGTCACCGGCTATTTTCCAAAAAAACGAATCACAAAAAGTTTAATACGATCATCGATCATTGTCAATTGAAAAGAAGCACTAATTTCATAGCAGTAGTCTGGCGGAAGATTTTCTCGGTCGATTAGAATTATAATAATCAAATTCTGTACCGCATCATTCATATTATTTGGTTAATAAGTTTGATTTGAACTCGTTCAATACATTGGGGCCAATAAATTTTCGCATAATGTTCGCAGTTCGGATAGCGTCTATTCGAAAAAATTTAATTTTGAAATGCAGCTGTGTTAGTGTAGAAGATTGGAACAGCAAAAGAAGGGGTGTACCAACGCACTTCAAGCAAAAGTGGTACTCTAAATAGGGTACTGAACCTTGACAGTGCTCCGCTCCATACAAAATTTTACGCTGTAAAAAGAGTGGGGATAAAATTTCTTACAAAATAGTACTCTATTTGGCAGCTGTCATTAATAGCACTTTTGCTTGAAGTGCGTTGGGTGTACTGTAGAAATCATTGTCTATGTGGCGGTAAGATTTTCAGTAATTAATTTCTTCAGTTGCAGACGATATGTTAGATAAAAGGTGAGCAAAGCTTTTTTTGAAATGACGTTGGCAATCTTTTGAAACGTGGAAAAGACATGGTCTGGGGATGTTTCGATATAGAGAAGTTGTGGAAAATTTTGGGGGGACCAGTTTTTCTCCCGTAAATAGGAAAGATGTAGAGTTGGTCGGGAAGTAGCGATTATACACACACGGAATTTTGAAAAGCGACACATTTTCTGTTTTGGGTTTACTGGTTTTTTGTCAATTTTGCATGTATTTTTGTATGGAGAAATCAAAAACTCAAGTAAAACACAGAAACAGAAAATGTGTCGGATTTCAAAATTCCGTGCGTGTACACTGTACAGTTTTTAGTGGGGAACAAACTTGCAGATGAATTTTTTACTTCATCATCCTATCAATGTAAGAAAATTAAAGGGTGGAAAGGGTATTTAACGACCAGAGACACAATAAGTAAAAGGTATTGTACGACAATTACGATAAGAATATGCAACGACCTCTTGATAGTGTTCTTTTATATAGCGAAATGTATGCTAATATTGAAGTGATAGATTTCGTATCAAACACCAGGACATAGTTTACACAAATGAAGTAATAGATTTAATTATTATGTTGCGATACTTCTCAAATGTGTCAATTAAGTTACCCATTAACTAGTGAAAAACTACAGACAATTGAAGCGAGATACTTCCTACACATCATTGTATACGTTCCAGATCCCACATTTCCTTTTTTCGCTTCCAGTCAATATAGGATTTAGAGATGTGACCCAGTGGGCTAAACACATTCGATTTGAATGCGATCTGCATACTCTCGTACGGGACTTGCGTTGCCGTACTATGCTTTTATTTATCAAATAATTAATCATTTTGCTGAAAACTTTCAAGCGACTAACAATCCATGTGAACAATTGAAATATGATCATTTCAAATATTGAGTGTTACGTTACAAAATATTATTTCATATAAAAGAAGAAGAAGAAGTATGAAAAAAAAACAACACACACTGAATAAATGATCACCTTGTGACACACGATCAAATGTAGGCTCCATTGACAAAAATATAATTTAACAAGAAATTGTATGAAAATACACGTCATTTTTGAGAAAACGGGTGGCTGCAAATTAACAATTATAAAAAAGTTTTTTTTTTCTCCTCTCTCTCTACTGGTGTGTATACAATCTTCGACGGTTTATAATTTATGGATATGACTCTATCGTTAAGCTGATCTGGGTGATCCTATACAGTTTATTGTGTTAAATATTTTATATTCATTTAGTACAAGATTTCCAGCCGAAGAAGAAGAAGAAGAAAACAAAAAATAATTTAAAAAACATTTTAATGCGTTTTTTAACTGACTGTCGGGTTCTCGGGTGTATATATTGTATTTCATACACATTTTCTGTATGGACAAAACTTACACTCGAAAGAATAATGTTTTCTTTAGTTGTTAAATTCATTTTAACAGAAAAAATTCACATCATCAGTTGATCTTCGGTGCTCGAATGATCCATAGTGGGTACAATTTCTGCGTTCTGTGTGAAAGGAAAAAAAAAATATTTAAAAAAATTAAATTAAATTCGGCTTATGAGTGCAATACATTAATGTGTTTAAAACGAAAAAATAAAATAAAATTTGTCAAATGGAAATATTGATATTTTGCTAAACAAACAAACAAATTGTTGAAGTGTGTTTTTTTAACGATTAGTGGAAGTAGACGAGGAATAAAAAAAAACAAAACAAAAAATTCAATTCCTACTTCGTGATGATAAACTAATAATAATTTTGTGTTTGCTTGTATATTGCTCAAACAATCATCTAGTTATTTTGTCTTTCAAATGATTGTGCTGATATATTTATCAATTAGTTAATTGTTGTGAATTTTTTTTTTGTCGAGTGTGTAAGTGAATTGAATTATTCCATTTTTTGTTTACTTTTGCTTTCAAAGACATTATTGAATCTGAATTTTTTTTTCGTCTCGAGTTGATGATGTCAATGCATCAGGACAAGTAAAAGGATAAGAGACATATTTGTGGGTATGTTGGGTATGATGGGCTCTTGATAGAAAATTCATAGAGACACGGTGGTAAATGCCACAGGTGCAGAGCATGACGGTGTTAAATAAATAATTTGTGTTTTTTAAATGTGAAATCACACACGGAGATTAAGTTGCAGGCCGCAGGGAATAGTTCTGTATCGTACCTTAATCTAAAGGTCAAGTCAAACACTTTCCCAAGTACCTCAGCGGTATTAAGGAATCAGATTAAAAATAGGAAGCGCAAAAATTTTTCTTTTCTTTTTCTAAGCGAATTTTCTGTTACATAATCATCTAAAGGTGGTTTGAACTTCTCAGTTTGAATTTAAGTGAAGATTTGTGACCTGGGAACTGTAATCAATGATTTGAAGTCATTGGTCAAATACATATCACACCTAAAATTTCACAGTTTGAATTTATATTCTGGAGACTCTGTTTCAGCACCAAGTTTAAGCGAATTTTAGTGAAACTTGCACCTTGCACGTTGCACCTGTGTCCAAATGTTAATTTTGACGAGTTAGTGATTGTGATCCTAAGCCGAAGGCGCTCATCATTTTTTATGAGTCGATGCAAACATAAACCCAAACTCCCTCTCAGAGCTGATGCATAATGTTTAGTAGTTTAGTTTAGTATGAGTGGGTGGGGAGAACCCCTGCACCTAAGCCTCCAGTGGGCCTGTTGTGCTTACCCATTTATAATTACCTACAACCTGTTTGTTATGTTGAGGTAATCGAGTATATGGTTAGGTGAAATGCTCCAAATTATGTTATGTGGGAGGATGTAGGCTCCTAGGCATTTGGCTCTTTCAGTTATGTACGCTGGGCATTTACATAGGAAGTGTTCGGATGATTCTATTTCTCCACATTTGTTGCAGTGGGGGTCGTTGTGTACGCCGATTGTATGGGCGTGTTTGTTTAGGAAACAGTGACCTGTGAGGACGCCGGTGATTCTTTTGATGTTTTTCTTGCTAAGCGATAGGAAGTATTTTGACTTCTTTTGGCTAATTGAGATGTTGTTTTTAGATTGGCGGGCGTGGGTGATAGACTTCCAATGTTTCGTGAAAGCTTTTTTTTCCATTCTAGGTTTACTTTTTTGAAATAAGATGGGGGAGCTTTTAGTCGAGGATGCATAATGTTAGTCTTTACCTCAGATAAGATAAGATCATCAGTTATTTAGTTAATTTGATATTATAAATACAATTCACATCGAATCACAGATAAAAAGGACTACAGCGAAAGTCACACTTTTTAGTCAATTTCTAATCAACTTTCGTCTCCCCTTAAAAATCACAAATTGATGCTGACGTCCTTCAAATAACTCCTCAATTTACTATTAAAAACTCCTACACTGTTCTCGTTCTTCATTTCACTCGGCAATGAGTTGAATTCAATGAGGCCTTAATGGAATACTGAATTACGCGCTCCTCTTGCATGTGAACCAAAAGTTGTTTCTTACCACACAGAGACATATAAAAATTAACAGAATGGAATTTCTATGGCCCTGTTGCTTGCCAAGAAATATATTGTAGTAAAAATTTGGTTGGCCTGTGCGAAAATTTGAATTTTCTTTTTTAATCTGTCACCTTTTAAAAGTGAAAAATTGTTGTCGAATCTGACATTATGGTCACGTTCAAGTGAATTTTTTCATAGCAGTCTCTATATTATTCGATCTTTATTGAACAGTCTGAACAGTTTGAATTTATGTTCGGTGAAAGCTAGGATTAAACAACTCTTGGGATTATATTTCGAAGTGATTGCCCTTCGAGTGAATGTCAGGGAAATTTAACAAATTTTTTCATGTACAAGATTCGGAGACTTTAAAAGTTTTTTTAAACAAGGAAACTGAAAACAATCTTAAGTAACGCACTTCAAGCAAAAGCGATCATAGTCGACAGCTGCCAAATAGAGTTCAATTCTGTATGAAATTGTTTTTTTTACCGTGTTTTATAGTTGTGTGACACACTGTTATGCTTGTGAAGTGCGTTGTCTGAAGTTTTAATTTAAGCGAAAGTTTGCCAAATTGTAGTGCTGGATGTCTAAAGTCAAAATTTCACACAAAAGCTCTCCAGTTTGAATTTCAGTGAAAATGTTTATTTTTTTCAAAGACTATTTTTAGGCGAATTTTAATGGAATTAACGAATTCTAAAGCAAATTTTTCTTTTCTTTTGTGATAAATTCTATCTTCAATACCAAATCATCTGAAAGCATGCTCATGTTTCCTAGTTTGAATTTCAGTTATTTGTACTTTGATGATACGTATTATGCATGCAAATCGATTACCATAAGAAAGGAAATGAGTTCAATTAACAAAAATTAACTTTCTTCGATCACGCATCGATCTATATTTGATCACTTGTTTTGTTACTCTTAAACGGTTCGCTGTCATACTTTTATTTCGATATAAGCTCTTCGTACGAAATGCACATAAAATGAATTTTCTTTAACTCGAAAATCAGCTCTTTCACTTTATTAATTAATTGTTTTAATTGCAGTGGCAGCAAACAGAAGATTTTTGCCGCAAAAAGGAAATTCGTGCTCATATGTACAAGTTGCGTGAAGAAAGATTACGCAACTTTTATACTGGTGACATGGACGCTGGCATTGGTATGTCCAAATCACCAATGATACCCAGTCATGGCGATTCATTGGCCGATCAGAGTTTTCAGAGTTTGAAAGCGAAAGAGATTCGTGATTGTGCCAGTCCTACCAGGTAGCCCCCGATGATTTTCCACTAACAAACACAGAAAATTAATTTTCCAACCATTTTCCAAATCAGACACGTACAATACGATATGGGTACGCCAGATACGAGTGGATGGAACGTTATATCGACATCACAGTTATCATCTGATGGTAAAGAGCAACGTAATACCACACTAGCAACCACCGATGCTGTTCAAGACATTAAAGGTGGCAAGGCAACATTTTCTGGCAAAAATGAATTAATTGAATCGCATCGGCATGATGGTGATGACAAGAATTACACGTCTACGTCGGGACATGCTTCGAATACCATTCTCAAAGAGCATGTCGTTACCGGTGATGACAAAAATGGACGCACCGAGTCAATATCGAACACTACCAGTTCAACTTCCAAGACAACTACATCATCGAAATATCAGTCTGATAATTCGACCAACGATGACTTCGTACAGGAATTTGAAGGAGCCCTGAACTCAGCTAGACGATCGGTTCGCACAAACCAATCGAATTCGAACAACGACCAATTCGAACGACCAATTCCTTGTAACGATTTCGAAAAGGAATATTTTAACAGCAAAACTACTAACCAATCATCATCGACTACATCCAATCAACAGTCGACTTATGAAATCCGTCGAAATTCTGCCAGTTCTACAACATCATCGGTTGATGCCAGGAAAATCCAGCGAGAAACTGAATATTTGGCAAATGCTCCCGGGCAGTTGATATCACGATCGGTTGAATATCCGGATGCTAATACGAAGGTCATAACTGAAACGAAAACGCTGCCGGATGGCAGTACGGTGACAACAACAAAATATGAAACGAGAGCTGCTTCATCGACAACTACATCTAAGTCGTCTAAGCAAGAAAAGTCATCTACGTCGCGTGTTGTAACCGAAGATCGAGCGGAGAGAAATCGTATCGAAGTCATTGCGGGTGATAATAAAAATGTGATTGAAGAAGTGGTAAAGAGTAAACGAGTTATTGATGCGGATGATGCGGCAGGTCTTAAGCCAGATTCTAACGAGTCTATTAAGGAAAAGTTAGTCAGAACGGAAATTCATCGCAACGAAAATGCTCGCCAAAATAACACTCAAAAGGAAACGTTGAACCAAGAATTCATTCATAAGGACACTGCCAATGAACAGCAAAAAAATGGTCGTCGCGAAGAAATTCGGGTACATAAGCAGCCAGTTCAAAGTGAGAAGGTTAACAAAGAGACGACAGAATTGTACGAATCTACTCATGATCGTTTCCAGAAACAAAAGAATGAGAATGTTACCAGCCGCATGGAAATAGCCATTGAAGCTGATCAGCAACGAAACTCAGTCACCAAACAGAACGCTCCAGTTCAAAGTATCGACACAGACGACCTCCTATACGACAAAAAATCGACAGAAACACACAAAACTGTTAAGAAAGATTTGAGTCGCGACCATGAACGATACACAAAAGCGCGACCAGTTGAAAGCGATTTACCCGATGAACATTTTGATCGTCAACCCGTCGTAGAGGAGCAAATTGTACCGAAAAAAGAAATCTATCACGTTTGCTCGCCGAGTCATGATCATTCGCCGAAACCAGCTTCCAAAACATCGTCGAAACCATCAGATTACACGAGCAAAAGAATTAGTGTCGATCATAATCCGACGCATGAGGCTTTCGCTAGGTCGTTAAGGTGTGTCACACCGGAAATCGATAAACGTTCCGTTCAATCAAGCACTTATTCGGTGAAGAGTAATTACACGTACACTGACCGTGATCACCGCAGTCCATCCAGAGATACAAATGTGTCGGATACCAGCAAAATCAGCTCGACAACCGTAACCAAATCTAAATCGCCGAATAGAAAATTGTCACCAGAAAAACGAAAGACCACGATATCCAGCGAAACCATCGACATTACATCATCGGAACAATTTAAAAATGAGAAGAAAACAGAGTCGACAGTTCGTAAAGGCAGTCAGACGTTTACTTCGAACAAAACTATACCGAAATCAGAGGATCATTACGACCATCCGCGAAACAATCAACCCCTTTATGACATTCCGACTAACAACGCACCGGTTCGCAAAAATTCATCCGACCAACCGAGCTATTCACGTCCGACGGCATCGTCGGCCAGACACAATGTCAAACCCGATGATGGTGCGCAAAAGCCAAAAAAGAAAGACAACGATGAACCGATTTACGAAACAGTAGTCGACAGACCATCCAACGATCGAAGACATTCGTCAAAAATCGATTCAAAGACAACGGTTACTACAACGGTTACAAGAGAAACGAATGACTATAGGAATGTGGATCGACCAATAAAGAGGCAACCAGCTGCTCATCATCCAGAATATGAGTCTAATTTCGATTCGGGACGATCCAATTCACCTACTAGCTCGGTCAGCGACATCGAGTACGTCAACTTTAAGAACACTAATCGAACAGTCACGGATTTGGACGAAATTGAAATTATAATCAACACGAAGGACAAGACGACAAACCGAGATACTCAAGATGGTTTGTTCCTGTCGACTCATAAGAAAAAGGCATCATCTCCATCTTTGGAATCAGATACCGACACCATAGTAGAACAGGAAAAAGACCACGGGGTAGAACCTTTCTATTTGAATGAAAGTCAGAAAGACGTTAAGGAAACACGTAGACAAAAACCTCCATTAACTAGAAGTGAGACATACGAGGAACGTTGTCGTTCAATGTTAGGAATGAAGATGGAATCGGAAGAACGAGAAACTGTAAAAAATTCAAAGCAAGCATCCACTGATCTGATAATATCTGAACGAAAAGTAGAAAATAGATCACCCTTAAGGTCTCCAACGAAAAGTCCGGATAGGAAGAGTTCAACGAATGCAGGAAATGTGGATCGATCACCTAGTCGAAGTCCTGATAGGAAACCAACTTCTACAAAGTCCACTGTTGTAGAAGAAGATGGTCACTTCGATACTTTCACACGATCGAAAGGCAATAAGTCTTCATCACCGAAGCGCACACCACTAGAACGACCCGGAACAGAAGAGAAAATCCCAACAGACACTTCAACATTTGAACGAAAATCTTCAAAGGTAACCAATAATCATACTACATCGCCAGTCCGTTCAAATAGTAGCAGTCCGGACAGAAAAAGAACATCAGAAGTCACAAAACAATTCATGAAGGAGGAGATTCGCTCGAATTCTTTCACGACCAAATCCACTAAAACTAAGAACACCCAGAACGAGACAGTAACTACTCGGGAAACAAGTCCTAAAAGAGAGCCTAAATCTGACTCTATTAGAACTTCGACATCTCCAAAGCGATCGCCAAATCGTTCGCCGAACACTAGTCCGTCGAGAAATAGACCCAAGGAAAACGTTGTGGAGGCCACGAAAAAACTTATAAACTCGGAAAGTGTTGTGCGCAAAAATTCCAAATCTGAGTTCGCGACCACATCAGTGAACCGTTCAGAAGAACGTGATACTCAAACTAAGCAAAACAAAGTTAACAAGGAGCCACGTAAGAGTCCTACGAGAGTCGATAGGACATCGCCCGCTCGAAAGACGACCGACGAAACGTTCACTGAAACTTCTGAAACTTTCTTCTCCGAAACGAAGGCCGATACAATTAAAAGACGTCCAGGTTCGGAAAATCGAAATTCAATTGGAAAATCGAACGCAACGAGCCCAGATCGTAAACCCACTAATAAAGAAGTTAATCGTAAATCCGTTTCTGACGAAAATAAAGTTTCCACTCCCAAGAAGTCTACTCATGTCAATACTGACAGTCAGGATGCGAGTAGAACAACAACCAACACTTTCACACGAAAGAAGACATCTGAGACAATCGAAACGAATTTATCTAGCCCAACGAAATCGAAAGGAAAACCAGTGGACAATGCTTTGCGATCAAGTTCCCCTGTCAAAAATACTTCGGCGCCTTCAAAATTGAAAGCTAAACCAGCAAAAATCGATATCAAGTCCAAGCCGAAGCAGAAACAACCCAATAATTATTCAACCGACGACGATTCCGACGAAGAAATCAATTCCAAAAAGTCACCGAAGAAGATGCCAATAACCGAACGGAAAGATTCAGCGCCAGTATATCGATCGACGAAAGTCGACAAAGAAGTAAAAATGGCCAGGTCGACGAGTGAACACTTCTCAGCCACATCAAGGAAGGGATCAAAACCGGAAATCGAAACTCCAAAATCTCCACAGAAATTCGAAAAACGACCAACAAAATGCATGACTACCAAGACGATCAATCTGTCGACCGCAAACACCATAAACAGCGAGGACATGGAGAATGTAATCATTGACATTCAACAGGCAAAATCGTCTAGAGAGCCAACGCCTAACCGAATTATTCCAACACCTGTATCACCGGAAGAAGATACCGGCAAGCCAAGATATCCTGATACCGTTCATGAACCCGATGACGAACGTCCGCAACGACGACCAAATATCAAAAATATTCCAATTTTTGAAGAGAACACCAAAGAATATATTAGCTGCCACATAACGGAAGTCAGCGAGGACTACGGTGCTTCTGACAGCGATGAGTGTATGTTAAGTGTATCCGATAAAGTTACGAAATTTTCGACGCAGGTGACTAGCCCAACCAATGAGAAGTTCAGGCGCAACGTTGCGGAAACAGTCAATGAATTCTCTGAGGACGTAGATGATGAGTGCCGTCTTAGTGTTCAAGGCAAAGTGTCTAAATTCACTGCTATTGCCGAAGAAGTCAATACAACCAAAACGTCCAGTAGTACGAAGAAAGAGTGTAACACTACCGCCAAGGTCAACGAGAAAGTTGCTCAGTTCACTGAGAAAGAAGTTAGAAATTCAAAGTCCTACAAACCAGAACCGGTTAAAAATACGGATCGTGTAAAAACTAGACGAGATTTTGAAGACATTGATGAGACATTAAAAAGTGACGAATGTTTGTTGAGTGTGTCGGACAAAGTAAACAAATTCGTTGCAACTGCCGAAACATTAACAGCAAGTGTACCTCACATGAGCGATGTTAAATCACCGGAACTTGTTGCTAAAGTTCAGCGACAAGTGTCACTACGGGACACAGTGACCAAACCAGACAACGGTCCACGAACACCTTCCGACCAACATGATTCTGGAATTGACAGGTCAACACCAAGAGGAAAAATTACCGACCGTTATGTACCAAACAAAAGTAAGCCGACCTCATCACCGTCGGTTCCGATTTCGTTGTCCAGCATCGATGTAGTGAAAAAGGCCAAATCGATTTTCGAAAGAGGTGACTCGCCGAAGGCACCGAAACAGCGTGACATATTAACCAGACCTTCGATTTGGGAGCAGAGAAGAGCTGAAGCAACTAAAACCGATGTCAAATTGACGGGTAAGAAAACCTTTTTTGCTAACTCTTCTCACCTGTTCCTTCGCAAAGTAACTACCCCGAAAATATCCCAAACTAGTTTTTAATGCACCACTTCTCAACATCAACATCAATTGGTTATATTTTCAGATATTGGTGTGTTCAAAACAGGAGATGATTCGAATTCTGATATCGATTCTAGACCATCATCCCGTTCACCTGAATCCAGACAATCCTCTTGTTCACCCGAACGCAGAAGATCGTCTCGTTCGCCTGAACAACGTAGACCATCTTACATTTACGAACGTGCAGCGTCCCCAGTAAACACGACACGACCCCGTGTCGAAGATGCCGACCAAAAGAAGCAATCGCAGAAAATTCATGCTCCGAAGAAAATTTTTACGACAAATGAACAAACCACTTCAAAGAAACCTAAGCCAATCGATGCACCAGATGCTACGACGGATAAACGGTCATACATGAATCACACCATTGCTTCTCTGGAACACATTCGTCGCGATTCAATCGAAATCAATAAATCGAATATTCGAAAATCGACACCAGATGACGAGGTCGATCAGGTGGAAATCAATCCGAAGAGTAGTGTCAAGTTTGGAGTTGAATTGAAGCGTACAAACTCGCAACAATCAGCGGGCAGACGCAAAAGCAGCTGCAGCGAGATACCGCATGTCGAAGAAATTTTCGAACTCGAACTCTTAGAGCGGATGCTGGACACTGTAGTGGGCTATGAGCAACGTCGACGCATACGAGCCCAGATTCGATTAGTGAAGAAACAAATTCAAGACGAAGAGAAATCGAAAGGTGTTAAGAAAACAGTCAACACCAATCGCACAGACGTTACTACGGAAAGTTGGCGGCGTAAACAAGAACCGAGTCCTACACGTAGCCCGTTAAAAAAGAAAAATGAAGATGGCAGTGAGTACACGTCCAAGTTCAACAAAACGTCTAGAGTAGAAAGAACAACCAGTCCCGTTCGAAAAACTAGTCCACAGAGACGGCATAACGAAAACGCGGAATTCATCTCGTCGGAACGCACCGCAATCGAAGAAGACGTGTCTGTAAGACGATCTAGTCCAAATAGAAAGAGTTCTATCGATGGAAATAGTAACGCTTACAGAAACGAACAAGTGAACAGCTACGTTCAAATGAGTCGCAGCCCTAGTCCTAGATCTAACAAAGTCACGTCGAATTTAAGAAATACGGCAGTGAAACAGGTGAATGCATCAAAGTCCAATGACGATGATAAGCCAATTTGGGCCAGAAAGAATATTTTGACGAAAGCGTCAGATTCTACGAGAACATTCACATCGACCGGCAAGAAGACAACCGTAACGAAAGTGCAGAAACAAAAGACAGTTGAACAGAACGACGACTGTGTTACATCAAGCTATGGAATAGGGCCAACTGATGAAGATGGAAAGCCTCTATTCGGGATCCGAGCATTGAAGAAAAAGTCTCCAGCCGTTCAAACCAGCAAAGGTAAGTTGCTGTTGTGTCTTGTCAGTCGATTTCTTTAATTTCTCGATTTCCAGTGTCAGGAACAATAATCCAAGAAACGTTATTCTCCGACAATGGAGCACCGCCAACCGGCAATCGAACCACCACGATGTATTCATCGGATCCGCAAGATATTCGCCATTTTGTCGAATCGAACGGTACCGCATCAGACATACGTAACCGTTTAATTGAACGGGAAAATAGCCGAAGAGGCGTAACCAGTGTGACAACCTCGCAAACAATTACGGCTATTGTGAGTTTGTTCATTTGACGTGTATAGCATCCAAGGTTTTGGATTTTTAATCAAATAATCCATTTCATAGGATACACCTGAAGACATGAGTGCATCAAACAGCAAACAACCGAAAATAGTTCGCCGTGGATCTGTGAAGGAATTAAGCGAAAAATTTCAAAAGGAATCTACTAAGTCGTCGGAAAAAACTACCTCATCCTATCCGAAAGCTGGCTTAATATTGCGCACTCAAACCAGTCGAGAATCTACGCCAGGTAATGTTCACGAGTACATGGCTTCAGATGTTACTTTCTTATATCGCTTTCTTTAAAATGCTTTCTACTTTCATCTAAAAACTTAATTAGACCAGCATGACGGTCTTTCAACGCTAAAATTGAATTTATGTTCTGTAATATGGTTAAAGAACCCATTTCGTAGTAAGTCAGTAAACCAAAGCAAGACAAAAAAATTTAGCACAAATTGAATGTTGATATGGGAATGCAAAGCCGGTTCCGTTCAACCGGTTTCATTGATCGAAAATGAGACTGAGGTTTTGAAGAAAGTTTCGTGTTTCAGCAGAGGAATTTAATTTGTTTAAGAGTTGTGCCGAGAGCCTGCTTTGCATTCCTGTAATAGTAGTGAATTTTAGAATTAGATCTAGATTTAGACTGTGTGCAGTTCACATCGCAATGCTCTTATAATTCTTACAATATTTTACTCACGACAGGCGCCAACAGCAGTCTACGTTCCGGTTCGGCAGACTTTGACGATTGTGACATTGAGGTTCGTTGTTCGTCTTCGTCACGGCTACAAAGCGACGACGAAATGGAATTTAAAACAACAACCACGTCCCGCCAACATCAGAGCAGTTCATTCCTCAACTCCAACCGTAAAGTGACTAACGTACAGGATGTGTTGAACCGCATGCGGAATGCCGACAATGGTAAATTTTTTATCCGTTTCATTTTTCCATGAGTTCTCGAATCCTAATCTCTGTTCAGTTGTCCCTCTAAATATATGAATCAAATATCCATGATAACGAGTACTAATAAGATTCGTTTCCATCTTAAATCAGTGACCGAAGACGGCGATACGGAAGAGGACAAAGAAGCACGGGCATTACTTAACAAGTTTCTTGGGGCCTCGGTTCTTATGAGTGGTATGGAATCAATGGTGCCCAGAGAAATAACTTCGATTGTTGGAGCACCATCGTCACAGAAACAGGTTAGTGGTGTTGGTTGTATTTACTATTATTACTTGTTCAGGATTGTAGTGAAGTTTCCTCTGTTGGTTAACCAATTTCTCCGTTGGACCTTTAAATAATTTTCGGAACATGTCAGGTCTGCTTGAATCTATTTTGACCTGATCTGAAAACCCGAAAATTGTAATCAGTTCAGAATGTGAAAGCTGAGCAGATATCTGGAAAAATTATGCAGATTTCAGGGTATCTGGAACCTGTCCTGACTGGTTTCAATGAAACCGGGTCAGCTTTGGTATTTTTTCCCTCGAACTGCCTGACCCACGTAATTCTTACCGCAGTTGCGATCTTCACTTATTAATACTTAATTTCCTTAAGAGTGATATCGCCAAATCTTCAAACAACTTTGGGACAAAGTGTCACGGATATTATTGAGTTATATCTCATTCGATTCGTTGAACTATCGCGAGTAAAACGTAGTACTACGTTTGGTGAAATTTATTTTGTTGTCGACGATCGAGGTAGTGAAGTAAGGGTCTGCCAAAAGGGGCCCAAAATCGTTTTCTCGCGATCAGTCGAGTAAAGCCATTTTGGGAAAAAACGTTTTTAGCTAGCCTTGTAGGCCTTGAAGAGACGCACATTTTAAGTATACACACCACCGGTCCATTTTGACCTGTTGGTGATATCAATTATTTTAGGTGAAAAAATAGGTGATTTTCCCAAGACCCTGACCGGCTGCAGTGACATAAGTCCAAGACATGGTATGTATGGTGAGAGAGCATAGCCTATGTAGTACCATAACATGTAAAAACATCCTTGGATAAGTTTCACTGCAAAGGGTCGGAGCGACTTTAGCGGAAGTCCACCCCAAGTCGACGAAATTTTATCCATTTATTTCGTTTGTTTTTCGCTTTTTTGAGGTTTTTTGTGCGGCTATTCATTATTAATTATTAATTTCGAATGTTTCTAAGATTGCTATGAACAATAGACCGTGTTCACTCTCGGGAATTTTTAGTCGATTCAGAATTTTATTCTCACCAAAAAATGGTTCGAAGCTATACCTCGTAAATGCACTATTGATTTTATAGATCGATATTAAGCATGCACAGTGAGCTTGAATTTTTTTTAGTTGAAAGTTGATGTATTCAAAATGCTATTACCTAACCTTTCCAATGATACCACATACAAGGAATATGTTATGAGTACAATTACAATATGTATTTAATCGGGTAGAGGGTAACAGAGGCAACCTACTTAAAAGTTGAGTATAAAACGTAAATTTTTCGTGGAAATGTATACAAATCGTTTTTTTTTCCATTAATTTTATGTATTAGATGTAGTTTCAATTAGTAAACACGATTTATGTGCATTTTCACGAAAAATTTACTTTTTATATTGCGCATCATAATTTCTCCATCAATAAATGGTAATAAAGTTGTGTGGTAATTGTCGATTAAACTGAAAGCATTACAATGCATTGTCGCTGGTTTTCATCTTAACCTAAAGCTACTTGCACATTATAAGAACGAACAATGTGAACTCATCGCGGTGCTTCAACTTTTGAACTTTTCTAAATTTACAATTCAAGAACATCTCAATCTGTGCGAACACCGCAAAAGCCTAATACCGATGTACTTGAACTGCGTCACGCACAAAGCCGTTGGAAACGAAAAAAAAAGAATTATTAAAAATTTTATCTCCTCTCATTCGAAATTATTATGTATACACTATAATCCGTCAGCGCAAAAGATGCCTTTCAACCGAGAACTTCTTTTTTACATGGTGTTTTAAAAACAGTCGAAATTAAATTAAAAAACCTTCTCCGCTTTACATTTTTCATATAATACCCACATGTTCGAAATGGATTGCAATGTTTCGTTTGACGAAATATATTTTCAAATTCAAAAATAAATCGCAGAAAATTAGAACGACGAAAATAACGTTTTTGAATTGTGAGAAAAGCCGTGGAAAATGTACGTACATTTTTGTATATATTCCCCACAAGATCCTCTCCATTTCTCTCTGTCTCTCTCGCTTTCACGACGCAGTCAATTTACAAAATCGAATGAGTTTTCATCGGTCAGATGCGCTTAAGCCATAGATTCGATCAGTTGAAAAACAGAAGAAAAGATAACAAAAATACAGTTTCCCGATAACTGGCGCGTGAAGATTGAAAATATTACCATTTATAGATGCTTTGAATCGAAAGAAGTAAAAAAAAATCGTTCGTTTTTGTTGTTGTTTTTATTTTTCAATCGTAAACTCGTTGTTAGTGCTGATAAGTACGCTAAACGGTGTGATTAAAGTTAGTTCGGTGCTGGTGCCAGAAAGAAATGTTTATGGATAAGAAGAAATTATAAAAAAAGAATTTGGAGAGTAAAGATTTTGTGTTGTTGTAACGGAGGAACAGTAAAACATTGAAGAAGTTATGCAATGAAATGTTGATGGTTTGATACGATTTTCATTCTGCGATTGAACACCCGTAATTTGGATTATACTTGCAACTGGATAATTAATTGATTGCTCAGGGGGTAAGTGATTGTCTTTTGTTTGAGAATTGAGAGGAAGAACTTTACTAAGTGGTTGATGTTTAGAATAGAGAATTTTATTTTAACTTTTCCCTCCTTCCTCGTAAGTAGTTTGTAAAAATGGAATTTCTTGGAATTTATGTGCTGAAATTTTAGAACAATTGACTTAAGGAAAGGAGCGAAATTTTGGTCAGTCTTTCTCTTCACTAAATTCTATGAAATTAGTGGAATTAAGAATTATTTGTCTGTGTAGTGGAATGGGTGGGATCGATATTTAAAAAAAATGTTTTTCATTCATCATACCAATTTGCCAATTCATTTCAATTTATGAAACATTTACTTTCGCACCATCCGCAAACGTTTTCTATTAATTTAAATACTTTACTTAACGAATCATATCCGTTTTTGGCGCAAAATTTTATATTTTCTTTTCAATTTCACTTCACTGCAGGACATATTATGTAGAATCAAATTCGCAGAAATTTGCAGAATGTTCGCAGAATTCTAAGAAAAAAAGTCTACGAAATTCACAGATTTTGTGAAACTTTTTGCAAATTTAATTCCACTTAATAGGTCCTGCTTCACTGTTAACACAATTATCCCACTTATGTATTTTATTTGAGGACTACAGTTGTTTTAGAGTCTCCGATAGAAAATGTTGATGGTAGAAGAATATATTTCAGTCGTCGTTGTCGATAGAAGATGGTAAAGCGGTATTTATTGTTAGCCTGAATCACACTGTAGTCCCTAATTCTATAACTCCGTTTTGGTTAAATCGTGTTCTTCTGATCAAAACAATATACCAGACTTCATCTGTTTTCATTTTGTAAATGTTTAATGAAGATAGAGGAGTCATCAAAGTAAAAATAAATAAATGCAGAATTTCCCACTGAATTTAAAAATTAATTTGATCTGTGGGAAGTGACATACAGGAATTGTTACAGAAAAAATTCTTATCCCTTCAGGGACATGGAAAAACACACTAAACATACGAATGTGGGCCGCAAACTACTTTACAATATGTTAAGCTAACGTCCTAGCATCTTCACATTGTAAGATATTGCATGCACTGTACAAGCTTGTCCAATGCGGACGCATAGGAGCATAGTCGATGTACTGATAATTTAAGTTTAAGGATCTGAGCATCCAGTAACCGGACACCTACTCTTTCATTCATAAAAAAATTGATCAATGAAAGAACATTGGGTGTCCAACTAGGTGTCCGACTACCGGACACCATGTATAAGTTCATCAGTAGAATTACTATAGCAGACAGGGGTCCTATATTAAATATACACACGCAAGGAACAAGCGTTGATGCTATGCAACAAATCTTCCTGCGCTTTGTTATCTATCACCTAATGCAACGAACAGTCAATTACGATGTGTGCCAGTGTGTCAGGTGAAACCGCTAAACATTGAATGAACAAACAATGCTTAGTCACACAACAGTGGACACCTTACAAATAAAAACCAGCACATATTAGCAATTAGATTATTATCCGTCGTTTTACTGCTTTACTGCCAGTAAAAATAAAAAATAAAATCTAATTTCTCAGGGTTAAGGACAATATTCGTTATTATTTGTCGTCTGTTCTCCATCCGTTTAATTGGTTATGACGATTTTTGTTTTCCGAAAATCTCAATGATTGTCCAAATTTGAATGTTAAACATTCGTTTTGTATTATGACCCCATGATGATAGTTTCGTCCGAATTAAATATGCAAATTTACGGGTGTGCACGCAAATTGAAACAGTTTAAATAAAACCGGGGCTATTTTCGTCGTTTCGCATTTATATTGTACACACCGACAATGGAGCAAACAAAATGAATTTAATTAATCCATAACGGAATCATAAATCATCGTTTCTATGTACAATAATCGTTTAACTCCCACAATTCCTTTTAAATGAAATAAAAAATGTTTTGTTTTTATAATAAACTTTGCACGGAAAATATATCTGGCGAAATTTAATTTGGAATTCCAAAATACATAACATACCGCACTAATAGTAAAGCTATAAAAAAAAACGAAATGCCGGTCGCAAACAACAAAACGTTATTAGACTAATCGCCGAGTTAATCGGAAATTCTTTATGAAAATCTTGTAAATTGATGAACCGAAACGCATGGGCAAGAAACTGCACATCGTTGAGGAGGCATACGCATCGAATCGTTTTTGGCACGCATACCGGCCGAGAAGGTGTTTTATTAACATTAAAATTTTCACTTGGCTCCTGATTCGAAAACATAACATCAAAAATGTGGGCATTCTTATGAGGAAGTTATATTTAATTTTTTAAATTTTATTTAGGGCATACCTCCTGGTTGTGTACATCGACTTATGAGGAAATTTTTTACTGTTCCGTAAATAATTGATTCACACGACTATATTTAGCGTATGCCGCATTTATGAATGATAATTCAAACTTGAATGACCAAACATGGTTATTGTAGCGTAACGTGACGTAGTGGATAACATTGGGAGAAGGAAAGGGTTTTTCACTCGAACTTTAGATCCTTTGCCAACAAACATTATAAATAATGAATTTCTTATCCCACGCTCTCAGTGGATCGGTAATGACTGGAATGAACTTTTATACTAAATAATGAGTCCGCATTTGCCCGCTATCCATGCGATTCACGAACTGGAGATGAACGTTTTGATAATCTAAACTTTTCGCATTTACGGTGAGAAATTTAAATTAAAGCGTGACCTTGCCGACATATTTTCTTTTTCAATACTGACTTTTTATAATCGAATCTGTTCCTTCTTTTGTTTAAAGAAAATCACTGAGTGTTCCACACGAAATCTTCATTTGTTTTGCTTTATAAAATAAACCTATCCAAGTCTCTTCGCTTATGTTTGACATCCTTGTCGATAACAGATGAGTAATATTTCGTGTGAATTTCCAAATTTTATCTCGTGTAATTCGTAAAATGAATGCAGGGTGTAGGGTAATTTGGCACACCATAAAAATTGATGGTATGCCAGATCTACCTCTAAGGAGCGAATCTGGCACAGTCATGACTTTTCGTTACATGTAGTAAAAGGACGCATACTATGATCGCGTGTGCCAGATTCCCTCGATGCTCATCTGAGTAGTCTGGCCGAACTATGTTACGAATGAGATCTATTTCAATATGATGTCTCTGTTTACTGAAGGTTGGGAGGTTAAAGGTTCGTGTTAGTTTAAAGTTAGTTAAACGATAGAAGCAAGTCGCCATAAAATTGATAGAGTTTGTCTTCAACTCTACAAACGCTTCAAGCACACGAAAAGAGTCCAGTAAATGTTTCAATTTCTTTATATTCGACTCAGTGACAGGGACATAAATTATGGTCCTAAAAACATTTCAAAAATCTTTAAATTTAGTCCGTGTGAGCAATATAATGTAGCTAAGGTAAACGAGAAGCATTTCAATGAATCCAAAATAATGTTCCCAAACTAGAACGATCATTTAGATCTGGTGCAATTATGTTTTTTTTTATGTGTTCTCAAATCACTGGAGCATCGTCTTCATCATTGTACCATTTAAAGACTCTTAAAGCACACGGTATTTGAATGCATTTCTGTACGATTAATGGAAGCACCAATAAGCATTGGCGTATAATTATTGTTACTTTAAAGAAAGAACAACAAAAGCAACAAAAAAAAATTAAGAATTTCGTTTCGATTCTGCACTTTATTGAGTACACTGTACACCAGAACATCAGTGGGTACATACATGATCATTAAAAATAATAAATTGTAAAAGCACATGGCGCGGAAAAATCTCATTGAAAATATTGAATTTTGTATTGAAAGCGTAAATACACAACGGGATTTAAAAATAACATTTTCAAGTTATAACCGATCGGCTATATATATATAATTCCGAGTGGAGGAATATACAACCACGGAATTTCGAAAACCGACACATTTTCTGTTTCGTGTCTTACGGACTTTTTCTGAATTTTGAACGTATTTTTATGCGGAGAAATCAAAAACTCGAGTAAAACACAGAAGCAGAAAATGTGTCGGTTTTCAAAATTCCATGCGTGTACACACTCACACTCGTTTATAAACCATAGATTTGCATATATAAATTTAGATTAGAGAAAAGAGAAGAGCATTGAAGATAATTTTCACCGAGATAAAATTCTGTCAGATTTTCCCGTATGGCGGAGATGAAAATAAAATTGTGTGAGTTCTTCGTCTTCGTTTTTTTTTGTAACATTACGGTGTGTGCGATGCCGCTGCCAAGTTTATGTAAAGTGTCTTTAAACGGCCCTATTTTGGTAACGTTGGAAATATAATTTCTTTGTACGAACCAGCTGATTATTCCGTACGCAGCATTGAAAAATTATGTAGAAAAGTATATTTCATTTTTCCGAATATCATAAATTCTGGCAATTGTCCAGCGAAATAGTTTTTTTTTGCGCTTCGTTCGTTTCGTTTTTATTCTTTCATGTAAATGAAGAGTAAAAAAAATGGCATTTGCTGTCAGAAAATAAAATGTATTTAGTGATAATTTGTGGTGATTATATTCTGGGAATTTTAATTTACTTTAAATCTGTTTGGTTTATGGAAAACATACCTTAAAATAAACAAGACAGACATATATATACACATACACTCCATCTCTCTTTCGCATGGCTAGTACATCAACAGAATAGGATGACTTAGATTTTGATTTAATTTACCTATTTGTTAATGTTTCGAGGTCGTGAGTCTGGCGATCTAAAAAGACGATCGTTTCACTGACTAGAGTAAGGTCTTCTTTTTTAGTATATGAAAAGATTGTTTTCCATACGAAATTAGATAATAAATTTCGTTCATTTCGCAAACGAAAACAAAAATTTTATGAAATAAATTTTGATGAAGGTCGCCTTTTCTCTTTTCAATCATGTCAATGTCTTTTCAACCAAACTTTGAACAATAGCTAATTACGGACAGGGTGAAAGCGACGCTAATTTCGATTATTTAAAGGATTATTTCAATGGACAGCAATTTACAGTTTTTCCACAATTTTTGTAACCTTTCGGAAACGACAATTATTTAAAATCTTATACTTCCTTTGTTTGACAAAAAATCTTTTACTTTACAAGTTTCAACATACATTCTTCTATATAAGGGAACATTATCCTTTCATTGGACATTTTCGTCGTTGTTGTTGATGACAGATGACTGATGACATGTAAGTCCTTTATCGTCATGTTTATTCCGTTAAAGATTCATTCAATTTTCTTTTAACTTTGATCGATGAAAGTAATAGATCCGATAATAATACTGGTCATATACTTGCCGTCTGTGACAGATTAAAAATTAATTTTGGTTAACATACCCTCAGTGTATCAGTGAATAATTTGTAAATTGAATTGAAATCCAAATTTTGTACATAATGATAGATCAAGCTGTTGTGTTTTTTTAGGATTTTAACTAACGCAATTTAAACCGACCTCGGCTCAACAGGAATTAGTTTTGTGCGACCACTTCTTTTATCTTGTCTTATAAACTTGTAATTCACAAAAAAGTGAATATTCTCATATAAGAGACCTTGTATCAAAAAGAAGATGTCTGATGTTCCAAAAAAGGGTTTCGGATTTGCATACTCTGTTTAATTTATATTGTCGTGGTAACTATGCGTGAAACGAACTCCGAACCATGATCGTAGAAAAAAAACTAGCGGTCGCATCTGACTCGTACGACAAAAATCTGACTGATTAGCTTTTTATGTAAGTAATCAGATGTTATATGGTGACAGAGTACTCGCACGTTTTTATCGATGAGGTAATGAGTCAATGGCAAGTGCTAAAAATACGATAAAACAACTGCCAGTTATTCGGTATCGGCAGAACTAATTTAATTAACTTCTCTATCTCAAAACGTTTTTTTCCGAAGAAACTTAGCAGTAAATTTTCATCATATTCTCAACACCCCTTCCCATTTATCATGTTGTCCGAACTATGTGAGAAACGTACATTGACAAGAGAAACGAGTGAACACAACTCATCAAACAAAAAAACCGAGAAAAAATAATGTTGTTGGTACGAGTGCCAAGAAAATTACCTTTGTCTTCATTTTCATACAATTGAAAGTGTCAATCAAATTGTAGATACAGATAGTAGACGAAGTCACCTGTGATTCTAAAATAAACCAGGGAAAGGGGAAACGACTCATTTGAATACACCAGGTGTTTTAATGTCTAATTGTTAATGTGAGATATGAAACGTTGTCAAAATTTTAATTAAAAATTTTCTTAAATGTGGCGTTGCAGTTTTCCGATTCTTTAATCCTTTAATCCTCATCACCTCACTGATGTATCCGAAATAATCATCCGAAATTGTTAGACCAATTTTTTGTGGACGTTAAATGGGGTCCAATCAACTTGATTTTAAACGCTTTATAGATCAAACAAAGGGAAACTTAATGGGGCAAATATAGAAACAGTTTCGTTTTGTTATATTTAAAAATGTGATTTCGAATGGTACCGATTGTACGCATTTTCCGAGTCATAAACTTTTTTTTATTGAGTGCAATGTACCTAACACTTGTTCAGATTGACAAACGTATCAACAATGTGAGAAATACTATTTACAGAATTTCTGTTCATCTCTTCCTTTCGGTTTATTTTCATACAAAAAATATTGCAAATTGTCTCTTGTTTTTGAACGCAATATTATTTATTTGAAGCGCAATCACCAACGTCAACGATACGAACGTCGCTGACTTTTGTTATTTTTACGAGAATTTTAATTGTTTACAACGAATGAAAAGCAACATCATTTTCCAATGAAACCGTGGACTATTTTCAGTAAAACATTTTCCTGAAACTTCCTGAATGTTCTTAAATTATCCCGAAAAATTCTCTTGGGTAAATTAAGAAAAATGTGGGAAGATCTAGGAAAATGTGGAAAAATGCATGAAAACATAGGAAAAGGTCTTTCCAAAAATAAACCTAATTTTGCAGATTTTTTTTTCATTTAATTTTCACAGATTGTCGCTTCATTTCTTCAATGTTTCCTAATTATCCCAAGTGCAGTCAAACAATTCTCAGCTCCCCAATATTCGGTGACTCAATATTAAGTCCAACAGCTGGAATAATTTCGACTAATCATATTAACCTTCCAAACCTACCAATCAGTTTCTCTTCAATCTTAACCGAGATATTGAACTTGTACCAAGGGACATAGACAGACAGATTGATGGCATGTCACCATCACATATTACAACATCAACAAATGTTTTACCTTTCAAACGAAATATTGTGAAAGTTTCGTATGTTTCGTAAGCTGGCAAAACCGATGTCATGTAACCAAAAGTCATGTAAAAGGGACAAAAATATGATTAAACTAAAAAAGAAAATTTAAAACGAGCTTCACGAACAACGCGTGTTCGTCTGTATGGTTACATGGATTTACTTGCCAAAATACTTCAAGAGTCCATGCTCTTGAAAAGCTGTTTGTATATTCTCGCAAGTCGAAAATAAATTTTGTGTATTTACCGTGTCTTATGTTACGCAAAAAGAAAGAAAAGTAGAAGAAAATAAAAATTAGACGAATTTTCTCTTATATTCCAGATTCTATATAGTTAAACGTTCTATTTCGAAAGCGCAGAGTTTTTCGTGTTTACTTTCAACTTTTAACTTATTTATTTGTACATTTTCTTCGTGTTTCATTTTCACTTTCCGATAGAAGTATATTATAATGTAGAGTGCAACGATTCTCAATACTTTTAATGTCTTGTAATCAACGACTATTTTCGGGAAATCGTTTTCCCAACTTCTCCTACATTTTCACACTTTTCCTCAAAATGTTTTTTTTTGAAAAATATGGGAAATTAGGAATTGTTGTGAATAATATTAGGAAAATTGTGGAAAAACGTTTACCTAAAAATAGACACTACTTGTAACCGATTTATCACATAAATTGTCATTTTATCCACTTATCATTCCTGTTTCGCAGTCGCGACATTTGAAATATATATTTCGTTCCAACCTAATTGAATGATGCGCTACTAGTGATGATGATGATGCGATGTTTTGTTCGGCACGGACCATTTCTATTAAATTTATTTGTTTTTAATTTTTAGATTACCACAACACACGTTACAAAAACCGTTAAATCAACATCGTCACCATCAACTACACGTGAACTGAAGACTCGTGACATCGATTCGATTTGGGACGAGGTGCTACTGAAACAATTGGTAATTCAATTTGATTTTAATCAGAACAGAAGGAGTATCTCTCCTGTTTTCCTTGTTTAACGAAAAATATTTTTTTGTTTAAAATCAAAAAGTTGGATCAATCGAGCAGCTACGAAGAACGTCGTAAAATCCGAGCTAGATTACGTCAAGTTATGGCTGAAAAGGAAGGTAAGTGGCTGTAAGGTTTTGGGACAAAGGATTTTTTTTCTCGGAAAATCGGTATTTTTTATCGAAATTTTTCATCGATTGCGGTGCTGGATTTAACTTTTTTAATTCTTTTTTTTTGATAAATCGAGAATCAAAACACAAATTTTCGGTCAACTGCAGTTTATTTTCAGATTATAAAAATTAGAGACAGATTTTATTTTTGATTTTGTGTTACGAAAATAAAACGGAATTTATTTGTAAGATTTTTCTATTTTACGTTTCGTTCGGTAAATGATTTTTTTTACTTCAAATTAAATTTCCATCAATGAGTGTGTGTGCTGTGCATTTTATTTAATTTTATTTTTCACAAAACAAAAAGTTTTTTCATTTTCGTAAAATCATAAAATTTTCTTTTCAAAAACTTAGTTTGTGCTGACATCGTAGCCAGCGTAACTGCTGAATTAAAGCAACAAAAATTAGAGAAAGAGACATCCAAGAAAATGGAAGTGAAACCGCCGGCAAAAAAGGAAGAGTCTGAGGAAGAAGAGGATGATGACGATGAATATGAGTATGAGGAAGTAGAAGTTACCGATGAAGACGGAGAAGAAGAGTCTGAACACGAAGCAAAAGTTGAAGTCACCAAATCAAACGATAGTAAAAAAACAGCATCAACGACAACAACAACTGCTGCAGTAAAAGCGGCTGAAGTAACAAAAACTACAGTTAAGGTTGAAGAAAAGAAGGAATCGTCACAGGGTGAGTCACTTTTACTGCCCTTACTTCAAGGCTTATTGCATAAGAAAACAGCTCAGCATACAAATGCAAACAAAAGTCCGAATAAGCAAGAACCGAGTGTCACACACATTGAAGATTCTGGTACGGAAAGTGGTGAAGACTTAAAATTACTTGCAGCTGGCCTACATGACCACATGAACAAAGAGCCCGCCGTGCCGGGTATCAAAAGTAATCGGGATAGTATTGTCCAGGCAGATTTACTGGCCGAAGTGACAAGCGCCCTGAATCGCTTACAGGCGACTCTTCGCGACGGAAAAGATATTGATTTAGATATGAACAAACGAAATGCATTATTGACGCTTGTTTCGCGACTTCAAATCGGATTAATTTCGCCGGATAAAATAACGGATCAACCGGAAATGACAGGATCAAGTGAAAACGTTACCGAATTGTCGTCAGTTGAAACAGAAACGAAAACGGAAAACGGTAAGAAGGCAACGGGTGTAGGACGATTTGCGAAACGTCGCAACCGTCAAATTAGACATACGGTCGGTGTCAGCCAGGAAGAACTCGCTGATGCTCGTCGTTATATTGAGGAATTGCTAATGATGGAAAATCTATCTAATTCTGCTACGTCTGACATTGCAACAACATCAACTACTACTATTACTACAACTACTACCAATACAGCGGCTGAATCAACTGTTCCGACTATATCAGATCCAACAGAACCTTCAGTTCTATACCGGCCGAATCAATTCATGCCAAATTCTATAACAATCAGCGGATCCACTACCACAGAAACAGTCGTTCAGATGAGAGACAAAAAACCCAGATATAAATTTACCAGACAATCGCTTAGTTTAGAACAGCCTGACATTCCTCAAGTGAGCAGACGTCCATTTTCAGAGGCGCTCAATGTCAGTCATCAGTCCGAGCAACCGAAACGAAACTCAGCTTTCACCGTTCAGAATGTTATGCAAAAAGTTGGTAAATTTAGTAAGGCGGCTGAAATGGAACGTCCAGATTATTCTAGTGAAGATGAGCACTGCCCGTCTAATAAAGGTTACAACAAGGCACCTCAATCGGTTGGCAGCAACCAATCACAAAATACGGTGCTGAACGGTGTTTTGAAGTACCGACGAAGTCGTACACCACCGGGCAAGACCACCGAAGAAAAACAGAATAAGCCGGGCAATAGGTTTATCAACAAGAAACTGAAAATGAAAAGAGCGAATACAATCGATATTCCGAAAAACTCCAACTACTTCGGCGGACAGGGCAGTGACGATGACGAAGAGGAAAATGATTTTCATTTAAGCGATGATAGTCCTATTGGTTTAAAAGGAACAATTCAGCCAAATGTGAAAGTTGCACCGAAGAAAGTAGTTCCAACTTTTAAGCCAAAAACGGAGAACGACCACAAATTCTTGGCTTTCTTGCAAAAGCAGAACACAAGCAACAGCATTGCATGGACCAATCCGAATCGAGTACCACAACCGACAAACTCTCACAACTGGAGCAATGCGTTCGGCAACATCAAAAATACATTCGAGAGTGGAACGGAACCGATCACCAATCGTAAGCCGCCCGTGGCTGGTCTTAGTTCGGCCCGAACATTTTGGAAACAAACTGAAACGAGCAAGCCGGCGAAAACCAGCAGCACTAGAAACACTTTGTTCTCCAATATTCTTACGAAACAGAATTCCCTGGACGAGAAAAGTAGTTCGCCAAACATTGTAATCGGTTCGCTGAGGATACGGGACGGCATGCCGCATGCCAATTCGGGAAGTGAAGCTAATAAAATTTTTGCCCCGAAACCAATAGCCGTTAATGAATTCTCACATGCTCCACTCTCGGCATTTCAGCCCATTCAACGAAAAGTCGAGGTTCCCTCCTTCAAGCCCATACCTGATCCGAAATTCGTTCCAAATATCAACACCGTTAGTCAACTGACGAATGAGTTCCAAAACAAACAAAATCAACCAAAACCACCTCCGCTCACATCTCCTGTAAGGAATTTGACCAACTCATTTTCTCCTCACAATCAACCGAAGTCACCCACGACCGGACTACCGTGGAATAATCGCATCAAAGCGGATAATCGAGTTTTGAACTTGGCGGCATCAAAGTTCGATAGCAAGTCACCACCAATTACAGACGGAAAATTTTCAGCCAGAGGAAGTTCATTTCGTTCGTACGCTCCACCACAAAATCTTCCTAATAATGCAACGGGTGCTAGACTCCAACAGAAAAGAGGATCGTTGCCGAATGACACATCCTATTCGTATTTCAACGAAGCCGATATTCCAAACTTCCACCAAACGCAGCACAATACGAATTTGAATGAGAATATTTTGTACAATCCACCGAAAATGCAACAAGCCAATTACTTTGCTCCATCGCTACCAAACTTGTCAAACAACGGCCAAGATTTTCAACAATATACATCACCATTGTCCCGATCTCTTTACGATTCTCCCCACAACTATTCAAGCGTGCAGTCACCACAACAATTTTATTCACAGCCACCGCCTCCGTACACAGCGCCTAAATCTCCTACTAGGTACCAAACGTATCCGCAATCACCGCCCGTCTTTCAATCGGTGAAATCGCCATTGCAGCGAAATTCAGAAAGTTTCCGACAAGTAAAACCACCTCCTCCAAGCTACCCGACTTCAAACCGATTGTTTGCTAATGATTCACCGCGATCGTTTGCCGAGTCTCAACGATTGGACAAATTGCATCAATCACAAAGTTACAGAGCACCGCCGCCAAGCTACCAACAAAGACCTGCCAAACAACAAGTTCTTTCAACTAATTATCAATCACAACCGCCACCAAATTACCAATCATCGCAACCCAATTACAAAACCTCCCAATTGAATTATCAACAACCACAAAACAATTATCAAGCACCTCTTCCACCCAGATATCAACCTTCTCCGCCCCAATATCCAGATATTACTCCTCCCGTCCATGATCCAAATCCGTCCGCAAATTATCATACGCAATCAACGAACTATCGTCCAGAAAAGAAATCTAACTTCGATTCGCCGACAGCTGACAACACCGAATTTCCAGCATATCCCTACACAACCACCGATTACACGCAACCTGCCTGCGTTTCAACTTATATACCAAAGGTAACAGTGACAATGGATCCATCCGAATCGTTAACGAATCCATCGGCAGAACCGATAGTGCTCAGCAACACGCGTCCTATTATCAGTCCAAACAATAAACCAGAACTGCTGAAAATTTTCGATTATCCAAGTTCATCGGAGCACAGTCCACAATCGTCAATTAGTCCACAAACCTTTCATGATACACTGGACGAAATGGAAGATCTCGAATTGCAGGAATATACCGCAAAAACGCAAGTGATGCGAGGACCGGTTAGTCAAACCGCAGTTACAGTTGCCAATAAAGTGACGTCAAGAAACGGTATGGATGGTCACGGCAAAGGATCGGAAGCCGCAATGAGTCTGCAATCTGTTCTAAAGAACATTAAGCCCAAGAGTCCCGATAGCAGAACAGAGAAAATGAATAAATTTGTAAAGGAACTGCACGATGTTCCGAAAAAAGCGATTCAGCCGAAACCGGTTAAAGTAGAAAAGCCGTTCGGTAAGCCGGAACAGATGTCTGTGAAACAAAATGCAATCGGAACGATTAAAAGTACACAAAACTCGTCATTTAAACCACCAATCATCATTGAAACTCCATCAACGCCGTTAGCACCTACGAAACAGCCAGACTTTCCCTCACACGTTATATATAACAACGTTTCCGCCGGCAATGCAAACAAACCCAGGCCTGACGCTCATAATCAATCATATGCGACTCAAAGCATTGAACGTTCCGCCAATGGGGACACGATTCTGTCCAGCAATTTCCATATTCCAGTCAATACAACAATGTACCAGAACGACGCATATCATCCACCGGCACAGGGTCGATCGCCAGTAGGTCTAAGCAAATCCGATTCATGGCATCAAATTTGCCAATCCAGTCAGAAGCCTCCGTCACCGCCTCCGTCGAATCGTCCACTACAACGAACCAAATCCGGCCATTCTCTCAGTATACCGAAGCAATTCGAGGCCGGCATCAAGAAAACGGAAGTAACCGAAAAGCAAAAAACCGTTGCCGCCTATTTCTCCGGTCAAAAATCACCACAATCCCTGTCCAGATCATCGTCTCAGCAAAACGTCAACGAGACCCAGTCGACCGTCACCGCCTCTACACAGAAACAGCAGAAGACCACAACTACGATTCGCAAAAAGTCGCAAATTACGCGAATCAAGACCAGCGAAAAAGCGTCGATCAGCAAACAGAGACCGAGTTCCGGTCTGGCACGGAGTCATACAATGCCACACGTTCACAATTTCAATTATTTGGACGAAACGAATGTGGAAGATGCGTTTGAAGATTTGTTCAATGAATCAATGTCGTGAAAATTTATGAAAAGCGTGCAAGTGGGAGAGAGAAGAGTGGAGGATAATAACCGACAAGGAACAACGATTGATGATCAAAATGTAATTGTGTGATAATCCCAACGAGTTTCTTTCTTTTAGAAAAGAGAAACGGTCATTCCATTATTTTTGTTTGTTTTTTTTAATTCAATGAACGTTGCAAGTTTAGTCTTCCGAAAAGAGAAAAGGAAAAACCGAAAAAAATGGACAAAATTGCTTCGGAAGACTGGCATTGATAATATAGGTGCTAAGAACATGGTCATATATTGTACAGTAGACAAATAGATTTTAGATAAAAAAAATAGACTGTTGACACAAGATGCCGTTTAAATGTTTTTATTGGTGTTGTAGTTTAGATAATTGTAACTAAAAACAAATAGAAACTTTAAGCATCCGAGGCGCAACAAATCGTCATGAGAGAACGTGCGAGATTCAAAAGAGAAAAAATAAATAATTCCAAGCATTGAGCTTGAGAGATAGCTGTGAGCATGCCGAGTTAAAAGAAAAAGATTTAAAAAAAATGAAACCCGACAAGCTTCGTTTATCGCAATTTCCCAAGACAGGAAAACCAATATTGAAATGCTATCGTAGTAGATGAGAAAAAAAAGTAAAGTTATCAATGTGAAAATGGCTGCCAACTAAAAACAAAAAAAGAAAGAGCGCGAGTACCTGTTTGCAACTTCAAAACTACCAATCAAACTTTAGCTCGACCCAATATAATCGTCTTTCCACTTTTCGATAAGTCGGAAATGCAACCATCCAATGAATAGAAATACCGCAGAGAAGCGAATTTAAATAGAATAAAGCAAAACAATGATCCTAGTGAGTTGAAAATGCTGATTGGAGTTTTGATCGTTACATAAATGTTTAACCCCCCTCTTTTTTTGTTGCCAAACTTTGATATCATAAATGTGTGTGACTTGAATGGGTTTTTCCATTTTTAGATATTTTGTTTGTTATAATTATTACCAAATGCATAGTGTGTGTGTTTGTGCAACATTATATACGCAAAAAAAAACCACCACCACCGCCAACACCACCACCACCAATCACACCACTTTTCTTATCAAGATGTTTTGATTTTACATATTTTTGTTGTTTTCTGTGCTACATTTATTATGCTTTTGAGTCAGCAGCATAGCAAAGAATTATGTATACTCGTTAAATGTCTCTAAACAAAACCGTTTAGTTTTTGTGTTTTATTTAGATATAGTTGGTTGGAATACTCATACGTGTTTCACTCCCCAAAAATGTCGTATCATAATGCCGAAGATCGTTATGGCGAGAGCAAAGACACGTTTGCGAGGAAGTTTAGAATTCTTTTGACAATAACCAAGTAAACTTCTGAACCCATTTTATAACAAGCTGGCTGTTTTGTATACATGTCCGATGTCACAATTTTTTTTGGGTAAAATTCTGAAATTTAGATAGCACTCAGAGCTTTTTATCCGTTAATTCAATTCACGAATTGAAAGCTCCAAGATATTTCAAGTTTTGTGCTTCTTAAAACATGCTGACGTACTTGTCTCTCAAGAGAATCGTCAGTCGGTTTCAATTTTCCATAAAATGAAAAACTTTCGTCGTCGAAAATGTGTTCTTTTGTGTTATAGAGGGAAAAACAAGTTTTACTAGCTAAATTTATCGGTTGAATCGGTTCATCGGGTCTCATAGTACACAATTTTATTGCCTGCCCCATGCGAAAGTTGACCATTACGTAGTAGTTTAACCCCGGCAATAATTCTAATATGACGAATATTTTCGGTTCATTTTACGTGATTCATTGTATCGAAAATAACTTTGTACGAGTAAACTTTTAGTCGCGTGAGCAATAAGCTGTCTTTTCGAGTTTTCATATCCGAGCCGAAGACGAGGCATGCAGCTAATCTTGTCGAAAAGACAAACACCGAAGGTTGTTGATCAAAAACCATCCTTTTGAGTTTGCTTATATCACAAAATTGTTACCTCATGTAATGAATTGCACAATGGGCCCAAACATAGGCCCAGTGCGTGTTTTACCAAAGTAAAACGACTAGTTTAAAAAAATTAATTACAGTCGGGATTTTAAGAGACATCATCGTTTTTCTGTATTCTCTCATTTCGCATGTTATTTCAAATGGCAATTGAGAGAATTAGAAAAATAATGAAATCTCTAAAAAAACGAAATCTATATTTCTCCGACTGTACTTTCACATTCGCCGATACAGTTATAAAACTGTAACTTACAGCAATACAGTGCTGGATATATAATTATTTCGCTGTACTGCGTATATCCCTTTAAAATGATATCGTTAAACTTCCTCGTGAACACAATGTCTATTAAATAGCGATGCGGTCTAAGTAACATTCACTTCCATTTTTTTTTGTATATCAATTTAGATTCAATTAGTGCTCATATGGAATCGAATTCACGTGTTTGTTTTTATTTTGACTTTTTTTTGTTAATTTTCATTTTGATAATTTTCATTTCATTTTTCTTTTTCAATTTTAATTATATTTTAGGATCGTTTTATTTTGTCACTTATCATTCTTAGTTTTTATGTTTTGTTCGTTTCGTGGACCATTTAGTTTTGGGCATGATTTTTTGTTCCAAATTTGTTTAATTAATTTCTATGTTCTTGAACACAATACTATCTCGTTTTTAATTTACAGCAAAACGTTCAGGCCATTTACTTCAAGTCTCATCTTATCTCTCCTTCATTCTGCACAATAATCACTGACGAGAAACAAAGATCATTTGAAAAAAAAGCGCTTGAAGTATTAGTTTCGTAAAAGACGCTAACATCAAACTTGTGTGAAAATGAATTGAATTCACCTTACCAAAGTCGAAGCTTTACAATTAAAAGCTCATTGTTGTTGAAAGCCATTTTGGCGTGTATTCAAAACAACTTTAATTTTCACCTACTCCGACTGGTCTGTATGGCAGAAATTAAGATTTAAATTGCAAAACAAAGATTCTTAAATTTAATTTTAGATGGTGCAGACGTAAGATCGTTTAATGAGCCAAACCATTCATAACTTCAAATGTTTTTAAAACTTTGAGAGTAACTTTCTTTGATTCAAAACTATCTTTTTCTATGATATAGCTAAGAAAGCTCTTACTTAGTTGTTTACCCTACTCTAGTTTCTATATTTTAAGAAATGGAAAACCACATCTGGAAAACCACCACTTCAATTGTGTAAAGTAGCTACTAGTGTTCGATACACAATCTATTACTTCAATGCGTTTATCATAGGTTCCGCATCGTTTCGTTCATAAGAGAACACTAGTTAGCGCTCATCGTTTATTCTTGCATCCACTGTCAATAGCAGATGACTAGTCATTTCCATAAGGTTAAAACGGTTCAATCCTCGGTTAGACCTCATAATTTATTCGTAGCACTTGATCCAACATACAAACTATGCAGAGACTTGAAGAAATGGCTGAAGTTCGTTTTGTAATGGCGCAAACAAATATAGAATATTACAAATTACTATACATAAGTTAACCCTTTTGAGAAAACTAAACCGAAATCTATTTTTCAGAAAGCAAAATCCAAGTTAAATCCGATGAATCATCCAAAACAGTGACCACAACCCAATCAAGTTAGTATCATCCTAATTAATAGATACACTCCACTAAAGGGATTCGTAAATTACCATCACAGTTTGCGTAAAAAGCTCCGCTTGACAGATTTTCGTTAATCTCTGTCAACTGGAGCGAACCTCGCGCAACTCGGGATGCCAATGCACTGATCCCCTCGGCTCATGAAAATAAATGTATAACTTTGTTTCTTTCTTTGTAGTCACAACCACTAAGGCAGTTCCAGCCAAACCAATATCACCATTTGCGAAATTCCGTCAACTTGATAAACAAGTTTCGACGCAATCAACTCCAAAGTAAGTCAGAAAAAAACAATTTTTCGTTTTCTTACATTTTTTGAAAATTTTGAACTACATTGGAGCAGGGTCTCTTTTAAAGAATTTGTTTTGAAGCAAAAAATTCTGAATCAGTTAAACGTATTCGAAAAAATTCTTTAAAAAAAAGACCTGCGTGTTGGAGGTATAATTCAATTAGTGTCTCTAACCCCACATACAAAGTTTTATTTAATAAAAATGGTACATTGGTTTTAGTTATACAATATTATCTGCAATTAAATAACCAAAATATCATCATTTTCAACCGAAAAATTAATCCCATAAAATAGAAGTAGAAAAGAAATTCAATTTTTTTCTTGTATCTTTGAAAATAAACGAAGAGAATTGCGACAGTAAATTGAAAATTTTCTAATTGAAATAAAAATGAATTTTCATATCGACCACTTCGCGGAATTAAATGCACTCACTAAATGCTCCGAGTGAAACAATTCCACTAAGACATTCAAAATGTGAATTACAAATGAGCCGGTCAATATATCATTTAAGCACTCACATGCGGAATGGTTGCGGTTCTGCCCAAACCCAGAGTTATAGAAAGTGTGTTTCGTTGCGCGAAGAGGCATTTTATATTAGAAGAAAAAAATACCGATTCACATAAAAGTAACCTGGTGCTAAACAAACAAGCCAATTTTATGATTTAAATTGATCAACCGTTTAAAATACGCAGTTCCCCGAATAGTCCTTCAACTCCTAAGTCACCGGGGGGAGCTCCATTATTTAAATTTACCGATCCGGTACTGAGCGCTCGGGCTGCCACTGTCAAGGATATTTTGCTTCAGTGGTGTCAGTCGAAAACCAAGGAGTATGAGGTATAAAATGCCAAGTGTTTTGTTGTATTGTTTTCCTCCAGTTTAATCTTTTTTTTTTAAATATATTTTTTAATGAGCTTTTTTGTTGTACAGTACATTTTATTACCTCACTCACTCACAAAATACAAAACAAAAAAGGTTTTACGTTTTTATACATTTTATGGTTTTTTTATTTTAATTTTTTTCGTGTTTTTTATTGTACATTTTTTTCCAAAATATCACCTACGATTTTTTTAACGTTTTAATTTGCGACACTTTTAATAATGTTTTTTTTACACGATTTGAACTTTATTTTTGATGTTTTTTTTTATATTCTCCCTCCCTTTCTACATTTTATTCATTGCGGCCGACAAGTTCCACACTTATATCCCACATTGTTTGCTCAAAGCTCTATAACCCATTAAGCTTTGTTAAGCTTTTAATTCGCTATAATTTACTCATTTGGCTTTATTCCTTTAATTTTTGCAGCATCAATCACACCAATTTGCACACACTGTTACATTTTATCACTCAGTCCAGTGCCTATTTCAAATGATCAAAATTTTGGAAAAAATTACCATTTTTTCAAAATTTACTCAAAAATAAATTAAAAAATTGAAATAAGCTCCGACTCACTCATTGAATGTATTATCATTATGTTCATATATTTATATTATTTTTTTTATTAAATGTTTAACCTACAGCGATAAGAAACTTAAATTATGCAGCTGAATTCACCAGCTTGGTAAAAAAAAACATTTACGACTGATTGTACTGTAACAAAGACTCTGTGCGTAAGATCTCTTTCGATGGTTTACCACATGTGTTTCTGGACCAGCTGGTGGGATTCGGCTGGAGTACAAAAATGCATATTTCAAAATTGAAAAGACTGTAGTGCTTCTTTCACCATTTACACATGAATTATGTTTGTACACGTACACGACTTTCTTGAGATTAATTTTGTAAGATTTTGTGTTAGAAAATAGAAGATTTGTTTAACCGGTGCATATGAACCATAATTTTGTGAGCTGTACATTTGTATACTTCACAGACACAGACTAAGAAATTTTTCACAGATCAATTTTTGTTATTTTATTTGGACGGAAATTTTGATCAATGAAGTGGCGATCGAAGTACTTTATAAAAAAAAGTTTCTAAAGCTGAGCACGGCTGTAAAAGTGTACAAAAATTTCGAACCCGTCAGACCTATTGTGACTGTCGTCTGAATAACAATATTTTTTATAGAAAAGTTCAACGTTCTAATTTCCAGATCATTTCAGGTGAAAAATTGTTATTTTTGCATTGCTTATTTGAGAAATCACACAAGATGGATCTACGATCCTCCTTTCGGTTTGTGATACTTTCCAAAAATTATATTCCTGTTCTCAGGATTTTGAGTATTTGAGGATTTTTTTTACGTTTACGATAATCAGGTGACAACGACACCTGGTCATTACTCCGCTCCGGTTCTATTTTGGTTTTAATTTTGAGAATTCGGGTCTTTATAATCAATCGGTGCTGAACGCCGCTTCGTTGAGTTTTATGGTTGAACGCCAGTTTCATTAACATAAAAAAATAACAAAATTTTTTAGCAATATTATGAACCTTTATAAAAATCGAATCTAATATTTTTTTCTCAATTCATCGTTTTTTCTTATAGAACGTTCAAATAACCAACTTCTCTACAGCCTGGTCAGATGGTCTCGCATTCTGTGCCTTATGCCACCATTTTCTACCAGATTCTTTCGATTACAGTGTCCTAACACCGAAGCAACGAAGACACAATTTTACACTCGCATTCCGCATTATGGAGTAAGTAACAAATTGAATACCCAGTTTCCTTTACGGTTCAGCGTTGAAATGGTTTGTAAAATGATGGTATATCCAGAGTGGTATTAACGGTTTCCTTGTAATCTGTGACAAGGATTTTTATTTTTTTCGGATCGAAGAAATTTGCGCTTTCGTGCTAAAGGACCGTGCTATTTGCTTATTATTTAGCCCGAACCGCACAGCCACTTATATTTTTATCGAACTGATAGTCAGTGTTCAGTTCAATATTTCAGTCTTAACGGCTGTACTACTCATGAAACTTTAAACTCAGTGAGTAAATAAGACTCTTGTAGGTAAGGATTGTCTAAGTTATAGATAATGGAATTTATTCGCTATTAACGAAAGAATATTTCGCTTATGATTCACTAAAGTTTTACATGTCTAGCCCAAAATGCACATAGTCGGAAAAAAATTGTCAATGTAACGCGACCTGAGTTCTTCGAACAGGTTTTGCAAAACCAATTTCTTCAATCATTTTATTCCCAAAGACAAGCCGGAGCACTTGAACTTTAAAACTGCATTGCAACAATTTTCCTAATCCGATTAGTACATAAACTGTTTTATTAATGTTCATCTTTTCTTAATTTAACTAAAGTGAAAAAGCCGGGATTGCGCCCTTGCTAGATGTCGAGGATATGGTAATCATGAGGAAACCTGATTGGAAATGCGTCTTCACATACGTTCAATCAATTCATCGACGTTTCAGAAATGTTGATTAAAAAGAAATTTAAACAAAAAATAAAATTTTGGTTCAAAACTTTTTATAAATTTTTAGTCTATAGTGCGCTGGTTAATAAAGTTAAAAATGTGTGTCGATTGTTTTGTTTCTCAGAAAATAAAATTTGTTGTTCAGTTTTATATTATAAAGGAATCAGCTTAATGTAACTAAATTCAATGTTATTTTGTTCAATTTAAAAAGAATTGCAAAAAAATAGTGCACCGAAGCCATACAGTGGAACCTGTTTTGTAGAATTAAATTTATAAAAATAATTCGAAAATTACGACGAGTTTTTCGTGTAAAATTTTTGATCGTAGGCGAAGCCGAGAATTATAAGAATTTTTAAAAATTTAATTTTCTAAAATAGGCCGTGTAATACAATGCTGCTTTAAATATTCACTTAAGCGTACGAACGAAAAGCGTCCAATTTTCTTAATATTTTCAAAACGATTTTTGTAAGTTTTGTATCCCGTTTTTTTTTTTTTGCAAAAAGTTTAATTCCATTTTGTGTAGATATATCTGACTGTGCTTAATAATAGAGTTGTTGTAGAGAACTACGTTGTTCGGAGATAGAAAAAAAATCGCTTACGTCCATTTGGAAATATGTTTGCCGTTCTTCTTTAAACTTTTTAATAATTTATTAAGGGAAAAGCTTACTTTTTATTACAAATACAGAATTTTTACAAGAAAACAAAAAAAAAGAAAATATTTTAAGGTGCAGGATACATTTCAATACAACAAGAAATTAATATTTTTTATTTATAATTATTATATGACAACGAAACACTAAAAACTTTTGTAAAATAACAACAAAAGAAAATTGAATTTAAATTCTAATCGTAGAATCGTTAAGACATATATTATTATTGAGTTTAAACAACAAAAAATTATTAATTTTTAAGAAAACATTTTATGTAACCAATTTGTTAATTAATTCTTTCTGAAAATAAACTTGAAAAAATGTTATCGTATTTTAAATTATATATAAATAAATGCATTTAGTGTGTTTTCTAGGTAAAATAAAGTTTTGTACCTTCGGAATATTCAAAGGAAAAGAATTGGTTTTGAAAGATCCCTATTATTCTTCTTAAAGAAGTTTGCATTAGTAGTCCCGTGCCCCACGATTGGTTGCAGTCGTGGCCGTTCTCTTTTTTCTTAACCCAATACCGGCGATGCTTCGACATATTGTTATTTCTGCCATTTCATTGTCGGATTGGCTTTGAGTGATGACCAGCGATGACAATGATATTCGTTTCTCAGCGAATTCTAATATCAAATCAGCGGATTTACGCTTTTATTGACCTTGCTTTGCTATTGGTTTGGTTCGTAAAGTAACGTGCAATTTCGAATCTGGTGAAGTCATTGGTTAAGATGCTTGTTTGTCGGGTTCAACTCCTTTACTGTTACAAATTTCATTAGCCATTTAAAAATCATAATTGCCAAGATACTCCTCATCCACAAACATGTCATCCGGTGATTTTGAGGTACAGTTTTCGACTGATGACGTTTCAGTGACCTTGACATCAGAAGCCTCACTGTTGCTGCCACTGTCTATCCGGTAATTAGCTGTATTTTCAACTTCGGAGGAGCATTCACTGCAAGTGTTTGCTGAATATCTGCAAAACTATAAAACTATATCACGAACAGGCCGCGATATGTGCATATTTAAATAGTGAATTGACAAAAGTTTAACAACCGATATTGGATACGATTCCATTTACTTTGGAAAAACTTTCAAGTGAACAGTCGCAGCATTTATACGAAGCGACAATTGAATTATCGAACAACGTGAAGAATATGGCTACATTAAAATTGTACATGACGTATTTGCCAATAATGCGTCATGGTCAGAAGAGTCTAGAAGAGGCCAGCAAACTACAACTGTTGAATGAACAGCGCGGGAACATAGGGCATAGGGCGTATAAAAGAACCGAGAGTACATTTGTTTTGAAAATTTTGATCTTTAGGTTCTTTGAAATTTGGGAGTTATTTAACGCTCCAAATGACTGTCGTGCTCTTTGAATTCGGGGTTTCACATCTGCATCCAGTGTCACCATCTTTCGTGATTATGCTTCCCAGATATTTTAAGCTTTCAACTTCCGTTATTTGTTCTCCGTCGATTGGAAGAACTCAGTTTCCAGACGTACATACTTTAAGCTTTTTCGTCTTTTTGGAGTTCAGATTCAAACCGACTTGTTTTCCGTAGTGAATGAGACGATTTCATTTTTCCTCCATGTTTCTTCCAGTGTGTGTTAACAAACGGGCTGCGATACTCCACTGAATACCATTCAACTCGGCATTCGTTTTTCTCATCACCCGGTCCAAGACGAGCAAAAATAAAAGTGGTGAAAGGACATTCCTCTTATTTTACCTCACTGTTCTTTACTCTTTACGAACACTGCCTCCCAGACAAGAACAAGTTCTTCACAAAAACTGGGTTTTACGACGACGATGGCGAACTTTCATCGGATGAGAAAGAATACCTTCCAATTGACAATTTTTCACATTCAGACTCCGATTCAGAAATAGACTGTGAGAGCGACCTACTTATACACATTAAATATAATCCTGTAAATCCTTTAAACAGATCCTACGGCAGCACAGTTCGTCCGCAAGAAAATATTTGTCCTGATTAAAGAGCAGTGCCCATTTTCGAGAAAGGCAATATTTTCGAGTTTGTAGTTAATCGATAGTAGCCCTGTTCCAAATTTCTGATTAATGTGTGATCTTCAAAACAGTCTGTTAACATTTCAAAGACGCTGACGGCAAGCATATTAACAGTTGTGATTATCGTTGTCAGTAAATGCTATAAACCATAAGGCCGACATCAGAATATCTAAAAATGTGTGTACCTATTATACCGACATCAACAGACATTATTATCGGCCCAACATTAATATAATGTATATTGATGCCAAACATGTATAGTAAGAGAGGTATACATTTTCCTTTGCATTGCCTAGCAACAAACATGGAAATACACAAGTAATGATATAAATGTGAATATTGTTGGGTACAGTATATCCGAATGGCCACAACACGTTAACAAAAATTAAAGTAAAATCTGTTCGAACGTCTGTCCTCCTTCTCCATCAAAATGACCGAAGATCTAAAATTCATCGTTGCGGAGATCAATAAAATCTTAAAGGCAGATTACAATTTGATTTCCTTCGATTCATTGTCGATAGAAAATTTGCTGCAATTATTGCTTGATGTTTTGGAGAAATTCGGTGCCGCTGCCAAGGTAAATTTATTTTTTACAATTCGGACAGAGTAATCGTAAATATCAAAAATTGCAATTTGAAGTTCGATGTGAAGGAATCAGACCCAGCCGATACCAACAAATTTCTATTGGACTCATTGAAGAAGATTCAATATCGACCAGCTAACGCGAATGGAGATCCCACAGCTTTTCGTCGGCTCTTACTGCAGGGCGACAAAAAAACCATCTATCCCATCTTACAATTCATATTCAAAAATGAGGAGAAAGTTAGAAATCTCGCCTATTTGGCCCAGTATGTATACATACGACTTGAGGAAACTGTAACAGAATATGCTGGAAGGTAACACTGTACCCATTTTTAGGTACTTGATTCCGATTGATCTCCCTCCAGAAGCAATGGCTAACCAGGAAATCGCTAATTTATGGAGTGAATATCAATTGATTCTGAACGAATTTAAAGAGGTTCATCGCGGACATACTACTTCGAGAAAGGAGAGCGATCAGTTCAAAGAGCTGAAGAATGATATTGGTATCATTGATGCGGAAAAGGAAAATGGTAACGACAGGCCGGAGTATTTTACAATTTGATTACATCCCCACAATTAATTGAGAATTGCAGTTCGACACGAGATTACTACGGTTTCTCGGAAATTGGAATTCTTAAACGTTTTGTTGTTATATTGGGAAGCTTACAGTCGACTGATTCTTATCTAATCTGCTTATCTAAAGAACATAACTTCAACTGATTGTCTCTATTTTGTTTAAGTAAAAAAGCGCTTGGAGCGAACACAATCTCGTCTCGACAAAATTCCTCAACAAGACCTATTATTAGAAGCTGGTAATGCTTTACGCGTGGAACGAGATCGTCAAAAAGAGCTCCATAGTCAATTAGAAATGCAACGCCAAAGTGTACAAAAGGCGACCGTTGTATGTTGTTTGTAATGTACTTGAATTCAACTCATAGTTGTAATCGTTCTCATTTCACAAGACCCAAGAACGCTTGCTGAAGGAACTGAACGCTGCTCAAGTAGCATCCCATGATGCAGCGCCTCAATATCTGCTGCAATCACTTCTGGAGGAAACAGATATAGCCAGGTTTATGGTGCAACAAAAATTACCGCAAGAAGTAGCTACGAAAAAGGCCGAGATTCAAATACTGGACGAGGTTCTCACTCATCCGTCAATTACGCGCGAATATTTGACTGATTTACAGGAACAAGTTCGTTAAATAAATTATTCCTGAAACGAATTAAAAATCAAAATCCGCTTCCCTATTCAAGATCGATAAAATTGGAGCAGATGTGCACAGAATGCTGGACAGTCAGTTGACGGACCGTGGCAATCAAAGTGATAATTTGCTACCGTTTCGACAACAAGCGGCGACCGTAGCTCGGAATAAAGACATGTGCGCGGAGCAGTTGGACCAAGTGACGAAAGAGTTGCGTGACGTAGAAAATCAAATACGCCAGAAACAAGAGGTCCTGAACGGAATCGTTGGCGGAACGATTTTGCGAGGCGAAGAGCTCAAACAGTATGTGAATATGTTGCGAACAAAAAGTTCAGTGTACAAGCAAAAACGAGCAGAGCTCGCAGCGGTGAAGGTAAACAAAAGTGGTCGCCAGTCAGAGTGTCTTTAATCAAAATGATAAAATTGTTAATTTTCACTTGTGCAGGCAGAAGCTAGTGATCTGCAGCAAACTTTGGACAATCTAAAGCAACAAGATCCGACACTTTTCTTTCCAAATGAATCTGCACAGGATGACAGTATGGACGGTTTGATGTCGCGTCCAGAATCACCAATAGAAAGCCGCGGTGTAACAGAGTTGGCTAGATTGGTCGACGGATTAACAAGAGCTGTGATCGCTGCTCGTGAACGAGCCACACCATTGTCCCAACAGATTGGACCACTTCGGTTAAAGTTGACCGATTTAAAGGAGCAAAGAGATTTGAAGAAGCAGGTTAGTGGAATTGTGGCTCTATTTTTGTTTAAAATCGCTTTCGATAAACAAACCGTTGTTTTATCCCTGAATTGTTTCCATTCTTTCATTTTTAAATTTTTGTCACTAAGTGTGAGTTACATCAAGAGAGACCACAGCGTTCAATTTCGCAGAAACAGTATATCAGCGATACAAAGACCTTTACCACTCATCTATTGATCATTTCGTAGCTTGTTACATAATTAACTACTTAGGAAACTATACCGTAACTGTATTAAACTCCAGTAGCCCAACGGGGTTTCCATATCCACACATACTCTGCCATCACTTCTTTGAGGTGCTTAATGATATGTTCTTTCTTTGACGTATAAAGGAGAGTTTGAAAATGCAACCGATTAAGCTATAAACAAATTTGATAAATTTTTAGCTTTTTTCCACTAACTTCAACAATTTGTCCACAAGATTTCATCTTTCATAAGCGTCTATCCATCTGTTGTCGACAATGACGAGAAATATAAACAATGAGCTCTAGCTAACACAAGTTTACATAGAATTGAAATGCATGTCTTTAACAAATGAAGTAATAGATTTTGTATCAGACCCTGTGCGTTACTTTGAACATAAGATTTTTATATGACGACCCGTTTCTGAAATAATAATTTTGTGACAAAAGCAAACTGCTAATTGTGTCTTTGAGTAACAAGTTTTAACTGTCTTTTCGACAAGTGTAGAGTTTTTTTCTACGGCCGAAGTCAAGGTACATTTACACTTGTCGAAAAACAGTCATCGAAGTGGCTCAAAAACACACCTGGTAATGGAAGTTTGCTTTCGTCACAAAATTGTTTTCGAATAAATGAATTACGCAATTACGTAGCAGCATCAAAATTCAAGAAAAAATAACCGAAAATATTCTTCATGTAATGGATCATTTTTGCAGGGGTAAACTGCTGCGTAATGTTCAACTTTCGTATGTGGCAGACAGTAAAATATATTTCATCCAAAAATTAAACCAACATTGAATGCCTCACCTGGCGTTCCTGTTCTTCGAACTCTGGAGACTTTTTCGAATAGAAAAAATTTCTCGTTTCAAATATAAATGGTTTTTATTTACATAAAGCTAAAATTGGTAAAAATTGTTCCTAACATCGAAACGAAATAAAATCACGATGTCCGTATAAGTGGCATCATAAACAGTCCGTTATTAGTTTCGAATTTAATTAATTTCGTTGTAATTTCGTCTAAAGTTATAATTTCTACGTAATCGCTCTCGCTCACCGACACCAGTTTCTCCTCGTTGAACGGTGCAAAATATTCCGACAAAATGTTCTTCAAACTATGAAATTTCCGGCCCACAATCAATATTTGCTCATTACAATTGCTAATAATTTCGTTAATCTCAAAAATGCCCTTCTTCGACAAAATGTAATTGTTCGGATGTTTATTGTTAAAGTAAAAATTATCAAAAATTAAATTACGATCCTCGTCAATATGATACGGTTTGTCCCTAATGCTTACCAACGACGTTATCGAACAACTGTTTTTGTACACAATTTGTTCAGCAATTTCTTCAATCGTTATGTTCTGGTTGTACTGAATCAGAGAATGCACGAAATTGAATTGTTCCTCGTAACTGAAGCCACCGACCGATTCAATTGATCCAAGCTGTGCAATTGTATCTTCGAAATGGATCAAATTGTGAACGTTGTAGTCGACGTAGTGTTTGCCGTACAGCGATGCAAATTCTGTGGTGAAACTATTCAAGAAATATCCAACGATCAGCGCACTATGTTTCCGACTTTTGTATTGATTGATCATGATCCTAGCCGCCACATGCAGGTACATAAAGTGAATGTAATATTTCCACGGCAGATTGTTATGCAGCACTATCGGACCGAAGTATATGAGAAACAATTTCCAATGGTACGCATCCCAAGTTTCCGTATCGTCACTGTAGTTGAACGGTTTCTGTAGCTCTTCGGGACAATTTTGTGCAATTTTTTCCAAATGCGCTAACATTCGCAGCCAGTTGACGCGATTGATTCGATAATCCAATTTTCCCTTGGTCCACAACGTCACCAGTTGCTTCATAACGCCCAGACAAACAGTGTACTTGTAGTCAATCGATGTCTGGGTCACCAGTCCCACATTCAATTCCAATGCAATTGGTACGTCCAAATGATAGTCACTGTCCAGGCAATACTTGAAATCATCGTCTAAACGCAAATTCTCCGTTTTGCACGATGTCGGGAAAGTGGTAATGTTGCCATTGAATTGTCCATTCACACGTAGTTCACTCTTCACGCGACATTTGCTGCAACCATATAAACTCTCCGGTAACGATGTGCAGGTAAAAATACTGCTCGCAATAGGATCACAAATGAATGCATGCAAACCGATTCGAGAGATTTTGCGACCATTAAATGGTTCAATGGGAGTTTTTGTTGTAAGTGCTTTCATTTCATCGACAAAAGGACGAAGAATTTCGTTGGCTATTGTTGGTGTAGGAAATGTACCGTCGTAGATTGCAATGATGAACGAAGTGTTGATATTATTGTTTGGTGTCGTTTGTTGCAAAATGTTGGCAATTTTTCCGAACAGAATCAAATACCGAGGTAATTCGACGCCTCGTTCCGTCGTGGATTTTATGACATACAGCCCAATGGATAGGTCCAGACATGAATTGTTGAAATGCAAATTCGGATAGGAGCGCAGGTAGTTCTGAAGCGATTTCTCGACACCGAAATTTAGATACCGTCCTGAAGACATTTTTATAATTTCGTATTCGGTTGTCCATTTCACTAGCGTGTAACTGGTTGAGCTAACTTCGGGTGCAACATTTACGTACACTTTTGACGACTTTACGATTTGCTCGCGTAGACTCGGATAATTGAGGTCATTGAATTCGATGAATTTAATTTTTTTCGCCAGTTCGTCAGTACTGCCTCCACTGTTGGCCACTTCTTGGAACAAATATTCCGTTTTGATTTTGTCACGATAAACATTTTTGAACTTTTTCTCCTGCCGTTTTGCGTACGGTTTCACGACACACTTGTTGAACAATTTCGTTAGATTAATTTTAGCCATTCGTTTGCACGTTTTGTATAGACTACGGTGGGCCTGCTGATGTCTTTTCATCACTAAACTCAATAATCTTTTCACCGATATATGAACCATCTCCAACACAAAACTACGTTACACTAACTTTTCTTCCGTGCATCCCTTAAGTGCACATAATGTTGTATCGGTTGCCATGCACGCATTCACCGAAATAGAGATATGCCTGGAGACTGACTGCATGAGTCTTTAAAATAAAATTTTATTTGCTTGTCGGATGGGAAGAATCATTATCCCTCTACCTGCGAAAAGGAACATATTTTCCCATTTTTTTTTCTTCTTTTTTTCTCTCTATTTTTAAAATTGTCTTTGTAAAGCTGGCATTAGGGTACAGGGTAGTAAGATGCATAAATTCATAAATTTTGGTTGAAGAGAAAAAAAAATTATTTCGTATTATACCTACCTCTACGGACGGCAACATAAATACGGTTTTATTTTTAAAATCTCCTCCCCGTTAGAAGACAGTAAACAGTGGCGTGCAAAAGACGTCTTTGTTGTTGATGCAATGTCTGATAATTTCCATCGTTATTCGATTCGACCCATCCAGAGATACATCGAATGGGGCAATTGATAAGGTCCATTCTAGTTAATAGAGTATACTTACGAACTTTTGCTATCTATTTAGTAATCGCTGATCCATTGAATTTGGAAAATTTAAAGGGGACCCTTAAAATGTAGCCTCATAGACTCATATTATCTGCGAATTTTCAAGCTACAGAAGTGTCCAGGGCAGCATAACCCTAATCTAGGTCTCCCAATGCGATTGGTTAGCTAAGGTATGAATCATTTTTTTCATAGTCATGTCATGGACAAGAATGCGTTAACTGGATTAACTGGACGCCACCACTGGTCTAGCTAAAACAGATATAACACTCTATAATGGTGCTGTTGTGCAACGAAGTTTAGCAGAAAAGAAAATCCGTCTTTAGGACCTCGTTTCGATCCTTTGTCGTATTGTATATGAGTGTGTATATGACTGCAGTTCCTTTTTATTATTATTTTCGTTTCGTATATTCGATGGTTAGGCTATTCTGTTCGGTTTGCAATTCTGCTTAAAATTACATCGAAAAAAATTTCGGATTTTTTTTCTTATTTTGCGTTTATATTCACAACATTTCGTACCGAACGAAAAGTGTGTAAATAGAGTCACAGGTGAATATGGTGCTCAGCTATCCGGATGTGTACATACATTTGGTTGAAATGTACTACTTTTTCAGAAATGTTTTTACGGAAAACAATTTCTTTGATGCATTGGAAAATCAGCATTCTTCCAGGGCATGCACAAAATTAAATCTAATCTACCGTCATAAGAAAAAAAAAACCTTAGCGTTTTTCTCTTGTTTTATTGAAATTGCATTGGACAATAATGAGAGACAAAGAGAACTGCCATCACTTTCACTCTCATTATTGTTAAATGCTATTGCTAACGAGTCATTAATTGCAAATACAATTTAATTGTCTCTGTAAATGTGGCGTGGGGTAATTGGGCACACGGTGCTAAAAAAACGCATTTTTCAACTACGTTAGGTGAACTCGCACACGATTTTTCCATACCAAAATTTTGTAAAAGGAGTCATTGCCATGGTGCCCCGATACCGTAAATGTAAGCGAGTCGACAAAAGTCGAGACCAGTAAATCGATATAGCTTTAAATTTTCACAAAATATTTAGGCGAAATGTTACTTAGAAAAGTGAAAAGTAAAATTTACTTGTACGTCGCAAAAATATACTTTCTGCAACAATGTACCGATATACGACAAACAATGTTGCAATAGCTATTTTCCTAACTAGTTAGTAAATGAGGTCGTTTTGCGCACTAGATGTGAATTTGTCTATACGAGCTAAGCGAGTTCGGCAGCACATTATGTGAGCAAAACCCCAGTTTACTAACGTACAACAAGTACAAAAGTTAGTGAAAATATTCGTACACGCTGCTTTCAAAATTTCAACGCGAATTATTTTGCCAACTTATTCGTGCTTTCAGCCATAAATATTTACGCACGGAAATTTTCGGGAATAGGAAACTTCGGTTGGCTGGTAGAGGCGCTACAATTTTTTTCAGTGCTTCATTCCTTACGCTCTATTTTCAGGTGACATAATTTCACTCTGATAAATATCTATGAAATGTCATAGCCGTGAAGTTGCTTCACAAAAAAATAGATCGCTGACATTGACGAAATGTAATAGAAATTTACGAAAATCTATTACATTTGAGCTTTAGCTTCCAAACATCATTTCCCTATAAATCTACTGCATTTGCTAACTAGATTGATGAGTCAGATGAATATTTATGCCACTCAACATCATAATATGCAAAATTTGCAAACTTTAAATGCCTAGGCCTCGTGTCATTATTACACATCTAGAGCCTAATAATATATATTACACACTTGTCACGAAGAAGTCGAGGCCTGCCGAGACTGATAGTGACAAGTGTGTACTCTATTTTATCACATAAGCGTTAACGAGACAACAACATAGAACTGAAGTGTAATTTTTGAATTAAACTTCTAGGTAAGTAATTTTGACATCCGAACACCGCGCGTATGCAATAAAGTACTTTGCACCTCAGTTGCAACAATTACTATTTCAACATACAGTAATTATAGGGATGTTTGTTGTCTCTTTTGCATTTATTTCACTTGACGGTGATAGACTATGTGATTAAATATCTATCAATTCGATCTTCAAAAATTAGTGGTATACTGGTACACTCTAAGTAGAATACTAAAACTGGAAAGTGTATCATATCATACACAATTTAACACTGTAAAAAAAATTGTCACTCGAAACACTTTTGCAAAGTCAACGCACTTTAAGCATGAGTGATCATAGTGGTCAGCTGCAGAAAGTACTCTTTTTTACATGAAAACGTTTTCACAGTGTTTGACGTTTGTATGATACACTGTCCAGTTTCAGTACTCTATTTAGAATACAACTCATGCTTGAAGTGGTGGTGGTACTTTAAATAGAATACTGAAACTGGACTGTGTATCAAACAAATTCTAACATTGTATAAAAATCTGGAAAAGCATTTATATAAAATAGTGTACTCTATTTGGCATGTGTCACTTTGCTTGAAGTGCGTTGTTACAGTACGTTGATTCGATATATATAAAATTTACATTACGCATTGCCATTTTCAACAGCCTTTAGGGCTCTAAAAATGGGTAGTTTATGCTAAATTTAAGCGTGAGCGGCAACAAGACTAAAATTTGGATTTTCTTCACTCGGTCTTAGGCACGTTTACAAAAAAATATCATCAGTCGATTATATAATTTCCAAATAATCGATACAATATCAATCGAATGTTTTATCGATAATCGATAAATATCGACTGATAATTCGATTATTCGATTGATATTGACTTTTTGAAAATATCGATAATCGATTCTAAGGAAATCTAAGGAAATTCTACAGTTTTTCAATATTTTAGCCATTAATTTACCATTTTAACTACAGTTCTATGACTTCGCTTGGCACCCTCAAAATATCCATTAAAATGTTGCTATGGTCCGTAAAACACTGTTTACCATAACTTTACTCTTTTACCTCTGTCATCAGGTGTTTCAATGAAATCCTCCGTTCAACGAAAACAGTACCTGCTTTTCGAATAATTACCACCGATACATACTCATCCTCTATGACTGCGAAAATATTGCTATGAATGACCACAAGCCAAATCGCATCTCGTTTACATTTCATCGTCTGAATACACACTCGATACCCGCAATTCATATTTTTCAGCCGTACTCCACAATTAAATACACCAGCTGCTATTCGGAACTGATGCTAGTGCGTAACGAAATGAAATGCGGTAAGGTGTTTTGTTTGTGCATCTATTTCAAAAAAACGAAGAGTTTGTTCAACACACAAAAGCGTTTTAATTTATTCGATCCAATGTGGCACAAATCAAAAACATGTTAGCGAAATTAGTAAATTGAAAATGAGTCTGCCAATATTTGCGACAGGTCTTCTTTCGATTGAGGTCGCGGTGCTAATTTCGTTATCCGTTCCTTTAACAAAACACAAGAAATTAATAAATGAAAATGGAAGGGCAATTACAACAAAGTAAACCTGTGGCAATGTTCCTTTGACTAGATTGTCTATGTCATCGGTAGTGAATCCAAGGGCAGTCAAGCCATTCTCGATGTTTAGCTCGTACATGTACTTTCGGATAACATCGCTTAAAATCAGTCCAGCATCGCTCAATTTAGCCTGAAATTGGATAGCGAATAAGTGAAGTGGATGAGAATCGATTGTGACATGTTGGTAACCTTCGATATATCAGCACCCAATATTTTGGCCGCTTCCAAATGCCTTTCAGGACAAGACGAGGCTGTAAATCTAAATACTGCCGGTGCAGTCATTACAACCGACAGTCCATGCGGAATGATAGCATGATCACAGTTATAGTCCTTTGGTTTGAACGATTTCACATAACCCGATATGGGATACGATATGCCGTGACAAAGATGCACGCCTGCATTACCGAATCCAACGCCAGCCATCGTGGATGCTAAATGCATATTACTTCTGGCTTTTAAATTATCCGGTTGGAATACGGACGATTTGAAATGTTTGCTAATAGTTTCCAGAGCGAAACGTGCCCAGACGTCCGATATAGGATTACTTCCTTGATAGGTTGGCCGAAGGTTTGGATTGCTCGGCAGTTCTCGTTCGGTGTACGGAAGGGCGGTGAAACTCTCTAGGGCATGACAGAAAACATCGAAGCCCGAGTAGACGGCAACTTTTTCCGGTAAATGCAGCGTATGCAATGGGTCGACTAAACCTAAAATTGGTCGCAAGAATTTACTTGAGAAGCCCGTTTTTGCGTGTAACGCTTTGTAATCGAATATTGCAACGCCAGTTGTCTCCGCACCCGTCCCGGACGTTGTGGGTATGGCAATCATAGGTTTTAACGGCACACTAACAGCTTTACCCTTTCCAACGGGAGCATTAACGTAATCCAGAAATTCTGCATCTCTATCACAACCATAAAGATTTGCTACTTTACACGTATCGATGACAGATCCGCCACCGATAGCAACGTAAGCATCAAACTCGTTGTTTCTAGAGAATTCAATGGCTTCCCACATACTTTTATCGGTTGGTTCAATTCTCACCGCATCGAAAACCTTGAATTTGATTCCATTCTTGACTAAAGAATCGTAGGCCGGAATGACCGATTTTAGCTGGCCAACATTTTTGTCGGTGAAAATGCAAACGTTTTTTGAATGTAGGTTTGCAAGATCGGCACCGATCTCTTTTGATACACCAACACCATACCTTACGGTCGATGAAAACATCTACGGAAATTATAAATGGGAATATGGGTGATGGGTTGTAAGCATACATCGTCAGCAGTCCAACAACGATGATAATTGAGTGTCAAACAATTACTCGACGACTCAATTAACACACCACTCAGACCCCTGACTAAAATTCAAATATTACTTCAAACGCATAATCTTTCGCATTGCTGGTAGCGTGAGATTGTGAATGAGCCGGGCACTGACAACTGTTGATTGAGGAAATAAATAGAAAAAAAAAAACATTTAATCCAAAATCCACAGTCATTTCGGTAGAATTTAAGTATCTTACGAGCTTTTATGAACTGTGTTTAGTAGATTTACAACGCGTTGACGCGGAAACATTTTGCTATTTGAAAAAAAACTACTTTTTTTTGCAAAGAAAGCGCAACAAAAACACTCGAAACTGATAAAAACGTAAGCGATGTTTATGTTCGCCTGACGTTCTTTAATCGTCTAGTGCGAAGTACGACAGAACGGAAAATATGAACAGAGATGATTTGTATTAAGCAGAGTGTGTGCGGAGTGAATTAGACAATTCTATCACGAAAAATACAACTACAAAATGACGTTGAAAATACGCGAAATCTGATTTTCTAAGCAGTATTTACGAGCAGTAACAAAACGATCGACTCAAATAAACTTGACCTCAAGATGTAACTGTACTGTTTGTAAAACTATTAGAAATCAACTAAAGTAATCAAAGGAAAGTAACTAGAAACTGCTCGGATTTTATTCAACGTCAGTGCATTTTCCGTCTTTATTTAGCTTAGATAAGACGTTTTTATTAAATAGAAAGTGTAGAACTAACTACTATTATACTGTTCGATTATGTAATCCAATCAAGTCTCAAGATCAAATTTGAATGATTTGTGTTTGATGAGTGAGACTTTTTACTCATTCAATCGAAAGATAAAAATTATGGACACGGAAGTAGGTCGATTTTACAGACTGTTGATCTGTAATAACCTTAACGCATTTCACCTAAAAGATATTTTATGCCACTCAGCATCATAATATGGAAAATTTGCCTCTGTGGAACCAGCGGCCTCGTGTCATAATTATACATTTAGAGCCGAATAAAGTACTTTGCACCTCGATCGCATAAATAACTAAATTATAGTTAGTCCTGCTCCGAAATTAAGTTTTTCCTATAAGTCTTCTAGGGTTTTTTAGGAGGGAAGGGAAGCGAAAGCTTCTGAAAAACGTCGATGTTACAGTGACATACTTTATGAACGGCCCGCTGGAAAGTACTTTATTACCTGTACCATGCGACATGCAAGAGTTGACCATTACATAGTAGGTTGTCCCCCAACGAAAATGAGTCAGCGATGAATCCAAATATGGATGGATTTTGATGAATTCTTGTAGAACTTAGGAGGTTACTGGGTTTGCTTACATGATAAGGCTGTTTCCGAATTAACGAATTACATAGCAACATCCAATGGATTCTGGCTTATTGTAATAATGAATTGCTTTCGCCGCATTCAATGTAATCAACTGTTACCAGCACTACCAATCCAATGTTTTGTTTTGTTATAGACATACAATGCCTTAAATACAACACTAACTGCTGAAGCAGCTGTTTTACACAGTGAAGTGTCTGAAGCCGAGAAAACCGTAAAGAGGTTAGAGTCGACATGGCAAGAATTACAAGTAAGTTCATGGGACATTAATGAACAATCGCGCACATTTAACGAACAAACAAAACAAAATTCTAGGCCGAACATGAGCGTATTGAAAATTTGCTGGAGAAAGCTGCCGAAGAACAACATGGTCCCAAAGGTAGTAACAGTCTGAGAAATTCACTGACCAATCAAATTAGAGAGCAAGAAGATTTAGCCGAATCATTAGCAGAGGTAAGTTCGGCTTTCTGTTCTCTTGGGACTTATGATCTACTTCCATCCATGAATCGATTGTTGTTTGTTTGCATAGGAAAATCGAATAATAAACAGCGAAAACGGTGGCGGTGAAAAGCAGCACGAAATGTGGGCAGATCTGAATACGTTGCTAAGAGTTAAATTGGAATGTTTGCGCGAGGCAAAGCAAATGGGACCCGGCGGTACACTATTCGTCCAAAAGGGAGCCGAAACATTCACATTACAATGAGAAAATGTTCACATTTTTCTGGCATTTTATTCGCAAATAAAGCTGATGATCACTTCACATCAGTTTCTCTAGGCACATTCTCTTTGACGCCAAGGTTCGGATAAAGTTTGGCGATTTGATTAATTGGTGTACACAGTCGACCGGCAAAATCGATTCGTTTTTGACTTTGTGCCCGTTCAGCTGCTGTAAATATATCCAATAGGCTTCGATTGCCCGTTCCACCGAAAGGGTTTTTCATTTTGGCCATAACTGTTGAATCGCCCGATAATGGTGGTGACATTGGCGAATCTGTTGTCGCTTTGATAACACTGAGTCGCTTTGATGAGTCGCCTGTGAATTTAAGCAAAAAGAAAATTAATTCCGTTACGTCCATTGGCGACAATCGCTTGAAGTCATTCTCACCCAACGACTCCAGTTCTCTCAAAGCTTGGTCCAGTTCTACTTTGTCCGCCGATTGGTCAACACCTCTTGATCGGCAGTCTCGAATGCATTGCAGTATAGTCATGTGGCCAGGCGACTTGCTACTAGCAATTAATAACGTCTCCAATTCAGCCCACAGCAACCGGTACTGTTCCTCTTTCTTATTTCCTTTCAGTCTGGAAAAATGAACGCGACAAATGAGACGGAGAAATTGTAAAAATCAAGCACAAAACGTGTCGTACCGATGACCTATTGGCAACGCTAATGGTTCATGTCTAGCTTCCAACGCGACGATACTGTAAATGACTTGCTGACACTGTACAACTTCTTCTTCTGTCAACACATCCTTGTTGGTTACATTTAAGATCGGATCAATGAACTGGGAAGAAGGGAGCAAAAGTTACAAAAAAAATGTCGGAATTGTCGTGATGTTCAAACCCACCTGTCGCACATTGTACAAAACGGTCGTTCCCAACGTCAAAGGCCAGTATTTGGTGTGTTTATGTAACCTTGACCGGACCTTTCCCAAATTTTCATCCGGCGGTCGTTCGCCTCCAACTTTGAGCGGAAACAGGCGATGATTTTGTATCAACGCACCAAAATCAGTGATGCGATAGTCGGTCACTTTTCCGCCACCACCTTCCAATATTGACGGCGGGTCTTCGAGACAACTGCGCGCAATATGCAATGTATGGATGAATATTTCGCCACCGTGGGCCGATAGCAAGTGACTGGTAAGCTTCCCACCAGATTTGCGTGGCATTTCCAGTAAAACGGATCGTCCATTTAGCAAGAAATTGATGAGACACGAACTCGGACGGGATGTGACGTCAACGGGTGTTACTCGATGTTGGGCTAGACACGGTTGCATGTCTGATGCACCCAATCCTCGCGGTGTGCACCACTTCAATGTCACCGTCTCGTATTTCGATCCTTCCTTCAAGCTAGTGGGTAACAGAAGTTCTGTTCCCAATATCACCGAATGGGCATTGCTTGAATGGAATATTTCAACGTCATAATTGGCACTGGAACTTGCATTTTGTTCCTCTTTCATTGGGATTCCGGTCACAGTCGTACTGGCCAGGTCGTAATGCGGTAATATCAGATGGGTTAATTTGTTTGATATGTCAGATGCCTTCACTGAATGGATTTCCGTTGATAGTAGCGGCGATATCTGAAAGACACCTACAATCAACGACTCGTTTCGACTTACTACCAAATCATATACCTCTTGCTGTCCCCGATCGTTTACCATCGATTCCATATTGGACGGATACAAATTGATAATGACGAGGTGACAGTGGTCGATCGGCATCAGTTCCTTGTGTGCGGCAGATAGAGCATTTTGTTGTACAATGACGGTGTGAAAAATATCTTCCAGTGACTTCATGCTGGCATCGTCTCTAGCTGATGTGATACATATAACACGTCCCTTGTTGGTGAACATTTTCGAATTCAGTTTCCCTTGCAGCAAAAGTTCTTTCTGTTGTTCGGTCGGTTCGGATATTGCTTCGACAGCTGCTCTCAGGCCATGGATAACTGAGTAGTCGCTGGACTGTGGCGGTATTCTAGGAGGTATACCAACCATTGCCATTGCATTCAAGACCTATAATCCGCAGATGAGAACACAAACGTGAAAAACTCATTTCCATAAAAAAACAGATCCGCCGACACTTACGTGAGTCAAATTTTGTGTTCCGGGCGCCCATGTATTGACGATATGTGCATTTGAGTCGCTCACTACGAAACGGATTAGTTTACCGGCCGGAAATAAGTCCCAAACGATGCGGCAGTATTCTGCCGACGATTCAACGGAACAAGTCCACAGACTTTTGCTGATCGGCGGCAGAGGAATGGCATTGCCTTTATTTTTGCCGAAATCTAAGTCAAGGTAATCCTCGCCGGATATTCCGAAATATTGGGTATGGTCGAGAACAAAAACAGTTTTGTGGTTTGACGAATTCATTTTTCAAAATAAACAAAACGAAACACAACCAAAACTCAGCACTGTGTTTCGTGACAGTTGACGTTTGCAGCGTCTGTATGTTCTCGGTATGTTCTGTATTTTGTTTATGATTTTTGACGACAGATGGCAGTAGAAACATGTGAATGTATAGCAGCGGATTATTTAAAATTCTATCACCTTCGCGGCTATGATTTTGTTGATGCAAATAAATTTTTTTAGTATGCCAGGAGAGCCATGCGTTGTTACAATTGCGATCTGCTTTAAGCCAAGCTGTCGAAATGAAATTTTGACACAAAATGTATCTGTCAAAATTTTCAGCTCGTGTGGAAAATTGTTTGAGAATTTCATTTCACCGGCTAGTTGTATACTTGCCTTTAAGGTCTGTCTGGCTTTGTGGATTATTGAGAGTTTAAAATATTAAGGTGAAGACGGGGAGGTTTTCAATGAATATGTTCGCTTTTTCTTTAAAGCTAAATCCGATACTTCGCATGAAAATTTCAATTTCCGTTCAACAAGGATAAAAAGGTAATAAGAGACTCTCGGCGGTCATTTTACTGTACAATTACGCGTAAAATTTACAGATGCAATTGAAGCGTGTTAATAATGTATTCACACCATGAGTTACAAAGAAGTGTATTGATGGCTGCTTCTACTCCTCCAGAAGGAAATAAAATTTCCAGACTAATTTTTGCTGATCTAGTACATACGTTGAAGCGAAAAAATGACGAAAAACTCATAAGGTGCACGCAGGCATGATAGATTAAATACAGGCAGGAGCACTTGATTTGGAAAGGGACCTGAAATATCTACAATAGCCTCATATTTTGCGAAGTAAAATTATATCAATTATGGCAGTGTTCAATGAACACTGCCATAATTGATATAATTTTACTTTTACCAACTTTAAAATCCAGAGGTTTCTATAGCTGGAAGAAACTAAACTTGTGGCATCATTACTTTTTCGTTTCCGTACACTTTTAAGCGACCCCCTAGCATTTGAGTTCATTTTCATAGAGTGAGTTGGGTGACTTTCAAGAAATTAATTCAGCTGTCTTCTCTTCTTAAATTTAGTGAGTTAAGATAGAGCGCCTCATGGTGATTAAAAAAACGGAATCAGGTCTTCAAAGTTTCATGGTTCGGAGGTGAACAGGTTGAAAGCTCACTATGTCAAAATCTGAAAATTTAGATTTTCGTCAATTGCGAGACTATGTTATAACATTGAACATCAAAATTGGGCTTTATAGAAAGGGCGAGCGAAGACGGTAAACCTGATGTGCACACTCAGCCAACAAACCGCTCCAATATTGTAGAATCACTCAAAATTTGAGTTGAAAAAAAATTAAACATCGATGTTGTTTTGTAGGTATATCAAACCTCGGTTGGCCTGTAGAGGAGTCACAATTTTTTTTAGTACTTCATTCTTTGCGCTCTATTTTTAGTTGATATAACTTCACTCTGTTAAAATATCCAATAGCTACGACATGCTGTGAAGTTGCTTCACAAAAAATATAGAGCGCTGACATTAGCCATTTTATGACGAAATGTAATAGAATTATACGAAAATCTATTACATTTGACTTTATTTTCCAAATAAGACTTCCATATATGGTGAATAGCGACAAAGTTATGAAGAGACTTTTTCAAGAAAAAAAATGTCCGATTTTAGTCCCATGGTCGCAAATCAAGGAAAATTTTGAACGGTCATAATACTTCAAGATGACAACTCGACAACTCCTTAAAACAAACAATCTTTTCAAAATGTTGAGCCTAATAAGCAAATTTTATTTGGATCTACGCTTTTTCTTCGTATATAAAAAAGTTCACAAAATCATTCAAAACCCACAACTTAAATTGTTTTAATGAATCATATTAGAATTATACTTTTACCCCATCGACGACAATTTCTTTTTTTTTTCACCACAAAAACATCAATCTGAAAACCAATTTTCCTAAAAGCTACACCACCCCTCCACATCTCAATTCTCATTACAATTTACTCTGAATCGTTGGTACCTCTCCTCTGTCTTCATCAGTAAGCAAATTTCCAGCAGCGAAAATATTTTTCGGATCCAGCTCCAATTTTGCTGCTTTGTACAATCCCACACCCACCGTACTGACACTTTGCGAATACCATCGACTTCGCAGTTTACCGACGCCGTGATGATGGGACAGTGACCCGCCGCACGAAAGGATTTCATCACGGGCGCAATTCTCTATGTGTTCGTACGCTTCGACGGGATCAGCGAGTCCAATGTAATTGAATCCGAAGTAAAAATAAACGGCCGCACCGGAATCGTATCTGGAAAAGTAATACGGAAATGTAAAACCGGATCTGAACACGAGACATCGAAATTTACGTTTGTGTCACTCGACATGAGATCAGGTAGTATTTGACTCCCATTTTAGCGCATTCCTGTTCGTATAGAAAGTGTTATTTCTCTGAAAATTTAGTTACTTTTTACACAAAAAGCGGATATGATTTACCATTCGCACTCGATTCTTTGTATTTTTGCAGAGATTTTCGCAATTGTTCCAAGGTACAGAAGTTTCAAACGATTCAGCGACAATGTAGTACTCCAAAGCCAAGTCCTGAAATAAATTTTTGTGTGTAAGTTGGGGAGCTAAGGTGTATATTGCAGTACGTGATATAAAATTCCGACTTTGCAAGCCGATGTTGATTTTTTTGTCCATTTACAGATACTTTAGAAGCTATAGCTATATCCGCAAAAAGTGAAATACTTTCCCAGTACTTGCTCAATCTTTCTCGTAGACACGAATTCTACTAATTGAAGTCTTACCTTACGAGACAAAGTAGAAACGAAAATCTGATAAGTCCGATGCTTTTTGCTACATTTCATTCTTACTTTCCCATCAAATAGAAGACCGGTGGGTAGACCATCTCTTTAATGACAACAAACGAATCGCAGGAACGGCAAATGGCATTAGATTGAAAAAATTTAAAGAATCAGGGGATACCTGCATACAACAGTGGATATACCGGTCGCAAAAGCAGCCGAATAGCTTAACTGACTGTAGGTCATGATTGTGATCCAAGATGACCATGTTTCAAAAGCGTTTTTTCTGTGATTAATATCGACAAAGTCCTTCATTTCCTTCGAAATGTACGGAAAATCTCAAAATCTTAAAAATGAAACTTTTTCGATTATCTTTGCACATCTTCGAACCTGCAATTACTGTATCAGCGAAAGAAAATGCAACATCGGCTAGACTTAACAAGCTACGGACCAACGGGCAATAGTTAAGTTTTATTTGTGTGGATTGGCTTGGCATGTCTAGATCTTCTGCTATATAATTCCAAGTGTTAGAAACGGCACAATAAGCCTGTCAACCCCCCCCCCCCCCCAGAACATTTCGTTCGGGATTAAATAATTATTTTTCTTTCTCGAAACTCTGGAAAATGCACTTATCGTTCAATTCGATTACGTTATGCAATTCCCTCGGTGCTATCAAACGACAATAAGTTGAAGGGGACCGGTCATTAAGTAACGTTTATTAAATGAAATTGAAAAATGATCAAGGTAATCAAACAATGATTTTAATCGAACGTATCACTCTTGTGTGCGAGATTGCATATTATAGCGCAATATCTAATGCGTAAATATTGACTGTTTCGAGTCAGAGTAGTCATCTGTCGGTCGTGTTTGTTGTTGGTCGATTGAAAAATAATAGAGATGACGAACGAATACGTTTTCTTTGTTTCGAATCGTCACTTATAAAGTTATGCAAACATGAGGTAAATATTGACCGCCGTTTTAAATTGATAAAACGTAAATCGTAAAACGGTTATGGCCGTTAGATCGAAATGGAATGAAATGTTACTTACGCGAATGTAAGCAATGACGAATGTCAACAAGTAGCCCCTTTCGCCATTCGTGGCACCGGCTGGCAGACCTCCATACTTTTTGGCTATTTGGTTGATTTGCTTTTCCTGTCGTTTCACATTTTCCTCGTCGCCTTCAAATACCAGCGTGGCTACGCACATTTTCTTCACATCAAATCCTTTGATTTTGGTCACATACGTTCGCTTCAATCCATCGATGATGCCATGGAAAAAGCCCGGTTCCGGTTTCAACGATTGCCCGAATATAAACTGATCGTTATCGATAAGCCGAATGCTGGCCGGCTGCAGTCGATGTTCGGCTATCTCTCTCAAACATTTGACACCATTTCCGAACATTGGAAATATCAGCGAACCGTACAGTTTCATCGCAGGCAGTTTTCTCACTTTAAGTACAACTTCGGTGACAACACCCAGGGTTCCTTCGCTGCCCATAATAATTTGATTGAAATCGGGACCGATGGATACACGAGGTGCCGAACAGTTTCGCTCCAATACGCCTTTGCATGTGACCATTTTGACACGTACCACCAAATCCTCAATGTTTCCGTAAACGTTTTTCTTCATGCCACTTGCGCGTGTCGCCACCCATCCGCCCAAAGTCGAAAATTCGTAACTATCCGGCTCATGACCCACAGTCAAACCGAGCTGTCTTAGCTCACGTTCCAAATCTTGACCGAATATTCCGCTCTCGAAGCAAACGACCATATTCTGCTTATCCAGCCACAGCATTCGGTTCATTTGTGATGTGTCAACCTGTCGATTTGTAACATTTTTCAATCTGAACTAAAACAACGGATTTTTCAATTGCACTCACAATCACGATCGACCGGCTTTCATTCTTGGGACATGTTATGGAACCAGAAACGGACGTTCCTCCTCCGAACGGTATAACCGTCACATTGTGTTCATGAGCCAATTTGACAATTTGCACAACGTCTGCATGACACCGTGGCCACAAAACCAAATCGGGAATGCGAGGAAATGTCCCTTCGCGTAGCGTATGAATATCGTAGAGTGTTTGTCCATGTGCCCGGATCAAACGATCTTCACCGGAATCCGAGTATAGAATGTTCAGGCTTTTGATTTTGTCAAAGAATTCACTACACACTATTGGGGCCGGATACGTGGACGGCATAGGTTGAGCTGGTTTTTTGTTGGCAAGATCGAGATTGAATGTGTCGATAACCCATTGCTTGAAGTAAGGCAGTTCAGTGTCACCAATTGGATATCTACGAAATATTTAACAGAAGGCAAATTGAAGATACTGGAAAAAGGAAATGTTTTGAGCAGTGAATACGAAACCTACCGATTTCCGACGAATTGTACAATTGCGTTGTCGTTGGTCAATTTTTCTTCTTTGCTTGTTACTGTAAACTTTGAGTCCTTGTAACCCCATCCATTCCATTTGAGCAACTGTTGCCTGTAACAAAATTAAAATGATAAAAATATAAAAGGTAGGATCACGCTTTCGGGAAAACAGTTGCTCATATTTTCCTAAGCTTTCCAACAATTTCCCCAAATTTTCTACATTTTTCCAAGTTTGCAAAAACTAAAAAAGGTAAAATCTAGGAAAATGCAAGAAAATGGGGGAAAATGTTTTCCCAAAAACAGTCCATTGTGTCCCTAAAGATTCAACTTCTCAAGTCTTGACAGTAGAGCAACAGGTTCCTAATTACCATCTCTGATCTATTGCTCTGAAAAATCGACGACACTAGAAACAACGACTTTCTGACGAAACAGCGAGTCCCTGAAAAAGAGGTGAAAAGTCGACGATTCTCCATGAACTTATCTTTTCTTCTTCTCACCTTTTTAACTTTTCGTACCAGGAATATTCCCTTTTACGAAATGTATAAAACGGCGATTTCCTTAAGGAAAGGTGAGTTTTTGAAGAATCGGCGACTACTCACCACTTCTTCACGAACTCGCCGTTTCTTCAGAAAATCGCCGTTTCTCGTGTCATCGATTTTTCATTGTAATATCTGATCTCTCTGGATATGTGTCGAATGTAACGTGTCAATGAAATTTATTATTTAATTTGTTGGAAGGTCTTCAGTACCGTTAAATTTTCTTAAAGCTGAAAAAAGGACATTTCACCAAAAAATTTCTCTAGTTTAGCAATGTGTCATAGGTTTCAAACAGCGGGCTCTTGGTATGTAATCTGACAAATTCGATCAAAATCGTAAAAAGCCTAAATAAATATAAAGAACCTATCGAAACTGATAAATAATATATTGACGAAGAACAGGTCACAAGGAAAATTCTTCCACACAATGCCCAAAATCTGTCCTGACTGTGATGATAGACAGCGTTTAGGTAATCGTAAAAGAAATGCAATGAACAAGAAAACTTACCTTTCTCTCGGCACCACACTCTCAATTTCTTTCGATGCTGTTTCATCGAGGATTTTGTCCGTATCCGGTGCGGTACTACTCGATGAGCATAAATTCGGTTTTGTTGATGCACTTGTTTCCATTTTTACTCTTGCGACATTTAACAATGGAAAAAATCTCGATCACAAAACTTGTCTCACTTTTGTCTCACTGCGCAAATTGTGGTATGTTCTTCGATCGATTGATAAAAGTGTTTTGATGTTGATTCAATACTATATGTAACTGTAAAAGTATGAAAGTGTCGTTATTAGTACCTGGATCCACCTAGACTATACATAATAGCTTAATGTTTAAAACCGCAAACGATCATTAAATACACAACGTGCTTCAGGTATACCAAACATTATCAATTAAACCAAACAGACTAATTAACAAAAGATTTTCGAATATTTGAATATTATACCGAACGGTTTCTGTTGTGGCGAGAAAATTGACTGAAAGAATTTGAAACATTTTTTTTTTCTTCGCGTAACGTGCGTGCATTATTTGGTGAAATCGATTGAATTTATGCGTGATGATGTATTGATGATGTATTGAGACGAGTAAATGCTATTGCTGCTAGCTTAAATTTGTTATATTTTTTTTTGTATCACATCTCTCACACCTTCTGAGACATTGCTGCATTATATCATTTTTTGGATTTGATTTTTATTTTCTTTGTAACCAAATATGTACACAATGTGTGATAATGTCGTCATAATTGTTGTTTACAATTTTTGGGAATACCTTCGATAATAACGTGAAGTAATTTCTTTTCGGAAGTGAAAATGTTTCACTTTTTATTAGGCAGGTGCGAAATATCGGGTCTAGTGCGTTTACTCATCAGTTTGTAAGACAACATGGGCTAACGAAATCCACGAAAAATGATATGCAGAAACCCTTTGCAGAGTTTGAAGACTAACTAACTGATAATGTTTCAATGGTTAGCTCTCAATGTGTAGATCAGCACTCAGCAGTGGAAAGATCTCGTATTTATTTATATATGTGGAATATTAGATCCTTCATAATACGAACGGTGATATAAGCACAATACGAGGACAATATCTCTTCGAGGGTAAGTTGACTAAACCTTACCAGTTTTGTACCTTTTTTTAAAGTAAAATCTCGAATAAAGTGAAGAGTGCAAGATTTAAGTAATTCTAAACTCAAGAAACAAGTTTTTATGCTTTTTATGACTAGAAATCATTTTCGAGGAATCTCTCGCGACGTAGAAGAAGTGAGTTTTTTGAGACCGTTTCATGTTTTTTATATAGAGAAATCAGTAACTCAAGTAAAACACAGAAACAGAAAATGTGTCGGTTCTCAAAATTTCGTGTGTGTAATCCAAAAAAAAAAATTTCTAATCGAATTCAAAATTGTCCTGAAATTCTTTAGCAAATGAAGGACATGCAAGCTTCGTACTAAGATCCGAGAGGAATGAGATAGAAATTAATGATGATCCTCGAAGGGACCATTTTTGACCAAGCGTTTGGAGTTTCGGTTCAAGGTTGGCAATTAATTGCTCAGAAGCAACCTTGTTGTTGTTCATCGGTTTTCGACCGAAAAATTCTGAAAATTCCAAATTATTCCGGAAGAAAACTCAGAAAGGTTTCCAAAAAGAATTCAGAATTTTTTCTCATTTTTTTCATAATTTTTATCAATTTTCAGAATTAAAGTTCCCTAAAATAGGCCTCGTCCCGTTAACCTGTCACATACGGCTATACATCTGTTATCGATAATGACGACAAAAATAATGACAAGCTCTGGGTAATATTGCCCGTTATAAAGCAAAATGCATGTTAAAAAATTGAAGTACAAGATTTGAAATCAACAAACTAAAAATACTTTGATCGATGGAAGTAGTAGACCCGATAATAATACTCGTCATATGCTTGACGTCTGTACAGGTTAAGAAGAATCTGTTTCATTGCTTGTCACTTGCAACTCATTTTGATGATGAAATCCCACTACATGCCAAAATGTTTGATATCAAACTCGTGACATGCATTAGCTAATTGAACAATTTAATTTGTAGTCTTCTGACTCAATTTGTCAGAAAGCATTTTAATATCACAAAAGTTATGCGTCTAACGTGTTTTGTGTTGAGGCAGTAATTTCCCGGTACATACAATAAAAATTACTTGTGCATTCAACAACAAATTGAAAACACAATTCATTAAGATATGACCGCGCGCGTCCGTACTACACATAACAATACTATAAACTCGATGTGTCAGTGCACTATCAAATTGCTTAAATTTTATATTTCCTGCAATAAAAAAAATTTGCGGGAACAGTGTGCTAAACATGGCTAAACATCACTTGAGTAAATAATGGTAAAACATTTTGTTTCTTCTTCCTACTTTTTTTTAACGAAAAAATACTAAATTGTCTCCAGGAAACGTGTCTCTTGATTACGAGCGGTTTTTCTCGTTTCAAGTCCCCGTTCTAATCAGAGTAAACAAACACTTCAATTAACACTTCCAATTTTATAATGACCTCACGTTATCGACTCCACACATTTTTGTTTTTGAAACGAAAAGTTAGAATTTTTGTGTTAGAATTTACAAAGTACATGAATAAATTCGATCGATTGCAACAATTTTATAATGATAGTCCGTGTAACATCCTCACCATTTACCACGATATGAATAATAAATCGAAAGAAATTATCATGAATCCGTTTCAATGAACGGAACGCGGGGATGTATTGATTTTATTTTTAAGTATAACGTGCGATTCACTTCTCATTTCACTAGCACTTGAAACGACACACTCCTAATGTCGCATGTAAGCTCAATTGTATGGCTTAGAATTTTCAACCATGCCCCTTCCTTTCTCTCCATTCAAATATTATTCGGTTGAAATTTTTATCTATCTCTATTATATCATCGTATCATCGCTCACTGATTTTTTTTTTTGTTCGTAGACAAGTGTAAATAAAAATGTGTGTAACGTTTTGCTCTCTTTTTTATGTACTTTTCCTTCACGAAAAGAGTACCGTTCTGTATTCGAGTACCGAAATAGAGTACTTTTCGTCATTAGAATGGAAACGTTTTTTTTGGTACCAGTGTTGAAATGGTTGAAATTGCCTATTTTGCATGTTAATTTCAACATTATTGGTGAAAAAATATTCCTTTCTACACTACTTTCGTTCTGAAACGAAAAGCGAAATTTGCTTTCTTTTTGTAACCCAATTACAAAAAAAAATGTATTTGACACTTGCGACAAATTTGTGTTTTTCGAACATGCATCAACTAACCAAAAATGTAACACCGCTAAGTACTAGGTAACAGCCACAAATTGTGTTAATTGAACTGTTTCCGAAATAAGAAAACAAAATTCAAACGAACCAAAATCGTTGAATTCCGATACGATCAAAGTGCAAGTGATTTAAGCCCCGGGATTTAACACCAGAAATGAAGAGGTTGAAATCGTTTTATTTTTATCAAAATTTCTGAGTGACAAGAAAGTTGATAAGAAAGATAAGTCGATGGTAATTAAGTGGTAAGGTGGACGAATGTGGAATTTTTGTATACTTGAAGTTCAATTGACACACCTCTGAATGTAGGTCATATCAATCTTATATCAAAGTTTCGGTAAATATATGAATTCTGTGAATTTGGTTGTAAGTAACGGGAGTAACTCGAAAGAAATTCAGGAGATTCTTCAGGCTTTCTTCAACGTTTAAATCCATACATGAAAATTGTATGACGACTTTGCGTTATTCCGTTGCACAGAAGAAAATATTTTTTTCCCTTTCGATTTCAAAGTGACCCTACCACCTGATGTACAGGTGCTTGAAGCTGTATGCATGTATCACCGATATGAGTTGTGATCAGACGAAGGAGAGGAGAGAAGGAGAAAGATATCAGAAATAGGCAAGAGCTAATGAAGTACAAGATTTTGTTTCTTCAATCTGTTGAAAATGTTCACTTAGATCGAACGAATCACGAACTGAAGTAAAATGTTATTGAGTCAAATAATCATTTGTATTACACTGACGGAATTTTGAAAACCGACACATTTTCTGTTCTGTGTTTTACTGGTTTTTTGTGTGAATTTTGCATATATTTTCATATCGAGAAATCAAAAACTCAAATTAAACACAGAAAGAGAAAATGTGTCGGTTCTCAAAATACCGCGAGTGTAATATCAAAATAAACTTAAAATTTTAAGCCACTCCAGCCTATCTGCGTTCAGATCTTTGTTTTTTTTTTCGGTGATAAATCACTTCTCAGTATGAGTCATCGTCTTCCGCTGAAGTAATCTACTAGAATAGTAGAATAAGTAGTTGGTTGGTACATACAATTCTCATTTTTTTTCCAAAATCTATTACATGGCAATGATCGAGTGCAAATTGTAGCTGCTATTCAAATTGAAAAAGTATCTCTTCGGTCTATCTCTATACTCAACTGTTTGTACAATGACACATTCTTCTTATCCAATTTGCATTGCACAGTCAAAATATTTTTATTACATTAGCATTTATTAGCACGACTTAGAGTGCATATTATATAAGAAACACAAACAGAACGAAAGGTCAAGTCGAATGGCTTTCTCGGGATAGTGCATCACGTAATATTTTCGTCGAAAATTATAAATATTTCGATAGTATGCATGTAGCACACAGTATTTTCCGTCGAGAAAATTTGTTGCATTCTAAAACTGTTTGATCATAAATGACAAACGTCGACTAGGGTAGCGAACGATTCGGATGTATGCCAACAATTAACCTGTTACAGCTATCATCTGATATCGATTACGACTGTAGGAATAAACGCCAAACTCTGACTGAAGTAATCTTGAAAATACTTAGATAAAATAAAGTAATAGATTTGATTGTAAAACTGCTATATGCAGCCGTCTGTGAAAGGTTAACGATAGAAAATTACTATTACATAACAAGGGATAAAAATTGACTCATTTCAGCTTAATCCCGAACGTTCATGAAATTCGACGAAAAGAATGATTTTCGACCCACAAGAACATTTCGTGCCACCTGGACATTAGGTAAAACGGCGCTCGAAAAAATAAACAATAAAGGGCACTGTCGGCCAGTCCGGACTTGCTGATATGTTACAAACCTAGTTTAACTATTTACATGACAATTAACTTGAGTAATATCAGGAGGAGGGTAAAGACCTCCCCGAAATCTTTGGACAGAATTTTAAGATCAACATTTTTGCGTGACGTTGAGGACAGATTGTGATTTTTTTTAAAAGTTGATAAGGATTTTCCGCAGCGATCTACTCTAACTCTATGCATTAAATATAAATAAAACTGTGTTGTTATAATAGATAGCAACTCAAATAAGACAATAGATTTAGATCGGTGGCGCCATTCATTCTATTCTAAATAATGGGGCTGATGACCGCACCATCCATTAATTTTTAAATATATTTGTTGAAAGACCGATATAGAAGTATATTCCCCTATCATTCATATTTTTACACATTTGAATATGAATAAACAATCCAAATAATTTCCTCACACCGCACCATCTCAAAAAATTGGATAGTACGTCGAATACTCGAACGAAGATCGGATCATTAGGTAAAAGCTCGGAAAGGTTTTTAAAACTTTGTCGAAAAGAATCGTTTCAATTTCGTAAAAAAATCGTTACAAAATTTCGTGTGGAGAACCCATTGACTCAATTGAATTGATGTTAGTCACGTTTTACTCTTCGATGTCATCAAAAGATAATTAAGTTAGGATGTATGCTCTACCTACTTTCAAACAGCACCAACACGAGCACAAACCTCGTTAAACGAAAGGGTGGACCGAGTACCGTTCTTGTGCTGAAATTTTGGATACCAACTGTCATAACCAATGTTTCACGCTTTCTTCGTTCTGTTCTGATATTTGAATGATTTGGACGAGGGACCTTTAAGTTGGTACTTAAAAAAATCATAAAATCGATCACCTGAACAATTTACTTTACAAGAAATATTGCAGATTCCAATCAGAAATTACCGGTGATTTCCAATGATACATACAAAATAGAAGGGATTCCTTCTCTTGTAGGCGTATCCATCAACCCAAGCCTATAATCAGCCAGAACCTTACACGTTTATATAAACTAAAGGATATTTGGCTAGCTAAAGTAGAATTCCACGAAACAACACAAAATAGGTATAAACCATTTATTTTGACACCCCTGTGGTAATTCCTCAATCCTCAATGTTAATATTCGACACTTTTAATCAATAATTCTAATAAGAAGTGAAATGAAACATTTACCAAAAACAATTTTTAACGGGATATCTCGCACTAAATTCCGCTTGATTATAAACACTTGACGGTAAAAAATGAAATTCAATCGATTTAAAAAAATGTTGTCGTCAATTGACAATTTATTTAATTTAGCTTTCCACTCACAAAACCGATAATGTCAAACTTATGGAAATTATGTCACGCGACGCCGACTGGTTCGGAAAATTCGATGGAAAATACAGGTCGACGTCGGCGTGCGTCATTCATTTTGGCGACAGATGACGCTGCTGGGCGTATTGTGTCAAAATGGTATTTTTAACGCTCATCGAACGCACTCTTTGTTCAAATATTCAAACACCAGAAACGTCATCGCATCTCTCCTCTCTCTTGATGTCAGTCATAGCAATCACGTAAACGCAAAACAAAACAATTTTTTTTTTCAACTTTGTAAATTAAAAGAAGAAATAATGCCAAAAGTTCGTAGAAGTCGTAAGCCACCTCCGGATGGATGGGAATTGATTGAACCGACGTTGGAGGAGTTGGAGCAAAAAATGAGAGAAGGTATGTTGACTTGACGCAATTGAAAATAAATTTTTGTTTTTCTTAACAACGGAGTCCTATGTGCTTCTGATATTGACGTGAGTCCTATACCAAAAACTGTGAAGTCAATTCCTTGCATCGAAAGACAAATAAGACAGACTCATTTGTCTAAATCGGGAATCGGTAGTCACTATGCATATCGATGTGCGATTGTGCTTCTCGCTTTAGGTCAACAGGACGAGTGCATTTATCCCACCTGTCAGCTTTTCGTGAGCGTCAATCTATGATTGATTTGATAAACCTATAGATATAGAATAAACTGGAGTGTCGTCAGTAGTCCATTTATTGTAAACGTTTGATTTTCGAAATTAATTGCGTCGCGGATTTTCGAAAACCACCGAAAGTTTGTTGAACGAGGTCATTCTGACAGCGTGATGTTCGAGTTTTTGATACTATTGTAATCGAGGACTGATTTAAAGAACAGTTACGCAATGTCGTGGCGTTACGGCAATATCTCTCTATTTTCGAATCGGTTTTCGAAATACTGCGTATGTAGAGCTAATTATCACAAAGGTGGTATAATGAAGCGAGAAATGGAAAAGACTCCTTCAGAAAAGCTCAATATTCACAACAAACAGATTATGTGAAGGCTTCACAGTTCCAGTGGAACATGCTCGTACGATAGTCTCTAGCATTTTACTAGACGTTCAACACACTCAATTACCAATATTGTTATCGACAATTTTACTTTCCAGCCGAAACCGATCCTCACGAAGGCAAACGCATCAACGAATCATTGTGGCCCGTCTTCAAAATTCACCATCAAAAGTCCCGTTACATTTACGACCTTTTCTTCCGCCGAAAGGCCATCAGCCGTGATCTGTACGATTATTGTGTTCGCGAGAAAATTGCCGATGCCAATTTGATAGCCAAATGGAAAAAGTCCGGCTACGAGAATCTGTGCTGTCTGCGTTGCATTCAGACGCGAGACACGAATTTCGGTACGAATTGCATCTGCCGTGTGCCGAAGGCGAAATTGGAAGAGGGTCGAGTGGTTGAATGTGTGCACTGTGGCTGTCGTGGCTGCTCGGGGTAGATAGATTTTAGGGTTTTCAAAGGTTTGTTTGTTGTATTATCGGGACCTAGAAGATAATAAAATGAAAAAAGAAGATTTTCTTTGTGTAAATTCGTATTTGTTATTGTGATGGCGTTGGGGGAGCATGATCAATAATCGCATTATCAGTTTCCCAGATCCGCACTCTTTTAACATGACATAAGGCTATGGTGTCTTAGCTTCAAGTGATACTGAATTTGCAGAATTCACAAATCTACGCTTGCTACGCATTTGTAGAAACCGTCTGCATCTCTTTCTTTCATATCCACCAGCAAAATTTGTTCTACAATTTGATGACCGAAATTGAAGTCTTTGAATTGGTCGAAAATGTGTGCCGCATCAAATGAATTTACCCTCTTTGGTCGCACATACTTCACGTTCATCACAGTCATATGGAGTTTCACAGCATCTTCATTACTTTCACGTTTTCCAAGCCCTGAAAAATTTGTTCCATCATGTATTGAACAGAATGAGAGAATGAAGAGCTCCACCTGATTCAACGAAGGATTTCGTGATGGCATTGGCGATTTGCTGCAGAGATTCCGATTCGATCTGTGCGTAAACTACTTTGGCTTTAGTAGGCTTTCCTTTCATCAATTCAAGACCTTGTGCCGTGAACTCGACTTTTCCATATTTGTCTTTGATTGGCCTGCAAAATGACAAAAGTTCTATTTCGCTCGGATCTCGTTGCAACTTGTTTCGGTCGTAATTGAATCCAAATCGAACCTTATCATCTTTTCAACACAGTCAGTCAAAATATGTTGAGCTTTTGAACGGCTTTCATCATCGTTGAGTCTCATTACACCAAATGTGATGTGCAATTTTTCTGGCTTCATAAACGACCGTTTGTGTGTTTCTGTCGTTTTATCGAATTTTGATATTTCCTCCTGCAAACGGAATCATTTATCCATCGAATCGAAATCGTAATGATTGACCCAACCTTGAATTTCGAATAATTCAATTTGATTGAATTATCAGTGATTCTGATGCATGTAAAGTGAGTGGGCTGAGAGTTATCATTTCCACCACCGATCGTTTTGATTCGCTGACGAGCTGCATCAACATTACTCTGCGTTGATCCTCTGATTTCAACCGATCTTTTGATTGTGCCATTTATTTTGGTTTTCGAGCATCTTAGAGTAGTCTTAGTGTCGTCTTGAATACATTTCATTAACGATTCTTTCTCAGCATTCAGTGCCCGATGCGTGGATCTAATTTTATGAAGAAGAAAAGTTATTGATAGAGCAGGTGGAATCTATACCAGCTTGATGTTCACTTTGCAACAGAAATCAATGTCCGATATTCATTCGGAGACACTTCAATAATTACATCTTCCTGAATAACATCCATATTTGTCTGCAAACAGTCATTTATGTTTTTTTGTAGACTTGTTCAGCCCAAGATTCTCATATGTTTTGTAAACAAGTTTGACATTTCATTCGGCTTAAGTACGGATTCAACGAACTCAAAAATGTCGACTCGTAAGTATTAAGGGTATGTATGTAAGTCGCTGAATTTTTAGTGGTATCGCATTGTGGCTGTTTTTTCCCACTAGTCAAAGCAATAAGTTTCCAATCAATTTCCACATTATCTGCAGAATATTCAGAACATTACATAGTGTTACACTACCCGATTACGAAAAACATTTTTTTTTAAATTGGAGTGAAAACATCCTTAGAGGATCGTCGATCTTAGCGCATTTTTAAAACTTTAGAAGGCTTTCATTACATTTTCAAAGATAACATATTTTCAATTTTTTCGATAAAAAGAAGAAAATCCAAGTGACCAAGGATTTTACAGTAGCATAAAAAGTTGGAAATTTCATTGCGAGGGTGTTGCGTGTGGGCAGAGCGTAGCGAGCTAAAGCAACATTTTTCACAACAAAGTCTCCCGTAGTTTCAGATGAGGTGAGAAAATAACTAATTTCTCGACTGCGCAGCGTTGTGAAATAGAATTTTTCTCATGTGAACTGTCACTTCGTTTTTGTTTTGAAAATTGTTTGTAAGAATTATTTTTTTCGTTTTGTAGAGAAAAAGGCCAATCACACCACGCACACATGTCACACCACGCACACATGAAAAACTTAGCGTTTAGTGGAAATTTCTTTTTTTTCTCCCATCGGAAAATAAATAACTATTTAGGCATTTGATGTGTGACCAGGAACTATTTTCGTTTTCCCATATTATCTCAAGTTTTTGTAAAATCGAATATGCTCTTGGCACCAGGTGCCAATAGTCTCTTTACTGTGGCTAATGGCACCGGGTGAATAAAGACTATTGGCACCCGGTTCCATTAGCCACAGTATTATAAAGTATAGTTTCCACTTAAAAAGAGCACTCCGTTTAGCCTCCGTTTACATGACAGTTGTAAAATAGAACAAAGGAACTGTCACGTAAACGGACTAAAAAATTGAAATAAATTCAATTTCCACTCCGTTTGCGTGACAGTTCTTTTGTTCTATTTTACAACTGTCATGTAGACGGAGGCTAAACGGAGTGCTCTTTTTAAGTGGAAACTATACTTAAAGAGAATATTGGCACTCAATATAAAAAGTAGATTGGAAACATAGGAAAAAATTAAAATTTGAATAACTTCGAAAAGTAAAGGTGTTTTGTACACAATCATAGGGAATTCATCCTTTTACGAAATGGAACGTAAATGCATTATCCTAGGGAATTCGTTATTTTACGAAATGTAACGCAAAGACGGATTTTTCGATCCTTTTACGAAATGTAACGTAAAGGCGTTTCGTAGAATACTGGAAAATTCATTTATTTTCGAAATGTAACGCAAAGGCGGTCCTAAGGAATTCATCTTTTTTACGAAATATGTAACGTGAAGGCGTTTTTTTTTTGATCCTAGGAAATTCATTCTTTTAGGAAATGTCACGTAAAGTCGGATTGTATGACCTTAGGGAATGCATCATTTTACGAAATTTAACTTAAAGGTTACATTTCGTAAAAGAAGCTCTCTAGGATTCTACCGAACACATTTACATAACATTTCGTAAAAAGATGAATTCCCCAGTATTCTACAACACACATTTACGTTACATTTCGTAAAAGGATGAACTCACTCTGACATTTTTGGAAACCTCCGGTTTTTTTTAACCTCCGAAATTTTTCTGGAGCGGCAAAATTAAGTTGTCGTAGTTTCAAATCTCCGAAATTAGAAAATATCCACCCTTTGATTTAGAATTTCGGATATTTCGCAAAATTTCGAAGTTTCTCGCTCATCGTTTCTCCACTGATATTTATTAACAGACCTATTCTAAGTGTTTTTTCCCATTTTTCTATGGGTTTCAAAATTTATATATTTCTCGTTGTGCCAATAGTCTCTTTTTAATACTGTGGCTAATAGCAACAGGTGCCAATAGTCTATTTATAATACTGTGGCTAATGGCACCGGGTGTGATTAGCCTAAGTATTATAAAGAATAGTTCCCAAGTTTTATTATTGAAAAATGTACGAAAGCTCAGAAAAAAGTTTTCTGACATCTTATCATTATTATAGTTCTTATTTTCAACCCCGTCACATATATAGAGGCATTTGTTGTCTTGCGGTCAGTAAATGACATATTACCGTCTCGCTCAAAACAAATTTTTTGCATTTTCTGGCCGCAAGACATTACCATTATTGTCTTGCTGGGAAATTTTCTGTTTCGACCTTCCCACAGGCCGCAACAAAAAATTTTCCAGCAAGACAGTAATGTACTATTATCATCAAGTTGCATACGTAACGTTCAAACATTATATGAAGATCTCTCTTTTTATAATTTAAAGACTCAAGGTTGCCTATCGGGAATGTATGTATACTTATGTACATTCTGCCACACCAAATTTAAAACGTTTACACGAATGTAAGGGACTACTAAAACTGTGTAAGAGTACAATATGAAAAACCCTTGTTTCTTGTTAACATTATCCCTTTTTTTGTTGTATTTTTTACCGTAAATAGCGGACAATTTAGACAATTCATCTGATTAGCTCAAGGTATAATCCGTTTTGTAGCAATTTAACTCAAATTAATTTCGTGCTGAGGCATAATACCGCATTCATAATTATTTTTATTTTGTTCAAATCAAATACGCAAACACGCACCGTTTTTTTTTTTTTTTTGGTAAAAGCAGTTTAGTGCGAGATAAAAGAATTTGTCAAAACCTTTTAGAATTACAAGATTGGAAAGGAAGATATTCAAAATAAAAAAGATTCGCAGTGCAAATAGCAAATGTGAAGTGTAATTACGAATGCGGGGATGTATTACTACTGAACAAACAAAAGTCGACGAGAAATTTTCAGAAAAGCACCAGCTCACAAAGCCAGAAGAAGTTCTCTGTCGAGTACGTATACACACCGGTAGTAGTTGTTAGGTTTTTTTTCTATATTTTATTCATTCCACTCACTTGGTTTGTACAAAGAGATTGGAAAATAAAGAGGGCACTCAAAGACTTTCTACTTTCATTGAAAAATGTAAAGAAAACGAAGCTGCAAAGCAAATTTTTTTTTTTACCATAAAGGAATGACGATGATGAATGGGGCGTGAAACTATTTGCTCAAGAATTAAAGTAAGACAATTTCGAGAGATGTATCCTCTTGATGTAACATAGATTTTCTGTTAATAATTTTTAAAGTGCTCAAAGGAAGAAGAGTCATTTTATTTTATGGCTGTTTGTGCATCGTACACTTCAGTATTTAAGCACAATGAAATTGCGCGTGTAGCCACGTTATTGTATGGGCCTACAAGTACAGTGTCTGTAAAAATGGAACAATTTTATTCGCTGACACTCTTGGTTGTATTACGTTTAGGTGTGGTACCAATTAATAAGTACATATTTACCAAGCCCTTACTTAGCTTGTATTGTTGTTGAATTTGTTTAATCAAATTAATATTCTCTCTCGATTGAGACATTGCCTAACATCGTTGATACCAATAACGAGTAGCAACCAACGAGTGATCTCATTAAAAATTCTTTAAAAACTTGTAGGAGGAACAATTGTATCAAAAGGAAAGTGTGCCACACAAATTCCTGTAACCACTTTTTTTTGACTCGCTATTTCTTTAACTCCCAAAATTGTTCTAATTAAATGTCGTGTCGTGTCTAGTATCGTGCTTCGATGTAAAATCAACTCACCACAAATTAAACTAGGGCACCGTGTCAATTGATCACAAAAAAGCATCATCTTCTCATATTATGCATATCGCTGTTGCCATTATCGCAAAAATCCACTGAACTGTTATGCAAATTTTACAGCCTTGGTCCAAATGCTTTTGTGGCTTTGTGGCCTTTGTCAAGGTAAATATATGTGCTATATTTACTATATTTACCTTGGCTTTTGTGACCATTTAGAGAGCGACGTGTGGACCAAGGTAAATATATAGGCGGAGGTAATGTCATTCAGACGCGCGGCCTAGCACAACAGTTCGATGCTAATGACACCTTTTTTGAAAAAATGGTTGACTATGATTGTGTTTCACAAAATGTTGTGCCTATTACAAAACAGATGTCCCAGGTTTCTAAGCAATTTTGTGATTGTAAGGAAAGGGAGAGATGGCGTTTATAAGGAACTTTCGTGCCACTGCACATCTGATTCGTTTTTTTTTTTGGCATTACCTCCGCCCATATACATATGTACCTTGGTATGGGTATTGTGTCAAAAATGTCATTAGAACAAAAGAATTGTGGTTATTTTGACACTATACGTCGTACATATGAGGCCGAACGCTATTTTATCTGCCAAGAACAGATATATCGAGATAAACCAATTTGCCATAGAGGGCATAACATCGACATTATCGTTCTAGACAGATAATAAATATTATGCACCTCTGTCGAAAATTTTTATTTCGACGAGTTGATGATTGTGTTTCCGAGTCTTACCACACAAAAACATGTAAAATAATTAATCTAATACTTCAAAAAATGTTACAACAGCTTTCTTGGTGTGGCCCAAAACACCATATACACTTGTATGTTATTTACTCGCACTGTACACGCATACATGTAGCGAAATTTGGAAGTTTTTGACGTATGACATTCGAGTTTTAATGCTATAAGCATAAGCAGTGCTATGACCTGTTTTATTGTAAGCAAGCACGTAATCTAGAATTTATTCCGCGTTTAATATAATTGAGTGACATATCAAGTCGTACGGGTCTTCACAGTCTTCCAATTCCTTTTTTTTAAATACAACTGTCTTCTCCTGGACCAGCTTACAGAGCCATCTTCATGATCTTAGCAGAACGTGCAGAAACAGAATGTAAATAATTTGAGTACCATAAGCTATGTGGTGTTATTGGTATTATTACACATTTTGTGTTAAAGGAATTCAACCTAACGAAAAGAAAATGTGTAAGTATGTATACTAGTCGGTCGAAGTGTCACACAGTTGTCATACGGTAAATGTCACTTGCTGGGGGGTATGCCACTTTGAACGAACTGCAAAAAAACCGATAAAACGCAGATTTTCTCCGATTAAATTAATTAATTTTATTTAAAAAAAAAATCTGAGGCGAATAGAACAATTTCTACGATCCAATTATATTTCAAAAATCTACATTTACATTTAAAATGTTTGTCGATTTATTTGACTAGGTTTTCGGAAGATAATCAAAATTATTCTACTCGTCCCAAAGTTTTTTTTTTATAAAAAGAATCAAATTTTAATTAATTAATTTGGACACTAATTATGACACAGTAATTTACCAGCCGCTGCCGGTTCGAAAACATTTCGATACATTTGTGGTATTGTCGGTAATGGACTGAAAGGTATTACCGGTATTATACAGTTTGTACATGAAATTTCAACCTAACAAAAACAAAAAATCTACTAGTCGTTATACCAGAAAATTGCGTTTGAAGTTTAGATATTATGCATTCGAACTTGCGTTCGAACTTAGTAGTCAATGATGGCGGCCGAAATTTTCTGTGATATTTTACTTAACATAAATTCGGGCCGACTTATATAAAAAAAAGTAGTAATAAAACCATATTTGGTGCAATATTCGATAAGACTGTATTACGTGGGTGCGAATAAAGTAAAGTGCATAATTTTTACCGGTAAATGGAAATTTTATTTGTGGAAAAATGTAGGCGTAAATGGGGCGAAAAAGTCGATACAAAAATATATCATTTTGATATAATTTTTTTCTTCTCTCCTGCTCAGCCTATATATCATGTCGATTTAACACTTTTTCGTTCGCATTTGATTTTCAACAACAAAATTTGCAAATAATATGAAAAAAATACGAAAATGTTATACCAAACCAGTCATGGGTATTATTTACGTTTTTGAATCAAATTAAATTTTAGTGAAAAAAATTCTTTTTTGAATAAAAATGTTAACCAGTAGGATACCCTCTCATACAGAATTCATATAAGAACACAGTTTTACTAAAAACTTTTTTATTGGAACTCCATTTCCCAATACTACCAGTTAACTGTTGGTTTAGTTCCATTTTATGCGTACCTAAATGCATTTTTAGTGGCCCACATTTAACGATTACTTCATAGGTTACACATTCAAATGATCCGTTTTATTACCGAATATTATATTTTCAGTGTCGAAAAACGGGTATGTGCCACTTTTCTTAAATGTGACCTAAAAAGAAAATTTTAACTGGTCTTGCTCTCCGAATTCTTGTCAAACATAATGCTTGTGTCACTTTTATCTGCAAACTTATCGGTGCATTATTTATTCTCTATGGTCAATTTATACATGGCATTGTTATTATTTTCCACAACGCATCGGAAAATTTAATCAATTTTCCTTTGGTGCTTCTCTTTCGGGGACAAAAATTAATTAAATTCTTTTGGATAATGTAACATCGGTCCCATCATTATTATAATCCATATTCCAGGAGATATCTCATCAGTACGGTGGACATGACAATAGGAAAAATGGAATATTATTCTTTCGATTTCCAATAAAGTTATGAAGAAATTTCCGTATAAATGAATACAAATAGGAAAAAAAGAGAAAAAGTTGGAACGTAAATACATCTACGTTTCGGGGGGATATATCTATACACGGGAATGGGGAAACAATTTATATATAGGGCAATGAGGGCAATTGAAAAGAAATGTTCTTTGTTGTGTATTCTAATCTAACTTATTACAATTATCGATTTAATGTGTGTGCACATATAGTAGGAGTTATACTAGCCAAAAAGCGGATGAAAAAAAAACAAACGAAGAAAAATGTATGCCACACACATCATTATGCTTTGAAAGTTGGGATAATTAAATGGATATTTTGTTATCGATTTCAAATGATTTGTGTAGAATGTTTTTACAAAACATCACAACGGACCTTAGGGTTTCGTCTGCATATTAACCTTTATATTTAACCTCTCATAGAAGCAAAATATATCAGTAGTTTTACTGTAGGATCTATTACTTCATTTGATCCAAGTATTTTCAAAAGATTGATTTCAAATCTTCTACTTCATTTCTTGAACATTTTATAGCAGTAGTGAGAGCGTGACGATTATTACTGCAGTTGTTATCGGTAACGGATGATAACCGTTTCTTTCGAATATTACCTACAGCAGTAGTTTGACTTAAATAGTGTGAATCATTCCAATAGGTCTTCTGAAGATAATCCATGACCGAAGTATTCTAAATTTTAACAGATTTATATGACCTATTACAAACGAATGACAACCGACATTACTGGTGCCCTATTTACATCACACAATTAACCAATTTTCCTACGAAATTTCGTATTTTTGTGTACAAAATGACGACATGTAGCAGGGGGATCAATGACTTCTATAAATGTTTAAGATATGGCCACTGTAGACTTCCCAACTAAGGGGTCCTTAATAAATATCGTCCGCAGTGAATATTTTTGTGAAATTGATTTTCTAAATTTGCTAAGATTGCCAAAATTTGCCAGCATTTTGCAGACCTTGGCAAATATTGAAAAAAAAAAATCAGCACCTACTCCTTTCCTATCCGAAGACTTTTTGAATATTCGCATAAAATTTCCTTTTCATTCTAATCTTCTTTTGAATTTCATTTTTCTAAATTTCAATCTTAATTTCACCACCAGCGAACTTTCATCTTTCCTATACGTTCTCATTTCAATTCGTCAGACTTCCAGTCTTACCCATTAATAAATAAAGCGAAATAATGAAAGTTATTTTGTGGTAGCGGCCGTTCACTGGTTCACTTTTGGTCTTTTGATGATAAAATTATGAGAATAAATATCTCACTCAATAGGTCATTGAACACTGCAATATAATATAAATTGTGGCCGGGAAATTATGAGTAAAGTTTGTAGCTTAATTAATTTCACAAAAGTTTCGTTGCAACTTTTCGCAGCAACAATTCTTCTTCAAATTGCAGGCAAGAGTTTTTAGTTACCATCCTCGGTGTACGGAACAGAAACACGACTCCTCGTGTACAAAGTGTACAAAAAAAATAACGTAGGGTGACCATGTTCTTCCAAAAATCATCGCATATAAAATTTCCAGCTTTATTTGAACGGATTTTTTTCCGTTGATATTTCACCCACATAAAAAAAAGTTTCATTTTCTATTTAAATTTGTGCGGATTAAGTAGCAGGGAATATGTGTGCCATATTTGAAAATGACTTTCCATGTTTATAAGCCCCATATATAATATTCGCTGTGCAAACACTAGAAAACTTTAATATCAAAGAAAATCCATTCAATTTCAACTTGAAATTAGAAAAGTGGCAGCCAACGTATTATCCGAACATAATATTCCCACTTCTCTTTCCACCACAAAAATGTTATTAAATTTAGAGAAAATAATAAAAAGAAAAATGAAAAAAGAACTGAGACGAATTTTCCATACATATAAAAGAAACCGTTACATAAAGTGGCGGCACCCATCATGACCATTAAGAGCAAATCAGACACAAAACTATTTCTTGGAAAGAAAAAAAAAACGAAAAATTAACTTATCTGGGCACTTTTGTTGTAAACATATCAAACAACCCCACGCCTTTTGCTGTAACTTCATTTCTCTTCATTTTGATGGACAATTTCTGTTTGGATAATGTATACCGAGCTGTGGCGCATACAAAATGTGATATATAAAAAAAATATTGCAATATGGGGTTTGTGGGACGGGAGAGGTGAATAGTCTCATAAGACATGGAATAAAGTTTGAAATGAGCTACGATAACACAAAAAAAAGATGAAGATGACGAAGAAGTAGATGAATAAAAACTGAGATAGTGGCATGAATTGTGACCTTGAAATCGCTTCAATTTTTTAGTCATTGCGAATTGCAATTTGCGATTGATTTCGATAAAGAAAAGAAGAAGAAAAACTGTTTGCGACAGAGAACTAAGTAAATGTGGTCGATGACACCCCCCATTGTGTTTCCAATCCAATTTACAATTACTTTGTTTTATTGGTAACTCATCATGCTACTTGTTCACACAATGCATCGACGATTGTCGGAAGAACCAATATATAAGTTTGACGACTCTGAAAACAGTTTTCGATTTGCGATTTGTTTAAAACCAGTCGTAGTAATATGTGTTACTTATTGAGAACTAACAACACCGTCACTTCGGGTAAGCTAAGGGTGAAACAACGAGTAGTCTCCAAAATTTCAATTGGGCAAAGAAGGTTTACTAAACAAGGTTTCGGATAGATACCATAGAAACCTTTTACGAGGAAAAAACACGATTTAATCATTCAATCTATTACTTCGTTTGTTAAACGTTTCACCTATTGATAAATATGCAAAAAATATTTTACTTAATTAGTTTAAAAATATATTTTGCCATGTAACAGAAGCTCATCGCTTATATTTTGGCGTCTTTGTCGGCGAGAGTTGTTTATCCTGATACTAGAAACACCGTTCGATAATTTTATTGTTCCTTTATTGCTCCACTGCTATAGTTTAATAGGATAGGATAGCTGCATCTTAGGAAAAAGTAGGAAAGAAACCCATCTTATGACCGTAATTAAAGAAGTCATGGGCTCTGGGACTTCTCAATTTCATCTTTGGCGAATAATAGTCAAAGCCCTTGTGCCAGAAAAAATTGCTCCGTTCGCCAAAATTGTACAGTGAACGACATCTCAAATGTCTCACTGTCATTTTTTTCAGAGAATGTCATTGTGAATTTGCAATGACACAATAAAATTCTCAGAAAAATTTGACAGTGCGACATTTGAGATGTCGTTCACTGTAATAAAAACGTTTTCCACACCTTTTCATTCCCAATCATGTTTGATAACGTAGAGCGAGCAGATTGAAATAAGGGACCCGACTATAACTACTGTCAATATTGATCTCCAAATTCTCGAAAGAATTAATTTTCGATTTTTGGGTAAGAAAGAAATTGACAGAGAAATTTTAAAATTCATCCAAACATTTAATTCCGATATTTTGGTCTGGTTCTCTACCGAAAGATGAAAAATCTGCTTCTAATCCATCCACATCACTACACACACAAGCAACATTTTCAACCCGAGCATAAGGTCAAATTTGCAAGATGTTGCTACAGAAAAACCTCTGACCACATTTGCCGAGAGAGTGTGAATTATTAAAGAAAATACTGAAATGAAAAACGGCAAAACTTTTGCTTGACTCGGAAATATAATGTTCTTTTCCCATCTTCGGATTTAAACTTTTCAATTGCAAAAGGAAACGAAATTGATTTTGTGCTTGCAAATGTCTTTCAACAAAATTTTATGGTTCATGCATATTACCAGCCAAAAAAAAAACATCCAACCGAACAACGAAAATGCATATAACGTCATCTCACACGTAATAGTTTTCCTTTCTGATCAAAGTTAAATAACAAAATTCGGTCACACTACTGCAGTATGACTGCCACTACCGATATTATATGTGTTTAGAGGCCCAATTCATATATTATGAACATTGCAGCGCCCATAATATAATATATTTTTGTGTTGATAGAAAACCGCATAATAATTTTTGCTAAATTATAATAATATGGTAACCCTGACTGGTTTGATAACATTTTCGTTTTCCACATGCGCACCAATTTGCAGATATTTGTGTAGAAGAGAAGCAGCAGCAGCAGAATATTATAGAACAAAAAAAAATCAACAACACACACTCTCTCTCTCGCAGTTTGTGTACTATGTGTATGGTGTACAAAATATAGTCAGCAAGAAAAAAAACCTTTAAGTTCGCAACCGTCGTCGGGTCGGTTCATAGAATGCGACAACCAGCAGTTTATGTTTAGTACGTCGTCGTTTGTGCATTGTTGTTGCCAAGGTGCATCTGTGTGCATCTGTGTGTTCGTCCAATCGCATTCAAAATAAATAAATAAAAAAAAAACTTATTTAAATGTAACACAGTGTACCCGTTTATAGATATATATTAAAACAACAACAACATACAACAACAACAACAAAAATTGAATAAAAATTTGAACATTTTATGGATTCGAAGTCCCCACAGTAACGAGAATAAACAAGGAACACAGAAAGTAAATTTCAAAACTAAAAAATCTACACAAGAACCGAAAAGACAACAACACTAAATAAAATTAAGAAGCAGAGAAAAAAAATGAATTTTGTGCAAAGATAATGAATTTTCATGTGTGAACTGAAACTGCAAAGAGGTGCAAAATATATACCGTGTGTGTACATAGGGAGCTTTGTGTGTGTTTTACTTTTTTTTAAGTAAATACCAAAGTTTAACCTACTTTTCGTGTGTATACCATCTAAATTTTATGGTTGTTTTACTTGAATACGTAACGGGTGGTGTGTGTCGTGTTTTATTCCCGTTCCATTCTGGTTCCAGCAATTGAATACAACTTACAATCATCCCTAATATCCGCCATAGATTCGATAGATAGTTTTTTTTTGTCTTCGAAAGAAAGTGTCTAAATATTGACCGTGACTCGTTTTGTTTGAATCAACTTTTTTTCGTTCATTTTGTTGTTGTTGTTTTGTTTATAAATTCGGATTATTCGGGCGCTCTCTGTGTGATCACCCATGGGTGATATTGATATAAAATTAACGTCATCAATCGAATCGAAGGATAGCAATTCCAAGTCGACATACAGTAGCACAACAGCAGCAGCAACAACAACATTTAGTCAACAATTAAACGAATCATCTGATATACAGCTTGGCACATCTCATTGTACCATGACAAATACAATGCCGACGACAACGACAACTATTTTAACCAATGCTCATCCATCTGCAGTCACCGAAGATAGTATATCATCACCATCTACGTCATCTTCGTTAGCAATGACACCCACATCCACAACAACCGTTATAGCAGCTACATTCGCAGATTGTGTCAGTGCATCATCAACTGCAAATGCACAACATCCACAATCAAGTGAGGACAGCGGTCTGACACCGTCGTCGACGTCAGTAATGCTCAATGGAACGAACAGTTTTAATAATTCGAATATAAACAATAATACGATCGATACGTTAGACATAAAATTAGCCGCATCGACTGAATCATCCAAATCGCCCGATCTATGCTTGTCATCGTCGTCTTCTAGCATAAATGGTGCTGTAGCATCGTCGTGCGGCTACACATCGAATCCGGAACAGGGTTCCGGAGGCGGTGGTGGTGGCGCAATGTGGTCGAACATCGATGACGGATCTCATATGTCACTGAATGGTTACAATAACTACCAAAATTACACTAGTTCGCCGATGTTCAATGGTGCGTCTCCTAATAGCATCGCGGCAGCTATATCTCAACATAATCGTCGGGCAATAACAGCATCACATGGTGGCTATCAACAGCCACAGCAGCAGCAGCACGGTCCACACGGCCTATCACCGAACAGTATGAATCGATCGAATTCAATGATTCAAACCCAACCGCAATCCCAACAACAGTCTCAGCCGAAACAGGTCGGATTTAATAATAACTTTCCGACATGGTCGAATCCACCGCCTTGGCCATCCCAACAACAACAACAACAACAGCAGCAGCAGCAACAACAACAGCAACAAAACATGCAATCATGGAACCGAGGCCGATCCGTACCGAATCTAAATCCAATGACAAATGTATTACCGAATCGTAAACCAACATCACCCAATCCCGGACTGTCACCATCCGCATATTCGGCACAACAAAATGCAGCTATTTCACCGTCGAAATATCGTCGCAGCACATCGTTTCCAGGCAAAGTGCAAGGTCAAGGCGGCTATCCGGGACCGATGGATGTTCAGGGCGGCATTGACGATGGACGTGAAGCCTTTATGCAGTATCAGGTAATTTTTTTATATCTTTTATGTCACTATTAACAGCACACAGTTATATAGTTTGTTGTGTGTGGTGTCTTTACATTTTTATTGATTTACTTCAAGCACACATAAAAAATGCTTTTTTTGTTTTTTTTTTTATATTCTCCCTTTTTTCCAACTTTTTGTTTTCTTCTGTGACAGTTTCTCATGCTACATACGAGAAATATAGTGTATGGTTATTAATGTGCTATATACCAGAGCGTTTGGTTCCTATAATGTGCTTTATGTGTGTCATTCATTCTAAATTTACAAAAGCCATCGAAACAAAAAAAAAACATTGTTCATTCTTGTTCCTCAACGACTCAGCCATATAGTATACATAAGTTATATCATTAGAAGAATAATGTAATTAGGGAGGAGCGATTTGGTTATTTATTTTAAGTTTTATTTGGTCAAACATTTAGCAGTTCTGGTCATTTACCGCTAAAGAGTAAGAGCGTTCGGCCTGCGATTTCTTTTAATTATGCGAAAATTACAGCAGGAAGTCCCAAACAGGGATTTTTTTGGGAAAATGTTTTCTTAAATTTTTCTTCATTTTCCTTCATTTTCCTGATAATATTTTTTGGTAAGGAAAATCTCGAAAAATGTGAGAAAATACGGCAAAATGTTTTCTAAAAAATACTTAGTCCCAGGTCTCAAATATCAATACGAACTAACAAGATCAACATCAGACAATCCAAAAGAAAAACCTTGAACATTTACTGTTTATTATTGTGTATAAACATTAATTTAAAACATTTGTCATGGGAATAACGACTTTCGGTATAAATAGTATGATCCTGGACTTCCTTGCCTCAATGTCCCAGTCACAGTGCCCGAACAATAAATCTGGCACGCTACAAATTGTTTGGATATTTTCTGTAATCTTTTGGAATTTTCCAAGATGTTCAAATATCCAGTTCGTGCATAAAGTAATGATCTACTAAAAGCTCCTGTTTGACAAATTACTGTCAGCAAAATCTGGCCTCCGGCACTTTTGGTTTTCTTTAAACAAATATTTACGTTGCTTAACATATGGTCTTTCCTGCATACAGTCATTCAAATTCAAACTGAGGTTTCAATGTAAGGGAGAAACGCCAAATAAATTCTAGAAAATTCTAAAAAAAAAACCGGATAAAGTCGACAGTTAAAAGTCTATATGACCTGAATCTCCGGGTCAGGTCAGGACAGGTCCTTTTTATGAGGAAACCTGACCGAAACCTTAAATTTAAAGAAATTAATGAAAGCAGACTCTGGTCAATCAAGCTTCCAGAGGTAAAATTCAACTTAACACGATCTGTTTCCGAGCTTTAATAGAAAATTTCTTGTATCAAACCGAACAGAGCAAAAACGAAAAAAAATCGTTAAATTCCTTCATTTTTCATGGGATCTCGCTTGATATTCTGTTAAGTTCAATTTAATTCTATCAATAAAATACACCAGTTGTCAGACTGTGCTGTGCTTTAGAACGGTTGACCTCCTTAAAAGCTGAAATGAGACAAATTAAATAAATCAAAGACCCGTAACGGTTCAACTCTAATGTTCCTTAGTTTCATAAAGATATACGTTTCTATAGAACTTAGGAGTGTGCAAACTTTAAGGACATTAATAAAGTTGTGTAAAATAGAGCATGACGAAACGGATAATGTGTCGTTGGCTGCAAAATGGGTGTAACAAAAAAAACCAAACCAGACAAATCGCTCCAACCTAACATGTACGACATATGTACAAAAGTATCTTAAAATTTATAATTTTTTTTTAACAAAACGAGGTCATACCATCAATATGTGCTGTTGTAGTTTAAACCACATATATTTAAATGAACGAAATGAGGAAAATTGCAGCCAAAATAACTATATAAACCAAAAGAAAATAATGCATTGCATCCAGGACCATCATAAAGTCCCTTTTTTGGAATTAAACAAAAAAAATCATTTTTGTGTTACTTGGAATCGTATTATATATATGCGGTTGTGGTTTCGGTTTAGACAAAAGCAATATATCAAACAGAACTTGAACGTACACACGAAATAATAAAATAGGAAGAAGAGAACAAAAAAAAAAGTTCATTGCATACATTGCATGTGTGTATTATAAATCCTTTGGGATTTTGCAGTAGCGTGACAGCTTAACGGAAATAGTGAATTAAACGGAAAAGCTGTTCAATCGATTTTGGTTATTATACGGAGTCGGGTATACGGTCAAGATTATTATTATCCGACTTGCAGTTTTCGGATATGTTAAATCGAGAGCTGGTCTGTGATCGACATTTTGGAGTATCGTCAGATTCGATAATTCGTCAAAATGAAAAATGGTGAGACAAAAAAAGCCGTCCTCTGTGTCTCACAGGGGGAATGTATAGACGAACGATTTTCCGATTTACCTGTCCAGAATTGCTGTCGTGTCTCTATTTCTAAATTATAAATTCGGTGGGTCGGAATATCATAATTCAGAAATTGAATGTCCCAGAAATTAGTTCAACGTATTAATAACAGAATTGCAAATCGGCCGGAAGTTAAGTGTGTATACAACTGGCTGTCCGTATCCAGTAAAATGTAAATGCAGAACGTTTGTCCTGAAATTGCATTTGTCCCAAAATCGCAGTGCATACAAAAACAGGATCGTCATATACCAATTTGCATATATATTCCATTTTTGATAATATATATGCCTGCTGCTAGGGCAACTATATGTTCCACTGTTCCGTTGAATGAGAAAAGGTCTTATGTACATACAGCCGCAACGTTTTTGCAAAGCTTTTATAATATTCCATCGAGTTAATTCAATAAAAAGGGACATTCAGGGGAGTCGTTAGTAGTGTTTCGTTATCTACATTTACATAGGGAACATCCTTCGCATTTACATTTTCACAGGTGGCAGACCTTGGTAGCAAAGACAAGCTCTTTAGAAATCACCAGAGACAACACCTTGTCTTGGTTTATGTTATCGACAAGCAATTTAAACGCCATAAGCAAGTTTATCTCCATATAAACTACCTACCATTCCTAATCGCTTTCGAAATTTTAAACTCTTTCAATCAATCTCTTAGTTTCGATGACTTGATTGCCCGTTTCGGCTGAAAATTATTAACAAAACTCAAACGGAATCGACCCAAATAAATCACTGTGGTTTTCAAGAATTTATCTGCGATCGGGCAATTGTTAAAACAATTTTGTGCGGCCAGACAATAGCTGTTGACTAACGACGGTTTTTATGTGTCAATTGGCAATGTCGCTTAATACAGATTTGCATAAATCTAACTTGATGTGAATGGATTTTCTACCGTAAATTATGGACTTTTTCTAGGCAAAAAAAAACGTAAAAACGTACGAATCTCATGACTATTATATAACCCGAAACGTGATACCATTAATCATCCCAGCGTGCTATTATAATGCACTACTGTTTCTGTAATTTTCTTAATGCATGCCTGATTTTACACTGTAGACGCCCGACTAACGATTCAGATTTATTAAGCGTCAGATCGGCAGAAATTGATGAGGTTTTGAAATTAAATTTCAAAAGCAATAACGCCATAAAGAGTTTTCAATGGTTGCTGTTGCTGGGTATCTTGTGCAAATATGTGTGCTTTACGTGTTGAACTGTGTTTAATTATGTCTACAGGCTGAATTACCGAGCCTGTTTCAACATTCTCTGAGTTGACCTGAAACCTTAATAAAGCTATTCGGTCAGATATGACCTTAAACCAGAAAATTTGTATCCTTTTTCTTAAAGTTCCCTGGGTGTTATTGAGAATTATTTCACTAAATTTCATCAAATTTCACTAAACATTTACTAAATTTGGTGATTTTTTATGTAAAATCTAGTGAGACTTTACTTCTGACCTGACCTTTCCAGTCCTTGTATTTAGGAAGGAAATATTTTTGCAAATGATTGTAAGACTCGGTGACATATTTTTGGGCCAAGTCATTCTTTAAATCGTTTTTTCACCGTGACATGGTGATCATGGGACATTTTTGGCCAGATGTAGTAGGCAATATGATCTGCATATATGTATTCTTTAAGCCTTGGCCCAAAAATACGTCACTAGTTCGACCGGTTCAGATATCTAGGGCACATAACATACAAAAATCCAAATAATTTTGTTAGTTTATTATAATTTTAAATCCGACGATGTAGCCACTCTTTTTGCTATTTATGCCTTCCGCAGTCTTTGCAACATATAAAATATGATTTTTCAAATTTTTTAAAATTATAAGAAAAATCAAATTTAAAATTTCATATCCTTTCTCTTCTTTCTATATTTTCACAACTTTACAATTTATCAGATTGTGCAAACCCGACTTGCTGTACACATTTTGCTGGTGAGATAGAATTGGAGTGGATGGAAAAAAAAAGGGAAGACAGTAATTCAAATTTATTTTATATTTCGGATTTGACCCGGTTTTTACATAATATGTGCCACCTAAATCTGCGTCTTTTTCCCGTTAGGCAGCAACCTAGGATAATAATGAAATATACGACTAAAGCACAAATATATTTCGGTATTACGAAAGTACATACATAATAGGTATGCTGTAACAGAGCTACGTACATATCGAAAGTTATTAAATAGAAAATGTAAATATCACGTTTGAATATTGTATACGACATACACAACCCATTATGTGTAGAAACCATTTTACATTATTAAACTGTTATGAAAAAAAGCAGAAAAAATGCGTTTACCAAAAGCAAAATTGAAAAAAAACCGGGGGCACCAAAACTGTCAGTTATATACGAATATGTGTATAAAGTACGCACACATGTGTCCTTTTTTCCAAAACGTTAGCAATAAATATCAATCCAGAGATATTATATGATTTGTATAAAGGAAAATAAAAAAAAACTGTTTAAAAATTCCACATTGACAAACGGCAAGGCAGAAATTTATGTGGGTTGGGAAAGCTTTGTGGGAATATTTTGATTACCTACTCCAAGGATCTTCAATTATTTCGGGTCGAAGATTGATTTTTTATAAATCTACTACGCACACCTATTTTGATCGAATATCTGTACCGTATGTCACAACCTTTAAATATTTTACCGACTACCTTGTCAGTCTAAAAACAAAACCCACTCACCAATTCTGTGAGTGGTTTAGTGGTTCCAAAAATTTGCTGGAATGAATAAGTGTAGTGAACATCGTAGGTTAAAATTTAAATACTTTGACGGTGTATCCAGTCATTTTGACTCTACGTCTAGAATTTCTTTTCGAGACTTTCAATTTATTTTAAATTTCTATAGGAAACTGAGCCGACTTTTGGATTACCGTCAATTTTTACGGACTCGAAAAAAACTATAAGCAAACCAATTTACCGTTAACTGTCACCATGTCAAAGAAAAATCCCGTTCTAAAATGAAAGTTTTTCCGACGAAAATTAATTGTGAATGCTAAAAAAAAGAAGAAGCTTAAACATAAACAAATGGAACAGCTAAACATTCCATGAAGCAAATAGCCGTAAGATATGCTAATTTTTGCTTATAAATTGACTCCGGTGGTGTAATATTTATCTACGGAATTTGTACTAGGAAAAGTTTGATGTTTCGAAGAAAACACAGAAAAACATCGAGTTATAGTATGATTCCGTCAATCATAAGTTGATATGAAAAGAATGTATACACGAGGCGCTAAGTTTTAATTTTGGCTGTTTGATGGAAAATCTATTACGTCATTTGTTTCATCTTACTTTTTGTTTCATATTTTGTATAAGTTGAATACTAGAATTCGACAGTTTCCTCATGATGTGGAAACGAAAAGGAAAATCGAACATGGTTCACATTCCAAACCTCCGCTTATTTTCGAACAAATATTTTCTTAGCCTTTTAGAAAGCCGAAGAGCGTATCGAGATAGTTTCGTTAAATCTGTCACTGATATCGTTAATAAATCGCTTACTGTTTGATACAAAAATAATCTTTTACTTTATCTATTTGTTCTAACGTAAATATATTCGTTCTACCATATAAGAAATAACTAGCCAGAGCGCGATGCTAATTTTTGTCAGTATGAGATTGGGTCACTGGTTTCTGAAACAATTATTCTTTGTAAATGTTTTTTTGTTTTCGTCGAATTTTCTTGCGAATCTGTGCTGAAAAATGGAGGATTTTTTTACAGAAAATACGAGAAGATCAAGAAAGTTTGTGAAAACATTTTCTCAAAATCAGAATTCAACCTAATTTAACGTAAATATTAAATAACTATACCAAGCTACATTTACATAACCACAACTGCTGTGACTAACATGGCGTTTAATGAAATTGCAATTTTCCTCTGCAAAAGTCAGTTAATAAAAAAAAGTCCGTAATGCGTATCTAGTCATTTGTTACAAGCAAAAAAGGAAAGAAAATACAAAAAAGGAGAGAAATGAAAAAGTGAATTTTGTTTTCAGACGAAAGAAAATATGGAAAAGTATGAAATTGTTTTGTAAAAGAATGAGGCTAAATTGCTGAATTCAGAAGAAAACGAATATTGAATTTTATCTATCCGCATTTTGTTGTAACATAAATAAAAAGAAATATATACATATCGATACAATGCAGCGTTTGTACAATTTTCCCCAATGTAGGTCAACCTCCAATGTACAGAGAGAGAGAGAGAGAGAGAGACATATATACAAAAAAAATGCTTAAGTTTTAATAATATTTTTTTACGAACATATTTATGGTATGACAACCACTACCGAATGTATTTTATTGTGATATTTTTGCAAATTAAATGGAGCTGCGGTAACGGGCTTTTGTGTAGAATATTTAAAAAAAATAATTTTAAATTCTTCGCTGCTTCACAGCCACTCATAATCGATATCACGAATGTAAGGAAATAAATGGAAATTCGATTAAGAGCCACACGTGTCCGCTTTCATATTTTATAATTAAGACATTCTGAGCGAATAAAATTCGGTTTCAGATTTACTTTTGCGGGGGCAGGACATGTTTTACTTTTCATTTCATTTTCGATCAATTCCTTATATATATTCAATCAAATAACATCAACGAAAATCGATTGTGGAGCTTATGTTTGTACGATTTGTTTTTTTCATTTCATAAGCTCTGGTCTTCCACATGTACTCGTAACTCTACAACTTTCCTAAGTTGACAGTTGTTATACACAACGTCCCATAAGAACATAAGAACTGACAAGTTACAAACTGTTAAGGGAGAATTAACGCAGTAAACGATGTTTCTTTCAGTAAAAACAGTTTTATTGAAATTTGTCGAGATGCAAGTCTTTTTTACAGTCGACGTAAATAAGTTCAGACATTTTCAATTAACCTCTTTGAAATCCAAGCCTAAATCTAATATCGCTTGATACTAATTCGAATTTGAAAATGCATTCATTCTGCATTCATTGTTATGCTTCTGATCACAAATGTCGACATTGACACAGATGACAGAAAAAAGAGGCTGTGACGAAAGTTCACAATCAATGCCTAGATTTGGCTGTTCAAATGTTCTCTTTTCCGATGACACATTTTCAATTTAATAAATAATTCCAACACCAACATATGGCAATACACTTCAGAGGTCCGTAATGACATTTTAAGAATTTTCATCGATCTCACTTTAATGACGTAATCAATCATCGAAAGCTGATTCTTTCAGCGCCTAAATGTAGACTACGTTTTAGTGTTCGATCAAACTATCAAAGCCAGAGCATATTTCTAGGAATTTAATTCTTAAAAATTCCATAAAATTCTTAACAAAATTCCTTAATTTGTGAATTCAGAAATTTCGTGATTTTTTTTTAAAGAATTTATTTTATTAAAAATTTACTTTTATACTTGTCGTAACCGAAAGACCTTTTACCGCAACTCCTTCAGTCAAACTGAAATTTATTTATTTAATTTAAAAAAACCAAAAAATAATTTCTGTATTTCATTTTACTTTAATTTCATTTTTTGCTTTTAACATATCTCTATGTTTATAGTTTCAATATATATATATAATTTTTACGTTTTTAGTTGTTACGTTTATAATATTATTGTTCGTTCCTATATCTGTTCCTATATATTTTTATATTTATTATGTGTTTCCCTTTTTAGTTTTAATTTGTTTACCTTTTTTGTGAGTTGTTATTAATAAAAAAAATATTTTTTATCGCAAATATATTTAACATTTTTGTGTGTGTTTTATTTGTTATCGCTGTTTTTTATTTGTTTTTTTTATGTCCCCTTGTTTATCCTTGCATTTACTTTACCAGCAAAAAAAATCGATGAATTTTTCAAATTATTGGAATTTGATAATCGTGATGGCAGTGGGTGACGAATGGCCAAAGAAAATGTGTGAGCTTTGCCAGGGAATAAATTATTGTTAGGGTTATATGACATTCATATATGGTTTGAAAAATGGACAAAATCATTAGAGCAAAATCTTACGTCCATGAATGCTGAACATTCTCAGAATTTCACTGATTGACTTATATGTTGTATGGTTCGAATTTCAAAAATATGCAGAAATGAAATCCATCACTCGGTTAAAAATGCGACTCTCGCCGTTTTGAAACAGAATTTTTTATAATATTCTGATTGCCTCAAATGCAACCCAATCAAGAACAGATTTTTGCATAAAATTCATTTAAAAACAGAAATGTTCACGTAAATCTGATTCGAAACGCATCAGAAAATAATGAATTAATTTTGTATTCGGAATTACATTTTTCAAAAAATTTAAGCTTTAAATTGATTTTTAAAGAGGGGCGGGGGCTATATGCATTTTCGGCCACATAATCAAAGTGAATTTTTTGTCCGACGACGCATAATTGTATCGAAGGGATTCAGTGTTGGTTGAAGCGAAATGATTTTTTTCATGTTTCAACTTGAATATTTTATGCAAAAATCGTCGACTGGGGTCTCAGCTTCAAAGGGTTTCATGTGGAAATAGCAGACTGTATCGTGTTTGTCCAGAAAATCAATTTCCTATGTTAATATATTAAAGGAATGCGACTTTGTCTACACAATCATTGATGAAAGACTCTTGAAGACTTCTTTTTTATAAAAGCGTAAGTGCTTTTTTAGCTCATCATACTGAGGGGCTGATCCAGGAATAGTGTTAGAAGTGACCAAACTTTGGTATTTTAGTGATTCTGGGAGGAACAGCATTTCTGGACTGTAAAACTTTTAAGTATTTGAGGGACTTTCCAAGTTTATTCCCTCTGGATCTTGCTCATTATTGAAATGTGTCTATGCTCCTAAATTTCAGTTACTTCTGGATTTCCAGGAGGATAAAGTATTCTTGATATCTAGACTTTTGAGATGATTGAAGTGAGTAGATGATCTCTGCTATCTCTTTCGAAAATTCTATCACACCGAAACTATTCGGATTGTAAGAGGCTGAAGCCTACACCAAGCTAAGATTGACTCACCCTAAGGCGACAGGTTAGTTCTGTCAGAATCGAAAATCAATAAACAAATTCACTTTTCTATATACACATAGGGATTACACACATGGTAAAACATGAAGAAGAAAAAACATTTTAATATTCGAAACCTTAATAAAAAGAAAATTTACTTAGGCATATCAAGCCCAAGGTATATTATTAAATAAAACTGCAACATAAATAATGAAATGGAAAAATAAACATGTGCGGCTGATAAAAAATTTAATTTTAATTTTCACCGCTAAATTCAATCGAAACACTTTTCCATGTGTACCAGCTATATTCTATTTATTCATCGCAACCTTACAAACATGTAGTATATACAGTCATCCTCCCAATAAGCCTCCGGCAAAATCCGTAATATATAAAAATGTGAGCGAGAGCTTTTTTTCGGTTGCCAATGTTTGGTGAAAGAAATAATAATAAAAAAATGCGAAAAGAATATTCGTTTCCATAATCAATTTAAAATTGCAATATTCCGCATTCGTGAAAAAAAAACGGTTGAAAACGAAAAGACGATTTGTTTGTTTCTTTGAGTTTTTTTTAGAGACAATTAAACTGGAGAGTTTAGGGAATGGAATTTTTTTTAGCACACCCCCAAAGACAGACGAGGATTATATAGGTCTATTAGGTTCTTGCTTTGAAAATCAATTAAGTCTTTCTCGTTTATAATTCTTAGATTAAATTGAGTTTCATTTATAGTCCTAAATCCAGAGAGACTTAGATCCAAAGACCATTGGAAATTTTCTGTTTCAACGATTGCTCCAAGAAACTGATCAGAAATTTGCAACCATTCTCAAAATATTGTTAGTCTCATGATGACCTAGATTTGGCATTTCCGATTTAGATGAAATTATTATTATTATTATTAAAAACTAAATCGATTCAAACTAAAATAAATTCTCCATTTTCTACAAATGTTCTTCTAAGAGCATTTTCTTTTCTCATTGCCATTCCCATTAAAAGAATGACTTTTCAACAAAAATGTTATTAGCCAAGAAAATAAAAATCTTTAAAATGAAATGGAACAATAAACTTTATTGTGCAACACTTATTGTAGCTTTGCCCTTTTGAAATTTGTTCTGAAGTTCCTGACAATAAATTTTTTTGATTTGTTGCTAAAAAAAATTGCTCGAGACAATTATCCAGATCTTTATTGACAAATTTTTAAGTTTAATAATGGATAGAAACTACTTTTGAACGCAAAACTTTTTGAAGCATTCAAAGAGAAATACCACAAAATTCTCAACTTTTCTGATCAATCAAGTATTTTGCAGACTTGAAGGTGTTCACAGTTACCACTAAAAGACCACATTTTTCTTTTATTTCTTTTATTCCATTGCTTACTAAAGTTCGAAAAAACGCACTTGACCCAGTTTCTTTACCAATCCTAAAAGTCTCAAGATGATGTCATTGTTCTTGATTCCGGAAGAGATGGTCATAGAATGGGAACTAACACCCGATAAAGGTCCAAAAGAGAACATAAAAAATTATTTAGATTCTCTCCAATTTTAATAATTCTTGATGAGTGAGTGCGAGGAGTTTCGCAACAAAATTATTAAATCTGTCGATCTCCCAGTATGTCAAACCAAATCTATCAATTTAATACTTTTATTACGGATTTTTTTTTACGTCGTCAAAAATATCTTAATGACATCACTCGTTTTTAAAACGAGAAAACAAAAAAGCCACTCAAATGTGCCGCTCCTTAGATTATCTCAATGTAAATTAAAAAAAATGGAAAACGGAAACAGATTTTGCTTTTCTCAGATCACTATAAATCGTGCGCATATAAAAAGAACTTCAGAAATTTCATCACGTTTGTGTCACTCCCACCATACTGCAAACCCACCACACAGCCAAGTGAAGCAAGCGGTAAATACTCCCAAACTTTTACCGAATCAAATGATCCACAACTCGTTGGATACATTGTGGTTAAATTGCAGGGACTCGAGAGGAATATAGAGAGCATAACTTTTCAATTTTATTTAAATTAAAATGTAACTCTCCACAATGGTTGAAGGGTTCTGCAACTATTGACATACAAACGTTTTCTCTATTTTTGTTTAGATGGGAAAGGAAGCAATAAAATTTAAACAAAACAAAATTGGTTGAAAGTTTAATGGAAACAAGACAGTCACGGTTATAAGATAGAACACAAGACCAAATCGGTCCAGAACTCCTGAGAAAAGCGTGAAAAATCTACATTGATCTTCTCTGCTAGCAACATTGATGGAAAACAAAGGTTTTGGTTGGTAAAATGTTAACAGTTTACAACTAATGAAATTCTAACTGTTGCGACACATAAAAACGCGAAAGAGACCTAATTCACATTTTTTTGTAAACTGTCAACCTTGACAGCAGAACAAAGGAAAATTTTGAATTAGGTATTCTTCGTGTTGCTATGTTTAGCTAGAGAAACTGTTGCTACACATAGCAACGCGAAAGAGACCTAATTCAAATTTTTCTTTTGTTCTAATGTCAAACTTGAAAGCAGAACAAAAGAAACATTTAAATTAGGTCTCATTCGCGTTGCTATGTGGAAAAAAGACACATCAGAAGAATATTCTTCAACAGCATTCATCATCGCTTTATTTAGCGCTATTCCCGTAGTTGGTAAAGTATAAATGTTCCTTTTTACACGCTTCACTTGGGTCGGGATAACATTCGCAAATGCTTTGTGCAAACCATCTAGGTGTGTTACCTTTTGATGAATAAAAAAAATATTATGCTTTTCCCATGTTAAAACAAAAGCGGGTGAACATATTTCAAATATATATATTTGTGTGATGGTTGATGCGCTTCTCTACATACAAACTACTATACTATACATACACTACTACACACCTTCGTACACCTACATTGAAATTTAATTAAAAACTATAAAAAATTAATTTGCAGTGGAGAAAAATAAGAGAAAAGAAAATTAAAATGCCTTCAGTTTCAGTTGTTTAACTTTGTCAATGTGGCACGTTTTGGCATGGCTGGGTAACGATTCTATGTACATAAAAAAATCGGAATTTTTAATCAAGACACCATTTCGACAAGCTTTTGTATAATCAACTTTCAACTTTCAATAATTAGATTTCGGGATGGTAATATTAGGGCTTATTAAAGTGGTCGCTGCGAGGGGACAACGATATTTGATGTTTTGAGATTCTATGGATTATTAACTCTGCGTCGAACTGCACAGTGAAATCCCTGATCTTGTCTGGTCTAAAATTTTACAAAGTAACTACCCCCTCGAGCAGTTGTTGCTTCTTAAGTTAATGCTGATAGTGTTGCTTCCAATTTCTGTGGGCTCTTATCAACATTACATTGATAACATTGACTCAAGAATTTCTAGAGCATGGAGTGGGTGGAACTGGCGCTTTTATATTCTTTACAATTTTCTTTATATTTCCTCCGAATCAGTTAATTGGACTTTATCTTCGGTTTGTATTTACTGAGCACGGTACATATATCGTTCTCTGTTCTCTATGTTTATTTCTAGAGTTATTCCAATTTGTTTTTTATCCCCTACAGTACAGCTTAGACTTCCTATTTCAATATAAACAGACATCTACAGTTGCGAAACAAGCAAACATCTCCGAACAAACAAACAAAAATCTCTTAAACATCAACATTACATGGAGAATGCAAATCTCTGCATCCTTATTTCCACTATCTGACTATTCGACATGTTTCCACTTACGAAAATTGACTCCAAAAAATTTAGAATTCTACAAAATTCAATAAATCACACAGACATTAAATTTTACGGAAAAACATGTGGCAAATTGGTATACTTCTTCTGAACGGACCAGTTTTATTTGAAAGTTAATTGAGTCGCATTTATTCAGAGCATTAACGCCTTTTTAGTGCTTTCGTAAAGTGTATTAGCACAATGCATTGTTATTTTAGGCATGAGACATTTTGATAGTTGAAAATTTAATGTTAAGGGAAAACCATTCTGTTGAGAGCTAGTTATAACACGCCCACACCGTGTTTGTAGAAGAAAAACCTGGGGAATGCTGACACGCATATATACCTTTTTTTACGAAGAAATTGAAGAATTAGAATAATTTCGCTGCCATTAACGAAATTCGATATAACTTTGTAGTATTGAAGGTTGGTTCCTGGTTTTTTCGGAGTTTATGTCTGGAAAATTACTGATTTTTTTATTCCTTACTATAAAATACCGCATGAAAGTGAAACAAGATTCACGCGTTCGACCTAACGTTTCTTCAGTAGTCAGTGTGCAAAGTATTACGTCTCTAGGACTTTTCGTCTACAGGGAAACAAAAAAAAGGAAACTTGATATTATCGACGTACTCTTATAGATCGACACATTTTTACTGCAGTTTTGTGAGTTTTGGATATATTTTTATAAGGACTATTGACTCAAGTAAAACAGAAACTGAAAATGTGTCGGTTTTCAAAACTCCGTGCGTGTACAACACTACAACACGTCGCAGAGCACATCCAATTTAGATTGGCAACAAGACGGCTACATCATTTTTTGCTGAAAAAAGTCTGATTTCACATTTTCCATCCACTAGAAGTCTTTTTTTAGTTCAATTACACATTCCGACGCAAATGCTCACGGTTAAACGCAGGGGGGGGGGGGGAATTTCGCTGTTATCGTTACATTTTCTTTCAAAGTTAGGGAGGCAGGTGGATGTGTCATTATGTACCGAGGAAAAAAGCGATTATTTTACAAGATTTTCACGGTGCACTTCAATTTATGGAGAGGTAAATTTCTTCTTTTTTTTCGCCTTCGACATTGCACCATACTCCGTTTCCTTTCGAAATGAGAATATAAGTGTGATCGACGGTTGTTCATTTAAAACTAATGGAACAAATCCGTCAAAATGATTCCTTTTTCACTGTAAGCAGCCATGCAACTCTGGTGACCTAGTTCTCTACCAATTCATTTACAGTAATAATTTGTCCTCATTTTCATGGGACTAACGAGAAAGTCGTTTTCAGAATGCATAGTTGATTGTGCAAACATCTTAAGAGTAACTTAAATTTAAAATCTTGCCAACGAATTTTCAATTTACATTGTGTTCGGTATGGATTAGATCTACGCCTTGTCACTTTTTCGTTTACATTAACCGGGACGAATTAACACAGCGTGAAACTTTCGAAAATGCTTTATACAGTTTAGTGGGGCGCATGGGTCAACGAACACCTAAGATTGATACAAGGGCTCTACAAATAATCCTCATGAAAACATATATTTTAAAGAAATGACGTTTTTGATGAAGACGTCCGCTTTTTATAAGTTTACCTTGTCACTATATTCATGTCTTTCCTCGATATATTTAGTCAAATTAGAGTCACACATTCTACAATGTACATTTTCCGTCCTAAAAAGCGAGAGGATTTTATGAATTATGGTCAATGAGGCATTATCAAAACTTCATTTTTATCATAATTCGCTAATGTTATGTGTCACCGTTTGGGTTATATTAAATATTGAACTGTTGAGTTCTTTCTTTGATCCGATTCTTTTGAAAATCGGACCAGTAAATATAAAATCCTACTTTTAGTATACAGACTCGTTCTCTATTTCATAATTACTATTGGAGTATTTGACATCGGCAAAGGGATTGTGTTAGTAGTGACAAGACTAAGTTATGATAGAATGACCTATGTGAGGGATTCTTTTGAAAAACAGCCTACCGAAATCGGCCGCATTTTCCAGTGGACTTTTTTCTATGTGCCTAGAAAGGACTTCGACCCTAGAACCCAAAACCACTTTCAAAAAAATTCTTCGAAGCTTTTGTGACTGGTGAAAGGTGATCCAAAACCGAAGACTTGCACTTTTCTTACCAAAATTTCTCCGGGTACACGAGCCGTACATGGTCGTGTGGGGTGTCATTAGAAAGGTAATCACATGTACTATTGAGCCGAATAGAGACTCATTGGTTTTAAAATTAATCCGCACTGAAATATGTGCAGTTTAAGTTTTCAACAGAAAACTTGCACTTTTCTTACCAATATTTCTCCAGTTACACGAGCCGTACAGGGTCGTGTGGGGTATCATTTGAAAGGTAATTTTATGTGTTTTTGGGCCAAATAGGGTCTTATGGGGTTTGGATGCATATGCGATGAAATATGGGCACTTAAACATTTCAACTTCTCATATTTCATCGTAGATGCTTTCAAACCCCCTTAAGACCCTATTTGGCCCAAAAGCACATAAAATTACCTTTCAAATGATACCCCACACCACCATGTACGGCTCGTGTAACTGGAGAAATATTGGTAAGAAAAGTGCAAGTTTTCGGTTGAAAACTTCAACTGCACATATTTCAGTGCGGATTAATTTTAAAACCAATGAGTCTCTATTCGGCTCAATAGTACATGTGATTACCTTTCTAATGACACCCCACACGACCCTGTACGGCTCGTGTAGCCGGAGAAATTTTGGTAAGAAAAGTGCAAATTTTCGGCTTTCGATCACCTTTCACCAGCCATAAAAGCTTCGAAGAATTTTTTTTGAGAGTGGTTTTCGCTTCTAGGGTCGAAGTCCTTTCTAGGTACCTATAAAAAGTTCCACTAGAAAACACGCCGATTTCGGTAGGCTGTTTTTCAAAAGAATCCCTCTGTACATTTGAGATGTTGCAACTACCATCATTTCACACACGAAATTTCTGTTGGAAAATTCATTATTATCTTTCTTAGCGTATTCGATTCCACACCTTGCCACCGGCTCTGTCTGGAAACCTCTCACACGCTAAAAAAGACTTTTAGTCTTACGTCCGAAATATACTACTGTTGATGTAATTTACAAATTCTGACTTTGAAAATTTCCTTTTTACAACGCCACTTTTCCTCAGAGAACTGAGCCCTCCCTAGCCCATTAGACTAAGCCGGTCCTGTTTGAAAATAGTTTATATGTGAACTGGCATTTTGGTATTAGACGAATTTAATTTTCTTAAAAGAAACTTGGATGAAATGGGTCAGAAATATGCACATCAGTCACATCAGTGATAACCAAGAGTCTGTCGGAGGAAAGCGATAGGGAAGTAGAGCAAAGTACACATTCATTACGATTATTCTTTGCTCTTGTAAATCAAAATAAAAGATTTGCATACACTGCCGAGTCTGCATTGCAAAGATTTCCATACAAAAAAAGTAGTCGCAACACCGAAGTAAATAATGAAAGAACAAGTTGACGGTAAGTTTGCTCAACACTTTCCAAACGGTGAATCAGAGCCAAGAATCATAAATGCGAATGAATAAGGTGCAAATATGAGTATACTAGGATGATGATAATGTTGGAAACGACAGAGACCATTTTCCATTGTTTGGTTTTCCTCCTGGAGACTACCTCATTCGTTGGATCATAATTATATTCTCCACAATAACATAATTGGCCAACAAATAAAGCTGGATTCATTCTAAATGAGCGCCATTGTATAATAGATTTTCCAAAATTGCTTTTGAAATGCATTGAACTGAATGTGAATTGCAAATTAACGGGAAATATTTCTTTCACGTTTTAAAATTAAATTACAAAATTTGTGCACACTGTTCCCATCAGTTATCGAACGATCGAATTTGTGTCAAATATTTTGACTGGACTATAGGTCAAGGCAAATGACTGGATTAAATGAACAATTAATTTTCTCTAACCGAATCGAATGGCTGAAATCAAATCACCATTAAAATGTCCATAAATTGATATGGATTCTGTCGAAATGATGGCATTTAAAAACAAAATCTGATATCCTGTGCATAACTGAAACCGAACCGGAAAATTCAATGGCAAAATCGTAATTCAAACATTATTCGGAAATTGTTGCAAAATCTGAGAGATGTTTTAATGAAATATTTTTGAAAATTGCTTTTCCCCAAAAATATTTAAATTTATCCTTGTCGGTCGAGAGTGAATTTCTAATTGCAAGAAAGAAAGAAACATACACCAGATACTAGGAATTTTGTGATACATTTTCGAATTGCTTGTCGTTTAGTTGGAAAACGGATAATAATTGTTTTGCTCATGCATTAATTTTCATGTTTATTGTGTTTTTGTGTGTAGACATTTCATTGGAAAATTTCTCGAAAAAATTAATTACTCAAAATGTTTCTCGGTTATTTTTAGGAACGTAACGGAATGGGTAATGGTTTAGACATGAGATCATTAGAACACTGTCTTAGTGACTTAATGCGAGGATGTGGAGATGGTGCGGGTCCACCTGATCATTTGAAAGGTAAGAATTGAATTTTGAATTAGAATATGTAAGAAAGTTGTATTTGCCAGATCAGTGAAAGATTGTGTAATGAGAAACAAAATATAATGGGATTCAATTTTCCTAGGACACGTGTTCCCTGTAATCATTATGTTTTTTAATCCACTATTATCGAATCGTGGTAGCAACGACCCGAATGACGAAAGTGATTTATTTTTTAGATCGTAAGATCGTTGCTTCTACTTAATTCTAAGTAAAATTTTTCCATTCAAAAGAAGTTTAACGAAAGCTAACAAAAGCTCTTTAAAGCTATCAGGAAGTGGACATCGAAAGGATTTTAAATGAGTCCTATCCACTTTTATCTATTTATTAGATTGATCATTATAACTGAAACCTTACCAGGAAAATCCATCAAAACTTTCGAAATCCTTTTCTTTGGACTAAGACTCCGACTCAGATTTATGAATTCAGTTTAGAGCTTTCATGTTCTAAACGAACAGTTCATAGTAGTAGAACTAGAATTATTGGAATATAAGTATGATTTTAAAGAAAGAAGCTTAAAGCCTGTAAAGGCCTTTTATGCTAAGTCATCTACACCGCTCTCTCTGTCTGCGTACGTCTCTTACTTCTGCGAAGTTTGTCATCTCCAACAATGGAAGCTGCTATTAACTAACTTTTTAATTGCAAAAAATTCGATACGTTCATCGATTTACGTATAGTTTGAGTTATCGAATTACGTAAGGAATTCTTTTCGAAACTGTCCTCACCAGACCAATTATTTCTTCTATCAACTATGTTGAAAAGAAAGAACAAATCCCCCTAAGCAAAATATTTATAATTACCAGGTTGGATAATGTAACTTTAAACGAAAGGCAGAAAAATGATGCGCATGATTTTGATAGATTTTATGTTCGTCATTTTCTCAGTACACTTGGCCTCACCAAACGAACGACATTTATCACAAGATGAACCTACTGACTGGTGTATATCTATCTATTCCGAACAATACACCAAATATATTCTCTGTTTACTTTGTACATGTGTCAGTCAGAATAATATTCATTAAAATATATATAACAAATTGGCGTATGAGATATAGATTTCACTCGGAACATAATGTAATATCGTTCTCGTGTGCAAGTACGAAAAGTGTACACACAGTTACATCTTTACGTTTACAAAAAGAGCGCGTGCTCGAGTTGCGCAGAAAATCCATCTATTTCTGCATTTTCTTTGGTGTACTATTTACTACGTAATGGCTGAGAAATGTGTACACCCTATAATAAGTTCAAAGGATAGAATATGTGTACGGTATTTGTATATTATAAAGTATCTCTGTGCGATCAAAGTCCATGTGTATAGAGATTTACTTAAATGCGTATACATCAAGTTGTATATAATTCTAATGTATTTGCGATGAGCATTAACATTGCAAAATGGTTCACATAGAAAAAGGTCAAAAAGCACAGGGGTGTAATTTAGAACAATTTTTATTGTCGCTGCCTTAGAACATTTTTGATTTTTGTGCCAGCCCTGTTGAATGTCGTTCAAAAACATCAACTCGTTTTTTAATTTTCTGAATGAGCTCATTACCGACAATACCACAACATGTACCGAAATATTTTTTGAACCGGTGGGTGGCGAATTAAAGTCGCATTTGCGTCTAGTTCTCCAATTAATTTAATTAAAATCTGATTCTTATTGTAAAAAAAAACTTGGAACGAGCCGAACAATTCTTATGATCTGGAATTTTGATTACCCAACGCAGATCCAGTCAAATAAATCGACAAACATTTTAAATGCAAATTTAACCGATTTCTGTGATACAATTGGAAATTCCAGATCATACGAATTGTTCGGTTCGTTCCGAGGTTTTTTTAAAAAATAATATCAAATTTTTATTAATTTAATTAAAGAAATAGATGCCCTTTTTCATATAGTTCGTTAATTTTCTAGTTTTCGGCAACAACGATTTTCTGTTATAGTAACTTTTAATTGTCCTTCGGCAATTTCCTAACATCGATGGTATTTTACGACAATTTTTATGGTAAAGTGGTACACCCGTGTCAAAAAGCCAAAGTTTATAAAATCTATTAATAAACAATTATAAAAAACCGAAGGAAAAAATAGCGAGATTCCAGTACAGAAAACACATTTTGAGGGCTTCGTCGATTTATAGCTAAAATGAAATGTAGCATTTTATAGTAGATTACGTTCTTGATATTCTTATTTTGACGAGTGGGAAGTTTATAACCCGCTCTGAAAAGACAATCCCACTAGTCAACATAGAAAACTAATATTACCGACCACCAATGTCATTGGATAAACAAATCATCTCGTTGAGGTGTAGCTAGTAATGATTAGTTACATTAACTGGGTAGGAAAAGCGTATAGAGATGTACAGATGAAATTTTTATAGAGATATTTCTGACAGTCAGGTATGTACGAAAATGTTATGTTGGATTTTCATATAAGCCTGTCAGAAATATCTCTATAAAAAATTCAACTGTAGAAAGGGTCACCCCGAGATTTCAGATTTATTTCTGAGTTGTAAAAAATACTTTCTACAACATTAGATGCTTACTGTCATACCAAGCGACACAATTTCTTATTATCTTACCGCTCACAAATGTTTTTTCATCATAAAATTGCCAAGTGTTCCACTTCTATCGTGTTTTGTTGGCTTTTTTATATTGAAAAGTTGAAAAGAATATAAACTTAAAAGAAAGAATCAATAGAAGTTCATCAAACCATTAGATTGGCCATTATAAGTGTGCTGAATTCAATTCATATAGCGGTAAGTCCCAAAGGAACCAAACCCGTATTATAAAGGTCGATCGGAGTTTTATATTACTCTTGACTTGTCTGTATATCTATATAGCGCCGGCATTGTATATAGTTTCTGTTATGTACTAATTCGTATCAATTGTATGTTTGTCTTGTACTCCTCTGGGTCACAGGCCTCCGTTCGTAGCCTTCACATTTACCATATGTACAAAGTCTCTTCACAAAAAAAGGATATTTAAAGTGACTTATTTACCCTGGGTAGTGCTGAATCAACAGTTAATTCAATTTCTATCCTACCGATCCATCCTTCTTCATTCCACCGCAAAAAATTCATGACGTTTGGAACCATTTTATCATAAAGTTTGGCATCAGCACCATCTCTTCGAAAGAAAAACTATTAAAAATCGACAATTCCTTATTTATTCCTTAAGCATGACCTATAACTGTTTGCAGAGTATGACTCATTTGAGTAATTGAATTCTTTCTTTTGAAAATCGGCCACGGCCGAATGAAGTTGGGAAATCTGTCACAGATCTTTTTTTCTGCAAGGATTCATTCACTGTTAATTATACTTAAAAGAGCTGTAGTCGAAATGGTTTTCTTTCACTTCAGATCTTTCCAAAGGAGGTTGATAAAGAAACCCTAAATTTTCAGAATTTTCCCAACGTCGCGAAAATTCAACAAGCACAAAGCTTTTTTTAATATATACGTGACCTATTTCAGAGAGTAATGAATTAGTGAACTGTGAGCACAACGCAATTTTTTTTTAATAATTCTTTTATAGATGCTTTTGTTGCTATTGTGAAATTACGGTTACTGCACAGATACGGTAGTTAAATATGTTCCGTAATTTTTGTTGTTTCATTATTTTCACCATCAATATAACTTACTAATGCCTTAATGTCCCGTGCATTGTCCGGACGTTACGATTTCGTTCTCGATGATAAAAATGAAGACATACTCGATGTAGTCAATGCGAAAGTTTTACAAGTGAGAAACATCCTCGTTGAAATAAAAAATGTGTGTGAAGCGGGGGATAACATTTCTTTCTGTTCGTAAAAGAAGTCTTCATTTGCACGTTTATATTGTCAATAAAATACCACCTAGTGCGAGGAAAAGCAATATAACCAGATTTTCTTTTTTCTATTCTTATATGGTTTGTGTTAAAAACTGAAAGCCAGTTTGACTAAAGTAATAGTCTCTCTATTCGAAATATTCGAATTTTTGATGTGGGTTAACGCATCCCATGTAATGTATTGCATGGTTTTTTTTTTGGCTTCTTCTTTTCGTGTGTATGTGTTGCGTATGTGAAACAAAAACCGTTTCCATTTGAACGAGATAAAAAAAGGGAAAAATTGGGAAAAACTCGTTTGACAAAAATTCTAACACTTGCGCTATCATTTTTCTTTGCTTTCTAAATATCAAAATGGATCTGCCGAGTATAAACGTTCGTCGAGTCTGGTTTGTATTATAATAAATACACGATAGAGACACATTTTATGTATACTTTTTGCTAATATAAAAATGGTTCAATAAAGACACACAGTACGGGCCAGAGATACATGGTGTATTATACCATGCCGCTATAATCGAGTATACCCGGGTAACACATTTATTATAAGTGTTTAGCGTAAATTTGGTCTCCCTCAGTGAACATAAATATATTTGTGCAAACCACTTCATACATATCTGAAAATCCATTTTTTGCTGTTGATTTAAAATGTTTCGTGATAAAAGACTCAGTATATTTGATTCGGTTCATTCGATGCATGCATGCAGGGATTGTGAGGGCCTCTTCAGTTTCCAGTTTGATGCTTGTTTTCTAAATCGTTTGCATGCTTACGGGGCGAGAATTGCACTTTTTTCGATCAACAAGAGTCCTTCTATCGACACATTCGGCCTGTGAAGTATACTATATGGTAAACGATCCATCTGATTTGAAAAACTACTGTTCTTCAAGTGTGAAACATAATATTGAATTATTTCGATTTGATGCAACATCACTGAAGATTTGATAGATTCGTTAGCATTGTTAGATTGAAACTGAAGCTAGGCCAAGTTTTCTCTTCACTTCTTGTAAATTAGTGGTAGCTGTACTATTTGGAAACGGTGGAGTAGTCTGTTCGTGTGGACCTAATTTTCACGGCAACCGTTTCCATTGTAACAGATTACATATCATCGGATTCCATACAGTAATCGCTTCCATGGAAAGAATTACCTCGAGCTACAGCTTAGTTATGAGTACTCAACAGTAACGATTCAAGTATCGAGAAGTAATGATTCTATTTTTCATACCATTCTGATAAATGTGGGTGGATATTGAGCTCGGGAAGAATTTTACGTTACCGCTAATTACCTATACTTCCTTATGCTTCATTGAAAATAGGTCACTACGAGTTTCTCACAGTATATGTATGCACATCGCTACTTTGAACACAAGAATACAATTCGGCATGAAAGTTTTGTTATTTTAGTGTCATATTAAATGCAAAGCTTCCGAAATTTCGGAGATATTTTACGTGCCATGTTTTCACTCACCAATTAATGAATGTAATTCAATTTCCCAGATAAATAACACGTCAGATTAGTCGTCGGAATCATTTTACTCAATATTTTTTCCAGTACTAATATATTCAGGCTATGAATCTCTATCAATTCTATAACATGTTATCATCTGTGCACTCACGATACAGAGAGTATGTTCACGAAATACCCCCGCATTTAATAATTCAGAATAGACGGGAAGTTGTAATGAAATAAAGTTTATGGAAATTTGTTAATTAATTTATGGGAATTATGGTTAAAGTTAAAGTGATTTAGTAAATTTGATATTTTGCTCTGTTAGAACTACACAAATATGTCATGATGATATTTTGGAGAAGATGGGTGGGGAATAAATAAATGTAAAACTTAACACAAAAGGATTTTATAGTTAATTAATCCGTATAATGCATGGATTGATTAGTTGAATGTGGTCGGTGCGGTAATAGTTAGTTAAAGTAAGACTCTACGGTATCGATTCCTTTCCGGCGGTTGTTTTATCGCTGTGTGATGTCTAAGGAATTGGAAATTTTAATGTGTTTAGTTCCTATGAATAAGAAAATTCGAAATTTAGGTAGGCTAACAACATCTAATACGGTGATTACTTATTCAACGAATTGTTATTAACAGAATTCAGACCCAATAGTGGTCTCATATCAGAGTAATACTGTAATTTGGGGGAATTTTAGTATCAGCGTATGAGATGTTGTAACTTCTCTTCTCTTAAAAGAGACTAAGGCAGATTGATTACAATAGGAATCACACAGATACCGTTTTGCACATGAACAAGTCAAGCGAATTATAGCGGAAATATACTTTCAACTCATCACCAAACTTGCCAAACTTGTGGCTAGTAGTGTGTTGTAAAGCTAAAAGCCGACTTACAGAAGCCAATTACATCGTTCAATTAATTTTTTCGCAGTTTAATCCTGCACTGAAACTACCAGCTCGTCCACAAACACACTTTTGTAAAATAAATAATCAACGCACAAGCTATGCTGTGAATGAGCTATTTACATCGATAATGTTCTACCTGCGTACATATATGACGATATGACGATAGTATAGTATAGACATTGTCTATTAGACACAGTACAGCACAGTATATCTTTACTTTGTTTAATGTCGTATATGTTAGTGGACCGGCTGGAGCAAAGGATCTGCACATATTTATGAGTTTGTCGATGTAGAATAAATGTTTCACCGACATCTACTAATATTAGTTCACCATCTAAGCAATTTATTAATCAAGAGTCCATATATGTTGTAAAAAACCAAACTGATGAAAAGAGAACTCTTTCAGTTCAGCTATCGATGGCGCACTTTTATTTCTTCTCTTTGACAACGCAAAGTGCACTCAGACCCTTTAGAAACTTCTTTTTGTTCCAAAGTTTATAAGTAAAAAAAAAAATGCAGCCGTAGCCGTATTCAGAATCGACATCGTATTAAGCCAATGTATACGCATATAATGAAGTACATATTAATAGATGCCTGTATTAACGAAGACTGACTTGACTGTTAGACTAGACACCATTCACATTCCATTTCACACTCTCGACATGTGTGCATTTCAAACAGTTTATTAACTGAACGTGTACAAGAGTGGAAAGCGTATGATAGATAATTTTCATTACGAGAACAAAACAGAAAAAATCAACCGTCCTACAACATAAAACGTCTCTATATGTAGAATTGGAAATCGCTGTATATCCATCACACCCAGAACGTATATATATAACATTACGTGTATGTTTCGTAATATGGCTAAGTTGCAACATTTCACGAGAAAATTTCTTAAGTTTATACCATGGAACCTAATATATATTTGCGGATAAGTGTTCTAAAAGGAAATAAAATCGATCAGCTGATTTATCCTCAGAGGGTGTTTATTACGCTATCTTATGTCTCTCATATACATACATATATACAGCGAGTAGTGTTGTAGCCATCAATCGTGTACACTGTATTCAGAAGACCCGTGCGCCGGTTCTCGTTCTGTACAATATTCGAACGATTGAGCAATGGTCTCATCTAAAAAAAAATATCAAATTCATCTAAGGGCTCCTCTCTGTGGGCGTCAACAACATTGCTGAATCCTATCTCCTATTTCACTTCGATTCGTTTTCAGGACAATTTGCCTTGAAAGACGTGCTAAAAATCGGAGCTTTCAAAAGTTGTACCTAAATATCGACATAGAAAATATCAACACTTGCTGCGACACAGCGGTACAGAATAATCCGCCCCAAGTCTATCGGTATTTTAAGTTATTTTGTCCGTAATAGTTACATGCGTCATTGATTTGATAGAACTTATATGGAGGTGGCAATGTTAAAGTGGTATCGCATTGTTTGTTTGATTTAGAGAGCTTTCGAAAGTTTTGTACTTCTTTTGGATTACATTTTAAAAGACAACATAGACCGTCAACGGGCTTTCCGCCTTACTGACTGAATGGAATTACCAACGAACAATAACATGTAACACAAACAGACATTATCGATACTAAATCCAAGGCGCAACCTTATAACCGATTCAATCAGATGTCGTTATTGTGGACAACAACCTGATGAAGCGAATTTTTTGAGTTGCGGTTGAGTTTCGAACCCACAACTGACAATTCTGTAATTCAATGTGAAGTCTCGACTTACACACTGCGCCATTGAGTTGTTAAGGTAGAATATTTTAGTGGACAAACGAAGCTTAAAGCGAGGGTTCTTTAAAAGCAAAGACTCAAATATGATACGGTGTTTTGGCTTAACACAGCAGAGAATAACAGTGTCTGCTGGCCGCAAATTACATTGGGTAATGAGTCATTTTCGTGGGGTGCTGCCAGTAAATGCATTTTCGTGTCTATTTCTCCGATAGGAAAATAAATTGACGAAATTTAAATGATAAGATTTCCACGCAATTCATAATTCATATGCGAAATCTCCTGTCTGACTGTGAACTCCTCGGCCGGAATCAAAAGTGCTTTCCTTTATTTTCATTTTTGCCGATTGCATACAAATTTTGCTAATTATTTTAAGTGGAGACAGTAAACCAGAAGTGTACATACTGACGACGGCATTTGATTTAGTATTTGATTGAAACTGTCCTGAATAACCGACAAATTGATAATGACTTGCTGTAAATGCAAAGAATTTTTCTTCGATTAAAGTTTGTAATTTCATCCAGTTCTGGTATTTTTCGCAATAGTTTCAATCTGATGACTTGCAGAAGTCAAACAATGAACGCTCTTTTTAAGCAACTTCACCTTTCTATTGGTGGGAATCCAGTTCGGTGGAATAATGCACCGTTCAATTACGTTGCAATCACTCAACACAGATCAATTTGAAAATTAACCCACACTCATTGTGCCGACGACGCACGGGTCTAGTACTGAATATTGGGATATTTTATGTTGGAATGTAGGATGTGTCTGATATACATAAATATGGGTATGGGGTGGTGTATATACTATGACGGTTTCACCTATTGGTATATATAGGAATTTGTATTTATGTGTGGAATATTTATTTATATTGCTTCCGGATTTTGATGTTGGATCAATGGAAAAACGGGGGGCTGAAAGAGTGTTGTGTTCATTGTATAGTAGACATAAAAACGTATACAATATGACACACGATGAATCCCCAGCATGGAGGATTTCACCGTAATACCGGATACAATCGTAGAATTTGTTTTAGTGATAGCATTTTTGCATATTGTTTTTGTCATAATTATTTTATTCGCTATGACGGAAATTAAAAAATAATAATTGATTAATTCCGTGACGGCATTCAATCAACGTGGTGAACTGAATTTATTTTATTTTTTATACATTTTTTTATTATTTGCCTATGATGCTGTTAATGGTACTTATTGATTAATATTTTTCGGTTCAAGTACATGAATACGAAATTCTTATTCGGTCCGCACGAAATATCGGGGCTATTAGGTGTTAACATACCGTTTGTACAACTTGCACATCTCAACTCATAGGGGAAGCAATGAAAAACCCTTTTTGCCTATAAGTTTAAGTCAGAGAAATGATAAGTTGGTACAGGCGTACCAACTTATTATTTCCCTGATTTAAGTTCGAATGTCTATTTATTGCACGGACGGTCTAAACTATTTAGTTAATTAACTCCAATACTACAACATAAAGTGAAAGATCTTGACGATACCAATCGTAAACGTAAATTGGCTTATTTATTATACCATTAGCCGTTGAAGCGATTGTAGGTCGAGCTACTCGGCTGTAGAATAATAGTTGTCGTACTTTTTTCCACATACAATGTCTACAACTTAGTCTTCTTTGATAGATTTAACATCATGTGTATCGTAAACTGAAAATGGTTCGTCGAAGATGAGGAGCTATTTTAGTTCAGGGAGTCCACGACGATCCCAGAGGGTGATACATAATAATATGAAAGATCGTACTTATACAGATTGTACAGATTTCTTTTTCCTCAGCAGCTTAAGTGTTAAATGGATGGATTTTCAAGTACAGACTAAGAATAAAAAGATATGAAAAGTATTGCCGAAAATGGACTTTCGACTTAAATAAACAGTTTTATATTGCAAAATTTCATTTCCGAAGAATAATGCGAAAGGGGGAGAGTTAATAATTAGCATCAGGTTCCTACATGTTTAATGTCTTCATCTTCAAAACCAATATCGGAAAAAGAATTTATTGGTCGTCGCAGGGACTACTTTTACAAAAACATATTTTCTTGAATTTACGCACAATTTCCTCGATTTTCCCAAAAAATATTTTTCGGAAAATTCTGAAAAATTAGAAAATTTAGGAAAATATGGGAAAATGTTTCCACAGAAAAGCCTCTGGTTGGTATAGTTCTTTCCTTCTTCTTTTTCCAAAATTCGTTAGTTTTGACTGAAAAACGTAATTGTTGATACAGAATTTTGCACAATCTCCGTACAAACTTGGTACATTCCGAGAGCTTCCAACCACTAGCCGGAATTTGTATCTTTATAATTTCGAATTGATTGACATGAAACTGCAACTGAGCTCTATCAAAAATTCCATTATTCCATTTTACACATGTTTGGAAGCCCTTTATCTAGTCTACTGGTTTTGATTTAACTGGGTCTACGCTTGACTCTAATAAATATAGTTAAAATAACTTAAATAACTGAAAATCTTGTTTGGTATAGTGATATACACACAACACGTTGTCGTACGATTCACTCATTCAGCGCAGTCAAAAGCAGGCCATTTTAATGCTCAACTGAGACCACGAGACATTGAAAGCTTGGGTTAATCCTAATTTTCACGATAAAAACTGTCAAATGAAATTAGGCATTTACCTATAACCAATCGAGATTGCTGCAAATGTCAATGAATGTCAATGTCGTGAAAATTGTCAATATTGATGAAAATATCAAAAGATCGTGCGTATGGCCATGTGAAGATTAATATGAAGTCTATTACCTCTTTTGTTTGAAGTATGGCTTTGACGTCAAATCTTTTATGTTATTATATACCTTTTGGATTTGGTATATAATTGAACACTGGCCAGAGCTCATCGCTTATTTTTGTCGTCGTTGTCGATAACTAGCCGTTTTTAAAAAGGCTCCTACTTTTCTTCATTCTCCAAGAAAATCATGAAAACCACGATAATTAGCGATGAATTTAAATAAAAACTGGCGAAGGTCGAAAACATTTGTAAAAATTCCGAAACATGTTGGCGGTTAGATCGTTTTTAGCTATAACTTGAATTAAATTTAAAAATTGTTGAAAAGCTGCATCAAAACGCTTAATTAGAAAAACATCCATTTAGCAATTAAACAGTGCGGCTAATACACAGGAAGACATACACAGAAACTGCAGCAGTACACTAAATTATCTCTCGTCGCTCCAATTAGATTAACATTTTCATCCGAACTAAAAGATTCATCAACATCATTTAATTATTAAAATATATTTCTAATTTGAATAGGGATTTATATAAACCGACAGCATATCCGAATATAATGCATACTTAATAAATAGAACAATTTCGTGTAATATTCTACAATTCCGAGCTAATGGTTGATGTAACGGTTGTAATAATTTCGCAAAATCTCATTTATTAGGTGAAGAGCAGCCATAGTTAATTCATGGAAACGGTGCAGTTAAACACACAAACGCAAACACACAGACACAACAACAAAATATAAATTAAATTTTTAATGCCATAAAATGCGAAATGGTCCTTCGACCTATATATTTACATTCACCGAAATTATTTTTTTTTTCATTTTCGAGAGGGTGATTTTCAAACGTTAACAGAGAAATGATTCGGACAACATGTATAATACATTTACATTATTCGGTATTCTGTTTGAATTGAGTACGGTGGTTCCATAGTATATACGTATACAATGTGACCTAAATTCTCATCGTTCTAACTTAAATTATCCAGAAAAAATATTTTTTTTGAGGGAAAAATGCTTTTCGTTCTAGGTTCTATATCGACAGAACATGAAAGCAGAGTCAAACCAAAAATGGCTCGGGGACATTACCATTTTTTTTTTTAAATAAATACACTGGACGCAAATGATAGAGACGAAATATATGCAAAATTAGGATGGTTCATTACGTTTTCTCGGAGAATGATGACTTGTTGAAAATGGCAATGCGATATCATTTTCCGTTTGAGCTCATTGATTATTATTGAAGAGACATGGTTAAAAAACAGCAACCGGTTCATCAAATTGCCTGAATGTATCGGAAAGCGTATCGGAAACTCAGCGAATTTTTCTGCAATAACAGAGAGCGTTGTTTATTTTCCATAGAACGTTCATCGATTCAGACTGACATTTAAGTGTTGAAAAAACCAACTATTTTCCACTTCCCACTCGTGTCGAACGTTCCAAGCAAGACCGTAATCTCCTATTGGATATTTTGATACGAACTGCACTTTTGCATCAACTTAGAAGTTGCATTTGTCATAGACAATATGCAAATAAAAGGGAAGATAAAAGTGTTTCTTGAAAATTAAAACCGAAACCAAAATCGAAACGACAAAGTTCATGCTGTATATTTATCGTTGTTAGTTTCAATAAATGTGAACGTATAAAGCGATTTGTCTACATTCTGGCGATTGTTAAAAGACTTTGTTTGACCTACTTTCGTGAATATAATTTTCTGCTTGAATTGAATGTGGATACTCCTCACTAATCTTTGTGGAGGTAAAAGGAAATGCTAAGATTACTTAAGTGCATAAAAGTTAGTAGGAACAATTTGGTTATTTTATTGGAACGAAAGGTACATTTTTCATCATATAGTCTGAGTTATTTTAAAGAAAAAGCGGAAGAAACACCATTATCACACAGACTAAAAGGGTGGATCACGTAGGCAATACGATGGTGATGGGTAAAAGTATCCGATTTGCCTACGAGATCTTCTGTTTTCGTTTTAGTGATATAATATACTATTGTTGAAAGTTTTCATTTTGTACCTGGAAGTTATTTTTCTTTCACGGTTGACCTTTCCGGCGAATGTTTATTTTTAATTTATTTTGTTGTTTTAACCATCGTAGTTCCAAACCTTTTTTCTGTTCTATGAATTCGCTGCGCCGTATAATTATTTCTAATGTAGCTGTAGCTGTTTTTAAAGCTCTTGCTGGAAAATTTACTTCCTCTCAAAATGTACGAATGTAATTGTGTTCAAACTAAACTCCAGAAAATGAAGAAGAAAAAAAATCTGACAAAATTAATTGAAATTTTTTTTTTAATAATTCAATTTATTATCATCCCTTAACCTATGGCGCGTGGGATACAATTTGCGTTTGGTACATAATTAGATTAAATAGGCATATGACTTGGGTAAAGTAAAACGAAAAAAAAGAAGAAAACAAACATAGATCAAAAGAGGTATCATACAAAAATAATCGTCCAAAACGAAAAAACAAAACAAAATCCTTTGATACAAAGTAGTCAATCAAAATAAAATAAGAACTTTTGGCACAAAATAGTCAATCAAGACGACGAACTAAGAAAACATAAAAATCAATTAAAAGTAAACCAATCACAGCTATAGCTAAGAAATCACAGGTATCAATAAATTACACATCGGGTCTTGAGTCATCAGTTAAGGTGAAAATACGGTGATATCACTCCAAATTCGTAACCACAGTTTCTCATAACTTCAATCTTAAGCTTAGCCTTGAATGTCTTCATACAAGTCAAATGAGTCAAACTTCCACAAAAGCGATTGTATTCGAACGTTGGTTGTTTCAGTACCGAATGTTTATCCGGGCAATGTAAATCGTTAGCTTGGCGTGTCCGATGCGAGTGTATTTCGTAGTTGAGATGAACTTCGAAGTTGTTTTTTGTTAACGATTTTACTATTTTATGGAGATGAGCGACACGCTCAACAATAGCCAATTTTTCTACTGGAAGTATACTTGTCGTGTATAGATACGTTGTCGGTGTAAAGCGAGGCAATTGGTAAACAGCTTTGATGCATCGGTTTTGAAGTCTTTGCAGTTGTTGCAGTTTCTTTTTGGAGCCAACACTGTATATCGGTAACATATATGCTATGTGACTTTGGACGTAGGCGAAATAAATTTGCTTGCGTTTGCTCATCGGGATGTACTTTCCTCTTTTCCACATGAGTGGGGCGAATGGCCGGATCATTTTCTTGACATGTTCGACGTGTTCGTTGAAGGATAGCTTCTCATCAAGGACTAAGCCGAGGTACTTATAGTTTTTTACTCGCTTAACCGTTTCGTCGTTGATTCTAATGTTGAAATCTGGCAAGAATCTCGCTTTACCGAAAGTGATGTAACATGTCTTGCCAATGTTCATCGTGAGGACGTTGCGACTGAGCCATTTGTGAAGAGTTATCGAGTCCGCTTGCATTACACGTTCCAATTCTTCGGCAGTATCGCAGGCATAATACAAGGCTGTGTCATCCGCATATAATACCATTTTTCCAAGTAGTCCTAGTGTTAACATATCAGCAATGTAGATTATGAAATGCAGTGGGCCCATCTTCGACCCTTGAGCAACGCCAACGGAGATGCTTCGAAAGCTGCTGCAGAAGTCCTTGATTGTTGTGGCTGTATTACGATTGCATAGGTAACTCATCATTAGGTCAGCAGCTTTGTTAGAAAGACCAATGCGTCTTAGTTTGAGTGACAACCGTTGTGGATCCACGGTATCGAACGCACGTTTCAGATCGATGAAAATGACACCCACATACTTCTTCCTGTAGTTTGACGTGATGAAATCGACAAGTTGGTAAGCAGCACTGAGGCATGATGAATGTCGAATAAATCCGAACTGATTTCCTTTGAAAAAGTTGAACCCGTCCAAATAGCCAGACAGCTGCTTCGCTAATATGAATTCGAACACTTTAGACAGGGTTGGGAGCAATGTGAGCCCTCTAAAGTTCTCTATGTCAAACGAACCACTCTTGTGAATTAGTTTCAGCCGTCCTTTGAGCAGTTCCGCAGGAAACACTGTTGTTTGAATAGCCAGATTCATGCACAAAGCAATAAGCGGTGCTATGATAAGCGATGTTGCTTTCAACAGGTTGATTGGGACCTTGTCAATTCCTGTGGACTTCTTCGTCGGCAGATTTTCAATTGCCAGAATAACGTCTTCGGAATTCACCTCTTTAAACGACCAATTATTGTCAGCAAGCTCAGGGTACAGATTTTCAATATCATCAACATCATAGCCGTGAATTGCAATGATCTCGGTGGCAAGCTTTTCACCCGCTGCACAAAAGTGTTCGTTGATAACATTGCAAGATTCGACTGATTCCGACATTGTGTCTCCATTTATCATGATCGGCGTTTCCTGATCCGTTTTGTAGCAGTTGAAAACTATTTCTTTATATAGCCTCCACGTTTTTCGATCGTCACCAGCAGCCTCTTCAATTCTTCCAGCCTCAAACGTACACCGAAGCTCCGCGTTTTTGAATTTAATAAATCGGACTGTCTGATCGAATAGCACTTTGATGGCGTTGTTGTCAGGATGCAGTTTCACCAGAGTATGTAAACGGCTACGCTCTCTCACAGCCAGAATTATCTCTCTATTGACATGTCTCTTATTGATGCGATGGTCTGACTTAATGTTAATCGTCGAGGTACAAGTTTTAACGATCGATTCCAATGCTATGTTCAGGTCGTTTCCATCACAGTCCAGTCTGCTACTGTCAGCTAGGTTCGTGACCATATTCACCGCGGCATCAATATTGAACTTTGTTTTTGTGGTTTTATTAGCAGCAGAACCAATTTTCTCGCGATTCATTGACGTGTATACTATAGCATGATCAGACGTATCGTTGTGTACTATCGAAATCTTGTACACATGATTCAACATGTTGGTGGCGATCAAATCCAAGATCGTTCGAGATTTCAGCCTAGTCATAGCTTCAGGGACAATCGAGTTAAGCAGACCAAAACCGGCCGATTCCAGTATCTCCATTATAATCTCATGGTTTTTGGGAGCAAGTTGGTTCATATTAAAGTCACCCATTACAAGACAGTCTGGTAACTCTAGACATAATCGCTGAAGGTCTGCTAGAAAATCGCTGGTTAATCCATCTGGTCGATTATACGGTACCGCAACGGTGGCATTAATTGATGCAATCTTAACGACCAAAAAATGATGCAATTCAGTTGTTGTTGCGTTGACCACTACGACGGGCGCTATTTTACATAACGATTCGTGTATAAAAATGGTGATTCCACCGCCATCTGTTGATCGGACGTTATGAAACGCAACGTAGCCCGGCAGTTGATAGGTTATGTAATTATCCAATTTAAGCCAAGTTTCACTAATCGCAACGACATGTAGCACACCCGGAAAGCTGGCAACGTATAATTCGACATCATCAAGTTTCGAGGTTAAGTGATTGATGTTCCAGTGCATAAAGTTTATGTCGTTGCTATTTGGCGGTATTACCGTGCCATCGTGTCTATGAGTTACTCGTATTAGGCTCGATATTGACACTGGCTGGAAGTCGTCCATTTTTCTGGAGGATCAGTGGCTCAAGATGAATCTGCGATCGCAGGTCGTTGATTTGATTGATATCAGTAATCCGAAGAACCTTCGAATCTTGTTGGGGCCTCACGAGGATTTGCCCGTTGTTCGACCACACAAATTTATACTTATGCGTTTCCCTCAGTGATCTAGCAGCGTATAGTAGCTCCTGGTTGCTCTTTGTCAATTGTTCGGTAATTAGGACAGCTTTTCTAGAGTTCTGCGTTATACCAAGATCAATTGGGTGAATATCCTTTTTTATTCTCCGCACTTGAAGAAATTGACGTTTTGCTGCGACCGAACGGAGTCGTACTTGTATAGTTTTAGCTGCTGTGGGCTTAGTTGTTGCTGAGGGGAAGACCTTGACTGCTACTGGGTCGAAGGTTTCGTCTTGAAGTATACCAAGGTGAGTTCGAATTGACTCGTATACTTTCGTCGGCTGTAGATCACTAGTTCCTGGCAGTTCAATGCCCCGAATAACGATATTGCTGTTTAGTTCTTGTTGTTCCTGCGATACTCCTTGATCCAAATTGCCAGACGGTTGTTGTTGTTGTTGTTGATCAATTTTCGATTTAAGCGTTGAAAGTTCTTCTTTTAGAACAACGTTCTCGTCGCTGATCTGTTTGCTAAGCAGTTGAACACCTACAAAATCGGACTTGAGCTGATCCAACGTAATCCGTAGCTGAATATTCTCCTCTTTTAACTGGTTGAAGGCTGACTCAATTGATTCAAGATGCGTCTGCTTCGTGGCGTTATCTTCGATTGCTTTAAGCCGTGATTCTATGCTGTTTATTTTGTCGTGCAATGAATTGCTTCCACCACTCGCCTGCTGGTTTAATGCGCTCGTCTGTGATAGGTTGCGATTGTTGGTTAGCGATTGACGATTGCTAGCCGATGAGGGCTGACCAGCGCTAAATGAAGGTCTGTTGCCAGAAGTTGAATTCGTTTTGTGTTCGGATGATGATTTACAGTTCACGCTGGTGGTCAATTTGCCTTTGTTGTTTGTGGAAGTTTCCTTGTGAGTGACGGCTGTGTTGCGACTACGTAGTGCGTGTCCACCGACCATGATATGACAAGGCTACAGGGGCGAAATAGTTGTGAAATGGTGTAGCTGCATATCTAAGAACATGGTTATGGTAGAATAACCACTTACGACGCACATATACATAAATGTGATGATTTGCACCATATTTGTGTCCATCCTCGGATATAGAATGCATCAAATGCGGTAACGTGTGAAGTAGAATGCAGCCACATATTTTCTGCAGCACTGCAGTCAAGGTTTCAACAGAACTCCTTTCGTGTCGAACATTTTGTTCGAATATGTTCAAACATTCCAATAAAGGCAGGGTAAATTGAAATGATCGATTATTAAGATTTTTAGCGTATTGTGGTTTGAAAACGAGTATAGATCTTAAAAAAACAAGCTTTCGGCCGATTTGCATAACATTCACAATGTTTTTTCGGTGTATTGAGCTTGCGCGCGCATGTTTATACTTCGAACTCGAGCTTATGCGTATGCATTGGAACTGTTTACAGATACAAAACCTAACAAATGCACCATAAACAGTTCAAATGGGCGATATGTAAGACTATATACTGGCTTTCTGTATACACTAAGAATCGATCATTTCATTTTGCTTCCACTTTATATGCATAGTAAAATACTGAAACTTAGCCTAAATATAGGCTGTCTTGTGTTTCTAAAAGATAGAAGTCAGAATGTTGAATTGAACTTCTGACAAATTCGTTGCACGTCAATGTTCTACGGTATATATATACCTCTAAAATGCACAGATTTCTATATAAAACTAATCGACATTTTCCATCATTTTTTTAAAAATTGTGGTCAATAAAAAATAGGGGCTCTACGTTTCAAAGTTTGGACGAACCTATAAAAAAACCGATGCATTTTGGAGTACCCTAGAGCAATATTTTGCTTAGAATCGCGTTTTAAGCAGATCAATTTCTCTTTGATTTGTTTGTTTAGAGACCTCACTAACAGCCTTTCACAGCCAATATCAAGTGCAGTCTGAACCACCGGCTTAACATGACTTCCGAACTACGCTTCGAACTCTGAGTTAGGTGATTAATTGATATGTCACCTGTATGTAGGCACGAGTCATTCAGTGTTTACATCGTTGCAGCCACCAAACACACTGCAACTACCAAATTATGAAGCTTGAGTGAACTTGAAGACTTTACCAATACGATATAATCGCTAGAAAATTGTATCTGACATGGAAAAGTACCCAGATAATTTTGGTGGAAGGCCAGTACGTAACCACTGAGCCATACTGTGCGTTAATGAGATCGCCATTGTTTTCCATTGTTTAGTGCTTGAATACTATGGAAAACGCAACATAATTTTTTTTTGCACGTGTGTTTTCACCATTATGCCGAATAAAAATAACTTCAATCCCCATACTCCTCCCAAGTTTGACTACTGTAAAAATGGCACTTATTTGCGTTAAATTAAATTACTCTAAGAAGATTGAAAAGTTTGCGCAAATTAACGCAGACACAGATTAGTGACAACAATTGGTTCGAGTCCAGGTGTATGTAATCATTGCTCTCAAAACTAAAAGCGAATGCTAAAATATTCCCAAAATTATTGGGGTGGACAAGTGTTTTTGTTACGGCTTTGGCATTATCAATTTTTCATCGAAAATAAGTGTAAACGTGGTGGATATATTCCTTATGTAAATTGTCCATGATAACGACGAGTGGAGCTTCTAAAAGTGCATAAATTATTCAAAACTCTCGACGTCAACACACACACTTAGTGTATATACAGCCTTCATCTGGAATCGTTATACCGACAAAATTGTTCCATTTATACTTTATTATAATATTCTCTTCTAAAATAGAATAGAAAATTATGTTACACTGTCTGGTAAAATCGTTTTCGTATATTTAACGTGTAGTATATATTCTACACACGGGTGTACCACTTTACCGTAAAAATTGTCGAAGACAAAATTGCCGAAGACAATTAAAAGTTACTATAACAGAAAATCGTAGTTGCCGAAAACTAGAAAATTAACGAACTACATGAAAAAGGCAGCAGATTTTGGTTTTGATTTTGTCAAGTTGAATTTCAGTGTAGAACCTGGCTGTAAATTACCATTTGATCGATTACCAGCTGGTCTGCTAGAAAAATACTCGTTAAGCGCTTCTACTTCTTTAATTAAATTAATAAAAATTTGATATTATTTTTTAAAAAAACCTCGGAACGAACCGAACAATTCGTATGATCTGGAATTTCCAATTGTATCACAGAAATCGGTTAAATTTGCATTTAAAATGTTTGTCGATTTATTTGACTGGATCTGCGTTGGGTAATCAAAATTCCAGATCATAAGAATTGTTCGGCTCGTTCCAAGTTTTTTTTTACAATAAGAATCAGATTTTAATTAAATTAATTGGAGAACTAGACGCAAATGCGACTTTAATTCGCCACCCACCGGTTCAAAAAATATTTCGGTACATGTTGTGGTATTGTCGGTAATGAGCTGACATTCAGAAAATTAAAAAACGAGTTGATGTTTTTGAACGACATTCAACAGGGCTGGCACAAAAATCAAAAATGTTCTAAGGCAGCGACAATAAAAATTGTTCTAAGTTACACCCCTGTGATTTCTACTCTGCGATGTATACCTTCCTTTTAATCATTTATTGTATCTCTCGTATCATCATCGTTAAACACAGAGATACAAAATAAATACAAATATCTCTGTTTACCATATATTTTACCAATTATATTACGTTTTCGTACTTAAAATTATTATATTGTGACTGTACGTGTGACGGTGGTATAGTGAAGCCCCTTGCGTATTTATAATATAGTCGAAGATCAATTGCGATGGAGGCGTACGTACATGTTTATGTGTCGTATCCGTATCCTAAGCAACATAAAATATTTGTGTAGGAAAAGTCACTTGAATTTTCTTCGTTTTTTTTTTCTTCTCTTCTTGTGAGCATTGTTTCGGTTCATCATCTTATCTTTTTACCTTCTAAATGGTATATATTTGCAGAAGCACAAGATTTATTCCGATATGATTGCTTTGTTTCATTCAGAAAAGATTTCATACCTTACCTTACCGTTATACAATCTAAGCACATTCATATCTATTTCATTTCATTATTACTTAGTAAGTTTAGATGAGAAGGAATGGTACAGGGTGGAGTGGGAGTCGGAGCGGGAATGGAGTTTTGGATGGTTGGGAAATTATAACTTTTATAATTAAAATTGCTTTGTGCACTTGTTCTGCTTTATGGTTTTCTGTTCTGATTAATTACAGATACCAAAAATTGTAATTTGATACAAGATACTCACCTTAAATCCAGCAGGAGGGGATGGCTAATCGCATACACTATGGAAACGAACTGACATATCAATAATTATTCTAAGCAAAATGTTTCCATGATTGGTATTGCGTTTTATTCCTAGCGAAATGGGTCAAAACATCGAATGCACAATATGCGTTCATCATTACTATTTCAATTTTAACACTTTGAGATGATGCTCTCAATAAAGCATGTCAGGGAGATGTCTACCGCATTATACATAATAGTTATTTACATAACAAGGGATGACAAATTAAAAAGTAGAGTTTACGTGTGAATTTTGTTGATTCGAGGCGAAGCCCAGGTCAATAAACACACGTAAATGACTTTTCAATTTTATCCCGAGTTCTGTAATGGGTTTTACATGCTTTTGAAATCTAACCCAATTTTCGTGTGTAATAAATAGGCCACTTTCGACCCTAGGGCAAACAAAAGCATGTAAACGACTTAAGAGCAACGGATGTTCATTGCACAACAAATAGCTGTATAGCCTACATTTTTCGTTTCGTATTATATTTTTGATGATATCTTCTCACCAGGATTTGAAAAATCTAAAACCGCATTAACGACCAGACCACAAATGTGTTTCAATAAAAAATGGATGTGTGTCAGTTTGACCTGCTCTAAGATAAATCAGCAGTTTATGCAAATTTTGGCAAACTGCTGAGTTTTTTTCAGAGCTGACCAAACTGCAACAAACCAATCTGTTTTCGATTGAAAACTGACATATTTGAGGTCGTCATTGCGGTTTTACATTTTCCAAATCCTCGTAAAAATATATCATCACAAACACAGCATTTAAAAAAAAACGGCCAAATGTGGGCTTCTCAGCGGAGCATCGATTACTCTAAAAACTTTTGTTTTAACAAAGGACTTATAAATATTATGCACGTATGACAAAGCGGTCGAGGCTTGCCGAGACGGCTTGTCATACGTGCATATTCGTTTTTATCGCATAAGCGAAAACGAGACAACAAGATATGCGAATGACACTTTGACAATTTACAGAAGTATAATGTTTGTTTATATATCCTAGGTGAAAAATTTTTTCGGGGAATCACACCGCGTATGCAATAAAGAATTTTATCTGTCTAGAACGATAATCTCGAGCTTATCCCTCTAGGGAGTTTTTGTTTATCTCGATATATATATATGTTCTCGACAGATAAAATATGATATGCACCTATTGCCAGACTGTTATTTTGAAGTGTTGGCATTATGGCCCACGCCTTCGGCTAGGACAATAATGTCCTACATGTCAAAATAACAATCTTGGCAACAGGTGCATAATGTATATTAAGGGTTTTACGGTGGTATTGATGTTTGGTCCATTTAGTTCTTTTTGCGCTATTGACGTTGCAGCACATCTTATAAGGTCTGTGCCACCAGTTAATGAATGCCTTTAATTCTTTATAACAACTAGGACCGATGGAACTAAACATAAACAAATTGCTAAAAGAAAATTTGCATTTAAAACTCGTCGTCAGGTTGTAAAAGGCATACGACAAATTGCATCAAAATGCAATCACAAAGTCTTTATGATAAAGATAATTGATGCAACTGCATAAGTCTCATCACTGACAAAAAAGCTATGTCTTCAGTCCGCTCCGCTATACATTAAAAATGGAAAATACCAATATAACGGAGAAGTACAACTATGTTGCAACGGAAAGAATATTTTTATTTCGTGCCGAGATTAAAGTATGGAATCGTTTTGCTTCCTGCAGAACTACCCACTTGTAAAAATAGAAAAAAAATCTTTTTAATTTAAATCGCTTGTGCATTAAGTATTTCAGTAGACATAGGTATTTATATGATCTGCATTTAAATGGCATAATTAACTACGTGTTTTTTCAATGTATTATGCAAATATGATTATGATTACGACGCATAATTAGGAGTTGACTTTATACATCTGCATAACTATCCTCGTAAGTGATACGTAACGAGCTAAATAAGAATTCACCAGATTATTTGGAGATTTCTTTCAACAATCACCACGGGAAATGGTCTTATTCAACACAGTTCGTTATAGGTATATCTATAAATACGAGTGTGCAGAAAGTCTTATTGTCCAAAATTTATTTTTTCCTGTATGTTCTGCTTCTGGAGGAAATTACGAAAGAAATAGGTAGGTGTCATTGACGAGCAACCCCTCTTGGGAATTATAAGCTTTCAAACGATGAATCGCATTGCGAGATAGTCATGACTGCAGTAATTTCTTTACACATTTTTGAAGAGAAATTGCACTCAATTTTGAGAATAAAAACTTCTATTCATGAAAAGTTCTACTGAAAATTATCTAAAAATAAAAAAGAAAATCTGTAAATCAATGCATCTGAAGTATTATATAATATGAAGTAGCTCTTAGCTACCTAATGGCTACGCCTCATCTCGAGGAACCACGTTTTTTTTCTAAGTTTGATATTTATAAGGAATTGCTTTATGATTTTTGCGAAGGGATTGAATATAAACATTCTTTTGACAATAAGAAAAAAATATGAAATTCACAAAGCGGCTTCCCTTTGCCAAAACAGATTTATTTACAATGAAATCTCTTTCATCTTCCATCCATATAACTATTGAGTCGATACCATATTGAAATATATCAAGAAAATAAAATGTTATCTCAAACGATTTAGCCACTGTTAACCTATTAATAAAAAGGCTTTGTATGGCCAAGGTTGCTAGGAATAGATTTTCAATAGCAATCGTCTCAAGACCTATTACACTGAGTGTGCTTAACGTTTTCGAAATAGCAAGCGTGACGTGATCTTTTTGTAAAGTCAGTTACTTCTTTTGTTCAAAGTATCGCCATGTGTTCGATAAAAAATCTTTTACTTCATTCGTTATAACATACTGTAATAAGACCACGTCAACCGGAGGTCATCGATTATTTTGGCATTAGATGTCGATAGCAAACACGTTACTTTTTATTAACGATTTAAACATTATATTTCCTTGAATACCGTTTAAAAAAGAAAAGAAAATAAATTGTAGTTCACATTCACCGATTGACTACGAAAGACGTTCACGTTCGAGTTCACGTTGCTATTTTCTACACTTGGTAAACAAAAATCTTACATTTTTGTTAATTATCAGATTTATCCCATTTCCAAGTCAGTGTTGAACAACGATAAAATGATTAGTGCAGAAGCAATCCAAACTGTTGGATTGTATTGAAACATTTCAAAATTCAAGTGCCATCCGGAATATAACAGAGTTTCTACTTCTTCATCCAAGCTATACATTTACTATCTGGTTTCTCCACACTTACTCTATTATGGCGGTTTCTTAATCGCACAGCAAGAGGCTGTACTCCATTACATCATTATGCGAAGTACTCTTCATTGTTGCCTATTTATAAACCAGCACTTTTAAGTGCAGCTTTTTTTTCGTACAAATCTCAAGTAATTTCTGCTCTATATCGCTCAATTATTTTGTTTTACTGCCAGAGACAGAGACTGTTTTTCCACAATACAAATTTCGGTTAAATTTCCTCGAGTTTTAAGTTTTTAATTAAAATTAGGAAAATTCAACAAAAAATAATTCCATTAAAAATAAGACCTGAACTGCAAACGTCTCATAATTATATAATAATCTTAACTTTGGTAGAAAACCGTAATTGCTTGTCGTATTATACATAATATGTTGTACGTACAAAATTACGTACGCTAGATCCCCAACTAATCATTTTCAGTAAAACATATACCACATTATCACACAGTCTCGTCTACTGTGCTGTATAAAAATAGTGTGATATTAACTTTGTGGCTCGTACCTCTAAAATAAACCACAAATTTCAATTTAATATTGCTGCTCGACTTGACTGTGTGTTGACTCTTTTTTTTAGTGTAAAACAACGCGTTTCGAATCATGTGCGGTCATTTTCAATGCTAGAACAGAGAAAAAAAAGCGTATTATCGTTATGCAATTTCGGCGAGAGAATAAAACATTAATTTATCTTAACATGAAGTGATGTACGACGGAAAAGAAACACACAAAATTATCAATTGATGCAAAATGCATTTTGAAGTCAAGTGGTGGAAATTATGTTAACGAAAAATAATACAAAAAAAAATTGTATTCAGAGACGCTGTGGAGATTTAATTGTTTAAAAAAATATATTTATTTTTTACGTTAGTCAGTTCAAAAAAATAATTTCAAAAAAACAAAGTTGAGCCAAAGAACTTGCAACCAATAATTTATCATTTAATTTAAAGTTAAATATTTAAATATTTATGTAAAATGAGTTGATAGTTGGACTGAAAATTATTTTATTTAAATGATTATACCTATGAGGTGTATACCTATTATGTTTTTGTGATAATGAAAAATGAATTCTAGTCGTTTTGGTTATTTTTTTTCTTGTGTAAGTGAAACATCAAACATAATTTTTGTTGTTATAATATAGCACACGGTGATATATGAAAAAAAAGTTTTTTTTTAAATTTATTGTTTGTAAAAACGTTATAGTTGAGCGATAAATTTAACAATTTAGCTCATCATAAAAAAAACATTACAATTTTTACATAGAGAAGGAAGTTACATGTCTATGTCTATGGAAATAAATTTTAATAAAACAAATAACAACAAAGTGAATTCATATCTGTGATTGCATATTACATTTATAAATCGTCGGTCGTCGAGGGATTATTATTTATTCATTTTTTTTTCAATCTACGTTTGTTTTACATCCATACACATCATCATCATAATAATAATATTGTGTGTGTGTGCAGTGTGTGTCCCTATAAATCAATTGAGCAAAAATTCATTTTCCATTCTATGAAAATGTTTCGTGCTTACAGTACAATAATTACAAATGGGGAACATGGGTCAACTACGGTTGACAGTAGTGCCACATGGAATCGAAATGGTCCAATTACGGCTACGGCTACCAACAGTTTTCGTTCAATTATTGCATCACATACCGGAAATGGTGCAGTTGCATCTGGTATTTCATTTAAGGAAGATAAATTAAAAGGTATTTACCGAAAATTCTTGGGATGGTAGTAATGCATTTGAATATATTATGTTATTCAGTGTGGAGTCATACGTAAACCTTTAGGGTGGAACAAATAGAGTCTCGGCGGTTCTGATCCGTTCTTGTGTTGTTCGTTCCTATTGTTTCGAGTAAAGACGTAGATTCACTTAACATTAACATGCAAATAGCTACAAGGCTCCGTATGTATTGAGACATAAAAAGTGATTTTTCAGACACCAGTCGGTTTAAGGAAAATATTACCTTTTCTTCCGAGGTACTAACAACGTATCCTGCAACGTACAACTATGAGTCACGAAATATATCAAATAGTCTAATTATCCAAAAATTTTGTTTTTGACGATTTTGTGCATCAAAATACTTGAATCGAACACATCGATACACAATATACCGAAAATTGCTGTTTCCGCATCACGAGGTTTAATCGACTGTTATATAACTAAAAACCGAGTATATATCGTATCGTACTCATTTCCACCAGTATCCAGTATGGACCACCCTAAATGCTTTATGCCAATGTCTCTCATCAAAATACACTATGCATATTGCCACATATTTGTGTATGGGATAAGAACAACTTTACGTAACTTTTAATAGTTAAAATATATTCTCAAAATTTTGACTTGAATATTCATGGAAAACTTTTTCCGGTATACAGTTGGAATGAATAAAATTTTACAAAACGAAGGTGTTTTTCCGAAACAAAAATAAATAAATTAGATGCCGTTACAGTAATAGGAGAACAGTTATTTTAGGCAGGTAACATGGACCGAAATTAGACAAATTTTGTGTTAGTTTAAAAAATTCAACAAAAAATTTTCGGATCGAAAAGCAAAAGGGAAAACTAATCTCAAGAGAGGCATCGTCGTCCCATTTCGAACAGTTGTGCGAACCGAAGGTTTTTGTTTTGTTTTAATTTTTAACTGAAGGGCACGAGGTTTAATCAGGTGCCGGATTGCCTGCCAGGCTCAGACTGACTATCTCATTTTTTTACTCTTTTCGAATAAGATGTTGCGCCTTTAAAAAAAGATTTTCCGCCCATAGACTAAAGGCCAGATGAGCCCTTTGGTAGCCACTTCAGCCCTGCTGTCTTTGTCTAATGTTTCTAAATTAAAACGGGTTCCAAAGGAGAACAGCACAATTGGCCCAACAAAGAATGGCCTAAGTGTTTTCGGTGAATCGCATGCCGAAACTCGATTATATTTTCAATTTTCAAAGAGGGCTCCTAAGGTAGTAAACCACGATAGGTAGCAATACCGACAACGAGTTTATTTATACAATACCAGCCTTCAGATCAGGCAGTTTACTATTGGAGACAGAACAGCCTTTCATTTCATTTATTGTATTTTCGATTAAATGGTTTGCGTCCTAGCTGATGTAGTCACTGCTCTTAATTGATGATCTTAGTCGATAATTTCTTAAATCTTAGAACCTTCATTTCGCATTGTCGTTGCAAAATAAAATTTGCATTATAATGCTACGACTGCAAAAGTACGAATAGGGTCTTGCATTGCAGTGTGTGTTCTCTCTCATTCAATTACGAATAGAATATCAGCGTTTTCGCAACCAGTATACAGCGAACAAAAAATATCGTATACACATCCAACAATCTACACAGCTAAATTGAATATTTATGTCATCAGATATATCAACGAACATATTTTGCTATCATCCAAATCAAATTGAAACGATGACAAAGTGCGTTTGCAATAATGCTTAGATAAAATGAAAATATTTCAATTTTTTATTAAAAATTATTATTCTCTATCTCTGTCCGTCTCTTCCATTTAAGCACACTCCTACTCTGCATTACGCTATCAATGAGTTGTAGGAGTGACGTCCAGAAATTCCTTGACCTAGAATACAAATTGTCGCTTAGCTATTAAGTTACACAATGCCGCTGTGGAGCTATATAAAAATTCATACAAGTCGTTAATGAAAACGTGCAGTTAAGCGTTTCGTATATTTCGTACACAAAATATGTAAAAAAAAAGAAAAAAAAAATTATATGAAAATGTAATTTTATAAAACTATGTCGTGAGTTCAGAGTTATCAGTTTCCATATAACTTAACTCTATATACGGATAGATATTGAGTTTTTTTTTCATTTTGTTTCATATTTTTTTATTATTATTTTTAAGTAACATTAGAATAAGAGATCTCTCGTTGCATGTGTATTCATTTAGCATTTGTTTATTAATGGGTTGAGATATTTTTCTATATTTTATTACATTTTACCTTTTCAAAATGTGTGTTTTTTGTCGTGAAACTCAATTTTTTTTGTGAAATATTTTTATGTTGCTATGCCGTACGATTTTAGTATACACTTATTGTCATCACTTTATTTTTTATTTTTTGGAATACAAAATGCAATTGAGTCGTTTATAATGTTGATGCTAATCGGAATATTGTATCAAATCGCGGTTGGTTAGTCCAATTAATTATCAAGTTCATCGATGTAAGATGCAAATGCTTTTTATTGTGGAGTACAAACAGTCGACATGAATGAAAACGGTTTTGTATGTGGTTATGGGACGTTTCGTAAGAAGGTGGCAAGATCAAAGCTGGGTAAATTAGGACTCGTACGTAGCCTTGAGTAAGATATCGCTTTCCCGTGAACATTTTTCCGACAACTGCGAACCATTGTTTCTCATTTGCCGCTGTTTCGTTAATTAGTGTTTGGATTTAATTATATGAAAGATTGGAATGTTTTTACTCTAAAAGTTGACGCCCATCACTGTCAAAGACTACGTAGTTTCCGTTCTTTCCATAAATCTTGAAGTTTTGTGTTCTTCCACTGAAGTATTAATAGCTTATATCAGCCGTGTTATTCAATGAAGCCATTTCACCTAGAGATCAGGAGAGTTCACACAGTAATTGCGCTTCAGAATTGGAATTTTGGGTGAATCTGTGGATGAACAAATGAACTGAATAATAAACACCGTAGTCTAATACGGGAATATCTTGTCACTGAACGGGAAAGAGCTGTGTTGTTTAGCCATTGTCGATTTTAATTTTTTATTTTCAGCTCACTTACTGTGTCAATAACAAACCGCAATATAGCCGAATCTAGTACTTCCTTTGTTTGAATGATCGCCTTATGCATGACGCAAACTTTGTGATGCAATGTCCTTTCTTTAGTTAAACTTTACGTTCTGTCATAGCAGAACACAGAGCTTATCGCCTATTTATGATCCATTAAGAAAGACAGCAAACCTATACCATCACTTTTCTTTTCCATTTGAACACCTCTAGACCATTGACCTGTCACAAGTTTGTAACTATAGATTTGAGTCATACTTGTCCAAAAATGTTTCCAATTTTCTCATTTGAGTAAATTGCCTGAATCGAATTTACAGAAATGACGTAGACGAATTGAATGTTAAAATTTTCACTTTGCCAACTATAACTGGTCTGACTTTTCAGCTGCAGTACAGACCTGCATAACAATGTAATATTGTAAAACATTGTTGTTGGGACTCGTATGTACTCGCTTATGTGTACATAGAAATGACTATCATCCACTCATACGAACAGAAATGTTATTGATTAAACGGCAGGGAATATACATATATGAAGGAATGCGAATGTTAATGTTCTAGCGCAACTTTGGTAAATAAATTTTCGAAAATTAGGTTACAATTACCCCGAATAAATAATACAAGTTTGCATGAACTATCCATATTGTTGTCTAATGAATTTATTTTGGAGCGTGACTATTATTCCGCGATATTCACGGATAACACTACTCGAGTGTGAGTTCATAAGCAAAGTTTTTAAAAATAAAACGCTGTTTGTTGTGCGCTCCAGGGCTTTTAATCTCTGTTATTAATAATATTTTGCTGTTTTTTCCGTGCGGTTTTTTCATCATTGAACAAACTTCGTTCCTAATTTTCGCTGACGATACACGATACGATGCGCATTAAGGTGAAAACAGAGGCTAAACAATCAAATTTGCTGAGATCGACAATTCGTATCAAAATATATCCAGGTCATCAATTTGTACGTTAAAGCAACCGAAGAAGTTATGTTTACTCTCTGTTGCTAGTCAGCTACTATTTAACGTATAATCGCTGCTAGACAAAAACTAAGAAGTACGAAACCTACAACAGCTTACCGAAAAATTATTAAGACAATCAAATCAGCATATTTATGAGGTTCGTTACTTCCTCTTTCCTTTAATCTGAACATTCTCAAACAACAGCTTTTACATTCATGAATTTTAAGAGTACCTTTTGATGTAATTACGAGGCTAATCCATCTAATAGTCATCTAATGACTACGACAATTTCCTGACGTACAATCAGTCACATAGTCGTCAATATTTCTCAAAATATGTAAACTTTGAATGTAAATTCAATTAATTTGTACAAACTTCTCATTTTTTAGGGGACATTCACAAAGTGTCCACAGTAAATATGACTAATTTGAGGTCCTCCCCCTCTCTCTCTCTCTCTCTTTCATCGCACAAAAAATGAATGTAGCGCACGCTTTCTTTTTACACTCTTCTCCCTAATATGAGTGCTTTCTTTGCGAATAAACCCTGAACTCATATAACTCATATGGAAGTCAGAGAGTTCTAGAGTAAATTTCTTCATAAATTGACAAACCACAATTTTTTTGGTGACCACAAACAGCTTAATTATAGTTATCATATTTTAGGGCATAACTGCAGTTTGTGTTATTTTGTGCACCTACTCGAACTTTATTCAAATCATCGAACCTAGCCTCTATTTCATTAAAATGTGTAGTAATAGTAAATGATCAACTAGGCGCCTTTCAACGAACGAATTCGAATTTATTCAAAATTAATCTGTTTCAAATGAAATGCCATAATTGCTCTTTTTATCCCCGAAGAACAATCGAACGGAAATCTGGGTCAAACAAACGGTTTTGTCGTTTTGATAAAAAACTTTAGTTAACTCAACTGGCAGCCGTCAGATGGACTTTAAACTTTAACTACGATTGGCCCTGTTAAATTTATTCCGATAAAAGAAAAATCGTCGAAAAAAAATATTTTTTTTTACATAAAACATCTCTGAGAACAGTGTGTATATTAGTCATAAAACTTTGACGACAAAACGTGTTACAAAATTGTTAAAAAGTGATGTTATATGATACCGAATATTTAAAAGAGATCAAAGAACACGATTACGTAAGACGGAGAATATACATGAAACTGAATGAATTACATTATTAATAATGTGAGCCGCGTACGTAGAGTATACGTTTTTATACATGTATAAATGTTCCTCAACCCTATCGTATTTATGCTGTATACTTGCCCTGTGTACACGGGATAAGTAAAAATATATTCAAATTCAATATTATATTGGAGGAGAAAAAAATATGAGATATAATAGAAATAAAAATTGCTTAGTTGAGCATAAAAATTTGGCAAATTTATTGAACACTCAAGCAATTTTGTGATCTTTTGCATGGATTTTCAAGCCAGCGATTTTGTGCATAACAAAATGGAAAAATATTTGAATGAATAACATAAACTTTTTATATACGAAATTGGGCCAAAAAGTGTGCTCTCTCTCTCATACATAAAATATATTTTATATCGAAAACATATTGAAGTGATACATTCGATTCAAATTCAAAAAAAAAAATCAGAAAAAAAATGAGAATAAAATGCAAAGAGACGTTCCATCTGAATTGCTATTAGTCGCAACTTTGATTTATACGCGTGCAACAAAACAATTGCTGACAATTTTGTAGATTAGATAATAAATTAAATCGATTGGATATTTTTATGGGCTTAAATCGCGCATTTTATTGGCTTTTGTGATACTTTATTTTAATTTAATATCGAGATAATTTGCTCATTGATTTTATTTTATGCAAGAACGTTTGACCGTATCAATATATGGGATATTCACAAATTAATTACGCGTTTCAGTATCTGATTGTTCAGTTCTGATTTGCCTTTCACACGGAAACATTTCGGGAATTTCATTGATAATTAAATGGGAAAGAAACTCTTACGTGATTGATGTTTTAGTTTCACTAGTAGAATGATGAAATTTTATGTTTGAATTAAGACTGCTATCTACCGATGCATGTTGTCCCTAATGAGACTGTATATTTCTCTGGCAAAAGTTCATATGAATAAAATAAAGGTTGATACGTACGTGTCCAATTAAGAATCGAAAACACCTAAGTTGATCGATCCCTAGTGAATAATGGTCGATTGATATTTCATATTACGGCTTTCTGATCTGTCTAGTCCTGGAACAATTTTTAGTGAAACGTTTTTCTTACTTCATCAATTTACTCACTTTTTCTTTCATTTTTCACAAATTTTCCAATTTTTCGGGAAAATAGGGAAAGTTTAGGAAAATGTGAGATAATTTGGGAAAACATTTTCCTTTCTTTCTAGACTCCAAGTTAGTATAAAGATTCGGGCTAACTTATGGTGTTCAATTTCAAAGCATCCGGTAATATTGATTTACTTACAAGAATAGATAGTCCAGTTCTTGTGTCAGAAAAAATGGCTCCGTTCGCCAAAAATGTATTGAAAAAGTTGATTTTCCAAAAATAAAATTAGTTTCAGAACTTTTCATTTTTAATCATGACTCGGAAAATGTAAAGCGAGCTAAGATTCGAAACCAAAATCTGTTTAAAATGTATAAAAAAGCGAACGTCATTTATGAACGTCCCCCTGTAGATAATTATTAATTTGTTAATTGTTGCAAATCAAATTCGTTAATTTGAATTTTATTACTTAAAACCGGCGCTTGAATTACTTTCTGCAAATCAAAGATTAATTTAAAAAAAACCGAAAATCCAAAACAAATCGCTTTAATTGTTGAATCTGAAATTATTTTCTCGTAACAGCGTAAGTCAATATTGACAGAGTATTTGCTTCACTCATGACATTCAGTCAGTCTGTGATTTATTGTTGTACATTAGGTTTGGCTTGGGCGTATTAATTATATATATATAGGGAAAGATAACCAACGGAAACGCATAAAAGCTTTAAAGAGCTGTACACATACATATATCTATACATTTGATTAAGTTATTCATTAAATGTGTATTACGTTTAGTCGATTTATAAAAAAAAATAATTATTTTACCACTACATGATTGTAAGCAGATGGAATTATGTTCATCGGTGGCTTCATTTTAATTTTCATTAAATTGACCATCCGAAGAAGGCCCCATTTTCATGATCAATTTACAGTATTCCAAGTCCAACAGATTGACATCAAAAATTGTTCAAAAGGAAAAGGTAACGGAACTCGTTTAAGTTCATTGAAAATTAATGAAGCTTCGCTTCAGAGTCTTTGACGTCGAAACATATCGTCTGAATGTTTTACTCTGTGTTGCTATTTTCAATTTAAGATTTTCGCTTCGATTGAAAATATTAAGTGAGATTTGAGAGTAAAATCTGATATTTGGAAAGTTTCCGATTTCGGGCAAGAAAAAAAAAACTGAAAATGACTAGTAAGTACCAGTACTTCGAGAAACCTGATTACACAATGTACATACTGCACGGAATACCGACATCGACTATTGTGTCGGATTGGAGTAGTTGGTTGTGAAGTGCGTAGGTTAGGTGTAGAATGTGATGAAAGAAAAATCAATTCAATTTTTCGTTGTTTTTATTTTATTTTATTTTTTGCTATAAGTGCTGAAAGCGAGGCTGAAGGCAGATATGATTAATTACATTTGGAAAATATAGTTATAAAAAAAGACTGGCAACTGTTGTACATACATAATTTAAATACACCTTTTTGCGGTGGACATAAAACATTTAGATTTTTTTTGGTTTTTTTATATAGAAAAAAAAACTGTGATATGGACACTTCCGTTGGATTATCGCGGTAAATTAAATGAAAACCTTTTTCCTCGGTTCTTTTTTTTGTTTTAATTTATTAGGTATTAATATTTTATTAAAACCGACTCTATGTAATTACCGAACGCATTAAAATATGGTTTTAGATATACATACAAACGACAGCGAAAAACAACAATAGGGAGAGGGCAACGCTTACCATGGCGCAGCTCGAAGAACCCAAAATACACAAAATAATTTTTGGGCTAATTAATCATAGTCTTTATGTACATTTGGCATTGTTTCATCCTGACGTCGACAAATTTGCGAATTTATTTTAAATAATTAACGGCTAATTACCAGCCACAAAAATAATTCGGAAGCTAAAGTTTAATGAGCTGAGTTGAGATAAGTCACAGTATTTCGTTATTATGTTACACTGGATGGATACTACATATATATAACTCACAAGTTTCCTTAGGTATATACTATGCATAAATAATAAAATTCAAAACTCTTTTTTTGTGTGTGTCGGAAGTGCTTTAAATTCGGCGCTTTTATTGTGTGCTTTATTGCTTGGTATACATGCAATTGCATAACAGAACAGATTTGTGTTTATGTAAGCAGCATAGTATATTTACTCAGTTTTTTTTATGCATTTTACATGTTTGCTCTTTTAGACCCGTTCGTGGTTTTCGTGATCTTTTTTACACGAAATTCCGAGAATTGAGATTGCTCGTTAAACTCATAAATCGACGTAAAAAATGGGCACGAAAATTAGGTCTGGCCCAGGGCTTACTTTTAAGAATTTTATTCTTAAAAATTCCATAAAATTCTGAAAAATAGGCCCTGATGTGAGTGGTATGAGTGATTTACGGACTAGATGTAGAGTTCAATTTTTCGAACTGTCGCTCTGTGAATTTTTTTCCCGTTTTCATACTCGATTATACATTTTTCCGCACTAGTGTGTTACGAATAGTAAAACTGAAACACTGTCATAATTCTTTACATCTTTCGTTTGTTTGTTTGTCTATTTTCTGACACTGAATCTTTTACTTCATTAAATTTAACAATTCTTTCTAACATATAAGAGATCACTAGCCAGGCCAGAGCTCATCGTTTATTCGGCCGTCGATGCCAATAACATATGACTAGCAGTTTCTCAAAGATATCTCATATGTATCTAGCGGCTTCTAGAATATAACAACGCAGTGACCGATGGCTTAATTTCGTGCCGTTGCCGATTAAACTTCACTAACTGTTATCAATAGATTTTATATCTGAACTCGATCATTCCTAGTTGAACAATAAGTGGGAGGTGCTGACCTGTCTTTTTTTCTGAGAGATACCTCACTGGGATCGAGGCCTGGCTCGAGATGTCAAGTCTGCGTCCAATAGAATAAATATATTGTCTAAAGACGAGATGTTGATATCAAAGTACAGAAGGTCTAGTTCGATACTTTTCATTTCGAAAAACGTAAATATTTATTAATTATAAATCAAATGTTTATCGCTGTCTCAGGATATCTAATATACACAAAACCGAGAAATATGCGTGTAGCCGACGGCAAAGGATTTGCATGTAAATCCCTTTCCTTTTCTTTAATTAGTATGGATAGGAACTTATACTTATACCACGCATGTTTGTATCGACAGAATATATCATTAACCCTTTCGTAGAGAAAAGAAGAGCAAATATCAATTTATCAAGCTTATAAGCTTTAATCTGATGCACGCTATAAATAATATCTGATACGGATAAGACAACTCAGGGTGATGTTAAACAAACATAGAAATTTACGAGTAGTTAAATTTGTCCCTATTTCACTTTAAACAAGAAAGAAAAAACGCTTGAGCCCACTGAAACGAACTATTTGTTCAATAGTTTCGAGTATAGTGAAGATAGAGAATTTTCTGCAGTACTCGTATAGAAAGTTAAAATATTTTTCTATATTTCTACAGGTTTAGCGCCTGCTTTTCTGAACATTATTCTGGTATTTACCATTAGTTGATAAATCCCATTTAATATTTCTCTATTAGATGTAGGAATTAAAACTTCCATATAAACAGCTTGACCGTACCGGAAATGGGGAAATGTACTTTCATCTATGTTCTGCCAAAAACTTCAATTTAATCAAGCTTATCAAAAAAAAAAAAAACGATTCCCTGAATTCCACCACACCACATACAACGTTAATAGTTTTGATTTTCACTCTGGAGAGCAGACATTGTTGAATATAAATACCTAATTAAAACTACCAACAAAAATTTGTTTGAAAAAATGGTACGTGGTGTAGTTACCTTTTTACCTCGATGACAGCTGTACAGAGTTTTTAATAAAAACAGATTTCCTGGTACAGAACAATCATCTATAATAAAACTTTTAAGTATAATATGGTTCAACGACGACTATTTATATCATTTTTCATAATTGCACTCTTTGTTCGGAAAATATGTGGTGTCGGAAATAATTTTATTACAAAAAGAAAAAACTTCTCTGTAAGGAAATACAATTGCTACTATTTATGGATAAAGGAGCATCGATTGGGTTTCAACATTTTTAATGGAAGAAGATCCATGATTTTTATGCATAATTTGACCATTTCTCTGGTACTTTTTTGAGTGAGCTTATGATGTAGTTGGGAATAGTAGCTTACATTGGAGGTTTCGAAAGTAATTCATTAAATGAGGGAACAAAATTGCGAGTATCATTGGGTTCTTTCCGAATAATTAGTGACTTATCATGCAATGTATTCCATAAAATGAATATTCTTCATGTAACGGATCAGATGAGAAACTGCCATGTAACGCTCAACTTTCATGGCAATATAGTCTCAATAGTATAATATCTAGTTACTCTGACAGACACCAGTGCTAGGCTTACCACTTTCAATCGTCTTAGCCTTTCGCCTGGTGGTCATTCAGATTGATAAACAAAAATTAATTCGCAATTTTAACAAATTTAATATTTCAATTAAACTGCACACAACCACCTTTCCAACGAAATAGTCGCAATGCGAAACATAATTTAATTCCAATGCTCAAATAAGATTATTTACATAATTAACTAATGACGTCAATTTGAATATTACATGTACTTACTTATGGTTATGACGTCTTTGTGATATAGTTGAAAAGAACAGCGTATTGATTGACTATCAATCAATGTACCTAATTATCGTTTGTTAATTTGAACAGGCTAATATTGCAGCAAGGCCTGTGTAGCATAAATTTACAGTCAACGGATAGTATCCGAATATTGATTAGTGAACCGCTGTAACGCACTGTATAGCAAAAGGTGACAAGGAAACTAAACTATGTGATATAGTGCAACAACAACGCGTAGAGATGAAGCTGGCTGTCATGTGTTTCTGTACATCAGTGTTCTGTCGTTTGAGTGACCTAAATTTGTTATTTGTTTCTTCCATTCATGATCGAATCAATGGACGATATATGAATGGAGCGAGTCACTCACAGCGATTGGATGCTTTTGATGTAAAAATAGATCGTGGATTCGAGCACTATTTCAAGGGACTCTCAATGATTGACGCTGTCGGCAAGTCGGTCACTTCTATCATTTCACCAAACAATATTTTCATGGACAATGCGATCGAAAATTTAATTTCCTAACAAATGATTTTGATTTTTAAATTTCGTATCTCAAAAGACCGACTCGAAGGCAGTGCCATCGCTGATTTTTGCGGTAGTGACGATAACAATTCCCACAATCTATTGTGAGGGGGTTATGTTAGATCGATATCCTACGACATGTTGAAAATATTCTCTGAATTCCGGCTGTAGTGTGTCTTTGAAGTAAATTGAAACAAACGAAATTCCTTGAAAATGATTTTTTATTTTATTTTCTCTTTTTTTTCAGGTTACCTGAATAATCCTAATACACTTCAGTCATTGGCGCAGTTACACGGTGAGTCTATAAAGTAACTGGTGGAATGTGAAACATTAGAGAATTATACGCAGACAATATTTCATTCTCAAAAGTTGTAGAATTTACGCATTATAAGTCGTTGCTTTTGATATCTGTTGTTCAATTATATTCATCAAAGTTCTAGCGTTAAAGAAAAGCTATAGCCTCAGATATGATGCATTTTCCACTTGCTGAATTTCTTTCTACGAAGAAAAAATAATTTCCACCGTTTCGATGATCCAGTTAACTTCTCCCTATACTTTCAGCACTCACCACACAATTATAAATGGTCAACATCCACCGCTAGAAAGCGTTTAAGTAGAACTATTTCCGGTAGTTTAGTTTAGTCCGACAACAATTTATTGAAACCGGAAATTTTTGTTAATCTTAGAACCAGAATACTTCCCGGTTTTTAAGAAGAACAAAACTAACCCTATTACTCTCTTAGGTCTATTGATACATGTAACAGCTAGGCAGGGTTTAATGGCGTACTTATAGAATACTTGTTACCTGTCTTATTTAAGCGTTGAATGAACGGCAACCTATAAAAAATTACACATATTGGTTTACATTTCATTTGCTTAATTGTTTTACGTTGCAACAATACGAAGTATTTTTCGCAATGTCTTACATTTATAGTACGTCGTCGTCATATCGTTTGCTGACATTAACTTTTTTTTTTAACCGAATGCAAACAGATATCAAAATTATAATTCTGAAGAGATAACACATCAGACAGGTATTCATAATACTAATTGTACACCATGTACATACTATATGTGTAAAGTAATTACTCGCTCATCTGACAAATTACTAAACGACAAAACAAGGTACAATACTGGCATTCTGGCATACACAAATACATACCCGAACCCGACACAAAAACCGTTACATAAAAATAAGGAAATTGAAATGAAAACTCATTGCAAACAATGAGCTTGAAAAAAAAAAATTTTGTTTGAATGTTCAGCATTTGGTGTTTGTTTCGCTTATTTTTCAAACCGAAGCAAGGTATCAAAGTGTTAAGCGAATATTTACGTGTGTACATACCATCCGCAAACCATGTTTTATGTGCTAGCGTGTGGGGGTCTGTCGTCGATTTTAACATGAAAGCGGGTTGATTTGATAGACAGAATGGCAATGACTGTTATACTAATTTATAAGCAGAATGCTCGTCACGACCCGTACAGGTACAGGAAGTCTAGGTGTTTGTTGGTCTTTTAACAAACATTTGCACACAGAGAGTCCTATAACATAGGAATCGAGTACCACAGAGCAAAGCCTGTGATACTCCCTTTGAAACTGTTAGACAGTAGCAGTGACATAATTCTTAACTCAGCTTGCAAAAATTTCAAGTCGAGGCTGTTCTCGTTGATGCAATTATCGGGCACACTTTCGACACTTGTGCCTATTTTTTGATGATGTTGCTTTGAGAAACTAGAAGAAAATTTATTCATTTAACATACATGCCAAGAAAAGGTGGTCAGGCTAGTCCGTCATTCCGACTTGTAGGCCGTAAGGGTATTGCGTAGCTGGCTGTTATTTTTTCGACAATATTATAGCAATATAGACATACGATTTCGCGTTGCAAAACTAGAAAAAGTAACACAAAAAACACCTTAACAATTCAAAAGCTTATCATATGAATGGGACGAACGACGTGTGCACAATACGTATATACAACACATAGAATTTATGCATAAATGTATACGCAAGGTATGTGTGGATATATCTATCATTATCATGTTGGTGATTTTTGAAATGTACCTACACCTTTTTTCCATAGAATGTAAACAGTCAAAGCCTATGACACGCAATGTGTGTATTTTCATTAAGCAAATTTACATTTTACGTTCATTCAATGTCTTATAATTTTCCGTGACACATGATTTACATTTTACCCGGAGAGAGTGCAGTAAAGTATATTATACACAGGTACCATTTTTCGCTGTTGTTGTTTTCTATTTTTATTTTTAGAATTGGATATTGATTCGGTTGTAAAATTTTCTTTTTTGCGAAGAAAAGTAATCGAATTTGACATAAATCGGCAAATAATTTTTAGTAATTTGTGCCACCGAGAATTGAAATACGACTCTTTTCAGCACTCATTTTAGTGTTGTAAAGTGACTTATTTCAGCACCCGTTTGATGGGATATTTCAACACTCAAAGCAGTGTTGTTATGGAATTTGTATGAGTTATTACAGCATTCGTTTTAGAAAATGCAATGCAATGTGATCGATCAAATTTGAAGAGTGATTGTTTACCAAGAAATTTATGATTTTTTGGGCATTTGTCTATTTCAATTCTCGGTTGGCACAAAGCATGATGTGTTACACGTATTGTAATGAGATTTTTTCAGCACACGACCCAATTTTGGGTCTAGTGCTGAAAAAATCAACATTACAATACTTGTAACATAACATACTATTATGCAACTAGTTGCGAAAAGTGTAGTTTTTGTCATTAGAGGTGTTGCTAAATAAGCATTGGGATATGGTGTCGAGGGTTCGAAATTTGGTCAGGACAGAATTTTTATTTGCGGGTAATTGCTCAGAAGGAGTGGTGAAAAGTAAATTCATTTCACCACTAGTGACGAAAAGTAAAATATAGAAAAACAGAGAAATAGAGACCCTTCGATCGCCACACAAATCAAGCATGAAAAAGTTCATTTTTCGCAGCGCAGTTGCAGAAAAAATTGAATATTGTCAAGTTGAATTTCCACGTACGTGTTGGTATAACCACCATTACCAAGAACACCACAAGGCGCTACCGGTTCTGAGCTGTATCAGATCGAATCTGATCGAAATCAGAACAAGTTGTTTGATTATGGAAGTAACGCGCTTTTCCGGAAATTTTATCAGATCATCTGTATTCAGAGGTGAAACTGCCGTTAGCTAGTTTTTTGTCCGGTAAAATTTACACAATAGCTGACACAACTGTAGCGCCCGGCCCCATACAAAAAATACAGCTGCGGCAGATAATGTAGATTACCTGGAGACAAAGTTACCTGTGACAGGTGAGTTTTTCGAAACTTTTTTGTCAGTGCTGCATGTAATCCGCGATTAACCGACAATATCGGTATCAGTTTTTATATCTCTAAAGTAGGGATGAGCGGGTTGAGGTTTTTTCAAAACCCGCCCTAACCCGACCCGGCCCGTTATCCGTTTCTGAAACCCGACACTTTTGAAACCCGATAAATTTTTAACCCGCTCGAACCCGGCCCAACCCGTTAAAGATATATGAAACCCGCCCAAAAACCGGCCCGCCCAGTAAAATCTGTATAGAAAATTCTAGCTGCGCTGACAGATTTCAAACTTTTGTTATTAAATAAAGTTAAATCGCTGAACGTATTAACGACTCAGTTTTGGGGTTAGTTTTTCGCCAATTGATCAGAGACAAATTTATGAGTATCATAAACACCAGGATTACACCTAACTTTAATAAATATTCACGCCGTAAGTGCGCCTTCTATTTAAAACATACAGTATAGCGGGTCATTTTAACGCTTAGTGTTTGACATTTATTACAAGACATCAGCGTAACATCGTCCAAACGTCACTTGTAATTATTTACATTTTTAGCGCACTAATGGGATAATAAGGGTATTCCCGAACCGAGTTTAGTTTTTATACTCGAGGCTAAAACGGCTAAAAAATGAAATTTTAAGAATTTGGCGAATGTGTCCGCCGCCGCCGGTGTGATTCTTGCTTGAATAGAAAAAAAAATTTCTCGATATTTGGAAATTCCATACCCTACGAAATATTGTGTTGGTAAATGGAACATTTACTCTATGGACGCGATTTTTTAAAAAAAATTCTAGTGTTCACTAAAAATCTCACAAGTTTGTCTGGATTTTTTTTTTCCCATAGTAAGCCATACAAACTTAGTAGTCCATAGAGAAAAATGTTCCATTTACCAACACAATATTTTGTAGGGTATGGAATTTCCAAATATCGAGAAAACTTTTTTCCATACAAGCAAGAATCACTTGTCGACTGTCACCGAAAACAAACTGCTAATTTTTAGCGCGGGATCTCAGGACTTCGGTGAGAGGTAATTCACGCCATAGGTCCTCCAAAAATTTAAATTTTGGCAACTGACAGTTGGACAAAATACTGCTGACTTCATGTAACTAATGTCAAAAACTGTGCTTTAAAAAGTCCTGATATGCAATGAATGTACATAGAGTATACTTTCATTGCCGATATGCACTATGTTTTGAAATGGAAGGCGCACTTATGGCGTGAATTAATTTTTCAATCGGACTTATACTAGTGATAAACGTAATTTGATTAATTTTTGGGCTTGAAGACTGAAATTCGACGGATTCGACACGCAAACTACGATTGAAAAATTTAAATTTACTTAACTCGTGATATACTAATACCATTCAGTGACACTTCTGTCAGTATCTTACACTTTTAATTTTTTTTTAATCTTTTATACTCTGTATGACAAAGAATTTAACGAACGACAATCGAGTCGACTTAAGAAAAACTCTGTTGAGAGTTCTAAGTGAACTAATATGACTGAACGAATCATTTTTATAGTCATTTTAAATACGTCGGGTTAATTCAAGCTTTGATTTCAAATACCCACCCAAATCCGGCCCATCCCGAAATTCATTTTTTGAAACCCGACTCAGAGCCAACCCGAACTACTCACAACCCGCCCGCCCAAAACCCGACGGGCCGGGTCGGGTTTGCGGGTTACCCGAATCTTCGGGTCACCCCGCTCATCCCTACTCTAAAGGCATGAAGAACTTCACTGGAGAGATCTGAGAAAAATGCTAACGAACTAAAAATTCAGTGATTGCCAGAAGATTTTATTAGGAAAAATTCAAATGAAACCGTGAATCCTCGGTGAATCTTTCAACATTAAACATTGAAACAACTGAAGGAGGTTGAACAATGAGAACGACTATAGCTACTTTGTTTTATCAATAATGAAGAGCACAGAATTGAAGTGGTACCCTTTAATGCTTAATTAAAATCTTATTTAAAACGATAAATTACTCATCCGATAAAAACTTAATTAATCGACAGTTACGGAGACGGAACAGAAAAGATAATACAAAATAATAAGTGGCCGATGATATAAATTCAAGTGTAACCCAAGGGGTTAGCTGAGAACAGCCTCTATATACAGTGTAATAGTAATTCATCGGAGCAAAAAAAAGTAACGTGTAGCAAATTGGCTCAAAATTTATTGCATTAGGTTAATTAAATTACATCGATTCGATCTATATAATATCACATAATGTGCGCTCAGACACCGACTGGAAAAAAAATGTGACAAGAGAACCGAGACGATTTAATGAAATTTTTATTTTCAAGTGAAAATAGAAGTCATTTTTTTCTGTTCTCCTTTTGCCACCATATACAATGTGGATAATAGTGTACATCCGATCTTGTATAGGAAGTGTATCAGATTCAGTATTGAAAGTGTTTCCAATATAAATAACCGAATGAGTATCTGCACTACATAATTACAGACTACATTACAGACTGCACAATGTGCAAGGGATACATTATAGAACGAACGACACCGAATGATTGTAGGAGTATGCTTTGGTCTGTCGATTCGCTTATTTCACTGTAAATACACTGAAAAACGAGCCGTCTCTGACCACCATAATCTATTGATCTTATTGAAAGGTATCTGGTAGTTTTTGTCAATGGTTTCGTAATGTAAATGAAAGATCTGATCGATAGTGGTCGATTGATATGCGATGAATATTGGCTCCTTGATGGTGGAGCCTCTTTGAATAGCTAATGAGATTACGCTGTACCAGAACATATCGTCAAACAACGATAACTTCCCCTCCCATTGTGGAGTCAAAATATTATTTCTCTAATTTTCACCGATTTCTTTAATGGCACACGTGAATAGCCAAAATTCGTTTACATTTTACATCACGTGTAAGTCTTCCATTATCGCACAGACAACCTATTACATCCATGCATGCTTGTGTTTAATAGTTTTTTTTTGATGAAATTTTTTATCGACCTTTAACAATATCGACCTTTTTACCGTCAAAAATGCCTCTCCGATAAATTAATGGTTCATAATGGATATGAAGTGTAACTTTTTATGGGAAAGAAATACGATTTCATTTCTTTTCTCTTCGCACACAAAACACAATCTATAAAGTATAATCAATACGCAAAAATGTATATTAAGTGGTATACAATATTCGCATCCATCGTTCAATATAATATATTTAAACATCTTCATGCCATAATTCCCAAATATGACTGGCATTTCCTATTTTCAATGTAATCCACACGTTCAATACGTATTCCCTAGTTTCGGTATATGTATAAAACGCTTGTGGCATAAAATATCATTTATGGTTTTATAACAAAAATCCTATACCCAAGTTAGTACATCATACAGAAGGAGAATGTATGGCGATAGATTTAGGGAGAGAGTGAGAGTAAGGTATTAATAGGATACACTCCCCGTTTTTGATATTATTGTGGAGCATATCTAGTGTGGGATACGAAAAAAAAAGTACAAGATAAAGTCAGTTGTCAGGAACTGACATCTAGGCCATAACATTCACGGACGATTAAGCAAAATGTTTTATATTTTGTGTGTGTACGATGCAAGAAATATGGGTCTGCTTGTTTATGTTGTGTATGGGAATTTTTGGGGTATTAAGTAAACAAAAAAGCAACATTCAATGAAAACTGCCACTTGCAAAACGGTTTATTTTCGTTTCGTTTCTCGAGTTTTACTATACAAATACCATACTCTCTGTCATACCGTCTTCCAAACATTAATTAAAGATGATTTTTGAGAAAACGGAGACTAACAATGCACGGAAACTGAACGCACCATTTTTCATTTTACATCAGGAGTGTAGCTGGTTGTAAAGTACCACAAGGATTTTATTTTTCTTTATGTTCAGCTTGTATCTCTTTCGTAGCTACTATTAACTAAGTTCAACTTCTTAAGGATGCATTTCGCCAAATATTACAACTCATTGTCTCTGGCGAATAAGAATTGAAAATTTTATAATTAAAGCTGACCTACTGCTTAGGACACTGCATGCTTTTGAGAAATTATGAATCCTTCTTGAAAGATAAACTATTTTAATTTTTAAGATTATTTTCCCTTTTTCTAAGTTTTCTAAATTTTCTGAATTACAGTCAAAGGCAGTCAATTTTCAGCATAAATTTGCTTCAGCTGTTTTTCCTTGTTCATACGGTTGAAGCTGCTACACGCACGCGCATGATAGTGGTAAAACCGTATAAAGACGTATAAACGGTTGTGATTGTTTGTATGGATCAGCTGAAAAACAGCTGAAGCTAATTTATGCTGAAAATTGACTGCCTTTGACTGTATCAAGGAAAATCGAAAAAATTTCGTGAAAATGAATCGATATTCGTGACTTTCATCAAAAAAAAAAACTCTCGAAGCAAGACAGTTCCGAGATTTTCTTTTTGCGGCAAGATCCATTTTCCAAACGTATGAAAGGATATTTTTCCATGGCCCCTCGAACATTCCAGTATATTGGTACCTTTCACAGTGTACAATTAACTAACTAAATTGGATCTTTTACGTGTTGCCAATTTTCTGAATTGACAATAAATGAATGCTTCTCCAGTCAACTTGTCTGCCAATCCCTTTGTGGCAATTTGTAACATATAAATTTTACGGGTGAAATCCACTGTGATCCCAGAAATTTTCCAGTGAAATGCAACGAATCAGACAACTGAATTCAGAACTTTATTGACGTCATATTATTGAGAATATTGAGATAATAACGAAGCTATATTCCACTTCAATAATACAATTTAATTGGATTTCCATAGATTTGACCTTTTTTGCAATAGCAATGGGTTTTGTATCTGTTGTATATCTTTAAACTGTTGCCTTTTATTTTAATATGTCGAATAAGTTTAGCGATTGATTTGAATTGTTGTTACAATTTCTGGTACTTCGGTTTTCGATAGCATAACTAATTGGATATTCAACACCTAGGAGGGATTTTTTTGAAAGTGGACCGAACTCCGTCGGAGCTATTTTTAGCGACACTTTGTTTACATGCCCAGATAGCCCTTGGCCCCAATAAGTCTAGGTTTTTTGTTACATGTGTGTGGTTCATTGGATAGATATTGCCCACGAGATACGGGACAAGCACAGATATCTTACATGTCCTTGTTCGAAAATAACAAAATGAATGTTTCAGTCGAAGGCCTGAAATTTGAATTAACTTCAAAAGATCTGAATGTTTTTCTTCAGATTAGTGGATTAGTACACCGTCGCCATGTCTTTGAGTTTGCGAGTATCAGAGGATTGATTCAGAATTAATAAATTACGTATTCCAATACATTCTGGTTTATTTCATATCCCAAGTGAAAGCTGACTATCACAAAGCAATTCACGTTTGATGAACCGAAAATATTCTCCTGTAATAGTTAATTTTCGGAGAAATAAAACTGTCATGTAATGACCCACTTTCGCATGGTGCAGGCAATAAAATACGATTTTTATGGGTCATTGCTTGTTTCATTCGGTTACCCTCGTATTTTATGCCATAAGAGTGGCGAGGCGACTCTCTTTACATTTCTTCCACACGTACTAGTGAATGTAAAAGTTCTTACGTTTCTTCTGCGTTGGCACCATGAAAACAACACAAATAAATTTTGAAACCTTTCGTGTCTGTGATAATGTTTGAACACAAGAAATTCAGACTTCAAAACTTCAAAACGTCCACCTCACTATTGTTTTTAACCTTTCAAAGATATCTAACATGATATGACATCATTTTTACTATCGGATCTATTACTTCACTGGATCCATGTTTGTTTTAAAGAGTGATGAAATCTATTACTTCATTTCTTTGAACATGTTTTTTGCTATTGTAAGGCCATATTAGTCAGAGCTTTTCGCTTAGTTCCGAACTCGTTTTCGATATCAGATGCTCGTACATATTCAATATCGTTTCTGCGAAAATCCACCGAACATAAACACAATTCGTAAAATCAATTCGTAAAAACTTATTTTATTTAAACTCACATTTTCAGTTCGATAAATTAAACATTTTTCTGTTGTAAACAGAAGTCAATGCTCAGGAATTCACAATTTTTCTCCCCTCAAGTTAATCGTTATTTTCGTAGAGAATTTTGTCCGCCGGTTTCAGCATGAAATAAAATACCAGAAAACATAGCAGCGAATAACAAAAGCTGAGAATTATAATGGCAAACATGTAGCCAAACCACCACGATTCAAATTCAGCAAAATAATACCAGGCCACGGTTATCGCTAAATTTTGCAACAACATCAGCGTCGTATACAATGCGAACCAGTACCGAGGCCGTTTGAATTTAATTTTAAACTCTAAAATGCAGAAAATGTAAACGTACGCCAAAAATAAGTAAAAATAAATTCGTTCGATTTTCTCGTGGAAACGGGTCTCGTAGAACAAACAGGCAACCATGAGCAGATAATGTGCCACACACAAATACACGCATTCCAATGGATAAAACACAGAAAATGCGGATAGCGATACCATTCGCATGACAAGGAAAAATGTCCATGCGGTGAATGCCACCGATTTGGCGACGATGTCTTCCTGTTCGATGCCTTCGATTATTTTCTTACGGCTTGGCATTATAAAGTCCACTTCATCGGCGGCTTTCACATCCGTGACGGATGATGACTGTTGCATCGGCGATTTTTTCTCGTGCTCAAACAGATTTTCGGGAAGCCGTGGAACATGCTCTTTGATGTACAGTTCCGCATTCATGACTAGCATATCCTTAAACGTCGACATCCGATTAAATTGATTGAATATGAAATCTTTCAATTGTGGCGGTGGTGGTGGTGGGTGATCGGGACTAAAGTCTAAGTTCGCTTGATTGTTTTCGTCAATGTCGTTGTTGCTCTCATTTTCATATTCAACTATTGCATTTAAATCCAATAGCGACGGCCGACGCGGACGGTTTTCATCCACTGGAATATTAAGTAACTTCGACGACGATCGTCTCTGCACCGTCTCGCCATCAATTTCATCGAATGCAATACGCTTGTGTTGGTCATACTCCGTGAAATTGTTTTCTTTGTTCAAATTAAATTCGCCCAAGTGCAACGACTTTTGATCGCGATATCGCAAGGTTGCGCTGGATTCCCCCTCGTCATCACCAATTAACGCTTGCTGATTGAGTGAATGGAATCGATTGATTATCTGGTCGCTTCCCGGTATTTCTACGTAAATTGGTTCGACCTCTTTCGGTTCCTCCAAAATACTTTTGGTTTGACGGAAATGTTTTTGTCTAGTCGCACACTGCTCCTCGGTTGACCAGGGATAATTTCGACCAACCACTTTTTGACTCTCAAATCTTTGGTATGATGATGCGACGACAGCCATTACGAAAAACGAAAATATAATGCTGATGACCTGGACGTGAGCTAAAAAGAAAGAAAGAATTGAGAAAAAGGAAGATCACTGTCTTCTTCTTCGCAGAATAAATGGAAAGGAAGAGAAGGTACAATTTAGGAGCGCTATTACACTCACCTGTCTCATAGTTACGGAAAACTCCTTCTCTCAGCAGTATATAAAACTGTAGTATAATCTGAGGGGCAGCCTGCAGAAAGGCTTGAAGAAAATGATATAATTCGAATGACGAAGTTTCGGCTGCTTTGTGCACGGCATGATGCCGTTCGTATGTGTCTCGTTCGTGGAACAATGCCTCTGTCGACCAAAAAATACGTCGGGACAATCTAAAAAACAGAAATTGGTTGGTTTTTGGAATGTCTTCGTTTATATTCTAAGTGAAATTGATGGAAAATTTGTAAATTAGTAAAAATTGAATTATTGGAAAATATTAGAAGGAAGGGTCTTCGAGGTCTCGAAGTTTTTTTGAGAGCCACTAGAATAACCGATACAATAAGAAGTTTCCTATATCGCAGCGTTAAATCGTCGCATTCAAGCAAACTTATTTTTTCATAAATTTTTCAGTCCCCGTCACTCGCTCACTTAAAATTGAAATTCTGAAGCGCAACTGCAGCATACATTAGTGTGAAATACACAGCTTTGGCATAATGCAAGTTCATTTCAATGGAAAAAATTCAGAGAATAAAAATTATACCCGTTTCTAATGACGTGACCCATCTACCAGACGAGCGATGAAAAACATTTGTCCATACTAACTCTTCTAAATCATTCACTTTCACTTTTTACACGTCGATCACTGTTGAATATAATAGTCAAATGTTAAAATGATGAAAGATTCTGCAAGATGACGAGGCGATATTTTTAACAAAAGAAGTAGCAGATTTTCAGTTCGCTTGTCGTTTTTAACAGGCACAAAAAAGTTAATCTCTTTGTGGCCGGTTTCCACCTTTCGATTTGTTATTGGTAGAAACAACAAGAGAGTGGAAAACAGAGGCGAAAACGGTGAGCGGTTACAATGAAAACTTGAAAACCCTTCATACCACACTTATTCCGAATCATTTGAGATCAAAAGAATTCGAAACGTACATTCAATGTTTGTGTTTCATTTTGAAAAGCACGGTTTTTGGGTGTGTATTATAACGAGTGATTGTGTGTGTGCAATGACTAATTAAAACAAAATTGCAATCACCACATTACCATCAATTGTTACCTGTATGCCGAACCAATGGGAAAGAAAAACAAATTGCACAATTGTTTTAGGAAAAACTTGATATTTTCTTTCCCACACTGTTCATTGTCTGCGGGCCACTGCCAAGGTGATACAATAATTGAACAAAAACAAGCTACTGCTGGCAAGCATAAAAACATTAGCGTTAACGAACCGTATAATAAATTTTCATCGCGAAAATGTTGTACAGATACACAAATGTCGGTTGTAACAACCACTATGTAGATAAATAGTTCTAAAATAGCTGTAACTAAACAACTCAGATATATTTGTGTCCTAGTTTTTATCGGATATCCAAGCACTTTACATGGAACTCCATCCAGTTCTTCCATAGTTTTTTTTTGTTGTTTTATGTTTGTTGTTCTTGTTAAATAATTTTTTTTTCTATATTTTATTTTCCACACTTTTTCACGTTTATTTATATGAAATACACGTTAGTTCGGACCGTTATTTATTTGAAACCATTAATTTCAAAACAACAGGGCGTATTTTTTTCGTTATTTTGTTAAATCGAACCGAAGTGGAGAGCGTAGATATTTTTCGACATGTTTTCGAATTGATTTCTTTATACAAAACGACTACTAAAAGAGCATTAATACTTTATCGCTCGGAAAATAAATTCAGCGAAAAAGGTATTTTACGACAAAAATTTAGGTTGATATCTATCGCGCATTTCATTCTACCATTATTTACACAAAGATTTTTTTTTTCTTTTGTCGAGATAAGAGATTATCATTATAACCTCCCGATAAGATAAAAAACATTTTGTAATTTTCGTTATGACCTAATGATGTATAACGATGACGCATCCACCAGCAGAGACTTTTCATTTTATCGGACGTAGCAAATTTATTACAACAAAATTGTGTGCTGTGTGCTAGAAAAAAAAGGAAGGAAATAACCAATCATAGAAAACTGGAGAGCTGTATGTACTTTGCAGCCGCTCATTGACTCCATAAATTAAAATTTATTGTTATATATTGCGTCCATGGTTGAATGCAATTTATCTTTTAACTCACTGCACTGATCTATGGTGTAGGGTCTTATACCAATAATGTGTTATAAATGTACACGATGCGGTCGATAGAAAAATGAAATGTGAGTTTTTTTTTCAAGATATTTTCTTTGAAGATAACGAATTGAAGGTGTTCAGTATACCGTTTGTGGCGCCATTAGATCCCAAGTCCGAATAAAAAGCTTACGTTGTGATGAATGAAATAGTACATTTCGTACCCAGGACTAAAAGTCTTTTTTAGCGTGTGAGAAGTTTCCAGACAGAGCCGAAGGCGAGGTGTGGAATCGAATACGCTAAAAAAGACTTTTAGTCCGTGGTACGAATAGTATTTTTCATATTGAACGGAGAAAAATATTATTCGTACCACGGACTAAAAGTCTTTTTTAGCGTATTCGATTCCAGACCTCGCCTTCTCCTTCTGTCTGGAAATCTCTCACACGCTAAAAAAAGGCTGTTAGTCCTAGGTACGAAATATACTATTACATGATGACTAGGGATAGAAAGTAGAGTTTTCGTATGAATTTTGTTGATCCGATGCGAAGCCGAAGTCAATAAACACACGAAAACGAGACTTTTCAACTTTTTATCCCAAGATATGTAATATAATGCATTTTATCACATACGCGCGATGTTCGGATGTCAAAATTACTTAACTAGAAGAATAATTCAGAAATTACACTTCAGTTCTATGTTGTTGTCTCGTTTTCGCCTGTGTGATAAAATAGAGAACACACTTGTCACTATCAGTCTCGGCAGTTCTGACAAGTGTGTAATATTTATTACATGCTGAGGGCGTCGAAAGTAGTGCTTGAAACATGAAAAGTACGGTTTTCTACGCATGTAGCATGTAAATACCATTGTGAATTGTCAGAAGAACAACAAGGAACAGTGACAGAAATCAAAATTACTGGTTTCCTGCTGCCGGCACCTTGATTACAAAGTTAGTGAAAAATAGCGGAAAAATGACTGTAAATCGACATCTAAACTGTGTACTCGCCTATAGGAAACGACTTCTATTCATCTATCGAGTAGAACTCTTTGGAATCAACGAACTTATATTGACATTACATTAATATGTCAATGCTTGTTCCAAAAGGCATATCATCAACGTACTCCAAGAACAGGTGAAAGAACCGACGCAGTTGTCGAAAATTCGCATATAATGTCAGTTTTTTATGTTGGCATAGGCATAGGTCTGCTTACTGTTTCGTGGCATTATCTGACAAGAATTTTATTGCAACTTAGACATAATTATTTTCAATACAAAGATAATAATTTTTAACGTAACATTCGATTGGGATCTCGAAAGAATTAAAAAAAAAATTGTCGCATTTACGATTCAAATACAGAACTAACTATTTATCTTCTCATCCGCCGTATTATGAGCTGTACACCTACAAACACTCGGAAATAAAATAACCAAAATTGGTCGTTCCTTTTTAGTAGGAAATCACAAGTCTTATGAAATCACAGAAAATAATTGTAATTTTCTCGCTGTTTTGAATTATACATTTCGTATAATTGCTTTCAACATTTTATAGAGACGCAACACATCATTGCATGTAAACATTTTTTATACCATATTTACATGCATCTGTAGTCGTGCGCATCTGACTGATCTGACTCGAGTGTCATTTTTGTAAAATTGATCACAGTTGGCGTGCAGTGACGCTAACTTCACCACACATACATTTGAATCGTAGGAAGCGACGTTTTCATATTCCGTTTTATCAAAATTGAGGAGAAATTCAATTTATTTTGCGGGAAATCTGGTGGATTTGTTGGATCCAATAACGTGGAATTATGTATCCCTATCAGTTCACGTCGTACTTTGTACATTTACGTAATTTGCGACCGCAAAGTAACCAAGTTTTCTGAACATGCTGACCATTTTTTTTCTCTCCTTCGCAGGCAAACCGTACTATGGAGGTGGAATGGACGATCATATTTCGGAAGAAGCTGGTGGCTATGTAGATGGTTCAGCAATTCCGTTAGGATCGCCGGCACGATCATCACCACAATCTCTCGGCTCGGAAGTAACCGAACGATTCTCAAGGAAAGTTTTCGTCGGTGGACTGCCGCCTGATATCGATGAAGGTCAGTAAAAATTTTTGTGATTTTTGTTATAGATATTGTGTTCTACAGAGAGGTAATTGCATTAGCCTCGTATCGCGTCATTTGTCCGATAGTTCTATTTGGGTGTTGCCAATTTAAAAAAAAGGAGAATTGATTGAATTCTCCAAATTCTGATATCACCAGTACCTTCTTGTGCGCAACGAATCTTTAAGCAAAATTTTTATTATTTTTTTTAGATGAAATTACTTCATCGTTCCGTCGATTCGGTCCACTAGTAGTTGATTGGCCTCACAAAGCTGAATCTAAGTCATATTTTCCACCCAAAGGATATGCGTTCCTTCTGTTTCAGGTAAGTCATCAATTTATTTGTCTGTTTTTGTGTTGTTATTCTTGAACGGGTCGCAAGTGTGTTCACTTACTTTTTCAGTGATTAAGTGACTTCTCGTCTCTCATGCTCTGTTGCCTATTTTGTTTGTCAACCTAAAAAAAGGTAATTTCGGCCCTATTTTTGAGTACTGAGAGCAGTGACGTGGTATCCTATATCCACATTTTAGCATAATAGTATCATAATTATGAAAAAAAAAGAAATTGGTGTGACGCAGTGACAGTAAGCATAGAGTGTTATGATGAAAGAGATATTTCGACAAGTACCCCAAGGCAAGTTAAAATAAACTGGTCTTCTGTCCTCTCGCTCTCAACGTATCACGTTGAAAGAGAAGCAAATACTTTGACAAGTACCCCAAGGCAAGTTATAATAACTAGTCTTCGGTTTTCTCGCTCTGATCATAACAGTCTATTGTTACCAAATGAGAAATGAAATTGAAAAATAAAGTTTTCATTGAAAGTGCTGCCGTGCTTGACAAGTTGATTTGTCTAAACCTGGATTTTATGTCAGGGAGAACAGTTTATTTAGAATTTCATTTCTCATTTTGCACAAGACCTACACGTTGACACAGTAATGATTCGTGATAGGCAAGGGTATACACATGGACTATCGGTCTATTATTCAAAGAATTGAAAATCATGGCATCTTTGTTTCGAGAGTAACTTCCATTTTTGCACGTTAAGGATTAAGCAATTAATTTAGTCGAGCGTCTCAATGTCAGTTGATCAAAGTGTACGACTGAAACTTCTTCTTAGCAAAGCTGTAGACTCTGGTGGGAGGTCACGCAGATTATGAAACGCGGGGACACGTTCCATGCTAAAAATTCACCACACCATACGAATCCAATTTTGGTGAATTTCTATGCATTAAAATTGTGTGTTCCCGCGTAACTAAAAAAATCTGGGAATTGATGTGATGGGCCTAAAGAAAACTTTGATATTGTCGATGATTCGAGACATTGAAACAATCTTATTCCTCCGAAGGCAATCTAATGATTTCATGCAGTATTTGTCGAAAGTTCATTAAAATTGAACTTCCATTGAACTGACTGCCCATTGGTGACGCTATTGGTAGCCGCAATGTAATATCTACCCATTGCATTATATTCATTGTGACACTATGGGCGAATTACTTCCATTATTGAAATATTCATAACTCATCAATCAGTCCTGTGTTATATATATGCAACGGTACTCCCTATTCAATTATGCAAATGCCATTTTGCAAGACGGAAATCGAATTTAATTCAACTGAATAGTTTGTGTAAGTAATCGACATATATCTTGTGAGACACATGAACTATGCCATATTTTCATTTTCGCATTACACCTCTTACCTATACCTGCCTCATACTATCTCTCTTTCTCTCTATACTCTGTCATTCTTCATACATTTATCTGTTAGATGATATTGGCATTGATTCAAAAATATTAGAAACGATAACCTGATTCCAATTATATTTTATGATCGACATACAGCTTCGACAGGTATCCATCGTATGGTTATGTTGTTCAGGAATTATATATTCGGAAGCAAAAATAAAAAAAATCGAAAAAAAGAGCCAAACAAGATTGAATTTTTCATTCGGTCCTGTCACAAGCTTATACTTCAGATAAAAATATGAGTGCAAAAAGATATGGAAGCAAAATGTTGAACAGCAAAAAAATGGAATTGAAAATCTTGTTTAGAAATTATTTTCGAAAAGTGGAATGTTTGTTGGTCTTGATTCGATTTCTAGAACTCCCATATATACATATATATACAACGGGCCCAGGCCCACCCATCCCAAAACCATGTCTAGATAGCTGTTAAAATTTTCAAACACACAACAAACAAAAAGGAAACACACAACACATATTACACGGGTGGATTCGGAACTAAATTAAATCCAATACACAAGTTCAAGACAACATTTTCGTTCTACTTCTTTTACCATTTCCTATTCGGCTGGTGAATTTTTAACACCATCTCCAATTTCCGCTGGGATTTCGTATGAAGAAGTTGTTCGTCTTCATATCAACTCGTCACTTTCAATTACAACACCAAACATTACGATGAATTTTGAATGAGAGACATGCTGTACCAAGGTGGAGCCCCATATTAATACTACGCCTGTTTCGAGACTGTACGTACAGCAAATGTTTTTCGTTTTTCGTAAAATGCCAGAATCTCATCGAATTTGCAGCCAGTTTTTTTTTCTCGCTGCCTACATACATGGTGGAACAAAGTTCCAAATGAACTTTTCAACTTTTTTTTTAGAAAATGGGGCTCTGTGTGGCCTGATTTGGAAACCACCGGAGTTTGGGTAAAAATTTTGTTGCGGTAAAATTCCGACTTTAGTTTTATTTTAATGAATCTGTTATAATCAGAAAGTTTGATGCAGGAAGTGGAACATAATAATAAAAAATACTAAGGCCCAATATGTCACAGAAAAATCTCAATTTCCTTATTAAGTGGCACTCAGAGTCTGCGTCAAATCGGTAAACTGTGCCTTTTGTTTTACGAGTCATTTCGAATAAAAATGTAAATCTTTTTGGAACTGTAGTGAGCTTAGAGTAATTATACCTAGAGAGGAAATTTGTACGACGAAATGTGGTCCCAACATCAGTTTGTATAAGATACACATTTCGTATAATTTTACACCAATACATGTATGCGTTCGCTTTTGATAGTTCAATTTGCCCTCTTAATTAAGAGGGCAAACACACATACCAATAAAAATTTCGAATTTGATGTTGGGACCACATATTTTACGTAATTTTGTTGGAAATATCCTCTCAAGGTATAATTACTCTTAGGTAGTGAGTTAATGTACCCATGACATCCATTGTTTTGTCGATAATTACGAATCACTCATAGAATATCAGCCAAAAATATGGCTGTTTTGTTCCCGGGCAATGTCAAGTTTGAAGACTTGAGGACAAAAACTTCATGAATATCTCCAATATTATAGAGTGTCAGGAAGCGAGATCAGTTACCCTCGAGAAAAAGGTCAAAAATTTATGAAAGCAAATAAATCGAAATTCAACGTTCTAATTTTCGAAATGTGAATTTTGTATCTTCTCCTAATGTGACATTGCCTTCGAGATGAGTTTGGTTTAACTGAGCCGAAATACATCTCTGTTAACAATACAGCGTAAAAACAGGGGAAAAAAACTAGTTAATTTAGCTGAGCAAAATGGGTGATATGTCAAAATTTAGACTCTCTTTTAACACTTTTCCCATCATAAAAGTCTAAGAGGAATAAAGACTGATTCGCAGTAGGGATGGGAGGCGTGTAAAATTATCGATAATATCAATCGAAAGAAATTATCGATAATCGATTAATCATATCGTTATCGATAATTTAATAATTATCGATAATTATCAAAATATCGAAATTCGATAATTATCAAAATGTCGATATTTTGATATTTATCCGAAAATTCATGATAATATACCGATATATCGGAATATATCGATAAATATCGGATTTTCGGACCGAAATATCGATGTATCGAATTATCGATATCTTGATAATTATCAAAATATCAATAATTATCGATTATCGATATTTTTTTGATAATTTTCGATAAAGAAAGTCGATAATGATCGATTATCGATAATTGATAATTATCGATAATCATTATCATTATCGCCCATGCCTAATTCGCAGTCGCCGTTTTCAAAATAACAATGTAAACTCTTTCCATTGTTATAGCGTAAACGGAGCGTAGTGCGCTTCGTGCATAAGGATGTGAATATAGTGTGAGTATCTCTGTGATCCGCTACAACAATTTCCCTAATGGAGTCAAGTTTGAGGTCAATTTTACGAGACGACAGTTCATCGCAGCAAAAAAGTGACTGATGAATTCGGCCATAAGAATTTTTATTCACCAATTTCACGTGTTTGATTTGTTACACCGACGCGCCAGACGATGAAGTTGAAAATATTGTATTTATGAACCTAATTTCTTATATTTGTCCACATGAAAAATAACTTTCATATTTTAATGAAACGACCTGCCCAGAGTTCTCTCTGTGACTGAAATGTTATGAAAATATTTGAATAATTTTTCGCTTAAATCTTTCAAAAACTGAAACTGGAAATTAACATCTTTGCACTGGGAAAAGAAAAACAGAACAAACAAAAGCGAAGAGAAAAGGGGGAATCACTTGAAAAGTGTAACGCAAAGCAGCGATATAAGAAAGTCAAATATAAATGAAAATTGATATAATTTCTGGGACAACTGGGGTAAAGTAAACCATGCAAGAAATTAATTCACAAACGAAACATAAATCGGGTATAGTTCATCGTAAAGTTGGAATTAAATTTTTGTTTAAAAAAAATAGAAACGGGGGCCCAAGTTTTTCTTTTTCCAAGTTGATAGAAGCACACACACACGAAACTTGGAAGATAATTTCTTTTTCGTCGAACTTTTTTTTTACCCAGAATTTCATTCTCAGATTAGACAAATTTTCACCGAAAAAGTTTTCTTTTACTTCTCACTCGCACATGCAACTCCATTCGAATGTTATCCACGTGATTTTCCAAGTGGTTCAAGGATTTTTTCGACAAAATTAAATTTTTTTCTGCATATTTTATCCATCATCACATCGCACTCTCTTAGTTTATAACTATACCCTACCCGTTTTGGAATTTTTTATGGAATTTTTCCATGTTTTTTCTTCTCGTTTTTCGGATTATGACTCAATAATGCAACAGTTGACTTCAAGTTAGTCTTTCTAAAGCATTTTCAACCGTTGTTTTAAAATAGAAAAGAGAAAAGTTTCACTAGCTACCTACACCGTACTTTAGGCAAATTAAATAATAATATTTTGTCCATGCGAGCAGATGTAGATTATATGTCAGTGTGATATTGCATGACCATAACACTGCTTCTAGCATTAACACACGAATGTCAGATGTCAAAGCCTCCATTGTATTTTTTATACATTTTGATACATTGTAAGAGCGTACACTAGAATGTGTTCTGCCAAGGCAACCGCATAGTCTCCTAATTTGGTTGACAACATCTATGAGGGTGCTAGAGAGCTGCTGAAAGAAAGCATGTACATAAAGAAATAGAAAGCCAATTCTAATACCATCAACCTCCAAATATTTTCTATGCTAATGCTAGAAGCAGTGCTACAGTGATACCCAAATGCGATTGAAGACCGCTCACAAGATTTTTTTTTTGCAATTCTCGACCTCGTTGAAACCCATACAAATCTAAACATAGCGACACGTCCTCTGCTAAACAGATTTCCGAATGGCGACCACTTAAAAATTTAGGGTAATGCCGACCACTTACAACAAAGTCGAACAAAGTGGGATACAGAATGAGCTACAAAATTTCATTATGATTTCGATCTCACATTTTCCATTCAAATCACCCAGCAGAATTTGTGTTCTTCTGCTAATGTTAATGTACCAGCGCATCGAATCTTAGGCAGTTTGCTAATATTTAATTCTCTTTGGCGAAAAGAGCTCACCTGCTTTAATATGCCTTACGTTACGTTTCAAACAGAATATTTACATATATGGTTATGATGGTAAGGATTATCTCACGTCTACACAGCAAGTTCGACATCGACACCAAGGAGTAGTCAAAGCACGAACACGGGGATAAAAGATGTACGTATGGTTTGGTCATGTAGTAAAAATAAAAGGAAATGTTATCCTGTCAATACAGTAAAAACACTGGGTACAGCTGTTGGTCTGGCCCTCCATTATTTAACGATTTAACGAAATTTAGACTTCTTTGAAGTGACGTTATACTGGAACGTTGGCCGTTTTGTGTCGCGTGTAGACGGTGAATAAATAACTGAGCCTATTGAATCCATGAGAGTATGGGTTGTGAGCATTACATGACATGTTCGTCCTCGTTAATTTTCTGCTTTGTTGAACATTTTAACCAAACGTCCAACCCGTAAATGTAATCAATCTTTGAATTTCGCTTTCTTTCAGGATGAGAGCAGTGTACAGTCGCTTATCGAAGCTTGCATCACAGACGACGATAAATTGTATCTGTGCGTATCGTCACCGACCATTAAAGACAAGCCCGTTCAAATCAGACCATGGCGTTTATCCGATGCCGATTTTGTGTTAGATGCCTCGATGCCATTAGATCCACGGAAAACGGTTTTCGTTGGAGGCGTTCCACGGCCACTGAAAGCTGGTATGTATTGTCGACCGAAATTTGTCGGTTTCGATTGGTTTGACTTGAATGTTTTGTTTGAATCCAACAGTTGAACTGGCGATGATAATGAATCGTTTATACGGCGGTGTATGTTATGCTGGTATCGACACGGATCCAGAATTGAAGTATCCAAAAGTAAGAACAAAACCACAAAAATTGACGAAGGAAAAATCTAATTTTTTCCCCTAAATTTTTTTCATTGAACACAAAAGGGCGCTGGACGCGTTGCATTCTCCAATCAACAAAGTTACATAGCGGCCATCTCAGCTCGTTTCGTTCAGTTGCAACATGGCGATATTGACAAGCGCGTAGAAGTCAAACCGTACGTTTTGGACGATCAAATGTGTGATGAATGTCAGGGACAAAGATGTAGCGGCAAGTTTGCACCTTTCTTCTGTGCAAACGTTACATGTTTGCAGGTACAGTATTCGTTCACGATTTACTTCGAACTTTCCTTTATATTGTTAGGTAGACCAAAGTTTTCCGCTTTCCCACTATAACGCAGTATTAACAAACAAGGTCGCATACCCGTCGTTCATCAACCACATACTTATCTTGTCCGTTCCATTTGAAAACGGGATATGGAAAATCTCAAAATGAAACTTTAGTGTTGATGTCTTTCATTCGTATCAGCGGTTAAGTGGCTTTCAATTCCTGTTTCCTGCATTAAACTGGTCGATAATACCAAACCAATTACTTCAATTGTCTTCAAACTATTTCCGAAGTTTCGACATTAGGATCGGTATAGTTACCAGCGTTTCGCAATGAATAAACATTCCTTTTAACACTTTTTAACACTTCGAAGACCTAAATTTCACATATTTGTAACAGTTGAATCTGTTACTTCTATTGTTTAACTATTTTATAGTGTTTGATACAAAGCCTGATACGCCATTTGTTTTACCAATCAATTTGCATGTAAGACAAAACTAAGCTCGATCTCATTGCCACTTTTTGTCGTCTAGTCGATAACAGATGAGTGACCTTTTCTAGGTTCTAGTGTGGAGGTACCAGAAAAACCTCTCCGTTTTGCCTTGGGGAGCAAACCGAGTGAAGTGTGTTTCTTGCTTTAGTGATGAAAACTCGCTCTATTGATAGATCTACAAGCCTCTGCGCTCTTACGTCGTTTAGCTCTATGTTCATTTGATAGTTTATTTAAATAATGAGAGTTCAAGCAAAGAAAATTTACACATTTTCTACATTGTTTAAACAAACTGTCCAGTTAACGGAGAACTAAACGGCGTAAGTGCACGGAGGCCTTAGTAATAGTCCGTTAACCTAAATCAATAACATGTCTCATTAACAAATGATTTTCTATTTTTCCAAAAAAATATTTCCACAGTACTATTGTGAACACTGTTGGACGACCATTCATTCTCGGCCGGGTCGCGAATATCACAAACCATTGGTCAAAGAGGGTGCCGATCGGCCACGTGCAGTACCATTTCGTTGGTGTTAACGCCAACTGTACGAGACGTTAAATAAAACAAGTTGATGGGTAAAAGATAAAAGAAAAATCAACCAAGAAACAAACCAGCTACGAGGAAAAAAAACCCAAACCCATAAAACAATTTCTAGACACAATTTCTAGATACAAATTTTTATTAAAAAAAAAAAAAAAACTAAAACCAAAACGAAAAAAAAAATTGAAAATTAATTTCAAAAGGAAAACAAAACAAGGAAAAAGAAAAATCAATAACACATCATCACACCACAACAATTTCTATTCGATTGAAGATGGAGATGGAGGCGATCAATTTTTTTTTGTTAATTTGTTTTGTGTTTTTGTTTTTCTTTCGTATAAATGTTAGCGAAGAAGAAAAATTGTTCCCGATTTTTCTTATAAAATTAAGTTTTTTTTTTGTAAGTAATAATCTTACTTTCTCGATGAAATACGGTTTTTGAAGTTAATATTTATCGGAATGGTTTTCATAATCATCCAAAATAAGGCGTGCGCGCGCCCTCGCATTCTTTTTTTGTTTGTTTTGTTTTTTTTTTTCATGTTATCCGGGTGTTTATATATTTAAATAAAAAAATATGACCGGAAGTAGTGTGCGATCACACGCGCGATTCATGTGCAATTTATTGTTTTTCGTTCAACAAACAAACATTTAAACAAAGAAGTAAAAAGGAAATCAATTTGATTCACTTTGAATTTCTCGTTAATTTCTTTTATACAAAAAAAGGAACATTTTGTTGTGATATTCTCGTGGAAGAAAAATGATGTTTGAAAAGCATCAAAAACCGAACTTCTAATTTTAAAAGAAGAAAAAGAAACAGAAATAATAAGAAAGAAGAAAAATCGTTTAGTTTTAAAAACTGATAACAAAACAGAGAAGAAAAATTATGATGAAAATGAAAAAGAAGAAGATTAATTCTAAAGATAATTTTTGATTGAGAGTAGCAAATCTTGTAAAAAGAACAATTTTCATTGAATTTTTGACGTATTTTTTTGGTAAATTTTAGCTAATCATTTAGACTATTTTTTATTATTAATTATATTCTTACATGTTAATTTATCAAAACGAAAAAAAAATTAAATTTAAATTTGAAAAAATCGATATTTCCTATCCCACAGACTCTCCTTCTCCCCTCCTATCAATTGTGAACTGATGAAAACCATCAAATAATGTTCTCTGGTTCACTAAGATTTCCATTTTTTCCTTACTGCTTGACTTGATCACAAATTTATATTAATGTTTGCATTTAGCGATGTGATAAAGAGATGTAAGGATCGCTGGTAAACACGACGAAACGAAGAACATCCAGGGCCTATTTTATAGACATTTTATAGCAATTCTAGAAGCATTTAAAAAATTCTAGAAAATTTATAAAAATGGAAAAAAATTTCTAGAAAATATGTCCTGGTCCCATCCGATTCTGAACTGTAGCTTCAAATCAATTTTCTCGCATTATTAAGTTTTACTTGGCGAGAATTACTTGGATAATTCAGTTCAACTATGTTTCCATCTCTTCTAAGATGATTTTTCCACACATATTCAGCCTTAATCGGACCATAAAGAATTTTGATCGGACCTCAACTAAATTGGTACCCCAAACGATGTTTTCTAGTTCGGTTTTTTAACTGAAATATATCACACGACTCGATTTGTAGGAACCAGATATTTAGGAACTGAACATGTAGGTACCAATTTGAAGTGATCTATGCACGTTGTACAAACCTATTAATAGTTTGAGAACGGTGTGACTTGTAACGATCGATTCGCTATCACATATTTTTGAATTGTCGTGTTGGAGTTGACAGAGTTCGCCATCGAAAGTCTATAATTTCTCAAAAAAAACAAACAATTTCTAGTCCATTGATTTTTATGACCTTTTTTATGGTATCCTAAAACACGTTTCCTGGAAAAAAATTCCAGTATTTGATTTCCTCTTTCGTGCTCGATTGAGTGCAGTGCTCATACATGTTTCATTCCGCCTAGCCCTCCTTGACCAATTTACGTGGATTGATTCACCGTAAAAATGTGTTTAACGGAGAGGTAAAATGGTGTAGAAAATGAAATCATTATGAGACTATGGGTGAACTAAAACAATTCGTTGTCAATGGAGATATGGAGATTTCGAAATTTCGAAACGTCAACCCGCACTTCCACTCCAAGCGTACGCAAACTTCAATATAAATTTGTGTTTTGCCAGGATAATTTGAGTGAGAAAAGCAGGAAATCGAGATCCTTTTCACAATATTCTTTCATCCTTTTCATTATTTCGGAAATTCGTTTTAGTGTGCAAATGTAAGTATAATTAAACAAAAATTTAAATAAAATTAAAAAAAATCAATTTTTTAGCAAATTTAGGTTATTTTCTATCTTTAAAGATGTTAGTTCATGATCGCTCGCTTCGTCAAATTTATTATTACACAAAGGAGAAAAGAAAAGAAAGAGAAACCATTAAAAAAATTGTGTTATTATAGCGATACAAAAAGAAGAAAAAAAAGATTAGACAAATTTTTACCTAGCGACAAATTTCTTAATACAAAAAATAAACAAAAAGGAAAAAAACCATTAATAAGAATTAAACAAAAAAAGTGAACATGAAAATGATACAAAAATCGTGTAATGATTAGTAGCAATTTTTCAAAATCTGCGCATAAACAGACAGAAAAATGATTTATTAGTATAAAAAAATATTTAAAAACAAGAAAAAAAAACTACGACTAATGTATCAGCAAAATAATAATTAAATTTAAAAAAAAACAAAAAAAAAATATTTGAAAAAATAAAAATTAAATTAAATTTTTTCTTAAATAACAACTTACCTAACTACATAAAAAAAACCAAAATTTAAACTATGAAGTTTGTATTTTCGCTGTAAATTAAAACAACAAAACAACAAAAAAAATTTAATCGGAAAAAATGAAAAAAGTACAGAAGACACAACCCTTTAATTGTTAAAATATTTTTTTTTAAACAATTATTTGCGGACTAGAATTAAAAAAAGAGATTTTCTTTCGGTTATTTTTCGTATTTAAATGAATCTGATGATTTAAACAATCCAGTTCACGTTTTAAGTTAAGTATAAACATATAATTAATCACGTTTTCTTGCGCTATACACACATTTACATTTACTTACATTACGGAACATCTTATTTTTTGTTTGCATTATCACCGTTCTTATTTTCGATTTACCCAATGTCGCAATCTTTTACTTTTCACACCGCTCACTTCGTAAGGTCGTAATCCTTAACCGTAAAGTGACAAAGAGCGCGACAGGGTTAAAATAGTTAACGTACCTGTTTTGGACAATTGAGTTGAAAAGTGTCTCAGATCAACCGTCCCAAACAGGTACGTTTACAACTTTACATGAAATGGCTGAAAATCCGATGAAAATGTGTTTTGAGTGATTTTTCGGATGGATATAGTAACAGAAAGCGTAGATTATCAACTTGATGTTTGTACAAGTGCAAGATTGTGGTGTTAACATTTGACATCCCGCAGCAAAATAGTTACTTTCGGACCAAGCTTAAATGGTTGCCTTTGCCAATACACACCAAATATCTCTTCACACTTGCACACTCAAATTTAATTTTTACGCACTGCAGTACAAAAAAACGGACTAAAGATTCGTCCATACTAGTCTTGGGATAATTACACTTCTGTAGTCGGGAGATATGGACACAAGATCTCCGTTTCGTGTTCTACTCCCGACCTCCAACCTGCATCTACATTCAAAAATTTTCTTTCTGTTAATTCAATTTTGATTTTACTGGATGTTCTAGTCATCTCTTCTTCACCGATCTGTAAATATGCAACTTTTCCTCCGTCTGCTCATCCGTGATTCGAATTGCCTACGTCAAAGTCACCAAATCGTGAACTTCTGCGTTGACTTGTGAGTCATAACAAAGTCACCTGTGGTCCAGTCTCAATTTGGTGACTTGGAATTGATTCGTTTTAAACTTTCCGCGGAACGGGACTTACCTTTAAAACAGTTTTGTTGCTATATCCAACCCCCGTTTGTGTCGCAATTATAACGGTGAAAATGTCACCAAGTTATTGGAAGTAATGTGATCCCTTTTATCATACATTGTAATGAGTTTGGTTTAAAGTAAAAACATGTAAAATCGAGGAATATGGAGAAGTCAACGGATTTTTCATTAACAAAAAAAGAAAAATTTCTGAATGTACAGCTTTTGGCTTTGGTACCGAGGGCGAAGACTGGTAAAAAAAATCGAGTTACACTCGCTAGGATATGGTTTTCGCAGCGTTTAGGAGAGCAAGAATATCTGCGTCACTTGATGATAATATCGTCATTCTTTCAGGACCAATCTCTACTTCCGACTTTTTTTTCTATTCGAAGTGTTAACGACACTATTTTAATTGATAGAAAATTCATTGACTTTTGACATATTTCTCGATGTAATAAAAAAATGTACGTCGTTTGGGCATCCAAGATTTTAAGACAGTGCAACGCAATTGAAACCGCCTTCGAACAATCGATTTCAATTTCAGACAAGCGTCATATTCAAAAGATTCGGATATTTTCATGTGAAATAGAAATGCAGGCAAATGTTTACTAGTTGCCTTAAACCGCACTTGGACGGTAAATCAAATGGCGCTCAAAACAATTAAAATAAAAAGAAGACGACACCAGAAATTCTGGTTTCCGGTCCAAATTAGATTCGGGTAAAAAATAGTGTTAGGTCAAAATTAGACTTTGGTCAAAATCAAGTCCAGGTAATGCTGAACTGAAATAAGTCCAACCTTACCTTAGGACACCCGAGTATTAATCCCAGCCCAAATGGCGTAACTTTTATCTTAATTTTTCGAACATAATTTATTTCAATTGAAGATACAGAAGAAAATTAGCTGACGGAATCCAATTTAAATGAATTTACGTGTTACGGCATGTTTCATTTTCATTTACATTGCCTAATCACGTAAAGCATTGTACTTACGAGGTTCCAAGTTGTTATTTGACAAGTGGGGAATACAGCCCTCCCCTTCAGGTCGGGCTGTAACACCCCACTTATCAAATACACAACTTGGAACCTCGGAAGTAATATACTATTAACGGAATTTAATGATAAACAACAAAATCATTAAAATATTATTTTTCTAGATTTTTTTAAAATACAAAAGAACGAAAGGAAAAACAAAATATCGTGCAATTAATTCACTACTTTCATTTTTCTTAATTTTTTAATTAATTAATTCTACTTAGTAATTATAATTATTTTCTTTTTTAAATATGAAAATTTAAAAGAAATGTAAATTTTAAAAACAAAGAAAAAGAATTACAATAAACAAAAAAGATCGTTTATACTTTTATATATTTTTTATGATGTGTGTGTAAATAGTTGTAAATTCGGTTTTTTATATTGCTAAACAAAAAAAAATGGTATAAGTTTCTGAATTTTGTTTTTCTTCTTTTTTTTTAAATAAAAAAAATATTTTTAGTCAAAGTATTTAATTAATCAAAACAAAAAAAAATTCAATGAAATGAAGATGTATTAGAAGGATACTGTGTGTGTTTACTATTTTTTATTTTTATTTTCGCTAGAGCTCACCTATAAAAGTTGTAGCGGTTTTTTGTTTCAATCCATTTTTTAATGATTTACCGTATTTTTTAATGAATTATTATCATTTTGTATTTTTGAATTGAATGTCTTTTATTGTATTAAAATTAGGACTTTTTTTAATCATTTAACTTTAGCCTTTGTATTTTTGTTAATTTTCTACTTTTCATACATTTTGTATTCCTATAAAATAGTTTTTTTTTTGTGTTGATTTTATTGTAAAATTTATTTTGAGTTACAAAGAATACATAATTTTATTAATTTGTTAAACAATTTTTCTTTTATTTTTATTTTACGATTACCCCTTGACATGACGGCTATTTTAAAACGGTTAATAGTTGGAAATTATAAGTCGACTCACCAATTACTTTATATACATGGAGAAACTACTTATAAATGCACTGGACCGAAAATGTAGTGAATTTTTAACATTTTTCTCGAACTGTCGTCCCTTTGCATGGAAAGTTGTATACGTTCCTGTTTGGGATGGTTGATTTTGATGTAATTACACTCGCGAAATTACATAAAATAAATCTTCCAACGTAGGTACGTATATAACTGATATAACTCTACGTAACGTTTTGCACCATGACCTTGTGCACCGAATCGCATCGAGTTATTAGCGCAAAGTGTCGCATATTCCAGGAATTTTTACACAAATACTATTCTTGTGATCTAGTTAAAAAAAAAATTACTTAACTGTCGATGCAGACACAACAAACAAACTGCTTGCCGTATACCCATAGAAAGTAGCAAACATTTATATAAAACTTTCCCCTACGTTCATGAAATCTAGACTAAGAAAAGAGATAGTATGTTACAGCTACATGAAGTATGTAACGAGACATGTACGTACGCGAGCGCTTGTAGTACATTTCGAGCGACTTGATGCTAACCGTAAAAGTAACACATTTAATGCAATACCTGTCAAACACAGAACACGGATCAGTTGACAACAATCTTATGTAAAAAATAACAATTTCCGTTGTCACTCGCTACGGTCGTCGAAATTTGATCATAAAATGAACGATTCTTGACCGGTACAAAAAACGACATTAGTTTTTGAATTTGTAAATCATCAAAATTCGGAGACTACATTCTATCGTTCGAAATACCAGTCTATGCATGATTAGTCTAATTTATAACTTGTTTTATCTCTTGCAACAAATCAGTCTTGGTACCATGTAATTGACCTGTCGTAAAATCAAATTATGTATAGATCGTCTTACAGTAACCTTTGACCTTTGGCTATTCATGACATTTCCAAACGGAAACCTTGTAAAGCAGTTCCCAGCAAAAACATTATTTTATTATTTCTGTTCTATCTTCGAAGTATTTTTTTGTTACTATTTTGCGTATTTTCAGTATCCCCATCTAAAATCATTGGATTTGTATGAAAGAATAACGTCTCTTTGTAAATCTCTTAAAAATTAGACAAAATATTTTATCTTTGTTCATTTTGACGTACCTAATTTAAATTTACAACAAAACAAAACAAAAAAAACGGATAATTTTTAAATTATAAAATAAACGATCTCTTTAAATGAATAAATAAATGTAAACAAAAAAAATATTGTAAACATATAGAACTGTGAACTTTTAAAATTTGATAAAAATATTTTTATAGTTTTCGATTGTTTACACATGTATGATTGTTGTGTAGTAGATATGCATTAGAACCATTTCTGATTAGAAAAATAAAATACAAACCGATTGATGAAGTGAAAAATAAATGTAAAAAAAACAAGATGATGACGAAGAAGAAGAAAAACCGGAAGAAAAGTCGAAGTTACAAGTTTTGGTACTTAAAACACAAAGTAAAAAATAATAAAATAAAAAATAGGAGACGAAAGAATTAACAAAATAAAAAAGAAAATGGAAAGAACTTTAATAAAGCAAAAAAGTTAAATAGTAAATTTTTAATAAAAGAAAAGTAAATAAAAATAATAAAACAATATAAAAGTAAATAAAATTGAAAATCGTCCTATATTTTTATAATTTAATCATCTTTACATATTATGTATGTACTCAAAATGAAAAGAAAGAAGGATAAGAAGAAGAAGAAGAAGAAAAAAAACAAAGCAAAAGTAAAAAAAATATTTTGAAACATCGCCTTTATAGACAAATTCTGCAATTTTCTTAATATATTTAGATAAAAAACTATATTAACAAAATAATGAAAATATCAATATAGTCAAATTTAAATTAAGTTAATTCTGGGAAGAGGTCAGAATTACACTTGAATAAAGAAAAAAAAATGATGAAGAAAAATCAATTCTTTAATTAAACGTTAAACAAAATACTTTTAAAATGCTGAGTTAAATTAGTTGTTTTAAAATTAAAAAAAAAACAGAAATGGAAAAAGATTTAACAAAAAAAAAAGATAAACAAAACACACCCAAAATGTGCTTAAATGAAAATACCGCATTTTATCAATAAGAGCCTATCCTTTTTCTATCGTCTAAATCCTATCAAATCTTAACCATCTTTCTTCCTGATTTAGCTAAGCTGCACAACAAAAAAAAAACGCGTTTCGTTTTTCTTTTTACTTTAAAAAGCGTACCATCCGTGGATCACCACAGCTATTAAAGTCTATTTACCGATTGTTGCAGAAACAATCTTGCTTCCTTGGCATTTATTTTAGGTCCATCTCAATATTCGATATTGATAACGAAAGTTTAAGTGAGGGTATTTTTTTGGCGTAGCAAGTTAGGGCTACTTAAGACGTAGTTACATGTTCTGTCTGGAGACATAAAGAAAATGCCTACCGAATCAGTTCTGACTTTTACAAAATTGGTTTGGCTCAGAGGTTTAAGAAACTTCAATCCGAAATTACTCCTAAATTAGAATTAAAAGGATACAAAACGAAAACGATAATGTTGTCCTCATAACAGAGACAACTGTGTCTAATATCGAGGGTTTTTTTTAATGTAAAACAATTTTTTTGGGTATCTGATACCGACACCGACAAAAAAGTAAGCTAAAGCCTTGCTCTGGCTAGTGTCCTCTTTTAAATTACAAACGAAGTAACAGATTTCGTATGAACCACTAGCTGGTAAAGCAAAATACGTTACAGATTTAACGAATACTTGTCGACACTCTTCCCCTTTCTTCAAATATTCTGCAAAAATCATAAACTTATCTCAACAACCTCAAAATGTTCTTTTCTTTAATTTAAAACAGATTATTGGTTTTACGTCCATTGCAAGTAAAATGTTCATTGTTTTGTCACTTTAATTTCCATGGTAAAGTTAATGATCATCCCTTCCCCAATAAACGACAAGTCCTTTTAACTATCAAATCGGAATATTGATGGGACTACAGTAAATCAAAGTACCAATTATTCATTTAAATGAAAAAATGCTACACAAAAAAAAACAACTAAAATTTTTGCATTCCTACACACGATTTTAAAATTTATAATAAAATAGATTCACAATACAAAACAAGAAAAAAAAGAAAATTTAACTGAAATTCGAACGATTAGTATCACATTTTAGCCCAAAATTAAATCAGTCTGGTGTGATACGTTTAAAAAGAAATAAACAAAAGAAACTTAAAATAAAATGAGAAAATTAAAGTAATTTGTATAAAAAGAGAAGAAGATGATGAAAAAATTAAAAGAAAAGTAAATAAAATGCGCAGATAAAAAATTTTTTAAACAATTTTTATAGTAGTTTTGTTGCGCATTTATTTTTTCCTTTAATTAATTATAACCAATATAAATAAATAATAAAAAAAATTATCGTAAAAGATAACAAAAATATATTTTAGCTGTCAAATTTTTATACTATATACTGTTGTTACCTAATATATTTAGCAAATATAAATTATCAAACTTTGTAAATTCTATATTTTTAATTCTTATTTGTTTCAAAACGTTTAAATGTGCAATATCAAACTATTGAAAACGTACTTTTTAATAAAAAAACTTACATTTTTCCCCCAAAAAAAACTCTAATCAGTAAATATATATAAAATATGTATCCTGCTCTCACAAATTTATATAGAATTGTTTCAATTAACGTTTCAATAAAAAAATTTAAATTATATAGTAAAAACATGAAAAACGATTGGAAAAATTTAAAGAAAAGTGAAACGAAAAATTTCATGGTATTTGTAGAACTAAATATAATGTAATTCTGGTAGTCTTACTAATTGCAAAACTTGAAGAAGAAGTTAAAAATAATCACAACATAAAATTGAATTAAAAAAAAAGAAAGAAGAAGAAGAAAGAAAAACGAATAAAAAATACATTAAAAATATGAAAAAATAGAAAACATAAATTTAACTACCATGAATTAAAGAAAAAAAAAAGAAAAAAAATAAGTAATTTAAAATAAGAATGTAAGGCATATATAGTTGATTAGATAAAATATCCACAAAAAAAATTATTTCGATCCTACCAATCATATTTTTCGTGATTTTCTTTTTATTTTGATGAAATATTTTCTTTCACATTGCGAGTAAATTTTTCGTTTCAACGGTTTCGATGAATTTTTAGTCCAAACGCTTCTGTTGTGTAACGCTACCGCTTCAGTTACCGTTTTAAACCAAAATTTTTGTAGCAATATTATAATCTCAACAAAATAACTGGTAAATATTTGAACAGGATGTTCAAGGAAATTTGACTCTTAAAAATTGATAAGTGAAAAAAAAAAAACGAAAATTGTAAATTTTTAAGAACTAAATTCCCTAAAATCCCACACCTGATTTAGCTTATAAAAACGTGAAAATTCTTACAATTCATTGGAACATTCAATGAACAGACAAATGTTTTTGTGCACCGGACAACTGAAATACGACTTTTTTCATAATCGAAGATAGCTTTTAAATGTATACTTTTGTCGATCTAGGGCGAGAATGAAATTTCATATATATTTCCCCGCACGAGTTGTGGTAGACGACTCGATTATTTGATTGTCCGTCGAAGTGAGTTATTGATTTATTTGGGTGTTTGTCTAATTCAGTTGTCCTGTGCACAAACCGTTGTTTGTACCTCGACAGGAAAGTGTTTTTTTTTCAAAACACGTCCTAAATTAGGGCTGGTGCTGAAAAAATCGACTTTTCCCGTCTTGGTGCTGTCTACTGTCTATTCATTTAAAACATTACCTTCACTAACAATGTCATATATTATTTCAAACTTATGTCAAGGCGGACTATTTTTCGTTGCTATAACGGAAGCGCTTGGACTAATTATTCTAAAAAAGGACAAAAAAAAACAAGGAAAAAATTACCTAAAAACTTCTCTTTCGACTGTTATTGGTTTCCACTAGTCAATTATTTTATATCTTAAATCTTAAACATACAAAAAGAAAACTATTGAAGCGCAAAAAGAAAGTTTTTTCCTTAATTTAAAAATAAAATAAAAAACTAAATAAAACTAAAAAAATGAGAAATACTAACAACACTTCCTGTGTTTTTATTACAAAAAAATTTTGATAAAATTTAAATGACTTATAAGTGTAATGTATTGAGGACACACTATATTGGTTGGATAACGTATAAAATTAAATTTAAAAAAATGATTTACTATAATCAACGCACTGAAAAACTGAAAAAGAAATGGGAGAATGTTTAAATAATAAATGAAAAAAATCTTTTTGTAACAATTTTTCGTATTGGGTGGTTATATAGTACATAAAATAAACAAAAAATGGAACGACATTAAAATTAAAAACAAAAAAAAATGAAAAAATATTGGAATATTTATATTAAATTGTAAAATGGTAAATTTATCAATAAAAAGTATTATTAAAATTGGCAAACATTTTCATGGAAAGGAAAAATAATAATTTTAGAGTTTAAAATACACTCGATTTTGCGTCGTAATTTTTTTTTTTTACAAAAAAAAATGATAAAAATATCGAAAACGATTTTATATTAAAAATAAAAACTTTAGTTTTGTCGTAATGTGTGAACACTTTGCTATTATAATTGGTAGTGTTCATAATTTGGCACTTAGCGTTTCAGTTTCAACATCTTCTGACTCCGAAAAAGGGACTAAAAAGTCGGCAACATAACTCTAAATTAAGTCTACTACAAAACTAAATGAACATAAACCGGGCTTTTTAGTGAACTATTCGTTCCGAGTCATCATGTATCGTTTAGTATAAATTTTAACACACGACAGAGAGTTGACATCGATGCTGAGCTTTACTTTGAATTGACGCACATATAATTTGTGAATAGCGATCTTTATAGACAATATCACATTAGATATTTGAGCTCATATGTTCTTATTCTGTTATTTTGAAACAGAATATGTCATACGAACATTTTTTTTAGAGCAGCACCTTTTGTTCAAATTTTGATAGTAAATTAATGGGTCGCTACATTGGATTCTAACTATATTCAACACAACGAAAGCGGCAAATTTACTTTTTTCATGTAACGGTGAGCTCATCTTGTTCGTCAATTCACTGCTTTTAATTAGAAATCGGAGCTTGAGACATAAAGATTATGTCCTTCTCCGGGAGCACTACCGATTTGATAGTTTTCCTGAACACATCGAGAATACGATTCCATGTGATGGAAATAAAAACTGAATTAACTCAGACTAAAACTGAAAAAGGAAAATTTCGCTTCTATTTTCACTTTTACGACGTAAATTTAAAAGAAAAGAAATGAAAAAATCACGAGTATAAATTTCGTAAAAACAAATTAATTATAAAAAAAATACAAAATGAAATACTATGTTTATCGTAATTGGCTATTAATCATAAATTTTCATAAAATTTGCATATAAAATCGGATTATTATAAAATATTATAACTAAAAAAAAATTGAAAAAAAAAATCAGAATTAATCGTGCGAACATTTTATATTTGTTATTTTATACGTCATTTTGCATGTGTTCGTGCATATTTGTATTTTAAAATACGTAAGAGAAATTACAAAGAAAAGGAAAATTAATTTTTGAAATAATTTACGCGCAATTTTTTATTATTTTTTCTTTTATTCGAAGTAAAAAGAAAAGTTTATTTTTTACAATTTATTTTACATTTTTAGGACTGATTGACATTACCAACATGATAGAAAATACAACAAAACTTGAAAATTTGATCAAGATAAAATTCTTCAAAATTATCAAATTAAAAAAATTAATTCAGAAAAAAGTTAAAAACACAACCAAAATATAATCCTTAGAACAATTATATTCAACTATAGTTACACCAAAATCCTTAGAACGAAAATAACAAACAAAAAAATCATTTCAATTTCGTCAGAGTTAAAGAAACAATTTTCTCCTTTTCCCAATTCCTTCTGGTTCAATCTTTTTGCAATAGTCCATAAGACAAAATGGCTCTACGTTAAACTATAATGCTGTTTAATACTTTAAATAAATAAGTAAAAAAAATGATAAAGTATTTATACCCATCCAAGCAGCTTTTTATTAATCTTAAATATATTAAGAACGATAAAAGAAGATACAGATTTTTTGTTTTGCGTTAATTATTAAATAAATGAATAGAAAACGAAAACAAAAATGATATAAACTTAATAATGTTTAATGAAAAAAATATATCTACCCAAAATGTCATCATAATAAAATGAAGAAAATCACATTTAAAATGCATAAGAAAAAAAAGAATAGCCGAGTAAATTTCAAAAAATCACCATATATCAGGGCCTGTTTTAAAGTTTTCGTTCAATTTCAAAAATAAATATTTTGCTTCTCAATAAAAGCTTATTATACATACCTCCAAGCAAAGCGAAAAAGTGATAGAAAATGTATGTCCGTTCTGATACATCTTTTTTCTTGAACTTGACTAGGAAAAATTTGAGTTATACCCTCGCTTCGCTCGGGACTAACCAATCGTGAGTTGTATACTCAGCTTTAAATGCCATCAGATTCACGTAGTACTAAACAATGGACCAATGTAACATCAAAGTTGATTTAAATTGGTTAGAAGGACGTTTTACTGTGAGAAGCCAGCAGACCTATGCTGTGATTTTTTTGTTGTGGAGTTGTACGAATTCAACTTTAAAATGGACCCTGTAGCCATACATACACATTCATGAGATCCATTATTCAGTTGTTCGCTCTTTGCTTTAGAAACAAAATAACACAAAAAAAAAGAAATTAAAAAATAATTAAAATTGTGCAGCAAGAAAATCAAAATATCGTCATCAATTTTTTCTGTTTTCCGGATTCATTTCCGTTTTTTTTATTATTATTATTTTTACGTAACAATTTTGAAGACAAACAAGGACTAAAAATATGTACCCAGTAATGTCAATGTCATAAATATTTTTGGTTAGAAAAAAAAATTAAAATTTTGTTTCTAAATTTATTTTTCGATCATTTTATTTAACAACAAGAAAAAATTTAGATTTAAAATCACCATTCACCACACACACACTCACAAAATATTAATTAAAATTTAGTCAAAATTTTCATAAAAACCAAAAATTATATTTAATAATGAGTTTAAAAGTTAAAATATAAATTGTGTGCATTTTAATCAATTTTTGAAAAACCAAAAAAAAAACAAAACCAAAAAAAAAACAAAAATAGAATGTTTTTTGTACACAACTTTTCTATTAAATATAAATTAGAAAAAAGTTTCAAACTGACTTCGCAAAAAAAATATTTAATCAAAGATTTTTATTAAATAAAATACATGGTATTAATTAATTGATTGATTAATTATATAAAAAAAACTAAGTAAAATATATGTTTGATAGTCAACTTTAGTATCTGAAAGACGAAGTCAAAAGTCAAGCAGAGATGAACGCTTTTTTTATAAAGAATATTTGATATTTATATATTTTTATTTGTTTTTGTTATGAAATAGACATCATCAACTTTTATTTTATAAATAAATAAAAAAAATTATTTAAAAAATAAATTACCCCAGTTCGTTTTACTTATTTTCATTTTCAGGCAGTTATCCAATTACGCCATCTATGCCCAAAATTTTACATTTATTTTGCGTCCACATAGATTTTTCAGATCAACGGCCGTTACAGGACTTGATTAATGACTGTTTGTTCTTTATCTTCATCATCAAATGAATCATCCCAAGTGATCAATCTTGATCCCTAGGATAAGAGCGAATGACAATGATTGGCGCTTTATATGTTCGCTATAATTTACGACTGAGTGGGGACCAGAGTTTGGGTGAGCCAAATTAACTGGCTGTACTCGAAACCTCTTGTTCTGATTTTGCAAATGCTGGTGCTGATGTTGGCTATACATATTTTTCATCACTGCTAGCGAAAACGGGAGAGAAAGTTCATAGCTAACATTTGCGTTCAATTGCCCGTCGATTGAGGGAGGTGTCAATAACTTATTGATGGAAAATCGATTTTTTTTTTCAAATATTTTTATCAAGAGTAATGTATACCTTTCTTTCCCAAGTACAAAAATCTTACTCTCACTCTCTTACAAACCTTACAAAGTAATACAGACGATAATGACATAATGACTTCTTTTAAAACAGGGTATGAAAAACCATTTTTTCGTCCATGTGTGAAAAGAGGGTATTCTATACCCTGCTTTCATTCTAGTTTAAATCTCGCGGAATTTAATGGAACAGCGATGAACATTTAAAGTTGTGTTTGTGGAAGTCATTGATTGTGGTGTTGTCTACCAGTCCTGCATAGGAACTCCCATAATAAAAAAAATTGTGAAATTTGGTCGAATCTAAAACACATGGAATATGGAACATGGAACATCGATCTGAATCTTTAAAATCGGCAAGTATATTGCTGCAAAATTATTAAATCTAGTAGCTCATCTGAATAAGCTTTATTTGACTGTTTGATAAAAAATCTTTATCTACCAAGGTAGGTATGAAGGTATTTTTTCGCACTAGATGATTTGACGAAGTTTGAAAATTTGACGAAATTCGAAAATTTGACGAAAATCGAAAATTTGACGAAATTCGAAAATTTGACGAAATTCGAAAATTTGACGAAAATCGAAAATTTGACGAAAATCGAAAATTTGACGAAAATCAAAAATTTTACGAAATTCGAAAATTTGACGAAATACAAAAATTTGACGAAATTCCAAATTTGACGAAAATCGAAAATTTGACGAAAATCAAAAACTTGACGAAAATAAAAAATTTGACGAAAATCGAAAATTTGACGAGGAAAGTAATTCTCTATCTGCCACCATTCAAGAAATATCTCTAAGACCCCAATTGACCCACCCATTTCCAACTTTCGACATTTTTCACAAATGCCCTTCTTTTCTACTCGTAAAACTCTGAGACTTTGCCGAAGAAAGTAACTCTCTATCTGCCACCATTCAAGAAATACCTCTAAAAACATAATTGACCCACCCATTTCCAACTTTCGACATTTTTCACATATGCCCCTCTGTTCTACTCGTAAAACTCTGAGACTTTGCCGAAGAAAGTAATTCTCTATCATAACCCAAAAAAATATTAGTCCTTTCATCCTACGCTCGAGTAGCTCAAAATTTGGTCACTCTAATCACTCTAGCTCAAACGAATCTGCCCCGATTTTTTTAATTATTTTTTTGTTCGAATCGTGTTACGAATACCTTTCATTTGATGGGTCGCACGCCTCTGTAGGTTTCAATACAGCTAAGCTACAGCCGAAAACGCGTTCCCGACCCTCGAAAACCACACTCAGAAACCACTTCGAGGCCAATAAAACAAAATTCTGGTTTTTCCTGGGGTAATGGCGTATCACATTTTCATTTTTATGCCCACCCTGAGGTTCCTGCAAAATTTCATGGAGATTGGCTGACTAGTTTCCGAGATCGACCGTCGATAGATAGACAGATATATAGAAACATACAGAGTAAGTTGAAAGATTTTGATTGTTTGGAAAACGTTAATTTGGTGCATTTTCTATCAAAATGACCAACTTCAAAACGATGTATCTCCGGCAATTTTAAAGTTACAAAGTCGAGTGATAGCTCGTTTTGCTCGTATTTGAAGCGCGAATAAGAAACCAAAGGAAAGAAACTTAAATTCTCGCCTATATAGTTGCCGCGTCTCAAAATAATTTCTTCGTTCTTTTTTTGGAAGACTGCGTCAAGTCCTCCGCTATCGCTCCGGACATGATTGCCGCGTCTCGAAAAAATTTCTTCGTTCTTTTTTTGGAAGTTAGACTGCGTCAAGTCCTCCGCTATCGTTCCGGACATGATGGGTAATATTCGTTAAACCAATGAAAGTATACTCTCTGGTTTGTACTTTCATTGCGTTAAACGGGTCGGTTTCTCTGAAAAGAGCTGAAAACGAAATTTTTCGTTAACTTTACATTGCTGTTGAAATCAAGAGTAAGTACAATTATTCTACTAATTGATTTTAACTAATTTCCTATGGAAACTAGATCCCATATGCGGTGTTAATTTATGACAAAGTAATTAATATATGTAACCACCCGCCGTCAGTTCAAAACATTTCGCTACCACCGTGGTATTGTTGGTAATTATCTTAAAGGTATGACACAGTTTGTATATGGAAATTCAACCTAACAAAAACAAATCCGCCAGTCGTTTACCACTTGCGTTCGAAGTGTCACATACTTGGCTAACCTCAAAAAGACATGTTTGTACAATAAAAAATTCGGATCGCCGAGGGTTGTGGTTCAGAGAGTAGTGAACGTCGAAAGACATTGGACGAATACATAATACACAAAATCATGTCAGCAGATCTCGACCCAGGTATGTGTGCGTATAAGTTGGTGTCAGTTTAGTGTTTGTTTAATGAGCATTTTCGATGCGGAGATGTTAATTTTTCATGTACATTTATATACATATACGGTTTCGGTTACGATTGTTTTGTTAAATGTTCCGCAAATTTTATAATCGGAATGGCTCTATTTACTCGGAAATAACGTCACCATAATGTTTAACGGATGGCGCATAATTATTTTTTTAAGTCGGAATAAACTAATCACTAATTTGCCGTTTCAGCCTTTCGATACGCCCTAAAATTACTGCATTCATCAAGTGTCGATTCGACCGAAAAAATTCGAAATTCTCTGGACGATCTGATAAAACAGCGACATGGCACTAGTAAAATGTTGGCAAACACCCTCAGCAAAAAATATTTGGCCGAAGAGTGCTCCGCACCGGGTGTAGTTCAACGACACCGTTCCAGCGATTCAAAGGCTTCTTCGAGTAATAGTCCACAGCAGATTACGGTGACAACAGCTGATAGTAATTCGGTTGTGACCACACCGATTGTTGTAAGTAATTGTTCGTCTGAAAATTCGTGGTGGTAGTAATGTATGCCTGCCTATATGAATTCAGAATGACTGACTTAACAGTTGACACGGAAAAACCATTTTTTGCGTAAAATAAAAAGTTATTTCTTTCTCAGGTGCCGGACGACGACGATGACGATGACTTGATGGAAGAAGCACATCTTCAGGTAATGTTAAAAGAATTTCAGTTGTTTCGATTAGTGGCTAGTGAACCACTAATAGTGACTGACCGGTGTGGTTGTGGTTAATCGAACTAACGTTTCCTTCCTTCCATTTGACAGGAATTCCAAGATTTGAACTGTGTGGTGTGTCGTCGCATTGAATCAAGTGCCAAAAATCGCTTAATCGAATGCACCGACTGCCAGTCTCTCTACCATCAGGAGTGCCACAGTCCACAGATATCCGAATCAGATGCAAACGAAAATGATTCGACTTGGTGTTGCTCACACTGTAAGAATAAAGTGAAATCATCGTCCGTTGCATCACCCGCCAAATCGTCATGTTCAACATCATCATCCAGTTCGTCCAGCTACCACAAACACGTTTCCAAATACGAACCGTCGGCGGCGGCCGCAGTTACGTCGAAATCGTCATCATCATCATCGTCATCGAAAAGTAGTTCAAAGCACAAATCGTCATCGTCCAAGCACAGTTCGAAATCGAGCTCGAGTAGTCAGTCGATTGTGTCACCGTCTAATGGTAGCAGCAGCGGAACGAATAGCTTGACTAAAGCACCGGTCACTATAAATATTATTAGCGCCGATAAACGATTGCAAAATATGAAGAAAAAAGCGGCCAAAATGCAGGAGACAAGGAGGAAACACAAGTAAATTTACCAACTGGTCCTTGTCGGTTTAGCTCGTCTCGAACTTTTTTAATTCCTTTTACAAACAAACATTGTTCGTGTGCGTTTATTTTATTAATAAATTTTTTTTTAAAAAATATTCAATGCACTCGTGTCACTACGCAGACACCCTGCACATATGTAGGTCAGATTCAATCAACTACCTACATTATGATTGGTGTCTTGTCTCATAATTTCGAAACAGGTAACGGCTGAGTTCTTAGAAAGACGGGAACACTTCAAATGTACAGTGGATGTAACTGTAACTCTAAAAGCGTTGTTAAACGAATGAGTTCAAATTTATTCAATGTTCGTCCGACGAAGAAGTCGATTTACATTAAATCTATCATCGATGCGATGCTTTGTCATTCAACTCGTAGGATATGTTGCCGCAACACACTTCAAGCAAAAGAGATCATAGTGGTCAGCTGCAGAAAGTACTCTATTTTACATGAATGTTTTTACAGGTGTGTGACACACTGCTTTGGTACCACTCATGCTTGAAGTGCGTTGGTTGCCGGCAAACAATCATCACTAAAATTTCTGCTCTCTACTTACGTAAAAAAACTCGATCCACCAGTTCCTCAACTTCAAGATTTCCATGACATCACTTCTAGAGTCTAGAAGGTATTTTAGACATTTAAAGTAGAGCCTATGAAGAATTCGTCCGCCATACTTCGAATATTGGTACATTTCCATCCCAATGCCATCTATCAACAATAAATTTACAAAAGAAGTAAGTGTGGAAAAAAATGGTAAACATCGTACACATACCGTGTGAGAAATATTCTTGGTAACGAACAGTGTTACAATGTGTGCAAAACCAACTTGACAAAAACAAAATTTATAGAAAAGAAGTATAGTCAGAGGCGCCTTCACCAGAAGGAACCACATAAACCACAGATAATTTTCAGAGAATAGATTTCTTCCAAGATGAAATGAAATGTCAGACCGTCATCCATACAGCCATAACTTCAACACTGTTAACAATGCAATTGTCAAAATAACTAAGGAAAATAAGTTGTGGTTATGATTCTATGGATGACATCGGTTCGTGTTCGGTTCATTTTGCTAGGCTTAACCGCTGCTTTGAAGAAACCTATTCTAAAATAGTGATTTCGCTAACATCGTTTTTCATGATCGCACATCATCACGGCGACGGTAATCATCACGATAGGTGAATTTTACAGAAGAAATTTGGTCTAATTTTATCATCAAAGTAAGTATGCTCGTGTATCTGCTTTAATGTTGACAATACCTGTCAAATGTAGACAGCCTTACATTTGTTTCTTTAAAGAATTATTTTTGTTGCATTTATTTCGTAGCTAAAATTTGAACCAATACAGACTCTCTAAAGGTGAACAGTTGTCCCCGTTGACTCGGTAAATTCGACGCCACTGACTAAAATATGAATGTGGTTGTGACAGTGTTTATTATATACACGGGACGATCAAAACAAACGTAAAAAGCGATAAACGAACGAGACTTTCAGATAAACAACACAAATCGAAAACAGTGGTACACCATTTCCCGATTTGTAAAGTGCGCAACTAAATAGCAAAATTTATAATCTTATTGTAATACCGAAATTGAAGAGTGATTTTTAGTTGAATTTGTTTTTCCGGTTTTCCTAAGTGAATAAAAGTGAATTAAAAATTCTCAAAGTAAATTTACTTTCAGGCGGTAGAATTATTGACTTTATATAGTGAGACACAAACAAAACAACAGAGAAACATCTCTGCGTAGTTTACGGTTTTTTTTTTGTGTTGTTGTTGTTCCGTTCCTTTATTCCGATTTATTGCGATTATGGTGGTGTAAAAGTTAATAATTATCAGAAAATCTAAATAAACATTAGACAAAAAAAACGCGTCATTTAGATTGTTGAAGACAAAGACTTGACAACGTTTCCACAGAAGAAAGAAATTGAGATTTCGGAACAGACGAAAACGAGAGACGGAATATAACAGTTCGGTTTTTTTTGTTGTTGGTGTTGTTTTTAACATTTTTTCTGGATTTTTAAGTGTAAACAAAGAGTCATATTATACCTAAAATGCACAACATTTACAGTAAATTTCTGACAAAGAATTCGAAAATGAATGCGTCGCCACCGAAAACCGCAGAAGAATTACTCGGAGGTAACATTTTTAGCATTTTTACAATTGTTGTTTACACTCTGGCTTTTTATACCTGCAAAATCTTTCCATGAAAAACGCACGTACGCTTAACGGATAATATTTCTCTTCAAACGTGTGATTATCGTCTGAAACATCTGTTAGTTTCACTAGATATCCACTGAAAAATTTACGATAATTTGCATTCGTTAATTGTTGCTGTTCATTGTGCAACGTTTCCATTTTTCAGTTAATCAAAAAAAAAATCATTTCAGTTGACCTTTGATGGCATTTTGTTAACTTTGTAATATTCATAAGACTTTTTTTTCCAGTTTTGTATTTATTCGCTTCCATCCGTAGAAAATATATCAACAAACCGATGCATGTATGTGTGTATAACGTTTAAAAATTTGTTTTGTAATCTCATCGCTCTGGTGTGCGTTGATTCTCGAAAAGGTACACAAATGTATCATATACCTAAAAGTTTAACATGGACAGCAAAACTATTCCTTTGTTCAAAAACGTATACGTATACGTATTAGCGATATATGTTATTTGCTAACGATAAAATGGTTTTTGTTTTCAATATTTTCAATACTACTTTCATGAAAAATGATCTAAATGTCGTAAAAGAGACAAGCGATTTTAGGCAATTGCTCTGTAAATTAGTTGAAAAAACCATCAACTCAATAATCAGACACAATAAAATATTATGTTCCGAGGTATTGTGACCTGACACGGTTAGTTCATCATTTTTTTTTAAATATGAAATTCTCTATGTGGGTATGGGTATTAGATTAGCGCAACAATTATTCTTCCCACAAACAAACGATACAATCTAAAACTGTAACGTAGACCCGCAAGTAAGACCCGTACGAGATCATCGACGATTTGCAATTTAAACTTTCGTTTTGTCGCAATTTTTCAAAAACAAAAATTTTCTGTGGCCTCGTAAAATGGGCTTTTAACCTATGGATCCTAGTCATAGTTTCACGGTCATCAGTAGGCATGGGCGATAATGATAATGATTATCGATGATTATCGATAATCGATAATTATCGACTTTTTTTATCGAAAATTAACAAAAAATATCGATAATCGATAATTATTGATATTTTGATAATTACCAAGATATCGATAATTCGATATATCGATATTTCGGTTCGAAAATCTGATATTTATCGATATATTCCGATATATCGGTATATTATCATGAATTTTCAGATAAATATTAAAATATCGATAACGATATGATTAATCGATTATCGATCATTTCTTTCGATTGATATTATCGATAATTTTGAGCGTCTCCCATCCCTAGTCATCAGTTCTCATTTCATGATTTTGGACACCCAATTTTCGCTTATCAAAGTTTTCATTTGGCTCCCCGATTCACAAATCTTTACAAAATTCGATTCGAAATCGTTAAATTTCTCTATTGTTTAAATGTTCATTATATTCCAAAGAATTTCAATGCCAGTGCTAACAATATTGTCTCAATCAATCGACACTGTTAATCAAATCTTTCGTATTGATACTTCTGATTGCTATTCTCCTATTTACCCGAGCGATGAGACTGGCTTAAAACGAATGTGAGAGGATGTGGTAGTCACAGAAATTCTAGAAGTTTTATTTACCCTTGAAGTAACAACAATTATACTGAACTACTTAGTGCACAAATGAATTTTGGGGGACTCTAGGCTAGATGTCATCTCTGTTCTTATGAATTCCTTTATGAAACTGGTCATAGGTCTGGGAAAAAGCTCTACCACAAAGTCCCTAATTTGTACGTAATACGTATGAGTCTAGACATTGCTTGAACAGAATCAGGAAAAGAAGAAAAACAAACTTCAAGAAAATATTATCTGGTAGATATACGTACACACGGCGATAAACGCGTAGTGAATAAACACAAAAATTATTAACACAATAGCGTAGGTACGTAGAGTGTACAATCTCAAATAACAAATACACCTCCTCTCTATTTTTAATCCAATGACGAGACTTAAGAGACATTTATACACTAAGCAGAAAATTGGAAAACAAACTTATTTCGTTCGTTTACACTTTAAATTCGCAATAACGCGAATTTATTGCGTTGAATGATTTATTTGCTACGTCGCATCTCATATTTTTATCAATTCAATTTTTGTTTGCCGTTTGAAGCATATGACACAAGGTTTTTAAGTAAAAAGTTTGACCTGCACTGACTTGTGACTGAAAAGAGATTAAACGCTTAAACGATCAAATTGGTAAATAAAAGAACATTTTTATTAGATCAACGACCGTCGGGTATACTCTAACGACGATGACGGTTTCTTTCTTTTTTGTATCTTGCACATATCACCGGTACAATCAGTGAGCAGTTAACAAAATACAATCAATCTCTGTCATTTTTGGGGATTTTTTTTTTGGTCAGTGACTCATTGATCAGAATTATTGTTCGGAGTTCTTGAACTTTTGACACTTTTGAACAATGACTGAGCGCTAATTAACGATAATTCATCGAAAATTTTATTTTAATCTCACACACAATTGCCAATCAATTTTAGAATTATTTCCATTCAAAGTACTAAGGATGACCCGCGTAATGTTTCCGATTGCATCCTTAACCGTCTTTGTTTTTCTCTCGCTACAGAATCATGGATTGAGCTCGGAAATAATTCTTCTGGTCCGAGAACACCGGAACGCGTCACACCGTTACCTTTTCAATCAGGCGAAGAGTATTTAAGGCTATTACGTGAAGCTCAACGGGAATCCAATCAATCCAGTCGTGTCGTATCATTGGCCAGTTCACGCAGAGACACTCCACACGACAGTCCGAAATCACCGCCAAATAGTCCAAATACGGAATTGTGCAATGAGGATGAACTGAAGGGCGTTTATATCAATTACTGGAATAAGGTGAGTTTTTGCATTGTGGAAAGTTACATTTGTTTAAGTTGGGAAGGGATCGGAGCATCATTAGAAGATGATTCGCAGTGTCGGCGTTTCTTATTTAACCGGATTTCTTGAACGGAAGACCGCCACGAACAGACCGAATGAGCAATTGTTACTCTTTTCTGTAATTCTCTTTGGATCCAAGCGTTCGATGCACCCGATGCCAGTGTGTTTACTGTTTTGTCTGTTCATTTTAATTTAATTACATAAACCCGCACCACATTACCCAGTGAACAGTGTATCGAATTAACATCGGATTGTGTAAATGTTATATATGAACAGATAGATAGATATGAAGTAAGTGGCTTAAGAGTACCTGGTTATGTTAATTTTATTCAAAAAAAGAGCCATAATTAAATATGAAATTGTATTGTTGTTGGAATAATTTATGAAATTTTACGCATTGGAATCAATTAACTGACTTACTGAATACACAATTAAAAATTACTACGTCGGTACATACAACAATCTAAACACCCAGTTAGACATTCCTTTGCACTGAGGTAATTGCAAGAATTAAATTGAAATAGTTTTGAGTCCCAAGTTGGTCTCTGTAGATACCTCTGCGAAAGCCCTAAACAATTCTTAATGAACAGTAACCGATCTGTTCGGATGTTTTTCGTGGTATGGACGTATCAAATAAAATCCTCGTTCTTCACCGACCTGCAACTCTGTAACTCCATACTTTTCTCTATAATGAGAGAATGATTGACCATTTTATCTGATTTTATAAATATGTGGGAACGATGCAAACATTCAGCAAAACGTTGTATGAACGCGCCTGTACCAGACAACACACGATGTGTCTATTTTAAACATTCCTCTCAATTGAAATCATTCTAAACTTGTCCACTGACCCTTTAACATCGTTTAACTGCGTTAATTTCAATGAACGAAAGTGAAATTGACCAACGTAATCTGTATAGTATATCATCTGTCTGTGAACCGAATTAGTGCATTGGGCTTGGAGACAGACATTTTCCATTGGTGTTGAATTGATATTACCGGACGAGAAGCATTTTAGAAGAGGATTTTCGGGTAATATATATGACGATTCTTGAGGTGGACTTGAACCTTAGTTATTCTTTTGCCTTCTAAATTCCTAAATTGTACAAGAGCATTCCTTTGTGACATACTTTTGTACCACTTTTGAAGCTTCAAATTGTTCTAATACTCTTACAAAGCTTAACTCATTTCACTACGTGAAAAATCGATTATTTTCGTCGTGGACAGCAGCATTATCGGGCTTCTTGCTTTCCCCTAAACAAAATGTAACCCAAACTTGATCGTAATCGACAAATCCATCGTAACCAAAAGTTATGAATTTCACGTTTCTAGAAAACAAACATTTCTATGAGGGGAAAATCGACCGTCTTTGCTCGAGAAGCATTACCGTAAATAATGTTTTCTTGAATAAATTTGTGTTGTAATCTGGTTCGAAACAAAACAACACCAGCAGCGAATTTACATTAATAATAACATCGCACATGGACGCCATCGAATCACAGTGCAAATTTATATCCACGTGTGCAATTTGTTTATGTTTGCATGAAATATAGTACACGTTTCTCACGTTATATCGGTTGCTATAATCTTGCGGAATAATTATAAATTGGAAGACGGTTGTCTGATAGACGCCAAAATTTTCCATAAATGTTTTTTTTTTGGGTGTAAGGCGTGTATTTTCAATATTGAAATGTAAGAGGGAACGTGTGTGTATGTTACGTTATGGTATAGGTGGTTTAGATTAATTAAAAAGTTGCGAATTACTATGGATACGACACTTTAACATAAACAAAAAACGTCATTGGAATTTTTGTGTTATGTGATGCGTTGTACGAATTGAAATACTTTGTATACAACGAACACAAATATTTTTTTTTTAATTTTTTATCATAAACGTGAATTTATTTATTTTTCACCAACAGCAACAACAATAACAATAATATTTAAGCGATAACATTTTTTAGAGTTTAAATAAATGTAATGTAACCAGAGCTTGTGAGGCTTTCGGTTTATAATAAATATATAAAGCACCGCTGCTTCCGCTTGTGCTTAAACGTTCGTAAATAATTTCCAGATTTATCGATTGATTTAGGTTTTAGAAGCAGATTTTCTTCTATTTAGTCTACGATGTTTGAGGAAATTAGTCAGAAATTCAGACAAGTTTCCTTAGACTTTAGAGATATCTGAGGTAATTCAGGGAAATCGTCGAAAGTGAACCCTCACTTATTTGGAATGCTGAGGATAAACATACCATTTTTACCATTAGATTGGTAAAGATTCGTTACTAACGAAAGTCGGTTAACTTCACACCCTCCACACAAACTATCAAAACTGTTTATACTTGTTTATACGGATGAAGCTGGTAAAACCGTATAAAGGCTTATAAACAGTTTCGATTAGCTGAAAAACAGCTGAATGTATCAGTAATCTTTATTATTCTTACGCAGGCACGGACTAGCCCTTCTGGGCAGAGCATATTTATTGGTAAACTTATGTAAATTTTCTGAAAGAATCACAAGACTTACTGACATATTTCTGGCCAAGACATTCTTTAAATCGATTTTTCACCATGAAGCCATGATGGCTCATTTTTGGTCAAATGGGGAAAAATGTAGATTAGGGGGGTCCAAAAAATAAAAGTGTCGAGGAAGTTGGCGGACCCCTGGGAAAATAAACCTTTGTGGCCTCATTATAAAAATTGTATATGGGGCCGATGCGATCCGAGTTGGTTTATGGGTCGCTCAAGGACGAAATGTGTGAAAAAACACTGAAATTTTCCATTACTTTGTATGAGAAATTTTTTTAACGACAATATCAAACTTTTTTGGTCCAGACAACTTAGATTAGATGCAAAAGCAACAAAAATGCGTTGGTTCCACTTTTTGGAATTTTTATATCGTCTGGGCACACCTAACAATATCGATATAGACAAAAATCGACATATAATTTCCAAGTAATACAAAGTCAGGCGAGGTCACTATTTAAATTAAGTGTTAGGTGTCGTTGTAAAGGTAATGACAGTGGCTTTCTAACGAGCCCACACACAATAAGTTTCAAGTTTCAATTTGAAAATTGCCTGAGTTCACGACCCTGACATTTTTGCACCAAAATCGATTTCCATATAGCTTCAAAAAATTGTTTTCAAAAAAATTTCTTTTTGCAATGAAAGCTTATGCCATAAGCTCTCGTTAGACATGAATATATCCGATGCACATCCCATAAATGTTTTGGAAGAACCCAAAGACTGAGTGAACAGATTACGAATCTATGACTGACTTGGGAGCTGCGAATGCACTTACAAATCATTAAATCGGTCTCTTTGGATTATTCTGAAGTGAAATAATCCAACTCACCTTAAGAAGTGACCTCAGCATCTGTTAGTTACGTTCAATTTTTCATTAACCCTCATTTTCGTGGTTTTTCACATATTTCGTCATTGCGCGACCCATAAACCAACTCGGATCGCATCGGCCCCATATATATTTTTTATCAGTGGGTCATATAGGTTCGTTTTCCCCGGGGTCCGCCAACTTTCTCGAAACTTTTATTTTCCCATACGATTCTGGACCCCCCTAATGTAGATCTGGTCGTGGTCAAATATCATAACATTGTACTCGCGCACACGAGACCTTTACATAAATGTAAATTGCAAATTTTTGATTCACATTTGTACACTCGATTGAAATAACTCTAAACTAAGTGAGAATATTAAAAACCAAGTTTGGGACAGAAAAACGTAGGAATTCCATACCGTCAATTGCATTGGTGAATTGAACTTTTGTCTGATCAAATACTTTTACATTCTACGCACGTCGAAAATCATTATTTTCGTATTTCAAGCAGAACGCCGTTAGCGTGTCGAGTCCATCACATAACTCAACAATAAAAATGAAAAATCTAGTTTTAGTGTCTCAGCTACGCCTCGGGTCAACGAATTTCCTAGTTATGTAAAAGCCTATTACGTGTAGCTAACCATAAGGTGAATCTTTTCCACAATATTTCTGAAATAAACACTAAAGCACTTGCAATCCATCCGTGAATAATGATCAGCGGTATCGGATCCTCTTCATTTTGTGAATTCTTCTCAATGTCCATCTGAACCATTCTAGAATGCGAGTAAATCAGATCCTTGTCCCATTTTCCGTATAGTCCTGAGTGGTACAGCCAGTGATTAATTTCGTCGATACGTTCAGGAAATGGAAAATTATCGTTACCGCCGAAAGTTAGAAGCTTTTTCACAAAAACAGAGACTTTAGAAGGAATGCGATAGCCCCTTAGACCCAATCGTTTTTGACTCTCGAACAATGCTTGCGCTTGTTTATCGTAAGAGATAAATGCTATAGACGAATTGCGTGAAAAAATGTGTTTGTCCACAAGATCACCATTCAGGACAATTATCTTGCTGATCCAGTCGTGTTGATAGAATTGAAGGTTTAAAAGGCGAAGCACATCCTTTTCCCAGTAACCGGGCATTACCACAATTTTTATCTTTGACTTGTAAAGATCTTCAATTGTGTCAATTTCCGGCTGCAAATGTGGTCGAGTGAGGAAACTTAATAACTCTGATAGGATTACATTCACAAACAGAACTCCGGCGAATGTTAACGAAAGAATAAGAGTTGTTTCGGCTAGAGCACGGTTTGCGTACTTCATAGTTGTCTTTTCGCCTACCAATAAACTCACCACATCCACAGTACTTTCAAAAATTGCAATCCTTTTCCGGCTAATGTACCGAATAATCGTTAGGAGCGATATAACCACACCGACAACGCCTATAAACCAAACAAAAATGTTTTTCGATAGCATAGACCGACAGTAAGAAGAAAATCCTGCAAATGGCAATGATTCCGGTACAACGATCACCACGGTTTGCATGGTAATTGGATACATGTTTAAGCCGATTGGTCTTGGATACACATCGAAGCCCGGAATAATGTCAATCTCGCTGGGATGGTTATTGAATGATTTAGAAGCATTCATTGCTTTACAAAAACAATTGATAATCTCCTTCGAAAACTGATAAATTTGAGGGAACCGTAGGGTATGCAGCTGATAGTTAACATGTTGATGCGAAAAAGATCTCTCGATGTCCTCATCATCGGTTAAAGTAATCACACGAGAACTAACAAAAGGATCGAAACTGAAACGATTTAAAATCGTTACGCCTTTTTGATCCAAAGTTGCAACCAAAATGTTGACAATTCCACGGCTCCAACACCAACGAAAAAATTTATAAAGGTCGTCTTGACCAGCGAACTGCAGTGAAATGAAAAGACAAATTTTTAAACTTCGTTGCATGCGATGAATTTTAACAAGTCTTTCACGAAAGCACGAGCAACAATTCCAGCAGGCACCCTCTATAACAATGATTATTAGTGGACTCTTGCTCGGAATTTTTTTTATTGCTTTCATTCCATCCAGCTGATTGTCACTAGCATTGAAACGAAATAGACTTATTGGCACAGCGACTGGTCGACTGGTAGGCTCGATGAAACGATGCACATCCGATATTGCGTCTATCAGAAAAATGTTATGGTCAAATCCATAGAAATTGTTCAACTGATTGATGAGTCCAATTTCCTGGTACTGAACTGACGACAGAACAGTTAGCACAGTTGATATCTGACTGTAGTTCATATTCGAATGAACGCTTACGACTTACTGGGAATGTTTAATTTCGTCCAGCCAATGGACAATGCTTCCGAGTAATTGTACACTTGTGATTCTGTGATTTGGATTGATGATAGCCGCATGATAATACGTCCGGCATCAGATTCCAATTAATTTTTCTTTTTCTTTAAACACTGTGTTTAGGACGATGTTTAGTCTATCATTCTAACGGCAATTGATTGATTTATATTTAAATTTTTTAAACAATCCCACCAGTGCCTCTTCCATATGGACGGCGCGGCGTAAGTTTAAAAATTGCCCTTGGCGCTAAAGATCTAAAGGCTATACTGAATCCAATCCTGATTCGGTTAAACAGACAATGGGCGTAAAGCGTAAAGGGTGGTAGAGTTTCACTGAACCCTTATGTTGAGATACCAAGTCGTAGAATTCACTTGCCCTTGAAAATCAACTCTTTATCTGACACTGAGATCATTTTTCCGGGTCAGGGTCACTACAGCTAGGAACTATCGTGGTCAGGATTCCACCTGATTTGCCTCATGAATATTTCGAAATTACCGGGGGTTGAAAAATGTTAAAAAGGTTTCGTTGTTAAACTCTCAATTAGTAGAACTTAAGCTAACTAAGCAAAGATTTGTGAGCAGTGAATTTTTTCGACGTACTTTGTTGGCTGATGTAACCACTGCTCTTCTTAAAGTAATAGACAGAATTGGTGTATGGTTTTTCCTTACTAGGGAGGTAATATGGCTCTTTCGCTTTTAAGGAATAATACACGGAATGAAGCTCTTGGATAATTTTACTCATCTGGATACGAGATAACAAATTACTTCCCTTATGTAATGACCTACAATTTGCTCTGTGATGCATCTCTAAACATGCTGAAATCTTGCCACGTGCCTATTCGAACGAATTTAATCAGCTTTTTCAGTGTGAAAATTAGTAATTGTATATCGATGTGTTCAGGGTCGATGTTGAATTGAAATCATTTTGTACATAGAGGTATATTCTATACGTCCCATATGCGAGTCTAATTAATTAATCAAATGCTACCTATCACCGAGACCCACTGATATGCATACACAATCGGTGTGACCACCAAAAAAACAAACATTTTATTTCCCGATCATTGCGCATTGCAAATTGTGAATAAAATTAAAAGCATACGAGCAACACACAAGTAAACAAAACGATGGGGACACAAAAGGTATATGAGCGTTATCGCGTTTTTAACAACAATAATCAGCCGCTAATATTTACTATTTGTTTTAAATTTAGCGTTCGTATGGTTTTCTCTTCAAATTGAGAACGTGTTTTCGTTACACTGCTAAAAATGTTTATTGTCTCATTCGCAAATATCTATAACCGATGTCTTGCCGGTACTTATACTATATATATATATCGAAAACATCGAAAGACGCATATTATCTTAAACAACACTATAAATTGACGTCAACATGGTAAATAAATAAATTTTTTGTTTTTGAATCGTTTGAATAAAACCAGCGACCAATATTATAAATATACAACCGATTCACTTCTTTCGTTAACATGAATGTATACGCTTTTTTCATCGTTCAACACGAATAACAAACAGAGCTACATCAATAGCGTATACAAATGTAGTTCATTTGCAAAAAAAAACTCTCAAAAGCGCTCAAATGTAGTACTACAACTACAACTGATGATGTTTATTTTGATTCAGACCCGTTGCAAAAACAATATGTTTTGCACACAGTCTAATGAATTCGTTCTCACATCTGGGTGGAATGGGTGCAACAAGTCTATCGGCTGCATTGTCTTTGATTTTGCGAAACAAACAGCCGTTCTTTTGTTTGTCTAATAAGTATGAGACCTTCCTTTTATGAAACAATCAATAGATGCATCGTCAGCTATTCGTCCATTTTTTTTGCAGTATCGCACACAAAAAATTGGTGTGAACGAAGCCGAAAAATTCACAAAGTAAATATGTTTCTTGTCTAAACTATCAAAAGTTGGAGATGCATGTGCTTGATATAAAGTCAAATTAGTTTTAGGCTCATATTAGAATGGATTCATTCAACTTACACCTACAATTCACATATAATTTGGTTTTGTGTTTCCAATTCAACGACAAAAATTATTGTATTCATCCCTAAGGAGAAGATAAACCTTTCCGATAGATATTGTCTTGCAGTGAATACCACAAGGACATTTCCTTTTTTCCAAGCCGACCAAGTTGAAGACCGAGCCGAAGGTGGACATTTAAGGTTCCTCATTTAAGTCTTTTATTAAGATACTGGTTGAGTCCTTGATAAACATTTAAATTTCCCCATAAGAGATCAAAGTTCCAATGCAGGCATTACTGGAACATTTTCGGCATGGCTTGGTTCACATTGTCTTCGCCCAATACGATCGATCGAAGAAAAAAAGAATCGATCGTTCGGGCCAATAAAACAATTTACAAGCAAATCACGCTACTGTTTTCGTTCCACTTTTGCATTCGAATCGTCTACAATTTCGTTTACGTTTACTACTTCTACATCTATATGCGAGTCAAATGGGTTTGTTGCGCTGACAAAGTTCAATACTACGCTTCATTCATTGAATTCTACAAGGTTGGTGGATGATGCTAATGCGACTGTAAACCGTTCTGTGTGTTCTTTCCATTGATTAGGCTTCGGTATTTTTCTTTTTCTTTTGATAAGATTGTTTGTGTCTAAACGAAAAACATGGAATTACGAAGAAGATTTATGGTTGACTTATAGCGTCGTTCGTCTATTTGAATAATGTTCAAGGAAATAATTGAAATTCTTGGGATTTAATTTCAAAATTTTAAATCATTGAATTATGAGCAACGATTCACTTTTTATGCCGCACGTGTTATATACCGATGGCAATGTATTTGTAGCTTTAGTTAGTCAGTCAGGCTGGGTACATCGCACAATTAATTTTTAATTCGAAATGAATGGAAGAATAATAAACTGTTTGCCTTGTCCGTATCTTTCCGCCTGCATTGCAATCGCTGAAGTTTAAGTGTTGTTGTTGTTGTTATTCAAACCTACTTATCGTTCCATTTTTATTAATTGTGAATGTCTCGAAACAAAAATGTTTCAACAAAGTATTATGATTCAAGGACGTTGTCTTTGAAGTGCATTGCACAGTGCACATCGATTATTAATCTGGACTGGATTGATTTCTGAGCTAATTTATTATTAAGTATAACGAAGGAAAGGGAGAACGAGGGAAATCGTCTACACTTAATGGTTGAAATTAAAAATATTTGCGAAATTCTTAAAATCTCTTAAAATTTCTTTGCCAGGCAGTACAGCCGTTCGCGGAGTTTGTTAATGTACGTGTAGAAACGATAATGTTAGCTTCCTCTTTGTCTAAAAATAGAATAAAAATGCTTATTGCAGCACAACAATATGTCATTCCGATTTAATCGCATCACCAACACGGTAACAAATGCGTCGAAATTACCAGCGCTTGACTGAAATTTGATAAATAACTTTTTAACATCCGCAACCACAGTCAACAATGTCATCTACTTTTCGTATTTGTATGCTAGCTAGCTACTCACATTCAAACGACGATGACACAATCTCTATCTTTGTTGAATAAAATTAGCTTTTGGTTTCTGAAACATTATTTTTGTTTGAAAGACAAATTCATAAGCTACAGCAAAAACAAAACCATAAAACTGTTTCGATTGGTAGAATGTGTGTGTGAACATTGCACCAAGAAACGAAATGGCAAGTTATTTTTTCCTGCAGAGTTTATCACCGTAAATTATAGGTATCTGCTGTAATACATTCTGCGCTGCGTATTCAATAATATTCGGCTATATGCATACCACCGGACAAATATACTTTCTTGAATAGCCTTGAGAGCGAAAAATTCGGCTTTGTTTACTGTTTTTACAAATGTTTTCAAGTTTATTAACGTGTGACCATGTTGACTGTTGACTGACTTGAGAATTTATTGTTAACATTCCATTTCCTTTCATTTCAGGATGGTGAATTAGTCAATCCCAAAGAAACTGGAGACTGGATTTGGGAATGGAGTAGTCGACCAGATCAACTTCCGCCGAAGTAAGTCAAATTTCGATTGAAATACATCTAATTTATGCAGGCAGACAACCATTGCACTGTGTCTCATGCCATTCGTATCTTTGTGAATTCATTATTTGATCACCTTGCAATATTTTTCCAGAAGCGTTGATCGATCGTGTTTTAAATATATTGCCTTTGGAGCTCAATTTGTCTCATATATTGATCTTTCTTTATCATAGTTCAAATCATTGAATCTATTACTTCAATTGTTTGGAAAAGGTTGTAATTTTAGACACGCAATCTATTACTTTATTGGGCTTAACAGTTATTTTGCTATATAAGACTAAAGACAACGACCAGAAATGATTTTAATTCGGTCATCGGTGTCGATAACAGATGACTAGCCTCTAAGTCATGTTAAGCTTGCCGCTGATCCGAGCAGACCAGTTCTTCACAACAACTTGGTCAAGCTTGTAATCAGCACAATCTCCATAGACTCGTAGCAAGTACGAATTAGTGAAAACCCTCAAAGCAACTAAAAAATTCAGCAATGTGCTGGTAATTTTCAAAACTTTTACTATACTGGAAATGAAAATCGTTCAATATGAACGGAAGTAACTCAATTTTCAGTTAAGATGCAGCGCTGGTGTGTTAATTTCAACCGCTGTTTCACTAAGATTCATTTTCTCTGAATTCCTGTTGACAACATTTTCGTTGTCACGGTCTCCTAAAAAATGTTTTTTTTACCATCACCACTGAAGATTGCAAGTGCAACTAATTCTTCTACTTCTACGACTTCTACTACTTGGCTTTTAATTCTAAATATGTGAGAGAATGAAAGCTCTCTGACATTAACTCAAAAGAAAGACGTTTTTTGTTTCTAATTAGAGATCGAACAACTAATGTCGAAAGCAGAGCCCATAACCTAAACTAAATAGAAAAGATTTCCACGCACATCTTCAAGGGAATCGTTAAATTTGGACACAAAAAAATACGTTCGATGTTATTGAATTCCTCCTTGGATGGAGGACAACATTCAGCATCGTCGAGACTCGTAATCAAATTATAAACAAATATTTTTGTATTTCAACAGAGGCTGGAATTTTGAACATCCCAGACGACCAATTGGCTATTCAATGCGTTTAGCTCGAGTGGGTAAAAATTCGCTATTTTCTCGAGAAGTTCTCTATTCATTGTTGATAACAAATGTGTTATCATTGCTACTTGGAGCCGGTTTCGGGTAATTGTTTTTTTTTTGTGTTAAATCATTGTCTGTGAAAAAAATAAATAAATTTTTGAATTTAGAATATGGCTCAGCAAGCGAAATGGAGTGCTGTTACGACTGACTCTTAACTAAGATAGAAAACAGTGAAGCAGAATGCAGTTTTTAGGGGTTTTTTTCTACAAAAAACAATTTTAAGAAAATTTGCATCGTATCTTTCAAAAATATCTTAAATTTTTAAGCAATTTTTACAGTAAAAACAAACAAAAAAAAATTCTCCAAAAAAAATAATTGTCGTGGAATGCGTGCCGTGCCGTATATGAGATTTATTAATATGAACGATGTTTTTTAAGTGGATGACATTAAAGTAAAATTAATGCATTTCTGTTTGAAACGTTCAATGTCGCATTCTTACATTTTGTTTTGTTTAATATTTTTTTTTGGCAAAAATTTTCTTCTTTTCTTAGATTCTAGAGAGGAAAATTTTTATTATTTTTAGTCTGTCGATTTAAGATAGAATGGCAAAATGTTTTGTTCGAACGATTTTTTTATGGGTATAAAATAAATGAGTAAAATGTGAACAAGAGAAAAAGAAAGAGAAATTAAAGAAAGACGAGGTGAAAGTTTGCAAGGACATTTTTGTTCCGTTTAAAATGCGATTGATGATGATAGAGTTGGGATGGAAATAATTTCCATTGTCTAATTTTGCACAAACAAAGTCCATGAAAGTGTGACCTTTCGTGCATAAAAGTTTATTCTCTTTCGTTGTCTGTTGTTCAGACGAATTTAGAGATTTTTTTTTTTCAAATAAATGAATAACAATGGCATGATGTCACTACCTCCAAGTCTTTTCGATTCATTAAATATTCGGAAGATTGTGAGAAAGTTTATTCATTTTTATTCTACTAGATTCTACTTCTCCAAGGGGTTTGTAATTCTGTCAAGGAATTCTGATTATATCGTGGAGTTGTTTTAATAAACAATGTTTATCTCGAGTGATAGTTACTCGAGAAAATTCTTTCGGGGAAGTGTCACTATTGCAAGGAGCTGTATTTTCTTCGAAGAACAGTGACTATCTCGAGTAAATTCCATTCTAATGAATGAGTTTATTTGTCTCAGGAAGTGGTTGTGCTCGACAAATTCAAGACAAAGCAACGATTAAAAGTTTAGTGAATTTTACAAACTTCCCGACACTTTAACGGATTCGTAAAATTACCAGAAATCGATGAGCCCATACTCTATGATCGCATTCATGAATACGGAACAGAACATCGTCCAGACAGGATATTAGTCTAACTAAAATTATTTAAACAAAAGAGAGAAAAAGTTATTTAAAAGAAATCTTTTTTAAACTAGAAATTGATTAGACGAAATCAATGACCTTAGCGTAAATTTGTATCTAATCCTTCCGTCAACACAAATATGTTTTTGTATGTAGACCATTTTTTGTAATCAGCTCGTAAAGATAAAAGTAAAATAACTGAAATGTGAATGATAAAGCGAATGGGTTTTATTTACACGTTTTGTTTTAATATTATCGGGAGTATGTTATTTATTGCAATGTATAGAAAAATTGTCGATGTCCAACGACAAACATAACTAGATGGCTTTTTGATTTGGAGGATTTTCTTATGTAAAAGAAAGTTTTTTTTTTCCATTTTCCTCACGAACAAATAGAAATTAATGACATCACAGTTTTCACAAAGGTTTCCATCACAGATACCATCATGTAAATAGCAGGGTGCCAGAGTGGAATTCGAAAGAAATCCACATCGAATGATTCAATGAAAAATCCTGGGCGACAATATTTATTCTTCGTCTGTCTTCCCTTTACATAGTCTATTACGTATTACCGATCGCAAGCTATTTTTTGTAGGGCGACCAAAAATTATAAAATGTATATTCGCCAAGGCCAAAGTCAACTTAATTTGATCCTTTGCGGTTAACTTAATTGACTCGCACTGAGATCCCTTGAAGATTTCCAGATGACGTGGCATTTGATGCGCGCAATAATTTAACTTCATTGTTACCGAATTTTAAGCATCCAACATTTCAATATACTCAAAACGTTCCATCAACTTCAGCTCAAGGCAAAGTGATAGCCAAAATTTATTGGGGCTCATAATGCCAAATTTATCACCACAAATAAACTCGTTGTGGCGATCCAAACTACACGCAATATTCTCTTCATCTGATCCACTTTGATGGGTGACATCATCACTTAACAATCGACAGTATCGTCTTGTTGTTCTTTATTGCGAATATCTGGAACATCGGCTGGTACGCAGACTAGAAATTGTAAGTGAACATTTAGCATGAATTGAAAATGACCTCGAGTCATTCACAGAGTGTGCCAGCAATAAATGTGTTAAATAAATCGACAGTGCCGATAAATTCAATGGGAAATGCAGCGTTGTCGATTGGTGTCAGCAGGTTTCTTCAATTATTATATCTTAAGAATTCGCGGATCTGACTTTAAGCTGACTAAGTTGATCAAAACAGGGTACACACACATCACGAAGTTTTGTTAGTATTTCGTAATGCTAAAAATATTGAGTAACGGAATCCATTGTTACTTTGCAATCAAACATTCTGTCTGAGAGGTACTGAGTAAAATTTTCTCATGGAAATTTAGAAGTGCTTTACCAAGAGAGAGGGGATGTAATTGACTGGTATGAGAGTGTAATTCAGAATACTTAACTGATCTGAAATGTCAGTATAAATTTCGCAAACTTCTTTTGATTGTAACAATCAACCAGTCCCTCTCACTATAGCTATTGCCGATCTTAATAAAACTTCTTTTACCTTACTAGGAAAGTAATAAGGCCATTACTGCCGTATGGCAAAGCCTTTATCAACCTCGTAAGGTAAAGTAGCATACTATAACTGGGAAGTAACTAGTTATCTCGTATCACGGTGAGTAAAAGTACCTCGGGCTTCCGCCCTCGGATACATTTACTCACCTGGATACGACATAACTCGTTACTTCCCAGGTATAGTAATCTACTATAACCTACACTCATAATATTTCATATAAATAATAATAATTTATCGTTGGAAATTAAGGACATACCCTGGAATCGTACGATGGAAGCCTTCGATATTTTTTTTAAATTTTAACCGATTTTCAAATTTTACTGGAACGATCATTTAGATCGTTTTATGAACCTCTTTTGCTCGCTTAAGACTTGTTTGGAATAAATTACGTGAGATGGCGTCTGTAACGCTTATCGATACGTACAGTACATATTTTAGGGCGCATCGAAAGGGTTTACTAACAAAAAAAAGGTAAAGAAAAAAAACTCCACTGATACATCCATAATCTTATTAAAATAATTGTGATAAAATAGTGGACATCTGAGACTAGATTTTGGTAAATTTTTTTTACTAAGAAATGATAAACAATAAAAATTATTTAAAAAAAATTAAATTAAAAATATAAAAAAAAGTATGAAGCGATAACAATAATAATCAATCCAATAAATGCCATAAAATAAGATTTTGTACCTCATTTTTCATCTATAAACATTCAGCTTGTAGACTTCATGGAAATGCGTAGAAAATGAACAATCAATCAATATTTAACAAAATTTTAAATTAATTTAGTAGAATCGAATGGTTAAGTGGGACACATATTTTTATGGTAATTCGCTAACCGTAGCCACACAGAAAAAAAACTTCCACAAAAAATTGCAATTTTTGAAACAGAAAAACTTTGATTAATCGAATCAAATGTCTGCGTTTGATTCTTCTGATAAAAATTCCGATCACAATTGCGAATCGTCTACTTAAAGACACTAAAATTTGGCCGAAACCGATTTAATGATCTTTTTATTGCTTTCAATTTCATTGGTGAGCTGAAAGCATTTTTTAAGTTCCAGCTCACAGCTCCATTGACTTTTAATTTAACGAACATTTCACAGCGTTTGTTCGTGTTTTTCACTGTCCTAATATTTCATATACCTGCATTGGGGTCTGTCACTTTGTTTTTGACATCCTGCTCCCTCTACTCCTGAATGTAGACAATATTGCTATATGACTTGAGTCGCTCTACGTTTTTCGTATGGAAGAATCAGCTCCCTCCTCCAAATGTGAGTGACAAGAATTATCAGCTGTGTCCTTACTTGATCATTTCGTTTAGACATTTTCTATCAATTTATTTTTTGTTCGGACAAAATTCGTAGACGAACAATCCCGACTAAATTACAATTTTTATTTTTAAATTTATAAAAATCAAATACATCATACGAACGACTAAAATAGCTGTAAAATCTGTACTTTACCGACAAAAAGTCCAACGAAATAATTTTGCAATGAAGTAGAAACGTTATTACCATCATTTCATTGTTATTGTCAAGTGAAAATTTGGTGTATGGTAGTAGCTTATCGTTAAACAATATCTAAGTATAGAAGTAGAGTCATTGGCGTGCTCAGACAACACAATATTACCGCCAATTTTCGAAATTGTAATTTCTTTTTTTGTTTGCGTTACGTGATTATATGAACGAGACGGGTATTGTTTTCCTATCGAATGAAGAGAACCAATTTAACTATGAAAACTATGTAACGCACGGGTTTATTCCGACTATTTTTGTACTTCTTCTCTAATGTAGACAAATGTATTAAGAAAAAGATAAACAAAACAAAGCAAAAAAAAAATGAATAATTTATACAAAAAAACTGAATATGAATTAGTAATTGTGTGACACGTCTTTTAACATTGGATATTTGAACTGCAAATTTATTTAAATAAAATTATATAATCAAAGAATCTGGCTGCTTGTGTTGTCGTTTTTTCCTTTACATTAGATTGTGGAATCGTTTTCCCGGACTGATTGATCAACTCAACCATTCACAGTTGTATTTCGAAAGGTGGCAGTACATTTACATGACTAGGGATGAAAAGTAGAGTTTTAGTGTGAATTTTGTTGATTCGAGGCGAAGTTGAGTTGAGGCGTGAAACACTCGGAGAAACATGAAAAAGAAATTTTATTAGTTGCCGGTAACATTTGAGGGTCGAAAGTGAAAAACGCGAAAATGAGGGTTCCGCACCTTTGGTTTGGTATGAATCCCTCGATCTGTGTATCCTTGCATTCGGACTGTTACTTCCACACACATCAAATGGTTATTTTAATCACAAAGGACGAAAGTAAAAAAATCCAACCGTGTGCGAAATTTGCAGCCCGTGGCCGAAGTAAAGCGAAAATTACAATTTTCGTAATTTGTGCAATGAAAAAATAATTTTCTGTGCCTTAGAATCATAATTCGACGTATTTCGTCACTGCACGATCGAAAACTCTACTTTTCATCACTCGTAACGAAAAATACTATTCTTGCATAGTAGCGTGAATTTCGCGGACGTCATACACATCACCAATTTAATGATCGATTCTTCCACTTCTTTTGATCAAAGCGTTTTCAATAGTCGGTGCGTCAACTATTAATATTAAAAGAGCGAAGAGAATGTTGGACTTAACTGTTTTTGATAAACGCTCTTCAAGTGATCTTAGTGACAGCTGTCAAATAGAGTCCTAATTTCTATAAAAATATTCACACTTTTTAGAGTGCCAAACTTTGTATGATCCATTTTCCAGTACTGTATTTAGAGAACCACTCATGCTTGAAGCTCTTGTTCATATAGAAGCCAAAACTACCACTGCAAACTCTGTCCCACCTACTTCCAAAGAGGCAGCGATATTGTGAGGAATTAACTACGTAATAGGTAATAGGTCCCAGTGGGGACAGGAGTCGAATCAAGGGCAATCTGTAATTTTTCATTTCGTACTTCGTTTAAATTCATGTTTCACAGATCGTCTATATACACTGGAAAGCAATTAGTATTCGGTTTAAAATGTGACAAACAAATATGGTTTTTTGACTCTTATCAATACTAGTAATGCCGTGAGAGTGTGGTATTGGAAATTCAGGGAAAAGAATTGTGAAAGAGAAGTCCTAAATCTCGACGAGCAATAACTGGTATAAACGGTTGCCATAACAGTCGTGCACAGATGGACAGATTTTGTGCATTGTTTCCATCTTAATTCAGCTACTGCCACTTAGTAAATAAATTTTAATTTTTATTGGCATAGTCAACACACGCATGAAGCATGAGTGTTACTCTAAAGAGACTACTGAAACTGGACAAATTTTGGCACTGTAAAAGAATTTTGAAAAAAATCGGACAAACTGCAACTGTGACTCGAAGTTATTTTGCTTGCTTGAAGTGCGTTGGCACAGAACAAAAAATTCTTTGGACATTTTTCAGTGAAATTAATTTATTAAATTTTGAATTTTGCACAAAACATATTTTTCTACCGTGTCTGATAAATTGGCTGGTGCAGCAATGTTATCCTTTAGTATCGACCAAGCATTCATCAGGAGTCTTTGTTGATTCGATTCGAACTTAATTGAAGTATAACAAATTGGGACAAAATAAATCCACCTCTGATAGGAATGGATGAAAGACAATTTAAAATCGTATTCTTACCTCAGTCATGGATTTTTTGCCAGTTTCCATGAGCAGTTGTCGACACTGGAAGAGTTTCAATTCTACAAGACCTTTCAACGTACATTCACCGGCTTCTAGTTTATCCAACAACTGCAAAATGTCCTGGCAGCATTTTTCGACCAATTTACACTCACTGATCGACAGGTCTAAAATGTTAGATAAGAAATGCAAATGAATGATCACGAAATAATGGGAGCAATTTGTTCAACGAAAAATGAATTAAATTCTGCATGCAGCAGAAATAGGGTCAACCCTATTTGAACGTTGCGAAAAATAGAATTAGGATGGTGGTTCTCGGAGTACCATCTACTTGAATTACCTTTCACGTTGATCGTAGCAATTTTCATTTTCAACTCCACCACATATTGACTAGAAACTGGTAACACTTTCAGCAAACGATTTCCAATAAATCCATCGATTTCTCGAATTGAATCGTTGTCCACTATTCCTTTCATCATGCACGATACAACTTCCTGTAAACCAAGCACAGTCCTATATTCCGATAAAGCGGAACATGTTTGACACTTCCATGCCGAAACAAAGCTTGTAGGATCAATCGGTAATGTTAATCCGGAACAAGTGCGATCAAAACATTTCACAGCTGCCAAAAATGTTGACGCTTCCGTCGGGTCCATGCAACGGCTACATTTGCAGGTGAAGTGTTTGGTTAGTTTCAGATAACTTTGCCTGGATGGTGTGCTCCATAAAACTTTGGCATAACTTATCGATATTTGTTCTCCCATTTTGATTGGTTTGCGTGCGTAAAGACTCGTAACGTAATTAGTGTCGGTGCAATATCGAGCGTTCGCTGTGCAACTATGGTTAATCAGACTCATGAGTGGATACAAACCGCGCAGGTTTAGGTGGTAATGGTTTGATAAGGAAACGATTTGAAAGGCATTCGTGCTTAGGACTGAAGCCACGCGAATAAGTTCGTCGCGTGCGTTCTCACTACTTTCATTACCTTCGTTAAGCAGATTATTAATCGAATTAACGATATCTCCAGTACGATTACACTGCAATAGATTCAAAACTTCTTTTTCACTTTCATCAAGGAATAGACCACGAATAGCAGTCAATGACCTAACCATTTGTAGCGACCCCTTACCGTGTAAGTTCAACGACTTTAAAAAGCTACACTCCACATGCCTACCCATTTCCGAACAACTCGGACACACCGGCAGCGAACAGTCAGAACACTTATCGGTTTCGGTGATCGGTTTATAGCAAAGCGAACAAACGAGATCATCTTTTTCATTGCCAACCGGTCCAATAAGAAGCGGCGGTTCGCAAAAAATTAATTCATTCACGTTGATATCGCGAGTTGCTATCAATCCACGGCCGACACTTCCAATGGTCGCCAGTTTCCACGGATTTTCGTTGGAATGGTAATTCTTTAGCGAAATCTCGACAATTTTTTGATGAACGTTTAGATTTGAATCCATTTCCTTGTCAAACCGTTTTCTCACAGCTCGTAGAACTAAAACCAATTGAATTTGATGGGTTTGATGCGATCCGAATTGAGATGAGAATTTTAGAAATGTAGAAATTAAAGTGGAAAAAAAACTTGGCAAACATTCAAATACACAAATTTCTCGATAAAATGTTATTTTAGAGGTAAAAAAAAACAGTGCGTACGAAACGTACTTCATGTGAAATAAACGCAACGAAATTAATCGGTGCATTACCAGCATCGAAAGAAAGTACCCATCGAATCAACTTATTAGGACAGAGTTTCCGCGACCCGGACACCAATTCCGCTGTGCTAATTTATATTTTTTTGATACATTTTCCCAGTTCTATTGTTCAATGGAATTCCTTAGCTGGAGCTTAAAGCTACTACATTCTATCGCTACTGTTTCGAAAAGTTCTATTCTAGTGAGTTTCGTATATTTCCTAAAAACGAAGAATAGATTATTCTATACTGCCGTAGTTCGGAAGAAAAAACATTTTCAACGAAATTGTTTTTCTTTCGAATTACGTCAGCATAGGAAAGAAGTAATCAAAGCGCCTAGAACAAAGCCACAATTAGATCTTGATGGTCAGTCCGCATTTAAACTTACAGATACCCTAAGTTTCTATTCGGTACCGGTGCAGTTTGCATTCCAGAAACCAGTACAGTTTCTGTTCCAATTACATTTATTCGAAACTTACCACCTACCAGTTCGATTTTAAATCACCAAGCGTCTACGTAATATTTCTTCAAATAAATGCAAATAAACAACTGCGCATGGATTATGTTGATTAAGTATAGTTTGCTGTGTAGAGATCCTATAACTGATAGCAGATTCCATTTTTATAAACACATCATCGATGTGTCGTTTAAAAATATCATGGTTTTAAATGTAACACGGAGAAGTGTGACGGTAAACGTTTCCTACGACTTTCCTACGAAAATGTTTTATTTTTTATTTTTAATGCCTCGAGTCTTAACAAACGATTTCTTCTGAAAACGAGTTCTGCAATGTCACTGATGCAACAGAAGGTCAAATTTTTGGAATCAGATGTCCAACGGTGAATGTAACAAGAGAAACGAGTCGTGATTTACCTTAAGTTACAACAAATACTCATTGTTGATGTTACTGCAACGAATAATCACATTCTAACGCAAATTTCCACGCAGACTTGTGAGTCACTACATCCTTGTACGAATTTTATGACATTTAAAAAAAAATATCCCAGCAAGTGGTTCCTATCATATTCGCTTGCCGCCGAGACCTTTAAGAGTCATCACCACTTCGCTGAAGTTATAGAATACATTTGTATTTTATCTTATCAGGTCTATGTTGTTGTCTCGTTTTCGCTTATGTAATAATATATATTACACACATGTCACGAAGAAGCCGAGGCTTGCCGAATAACTTCGTATTCACGTCCTTTCTGGAAAAAGTGGGACCATTGTTTTGTGTCAAGAAGTGTTGGCTTTGAGTAACAATGATAAATGTTTGTGGTGATGTGCCTACTATATCACTAAAAACATTTATTATTTTTAGTCAAAGCAAACACATTTTCACACAAAACAATGGTCCCACTTTTTCCAGAATGGACGCGGATACAAAATTATCTTCGAAAATATATTACTTTTGCGCAGAAATTTATGCTACAATTGAACGTAGTGTTGATTCCTCTTAAGTATTTTCTTAGGTTTATAATGTCCATTCGAATTAGACACTAATCCAATTCCTAAACTTGGCTCAAAAAAGTAGATTCCAATGATCGAAAAATTGCAGACGACATCAACAACAATGTAGATGAGTCTGGCTAAAATGTCTAAATATGTAATTGATAGATGACGAAAGCATCAAAATAAACCTCGCACAAACTAACGACAAGTGTTTCGCGAACTGTATCAACAGTATTGTGCGTAATTTGTTTATTTTTTTTACAACTACATGAGATGTCGACATGTGAGACTCGTACATTAAGTTATTTTAAATACGGTGTAGAATAACTGTAACCGTCTTTTGGCCTAAGTTTTTCATCTTCAGATTTTTTCTCCAAGTCGTAATTAAACCGTCTAAAATTCTATTAATAATAAAAACATCACTAAGTGATAAACCATTAATTTAGAAGAATGGCCTAAAGCAGAAACAGTAGCAGGATCTATCTCATTTGTTCGGAAACTTCTTATACGCTTCAGCTTATTGCTGACAGTAGGTATACTCAACTTCCGCGGAAGCATGCAACCCAGATGAAAAAGGAATTTCTGTACGTCACAATTTCTAACAAAGTTACACGACTCTGACTGCTGTTAAAGTTGAAGTCAAAATTGATTACTTCTTTTAAAAAAATTACATTTTACGATAGTTCTAACGTGTTGGTTGAATATATTGAATCGTTAATAGAATCGAGTGAAATAAAAAAGAAAAACGGCGGATTTACGATAGTCACACGAGAATTTCACCCTCGATTCAACATGAACGGTGTATGTTTATTGTATAATCGTTCGTGAGAACCAAGTCCACAAAAATCATTTTGGAAGTGATTCAACAAATTTAACTAACAACTTCCCAGGATCTGGAAGCCTTTCGAAAAAAAACATTTCGAGGACAGGGATTTTGGAATGTATTTTAATTAGATATGTACCGAAATAATGTCAGTTATATTTTCTCATTTAAATCGTTATGCCGCCTATCTAAGACTTACAAACAAAGTGCTGACCTGTGGCATACAAGACTGTATGCTGGTGATTATGATTTTGTACAATGGGACTTGCATATTTCGTCGACCCATGCTGGAAACCCTTCTGGCCCACCAGTTGAATATAGTCCAAACCATAATTGCCCTTAGATTACATTTATGTGTTTATACCTCCTAATGAGTTATGTTTCCATGAGTTATAACCGATTTGTTTTGCTTAAAGGCACAGAGTATTTTTAGCTTTACACATTTTTGCTGAGGAAAAATACACAAAATTAGGAGAAAAAAAAAGTGTTTGAGACAAATACACCGTCTCACAGTATTTAACACTTAATTTCGTTCCGAGAGGTGCTTCGACAAGTGTTAGTCCACTTCTCGCATATATGGATATCGTTATGTGCACAACATTAACTCTGATTTTATAAAGAGCAAACACTGGTCTCATTGTTGTTGTTGTTTTTCGTTTGAAAATATCGATCGCCAGCAGAGAGTGTTGTGAAAAAAATATAAGAAATTATAAATCTGTAGTAAAGTTCAAATAACGTAGACGGTATATATAACACGTACCTACCCAACCGAGACACGTAACGTTGTTTTTGTTTAAAAAAAATTTAATTCAATGTTTGTGTTGATACAGATACGTACATATTCGGTTGGTACTTCAAATACCATTAATTATTCGATTTAATGTATATCTCCAATAGCCGTGATCGTCTAGTGGTTAGGACCCTACGTTGTGGCCGTAGTAACCCAGGTTCGAATCCTGGTCACGGCAATGTTCAAAACATTGTCACGGAGGAGAAAATTTTTTTTCTTCATATTTTCGTCATTTAAGAGTTGAATTACAGTCATTCTTATGTTAGGTACTTGAGGTTTTGTGTCGACGTTCGACCCATTCGAGTTGCCAGTATTTGTTTTTCAAGAAGTTGATGGATTTTGATCTTGAAATTAGAAATATGGTAACTGCTGTAGTGACATTGAATTTTTAGTAGTTGTAGCGCTAGTGATCTTAATTGCAGTAGCATGGATTTCCATAAGAAAATTGCAACTTGACTCCTTTATGAAGGGGAAACAGCCGAAAATGATATGTCCCTATTGTTTAATATGAGTGAAGGCTCCAAGGTTCCGGTTCTAAGCTTAGTTTTCTATGCTTTTGTCTTAATTTAATCCTAACTTGTACGAGCCTACCGTTGTGAATTTTTTTTGGATTGTTTCTGTTATTGACCGGACCTATTTTGGGGAATTTGAATTCTGAAAAGTTATGAAAACTGCCAATTAATCTGACAAAAATTAAAATTCTCAAAAATAGGTCATATAACTACCAAAGACGAGCCCCTGCTGATTTGAGCGTATAGGATCGAACCGTATTAAAGCAGGTACTCGTATTTGGTTGTTTTACCCCACAAAATTTTTCCCGTTTATTCTTACTATTCGAAGAAACAACAGATCATGTAGAAATTTTCCAATTTTTATTATACTTTTCGTTCCGATCCGGTCATAAATGTTAAAGTTTTATTGAGAGGCTAACCCCGTTTGGCATGTCGAGAGCAATCCAACATTTAGAACATCAACTGATTGGACGAATATCAGGCATAGATGATGTTGGGTTCACTGATTGTGGATCTCGATGCTTTTTGTGATCAGCGGTTGTATTGCTCGTTTTCTGGATAATTCGATTGATGAAATCCAAATTGTCTGTTATTCTAGAGAGAACGCTAGGTTTAGGATTCCGACAATCTGTGCTGCCGTACGAAGCTATTCCGATTTGACGTCCCGTACATACGTCATGAAGTGGACCTGAAACGTTTTCTTTTTGTCAATGGATAAAACAAACATAAATTAAAGATTTAGCTTGCCTCCCGAATCGCCTGGACATTGGTTTTTATTTTTGCCTACAACACAAATCTCATGCTGGTCAACTTCTTCAACCGTTCCTCTTGCCAGTAATTCGATACACTTTTCGGCAGTGATCACATTCATCTGAACTTGATACAACCGATTGTCGCCCGGATGATCAGGGTTTCGACCATAACCAGTAATATATACATCGGCACCATCCTTCGGATTATCATCTGGTAATGCGATAGTTACGAGCTGTGCTCGATCTCCGAGTTTGATATCGGTCTTCAGCTCAAGTAATCCGACATCATGAAAGAAATTATAGGTGCCGCCACCATTATATTCTGGATGAATAAATACAGTTTTGACCGAATGGTGGGTACCTCCAGACAAATCATTGAGATTCGATCCCACGTTGACTACGTATCTTTTGGCTGAATTTAATTTACCGCTAGTCTCGTTTTTATTACCTGAGAAAGAAGGGCGCAAAAATTGTTAAAATATTGCCAGATTCGGACTACCTTAAAAAAAGCTCACAATGAGCGGCTGTTAAAATTAAGTTAGGCCTCAAAATCGATCCACTGCAAAATGTGTAAAGTGCTTTGCTATTCGATGGTTTCTTAAAAAATATCCCGATGTAAACCATCCATGGAGCTTTCGTTATATCAACCTGATAGCCTCCATAGATTCTTCCCTCCGAATCGGCCCAGTCGAATAGAAAAATGGTAAGTAGAAGTGAAAGAACACCAAGTTTCGGTTCCATTTTATTTTATTTTGTTCGTGTTGTACTGGTAGCTAGTAGATATTCGATGACACAAAAGGCTGTGGTACAATTGCGATTTTATATAGTCAAAAACTATAATTGCTCACTCAGTGTGCAATCGGGTCAAATCCACTAGTTTAAGGTTATTACCGTTCGACTCTAATTGAAGCTTTCCTCGGCCTATAAACACTTTCGAATTTTATGTAAAATTTATTTATTATCAAAACTGGGTGGCATAGAGAACTTTTTAATTAAAAAACGATTGCTTGCCTATCGCAAATTTGCAATTCAAATCAAGGCATACAATCAGCTGCCGTCAATTATTGAAGGGAAAGTAGCGCTTTCCTCACCAGCAGCTTTTCTATTTATCCGCTGAATAAGGTAGCAACACCTGAAAAATGTTAATCACAAATAGACACAGACAGTATTCAGTTGGCACTCACTGTTAGGATCAAAACTCTACCAATGAAGGGAAAACGTTAATCGACGCAGATAGATAGATAGAATAAGTGGGTGGCTTTTACGCCTGCACCTAAGCCTCAGATGGGCCTGTTGTGCGTCCAGCGCAGATACTCAGGATGGCTAACCATTTTCTAGACAAAAACAACACAGTCTTTTCATCATGCAGCTGATAAAATAGCGTTTCAAACATCCTGTCTTCATTGGGACGAAGAATTTTTAACAGTCTATAGCAATGCTCTTCAGTGTACAGAAAACTACGCGAGCAAATACTGTGACGACGCTATTTGCGATTGGTTACCAAAAGAAGGAAATAGTGCCCCAATAGATGCGTCAGACGCCAATGGAAGTAGGTGGGCCCTCCTATGGGCGTTTGGGCGATTACCTTTTTGATTTTTTATATGGATAAGGGGCAACGAAGGGCCTTTTGAACAATTTCTTTTGGCTTTTGGCTTTTTTGAGCCAGTGCGGCACTGGTGGGACAGCGTTTTCTCACGTAGTTTCCCAGAAGGAAAGCATATCAGCAGTCTCGTCATCAATTTTACTATTACAGATCAATTACTTCATTCTTGGTCCAAGTGTTTTCAAGAGATTTCTGTTTTTGAAAAGATCGATTTTTTACTGAATTTGAGCAGTCTTTTTTTCGCTTATCTTCAAATAAAAAAATTTAAAAAAGAGATAATTGATTTCAAATCTTGTACTTCATTTTATTGAACATACTTTTTGGTATATAAGACCGCATTAGACAGAGTTTGGCGATTATTCTTGAAGTCGTCATTGATAGCAGATGATACCTGTCCGCAAGAGGTTGTAAAAATCACCTGTGTCTACTAAGAACTTGTATGAATTGACCTTCATTACAGTAACAAATTTTATTATAATATATTATGCGAACATTGAAAAGAATTGGAAACTTGTTACCGTGAAGAAATTGGTAACGTTGATATCGCATGTAGGGTGGAATGAATAATATAATTTGGGTTCTAATGGATTCACTCAATAATCATATTAACTTTCGTAAGGAGTACAAAACGTCCACAATCCACTTGTATTTGCGACATCACAATGATATCAAGCGGTCAAGCGCTGCTAATAAGCATTTCCATTTTCTGAATGCTATAACGGGCACCACTATCGAGTGATATCACATTTGATTTTTATTTTACTTAAACAAATTGAATAAAGCTGAAGATAAGAAGAAAACAAATTGTTGTACATCAAACATCAATTTAGTTTTCGCATTTCAGTGAATGAAAACAAACAATTGACTAATCAAATCAGACGATAGTTCCCCGTTTTGATATCTCTAATTTAATTCGTTGATACTGTGGTATGGAATAAAAAAAACCTACATAAAAGCCAGCACTCTAACGTGAGCAAATAGCGATATCTCTATCTCTAGTCAATATTATACAATGTTGAATAGGTATCACAGAAAAGTTTGGTTCACAAACATTTTTTTTATCGAAATATTCTGTATTGAGCGGATGGGTATGTATATGAAGCAGTAAATAAATCAGAATCATAAAGTAACTTTTGTTCAAATTTGGATAATGAACTCGCATAAAACAGTGGTACATCGTCCGCGATTGCGAAAACAGGTTTATTAGTTCCGGGAGTTTTACTATCACAGTAAGTTTGGTGTGAAATGTTTAATATATTTGCTTTCGGTGGAAAGGAGTTTATGGCTAAGCGTGGGTTCTTGATCGGAAATATTTTTTTTTGATTTTATTGGCATTAATGCGTACGCGATGGTATTATGACTCATTTTCATACTTATCCATTTACACATAACGTGGATTGCGACTTTGCAGACACTTTTGACGATTACGAATCAATAATCCGTTTTTACGAAACAAATTATCATCAACGATTCACCCTAATAAAGAATGCATCAATCAAATTCCTTGTTGCATTCCAAAGACGATTTTACTACGGACATGCGCATTGTTCCTTGTTATTGTAGAAATGAATAAATGTCATGCCGCGATGACTACATAGAAGAGACAAGAACTTCTTGTTGTTCTTTCTCAATTGCATTCCATAAATTTACCATTTAAAACTACCACCCAAAATTATCATTTTTAAGTCTTTTTAAAATATTTCAAATTGTAATGCCTTTAAACCGCTGCCTACAGTAAGACAATAAGTATTTGACTATCTTCAGCACCGAACCAACAACCAGTGAATCTAAAAATTTAGTTTCTCACCATGGATCTAGAAACAATTTCATCAAAATTTACCACAGAAGTATTAGACACAATCGTCCGCAACCATGGAGGTACTAGACATAAATCATATAAATTCGGTGATGGTTTCCGCAAGGGTGATTCGTTTTTAAGCGACGTTTATCGACTCATTGTAACCGGAATCAGAGAGGATGAGTGAGTCTCGCTGTTCAGAATGCTATTAGGAAAGTTCTGAATAACGTCTTGTCTTAGAACCGAATTTGAACTCCAAATGATCATCAAATCGATGCCGAAAAGTGTATCGCGAAGGAAAACATTTCGGTCAGCTGGTTTTTTCCGGAATGAATGCTGCTTCTATGAGGTTGTGTTGAGAAAGTTTGCTGAATTTCAGGAGGCGAAGGGTTTTCCGGATGAGTTTAGTCGAGTTGCATCGTAAGTAAAGAGGGATTTTTCTGAAAGTGGACCAGGCTCCGTCGGAGCTTTTTTTTCGCGACGGTTTGTTCATATGCACAGATAGCCCTTGGCCCCAATAGTCCCAAACCGCTGTCGTTTAATTTTCATGTTTGCGTCTTGGCTGGTGGTGAAGGTGCAAAAGTCGAAAAAGGGTGTTTTTTATACGTGATTTACTGCCGCTGCAGACGATGGACACACATATGTGGCGGCTCGTTGGATAGGTACTGTCCAGGAGACCCGGGGCAAAGACAGATATCAAATGTGTACTCAAGCACTATTCAAAAATAACAAAAAGTATGTATCAGTCAAAGGCCGGAAATTTTGATGGGCTTTATTTGGTGATATTTTGTACCTGGTGACTGTTGTTGAACAGATCAGTGGTTGCCCTGATAGAGGCTTAACCCAGCTCTACAATTGCCATAGAAGTGAAAGGTTTCAGGATACTTTTTTGGGTATAAAGCAAAAGTCTTCCTTCACTCGAAAGCAAAATATTGATTTTAGAAAAATACACGAATTATGCTGTTTTTGATGTCTGCATCCAATGATCTAATCATAAACATTCTCCAGGTGCGAGATATCATCTTTTGAAGTTCATCAAAATTTATGGCCTTTGACTGACACAATATTTTTGTTATTTTCGAACAATGGCACAGAACATGTAAGATATCTATGCTTGCCCCGGTTCTCCTGGACAGTACCTATCCAACGAGCCGCCACACATGTGTGTCCATTGTCTGTAGCGGCAGTAAATCACGTATAAAAACACCCTTTTTTCGACTTTTGCACCTTCACCACCAGCCAAGACGCAAATATGAAAATTAAACGACAGCGGTTTTGAACTATTGGGGCCAAGGGCTATCTGGGCATATGAACAAACCGCCGCGAAAAAATAGCTCCGACGGAGCCTGGTCCACTTTCAAAAAAATCCCTCAAAAGTTTTTAAAATTTTACTTTTAGAAATTTCCCTAGTACTAACGCAAGTACAAGTACTAAAGAGAGTACGCAAGTGCTAAACATTCAAGAACCTTTAACCGATAAGAGTTCAAAGCCTAAATGTAGTTTAAAACTCAAGAGTGCAGAGTACATCCATTAGAGTTTCAAATTTGTAAGTGTACTAAATCTGCTATCATCCCAACTTCTGTTTTTTTTACTGTTGTGCAAGAATATTCTTCGGAGTTAGTAATATTTGGATCTTCAGGAACTTCAGGTCCTTAGGTCTGTAATTGATCTATGCAAGCATAAAAGCACCCAGTCAAGTAAAGGTTTTGGACAGTAACAATAAAAGTAAAGTTTTCCAGTTTGTAGCTTTGTTGTTGGATTGTGACGAACAGCAAACACTACATAATGTAGCCTTACATCAAAATATAAACAGAAATAAGGCATCTTTAAAGTCTCCCTTTTGGTCAATTACAATTACCGTGTTTTCCGTCTCCACCGCATCACCTTCTCTCATCAAAATTATCATCTAAAAGTTCATCGCTTTTTTCGTTTAGTTGTTACGCTACAGTAGTAGACGGTGAAAACGATTTCCTTGCGTTGGAAGACTTATCACGCGATGGATACAAGACTGCCGACCGAACAAATGGTCTGGATTTTTATCATTGCAAGAAAATTATGACCACTCTGGGGAAGTTTCATGCCATATCACTCGCGATAAAAGATCAGGAGCCGGAAGAGTTCAAAAGAATTGTGGGCGCAATTGAAGTGAGAATTGGTTGCTATCTGGTGTTTGTCATGAACACGACCGAAATAACTAATCTCTGCATTTTAGGAAATGTATTACAGAGAACCATATCGCCAGTGGTACGAACCGTACCAAATAGATTTTATAAATGTTGCCAGGGACGCTATGTGTCGTGAGTATGGTGACACCATGTACGAGAGCATAATGAAAGAGTTCACCGGTCCCGGTTTTTTTGACACGATGATCCGATTGGTCAGCACACCGGGAAAATATTCGGTTATTTGTCATGGTGATTGTTGGGCGCCCAATTTTCTTCTCAAATACGATGCGGCCGGTTCCGTTGCTGTTGACTCAAAAATGATTGACTTTCAGTTAGCTCGAGTCGCATCACCGGCTACAGATATATCGTTTTTAATATACACGTGTACACAGCAGGACGTGCGAGAAAACCATTTCGACGAACTCGTTCAGGTATATGTTAAATCTTCGGTTGTGTTGTCACATACAGGATAATCGAATCTCATTAATTTATCACAGATTTACCATCGTTCGGTAGTGGATGTACTTTCAGCGCTTGGATCGAATGCTGAGGAAGTTTTCCCATTTTCTGCTCTACAGCAAGAGCTCAAGAATTCCGCCCGCTTTGGCGTTGGTATGGCAATGGAAGCGTTACCGTATTGCGAAATGGATGATACAGATACGCCGAATCTCGGTGAAATGGAAGGTGACGAAGCTGTTCCGCTGAATAAGATTCTCGTCATTCATCCGTGCAAAACGAAAAGCGGACGTCTTAGAATGGCAAACACATTCAAACATGCAATTGACAAGGGATTTCTGGACTAAGTTTAATTACTGAGTTGTAATTTTTCTCAGGGAACTAAATAAATGACGCTAGCCACACAAGAAAACTCTTGGTTCATTTGCATTCAGCCGACATACAGTTGTAAGGGAACTTGCTGATAAATAATATCACATCTTGGCTTATACGATTGTAACAATTAAACGAACGAATTCACTTTGAGTGTGTGATAAATTTGGCTTTTTATTTTTCATTAAATTCACAGGGGAACAGGTAAATTTTGTAAAGAGAAAAAAATTATTAATTTTTAAATGAACATAGATATCTTACAAAAAGCACAAAGTAGTAGCGCGACGAAACGTTACAAATATATTATATAATCTAAATGGTGAACATACACCGACCAAAACTGGTTATTCGTGTCTCCCTCCCTCTATCTCTTACAAGTGAACCCTTAACATTAAAATTTTCTTTTTCACATATTTTTTACAAAAATAGAATGGTTTGACCATTTTTTGATTAGCATTGAGTTATAATGTGTATGTGTGTCGTGTGGTGGAGATCTCTCCACGTTTTTCTTCTTCTTTTTTTTTTGGTTTTCCTAAATTTTTAGACTAAAAACCATGCTCAGGAATTGTTCATAGTGAATCGTTATGACACCATCCATATCCGTGTCGTATTGGCGGAACGAAGATGTCAGTGTCTTTGAATGAAATTGAAATAAGTTACCGGAATATACCGTTGAAGGCCAGAAACAAACAAAAACCAAACTTACGTATAGAATGATGCAACATTGTATGAAATCATCGAACAGTATCGTACCATTGCCGAATCGATCGAATTTCCGGATCAGAATGTTGATCAAATTGTCGGACAACCGGTAGCCGAATGCGGTTAACGCCGTTCGAAGCTCATTTTTGTCGATGTTACCGGAACCATCCGAATCGAATGAACGGAAACAGTTCTGCCAATCGGTGACGTATTTCCACAGCGCACCGAAATCGTGAAACGATACGGTGCCACGGTTCTCTTTGTCGAACATTCCTGCAATGTTCAATTAAATGTTTCGTTTAGTGTGACCTCCTGGGACGATTGCATTCGTCGGGAAATTGTGTTTTAAGATTAAGTTAGCTCGTCAAGACAGGCAACCGAAGCCCAATAGGGTTGATTGAGCATGACTGTTTGTTGTCTTTGTAGAGTTCCAAGATCTGTGTAGCGGACCAAGTAGCAATCTAAAAATCTCTTGACTCGTTTCTGTACTTAGCAGGTAACAAGTTTAGATTTTTCGAAGAGATCGTGAGTAGCATTATCTTGCAGTGAAAATTTTTATGATTCCTCGCCCCCTAAGTAGTAGTACTTTATAAATGGCTCACAGTAATGTGTGGCCTTGCTTGATTTCAATGATCACCCTGACTGCGAAACTGAACGATCCATTACAAATTGCGTGTTGAAAATTTGACTAAACGTAAAAGTTTCAATGTGACGACTCAAGCCGTAAATATTGACAAATATGGTATTCACAGGCGTACGATTTTTTTTGTATCTGAACGTGCTGAGAAAAACCGATTGGATCAAAACAGATTTCGTTCAAGGTTGATCAGTTTCTAGCCCAATCATCAATTTTGAAAAGAAAACCACCGCGAAAACGGTCTACCACAACCAGAAAACAAAATTTAATCGAGTTCATTCATTCGTATACTGATGAAACATGATCATAGTTGAGCAGAAGCAATCACTTTAAACAGTGACTCTCTCCGGTACGATTATAATCTACTAACACAAAATTCAGAATTATTAAATGAGTCACTCCGTATAGATAAGAGAATTCCAAGTGCGAGATCAATTGTAATTCATGTGACGATGTTGCGAATTAACCTCTGAACACCAATTGGCTTCGAAATGGGCCTCAAATATGCAAAACAATATAATTATGTATTACCTATCATCAGTCGAACCGTTTCCGGATTAAAAGCGTTCCAGGTACCATTTGATAGGGCTTGCTGTAATTCATCGGCACTAATGTAGCCACTGTTGTCTTTGTCAACCCTGAAAGAATTGATAAAACATTTTTCTTTATTTTCGCGAATCCGAAATTTCAGCATAAAACTGGCTGTACTTGAAAATGAAATTTACTTTTTTTTGTAATGTTTACATCTATTAGTTAAGTTACCTTCGAAACACGTCCCACAAAAACTCTTGACTTGGCATTGGCGATTGAAATGCCATTTTATTTGTCTATTTAGTAGTGATCTAGTTCGATTATTTGAAGATTAAACAAGTTTTTACGTTTTTCAAAAAACGTTTTCGCACAGATATCGAGTGATCAGCGAAGAACTGTTATTTTATTGAGCAGAAATTCTATGGTGAAATGTTGAATATAATGAGTATATGACTGGATGTGTATATATTTCGTCATATCAGTTTGACGTTGACGTGTGTGTTTATAATTTGATGAGTACGTTTAAAAGAACGTGAGCCATCGAACAAGGTTTTCTTTCAAATATTTTTGCACCAAAGACCATCTCTATGGAGAGTGTAAATCAATAGGCAGTCTAACTCCCAAAAAAAGAACGAAGAATTTTTTTTGAGACGCGTCAACTGCGTATAGCCGAACATTTCAGTTTCTACCCTCCGGTCTATATCATTACAAAATCTAATTCATAATATTCTCGCTTTAAATACGAACGAAATGAGCTATCACTCGACTATGTAGGTTTAAAATTACCGTAGATACATCGTTTTGAAATTGGTCACTTTTCATACTAAATACACCAAATTGACTTTTTCCAAACAATCAAAATCTTTCAAGTTTCTTTATATATATAAGTCCATATAGCTATATACTAACAATATATAGAACCATATAGCTATATACAGGTACATATAGCTAAATACTAACTATATAGGTACATATAGCTATATACTAACTATATATAGGTCCATATAGCTATATAAAAACTATATATATGTCCATATACGAACTATATATAGGTCCATATAACTATATATAGAATATATAAAACCATATATATAACCATATAGCTATATACTTACTACATACAGGTTAATATAGCTATATAGTAACGTATAGCTATATACTAACTAAATATATACAAATGGCCGTTATATCAACCCCAAAAGTGAACAAATTTTGACGGCTGCCCAACCTATACCCTGAAAGTGACCAAATTTTGACGGCTGCCCAACCTATAACCTAAAAGTGACCAAATTTTTCCAGCTGCCCAACATACACCAAAAGTGACCAAATTTTTCCAGCTGCCCAACATACACCGAAAGTGACTAAATTTTTCCACCTGCCCAACATACCCCGAAAATGACCAAATTATTCCAGCTGCACAACATACCCCGAATGTAGCCAAATTGTTCTAATTTCCCACCCATACGGTTTACATAATATTCAAAAACTTTAAATTTTGCTGCCAAATTACAACCAACTTCACAAAATGGCTGTTCATTTTTATATGACAGAAATGAAAATTAATTAATTAATTACACAAAATTCTGATTTTTCCTGGGATAATGATGAATGAAACTTAAGTTCTAATGGCCTGACTAAGGTTCCTGCAAAGTTTCATGGAGATTGGCTGAATTTTGACTGAAAATATTTCAACAAAAAATTTACCAAAAATATTCTGCGTCAAAAGTGGCAGATTAAAGTTCTCGTAGGTTTGTCCGTGAGCATCTGCCACTTTTCGACGCAGAATTTTTTTGGTAAATTTTTTGTTGAAAATTTTTCAGTCAAAATTCTGTTGGTTAAAATTTTTTCTGAAAATTTTTATTGTCGAATGGTTTTGAAAACTAGGCCAGCTAATTTCAATTAAATGGCTGTGAAATTCAATTTTGCGTAACGACGTCACCTCCATCGAAATCACTTGTTTTAGAAGTTATCACACATATAGACTGTAGACTGCGTCCAACTTTGCTCTGAAAGAGTTTTTGCCAGGATTATTATTATTATTAACCTGTTCTTTCAGAACCTTGAGGGAGTTTACAAAAAAAATGAGAAATGAAAACAAAATTTCTTTTGATTCGACATCAAATAATTGAACCTGAGAAACCGATTTCCCTAAACACAAAATATCAAAAATATGTACCAGGGCGATACCACATGTAAATTTTGTTAAGTTGCAACCCTCCATTTTCTGCACCGATTCATTACTACAAAAAAATTTCTTTCATAAATAACAAATTTTTAACAGCTACATTGATCGTTGCTGTTTGGACTCTGGTCCAAATAAATGGTGTGATTATAGTCATTGCCAATTCTAAGGAAATTCTCAAAAAATTCTTACTTTTTTCTATCACTATCTGTCACTTTCTGTCAAAAATACGATACAACGAAGTGCCTTCGTTGTTTTTAGCAATGAATGTACATACCAGGTATGGCAGATTCTTCAAAATGTGTCGATTTATATTGAACGTACTCATTATTTTTGTCAAAAGAATATGAAAATGTGTGCATTAGAATCCGATTTTAAAATCGGTATTTCCTCCGAGGTGACATTAGACCATACCTGTGTATATACATTGGTTTCTAGAACCTTTTTTAACATAAAACATAGAAATTTTGAAGGAGTTTCAGAGGTAGAAAAAGGTATACCCTAAAAAAACCAATGAAAGTTCAAACCAGGTATGGTCTGTCCATACAAACCGGAAGAAATAGCACTTTCATATAAAAAAACTCACCTTTCAATGACGATCACTGAGAGGTGAAATTGTTTATATGAAATCGCTACTTCCTCCACTCCATACAAATTTTGTCATTAAACCATACCTATAGAGTATAATAACCTATAGAGTATACTTTCATCGAAAAAGACGACAGGAAACAGGAAAGGAAACAGGCGCGAAATTGGAAATGCCCATCAAGCTTCACGGTACATTCATACTAAAAACAATCTCAATTCACCGCAACACCATAACAAGCTCCACAATAGATTAAGGAATTTGTTTATGTATCGTCCGTTGACAAAAAGGTTCAGAACCTTGGTTGACAAGTGGATCGTAACGATCGTTACCGGTTTCTGGTGGGTTTTCATTTCTCATTTTTATACGTTGCCACAAAAATAAGTTTGGAGACAGGCGCACACTTTTCTGTTTAACTTTAATATGCAGGTCTGGCACAGCTGTAGCAGTGACATCTATCTAAAAAAAATATATTTTTTTTTAAATTCCGAGGGTCAGTTTGACGATCTTGGCACTGAAACCCGTCGACCCGGTCCAGAAAGATCCGATATAATAAGAAATAAACGTCAGATACGTAGTGTTAAAAGAAAAATTACAAATCCATGGTAAGACGACATGTTAAATCATTTCCCCACCCATTTACTTTTTCAACAACGCAATGCGTTTTCTCGCGTGACAGTTCTTGACAGAGATGTGTACACAATAGCAACATAGTTAAAAAAGGGAAACAACAACACGAAATTTTTATTGTTAATGTTTGTTTGCAAATAGTCAAAAATTCCGGAGCCTTTTTCTACGTTTTTCGTTAAATTATTGAAAATCCCATCAACGACCATGTCGAAAAGATGCTGTGCCACGAATTGTTTCAATTCGTTGCTGTCCAACAAAAAAGTCGAATACTTTGGCATTCCCCGACATGCAGATTTGTGAGTTTTGATTCTTTCTTTTTCCTCCCGAGATAATGTCAAGAGATTTGAACAAAAATTTCGAAAATAATTTTTAGCGCAAGAGCATGGTGTGTGGCTGCCTCACGCGAAGATCTTTTAGAAAAGGTAAAAGAAAGTTTTCTGCTTTGGGTAAAGAATTCACCAAGCGAAATGGTATTTTTCAGCCATTGAACAACATCATCAAATACCACATCTGTTCGGAACATTTCACCGACGATTGCTTCAAAGATCCACATGAACGAAAATTGCTGAAAAAAACCAGTCGTCCGGTGAACGTTCCTATTCCGACCATATTCAAAAATAACATCGACCAGTTCCTGTACAAAAACAACAGCAACAACAAATACAGTCCGAACAACAGCATATCCAATGTCGATCAAACGTTATCGCAATTATCGTCAATTGATTCGATCGATTGTGTCGGAAACGGTACTGGTGTGGCTGAGCTCACCAGCGTTCAGATTTTGGACGACGATTCGTTGTACTTAGGCAAGTCACAAGAATACGATATCGATGGCATGGAGGCGTACTGTTTGGCTACGAATGCCGAAGGTCCCATACAAATTTACCGGAACAATGATGTTGAATTTATGATGGAAGAGCGACTGGAGGATGATGAACCGGCCGACGATATTTATGATGAGTTCGCTGAAGATGTCAAATACAATTGTGATACGATAGTAGTGAAGGAAGTAGATTACGAAAATGTGTGCCGTCTCTGTGCGGATACGGTGCCGAATGGTAGCGATATGGTAGATCTGTTCGCGCCGAATTTACGTCAATCGCTGGATCATATCAATAAATCATTACCCAGACAGGTATGTACGCTTTGTGTAATAATCTTCGTCTAGTGATTTAAAGTGGAAGATAGGGAACAAAGACACTGTTTTTCGTGTAAGGAACTTTTTACCATCCACATCCGACAAGTCTCGACAGTTTCGTAATTTAGGAAATCTAAAATTCATTCAAAAAGGTAGAGATTACCAGAAGATGTGGCCTTTTTTGTGTTTTGTCTCTCCAGTAGCTTATCGCTCTCGGTTTTACTGAACTGAAAAAGTTTTTTTTCGATCGGAAAGAAATCGAAGATGAGTTGTAATAGAAGTAATGATTGGAACGATTCAAGCAGATGTGCCTGACACCCGATCCTGAACCGAAACTAAGACTTCAGGTTTGACTCGAAATTGAAACGAACCTGAGTTGGCTCGACCAGAACGTGAACTTTCAATTTCAGGTTTGACCCAAACTGAACTGAACCCGAAATTTTCCATGAAAAGTTTTGATTTCTGGTGGAAAAATTTCGGGTCACCCAAACCCGAAACCCTGAAAATGTCAGGTTCAGTTCAGGCCAATCCGAACTCCATTCGCGGGCCTCGAATCGAGGCTTACATAGAAGCTAAAAATGATTTATTCGTTGGATGTTATTCATCCTTCATCCTTCATGTTAGCAGGGGACAGGGTTCGCTGGAACCGGATTCTCGATCAGGCCAAGGCCCGCAAGTGGCTGTAGCGCCGGAGAAGTAAGAAGTAAGAAGCAGCGTTATTCATGATGAAGAGAGAATTTAAGTATGGGTCTGCAACGCTATGAAAACCGAAAATCGGGAACATCAGATCTAGCTATTCGGACGGGGAAAGTTATTTGAACTTTGAAAACATTTTCTTTGTAAAACGGGAGTATGTGAATCTAATGCTTGAGAAAATCTAGACAAAGAAACCATGGCAGGTACAATGATGGTTGAATTAGACACTCTTCGCTTTTTACTCTCGACGATCGAGAGTCATTGTCTGTTTTGTGAACAGATTGAACGCATTTTCCTTCAACTATTTATTTTGTGGGAGCGACCGCAAGTAGCCAGGAAGAAGGCCAATTTCGTAACGAAGTGACCAATTCGCAACTTAGTACAAGTATCTGAGTATCCTCATATCCTAATATCACTTTTCACCTTGCACATATACATAAAACATTTAAGCTTTTATCGTACAAATGGCTTGATCGTTGCTCTATTTCGGGATAAAAGATAAACGTAAGATATCCTCAAACAGTATACGTAGCGGTATACGATATCTCATATTTTTCCCAATTTTTTCATTTTACGCTCCTTGCGACACACATGTATTTCCTATTCTTTCAATATGTCCTGTTTGTATTTGTTTGATTCTCTACGCACTGAATGTGGAGGACGTTACTAATACACGATCGCTTATTTTGTCACTATCCATACATGGGATAAGATAAATATAGAGTACTTCAAGGTACTCATCAATAATGTAAATCTAACGTACGATTTTGCCCTTAAAATTCCACCAGACTTGCAGAATTTTAATATTTTTCAAAATTATTTTTCTGTAAAAAATCATGTCTTCAGATCATCGAAAAATTGTTAGCTGCCATTCGGGCTATGAATGCCAGCCGGTGCTCCAGCCACATTTCATTCGAACAAGTTAAACTTAGTGAAGGTTCTGAAAGAACAGGTTAAGACACTTACGAAGGCGGGAGAAACACAAATTTTGACAATTCAGACATTAATATTATTTGAAAAGTCAACTTGAAAAAAAAATTTTTTTGTTAAGTTGAAATTAATCGTCATATAAAATTTTCCAAACCTAGTTGGCGCTACAGGAAAATTTTGATCACACCGCCTTCGTGATCAACTCGAAATTGTCCTAACCTGTTCTTTCAGAACCTTGAAACTTAGTGAAAGTCGATTCTAGTCAACAAAATATCCAGAGTACGAAAAGAAAATCTAAATCCATGGTAACAGCAATGCACCTTTAACAATAACGCTATGCGTTTTCTTGCGTGACAGATGGATATGTTGTGTAGAATCAAAACAACAAAAATTGTAAACAAGAAATGTTTCCCGAGAGTTCTCATATAATCATTCAAAATCTTCTTACAGTAGAATTGTTACGATTCGATGTGATCTAGGATCCAACAAACAGGCTGAATATGTTATCAGGTCTTAGAATCCTGATTGATTGCGATTTTAAGAAAATTTCAACATTTGGACAAACAATTTGGTTGTCTGATTGGATAGAGTTTTGGATTCTACACATTTAGATCCTTTGGAAAATGTGAAATGGGTGTTATTCTTTGGGGTTTTCAGTCACTAAACAAAGTCATCGAATACCACATCCATTCGGATCAAATTTCAATGACAATTTCTCTAAAGATCTACACTAGGCTCGATTGTAGATACTGACTTTTCAGACACAATTTGTACATGACATGTGAAGCCTATGTTAAGAGATGGTGTCTGAAACCAAGACTCACATACAAGAAATTGAACTTGAAACCAAAAGACGCAGATGTGAAATAGAAGATTCGTGAAAGTTAAGTGAGCGTAACAAAAGTGTGGGGAAGTCCGGTTCAGGTGACCGTTTTTCTCTGTAGGTAAATTTTCTAGAAATGTCCTTCAGAGGTGGGATTTGCTTAAACTTATAGATGTGTGGGAAAACCTAACTTTAAGTACATTCTAATCATCATCGATGAATGATCATATGATGTGATTGTGACTACTTTTATGTGCCACAGAATGTAGTCTAAGTAAGGCCTACAAACGATTTCCTCAAATTTTGTCGAACAATTTTACTAAAATGTAGCCCCACGAAAATTCGTAAGAGTTACGTTGGATAGAGCGAAAAAGAAGAAGATATCATTGTGCACGTAACTTATGCGTAACTTGTATGAATTTTCACCAAAAATGTATTCAATTTCAGATTCACAAAGACGACCAAACCACACTGCCACAACGAATATGTTTGAATTGTTTAAACAAACTGGAAACGTTATCACAAACATTAGGATTATTTGCAGCAGCCCAAGAAAGATTTCAACAATAAAATCCAACATTTTGACCCCGTAGCAATTGGTTCATTCCCGATTCGATAAATGTATCCACTACACACCGTCTGCCACAAATACTCACAACAATGAAGGATCGAAACATTTAGCACATCACAAAATCGTCGCATTTTATTGATAGAATCGATGAGGGAGCCGAATTAAAAAGGAAAAAACGAAAATGCAAAAGTCAACCGGATACATGTTAGCTATGAGAATTCTTATGTTATTTCAATTTCTGTACAGTGCGATCTCACTAGGACTCGGATACGAGCACTGCCGGCTTAACGGGAACGAATATTTAAGATTCACAAGGAAATTGATTATTTTACTGGCAGCTCGTAGCCGCAAGTGATTAACGCAATGCTGTCGACATGTAAAGAGCAACTCTATAAATAGCGTAACGACAATGAATGTGACAAAATTAAATGAAATTGAATTCACCTAATAATTTCCGTTTTGGGTTTGATTTTGAATCTTTTTTATTTTCAAATATTTTTCCAATAAAGTTATTTAAAAAAAAAACTTCGCTGAACATCTTTCCATCTGATCCATCCATGTCCTATATTAAAGTTATCGATAGACGGAGAGCGAAAACAAGTTAAATTTAACTGATCTGTGCTATAAAGATTCAAAACATTCAGGAATGAATGAATTAGTCCAGTTTAAATTTGAATGTAGTTCCCTCTCATTATGGCGAATGACCCACAGATTAGTTAAAATTAAGTCGTCAGAAATCGTTCTCTAAGATCGATATGTTAGAGATTTATATAGATATCCGAGTGTGGATTTTGTGACCTCTAGAAGTGAGTGACATGTATGGGTTGATTGGAGAGCTACAATCAAGTAAATTTGTCAAATTATGTTTGGTACCAAGAACTGTTACTGAAGACGATATTCCGTTAACAGTACCTAGGACTATTATTTCGTTACTCATTTCAGTGATTTACTTGCGGATAATAACGTACTCATTACACAATATCTTAAATTAGCAGACGATTTCTGGAGATGAGTTCTGTAACCTTACAACCTCTTTAAAAACAAAATCAAAATCAAAAGATTCAACCTGACTACAACATTGACGCGGAGGGATTCGAAATTTTCCATAAGTTAAATGATTCTCTCAAAACCAACGATGTTTTCGTAACTATGCGACTATAAAAACAATACGAACCGATTGAAACGATTTACGAAAGTGGTCGGTCAATCAATTAGTTTCTAAACTGTATACATAAAGGGAATCGACTGTTGCAATTAGCAACTGAAACATCTCTTATATCTTCTCGACATTATCGAGTATAGTGTTTGCATGCCTAATCAAAGAAACATTATTTATTGTGCGCTGAACGGTTTAGTTTCAGTTCGAGCGTCGTTATAACGAGTCGACTCTTCAATTCGACATTTCGGTTTTTATCTAAATGTGTTGGCAAAAATCGTTTAATTTCTAAAACAATTAAAAGTAAGGAAACATAGTCGTAATTTCACTTGAGCTGCGCATTAAGCTTAATTACGGCAATTAGAAATTGAGGGTTAAATATAAAGAAAAAATATTTACAATGGAACTGGTAGAGGTTGTTGAAAATAATAATCCGGTAAGTAAATTTGAATGAACCTGTTAAATGTCTAAGACACATATACGTATATTTTTGCACCTTTTGTTAAGTTTGTATGCACACATAATTACTATACTTTGTATGTTGTTTATTTTGTCGCGTCTGTAATGTCACCTCTAGCAAGACACTTCACTTTTTTGAACATTTCCGCACGGACACAGAGTTACTCTATAATAAAAACGTCGCTTAGAGAAAGAAGAAAGAATCAGAATCGCTGCTATGAAAGTTAGTTGAAAGTTAGTTTAAGTCCCCTTTACACTTTAAACTTCTCCTCAGAGCTGACAATCACAGTCACTCAATCATTCTGAACCATTCTGAGTTAATTGGCATCTTCGTCCTTTGTGCATAGACCGAATAAGAAATATTTTTTTTAATGTGATCGACATTTTGTGACCTTGATTTACCTAGAGAACTAAAATACCAACGCACTTCAAGCATGAGTGGTACTATAAACAGAGTACTGAAACTGGACAGTGTATCAAACAAATTCTGGAAAAAAATTCCATCTGTCACTCAAAGCACTTTTGCTAGAAGTGCGTTGGAAATACACATCGAATGACCATCGTCACCTAGCAAATTCAGACTACGAATTCAATTGCCAGAGGTGCTGTTACTTATGATAATGTTATGAAATTTACAATATTTCGATAGGGCATGCTAGTATTCACGAATAGATGCAATTTGCCTTAATACCTCGCTAAATACCAAGCTGTGAATCTGAGTGCAGAGGAAAGTGAGTCTCTGCCCAGGCTGCCGTCTTCACAAAACGAATTTACAAACTCTTTGATAAGCCCATTTTTCTTGTATACAATAGATTCCATGCATGATATCCACATCAAACTTATTTATAAGTATATAAATTTATGGTTAACTATTTAAATTGATAATAATGTTCTTATCAATCAATGATTTATGTTCTGTAAAGAAAAGATTCAAAAATGAAGACAAGTTAAAAATGTAATGAATGGGCTGCATGACAACATTCAATGTACCGGGCTAATTGAAAATAGAACGGTCAAAGTTAACAGACTTTTCTAAAAAAAAAACGGTCGATGCCCGAGCGAAAAAAAATGCACAATAAGGATAGGTACGTGCACTTCCACCATAAGAAATACATTGTAGTCGAATAGGTACGTATTTTGTACAGGGCTTACTTTAGAGAATTTTAATTCCGAAAATTCTGAAAAACTTCAGAACTTTTTTGGAACTTTTTCAGAATTTTCGGAATTAAAATTCTCAAAAATAAGCCCTGATTTTGTATGGGAAATAGGGTATGCTATGCATATATACTTACTAGGCTAATAATTTTGGTTATTTCGGCAATAATTTGATCTTCATCGTAAAATAAAATTGCTGTACGAGCGTGGTCATGTGAAATAAAATGGAATGAATGAAGTTCCTAAGGCACAAAACTATCCTTGCGACCACTAGTCCTCAAAATAGTTATTTATAGACAAGCGAAAGTGACTAAAATAAGCAGTCCACAACAAACGCGTATACAACTCACTCTGTGGTAAATGTTTTCACAGATGAGTACGATACAATTAACCTCGGACTGATAAGGATAGATGTATGATAAAAGTATTGAAGTAGTAGATTTTGCATCACACTACTATATACATGACATAAGTGAAGTAACGGTTTTAATGATTATGTTTTGATACGGTGACCCTTTCTAATTGATTAATAACACATTTTTCGAAAAGAAGTCTGATGAAAAGATATCATCAAAAATGAATTGCGAGACATGCAAATGTAGAAGAATGTTAAAGATATTTAATGTTAAAAGAATCAGTTGCATTTGGGACAAGTCAGGGAAGAAAGCTCGACATCAGTCGTTCGTATGTAAGGTCTTTTCGTTAGTCTTAACAAATTTTCGATCTTTTCTATTGAAGCTTGAAAGGAATGTAAAGCGTAAGCGACAATATTCTGTATTTTCCATTGTTTAATGTATGCTATAAATCGGATTACCATGAAAAAATCAGCATAATTGTGATATCAGCAACTCAAAATTGCAAATTTGTTTTCAGACACAGCAATTTTGAGTACCATACTTCATACTTCAATGATCTTCGTAGCCTGATATTGCTTGGCTAGAAAATATTTTGTTGTTAAAACATTTTCTAATCATGCAATAAAAACTGTTACACTCGCCAAATCATGAAAACACGCGTCAAAAGTTATCGGAAACCACACTTTTTTAGTTCTCTCTCAGCAGACCTTGCAAACAGGTCTAGGGATCCAGGCGATGTTTTCCTTAATGGTGGATTTTGTTTATTTTATTCATCAAAGAAAGAAATTTGATACGAAGGCGGAGCTTACTCTCCATATCAACGGGTAGTGTGATGCACATCAAACGATCAACTCGTTCGGCTTTATATCGCGTACATACATTCAAGTTCAACCTTGAACGGTTTGTATTATATGTGGTTTTGTTGTTTGTGTATTGCATGGTGTGACGAGTGTAAAATTGTGTGCATCACAGGATTGAAACCACGCAATCACAGTATATGTGTGAATTCGTATACCACGAGAATAATTTTTGCATTTGTATGTTTCGTCGAGACGAAGTCAGTATTCTCTCTATCGGTATACGAATTCACACGTCTACTGTAATTTCGTGGTTTCAATCCGAGTGATGCAAATAACTATTTCATCCCTATCACCCAGTTATCGTCGTTAGTTGAATAACAAATTCTGTGACTTCTAGGAAACTACTTCGGTATGCAGCAAGCGCGAAAACGACGCAACTTATGGAATAGATGATAATCCGCCATGGTATCTGTGCATTTTGATGGCATTGCAGGTAAATCTGAGTGTTTTCACAAATAATGTCGCAAAATAAATTAAAATTTCTTTTGTCAATCGTATTCGAAGCATTATCTAACCATGATTGGAGCTATAGTATCCATTCCGTTTATATTAACACCAGCTCTCTGCATGGAAAATGAAGATCCTGCACGGGGTTCAATAATATCAACAATGATCTTTGTGACCGGTATCGTCACGTTTATTCAATGTACGTGGGGATGTAGACTGCCACTTGTACAGGTAATCAATTAATTCCATCCACTATCCATAGAAATTCGAATTAAAAATTTTTGCATTCAAAGGGTGGAACGATCTCTTTTCTGGTTCCGACACTAGCCATTCTAAGTCTACCAGAATGGAAATGTCCGAATCCCGATGAGATGGCCAAAATGACCGAATTGGAAAAAACGGAAGTGTGGCAGATTCGGATGCGGGAATTGTCCGGAGCCATCGCTGTATCAGCATGTTTTCAAGTGTTCATCGGATACACTGGCTTGGTGGGCAAACTGTTGAAAGTTATAACGCCGTTGACCATTGTGCCAACAGTGTCACTAGTCGGTTTGACGCTGTTTCGACATGCTAGCGAAACTGCCTCGACACATTGGGGTATTGCTGTTGGGTAAGGCTGTGGTGCGAGTTGAGGAACAATCACGGTCCAATGATTAAACTTTCTTTGTTGAAATTCTTGCAGAACCACGGCAATGTTGACACTTTTTTCACAAGTTATGGTGAATGTAAAATTTCCCTACATTGTCTATCGGAAGGGTGCTGGATTACAGTTTCGATCGTTTGCGTTGTTTAAGTTGTTTCCGGTGAGTGAACGTCTTGATATAGTAAGGTCGAAAGTGTTGGAGACGCAAAAATTCAACGAAATTCTTGTTACTGATTTAGGTACTGTTAACGATAATAATCATGTGGGGTATCTGCATCATTCTCACTGCAACCGATGCGTTGCCTGAAGGACATCTTGCTAGAACCGATGTCCGAATACGTGTGCTGCGAGACGCACCATGGTTTTACATTCCGTATCCTGGTCAATTTGGTCTTCCTACTGTCACAATTGCAGGTGAAATTGAATCGATATCTTAATGGCATGCATGTCTAGAGAAACTTAATTTTTATTTGTAATGACAGGCGTTCTGGGTATGTTAGCCGGTGTTTTGGCTTGTACAGTCGAATCGATAAGTTATTATCCCGTGACTGCACAAATGTGCAGCGCGCCACCGCCACCATTACATGCTATCAACAGAGGCATCGGAACAGAAGGTCTGGGTACAGTTCTGGCAGGTTTGTGGGGCTCGGGTAATGGAACAAATACGTTTGGTGAAAATGTTGGTGCCATTGGAGTTACAAAGGTAACAATGTCCAAATGCACAAATTCACCGCAACCTGTTAATAATCTCCAAAGATAGGTAGCCGTCGAGTCATTCAATGGGCTTCATTGATAATGGTCATTCAAGGTGTTATCAGTAAATTTGGCGCACTGTTCATAATGATCCCAGATCCAGTCGTTGGCGGAATATTCTGTGTCATGTTCGGAATGATAACAGCTTTCGGTTACTAAACAAAGACATGTTAAGCTTGCGAATAAGTAAAACGGTTTTTTCTCGTCCATCAAAGGTTTGTCGGCGCTACAATATGTCGATTTGAGATCATCGAGAAACCTGTACATTGTCGGCGTATCGATTTTCTTTCCACTTGTCCTGTGCCAATGGATGCAAGAACATCCCGGAGCAATCAACACGGGTGTTAAAGAGTTGGATGGTAGGGAAACTGATTGAAATCTGCGAGAAAAAGTGTTAATTTTTGCGCTTGGATTCAGGTACGTTGTCAGTTCTGTTAGGAACAACCATATTGGTTGGTGGTTGTCTGGGATGTGTACTCGATAATTTGATTCCGGGCAGTCGAAGCGAACGAGGATTAGATGCATGGGAGAAGGAAATGTCGTTGAAGAGCGATGTTAGATTAGCCGGCGAAACATCTACATACGATTTTCCATACGGAATGAGCATCCTCTACAGGTTAAAATGCAATAAATATTTTGAACAACGCACTTCAAGCAAAAGTGATCACAGTCGACAGCTGCCAATTACATCACTATTTTGTATGAAATGTTCTTTTACAATTCTGAGACACACTGTCAAGTTTCATTACCCTATTTAGAGTAACGCTAATGCCTGAAGTGCGTTGTATCGAATCGTAATTTTGTAACTTTAAAATAACCATTTTTTCATTCAGATATAAATGGACAGAGCGTATACCCTTCTTTCCAACATATAAAACTGCAAAGGATTGAGCTCTATCGAATAGTTTATTTTTTGTTTGAATAAATTGTGAATGTGTGTACGTAGGCGTGATGAGTTAGTGAATTTTAACAAAAAAAATTTGTTTTGTTGATGATCCTGCTGCTGTTTTAAATAGTCTGAAGCTACAGACATCATTCACAAATTTTTGTGCTGGCACGAGATATATGTCTATCGTTCTTAGGTCAATTGCTCAATACGACCTTGTATATTAGACCTTAATAAGACATCTACAGATGTACCTGTGCCGTCCGACAACGAACTCTCCATTTCATTAGGTGAAATCAATTTCAATTAGAGGGATTCTTTTCAAAAAACACCTAACGAAATCAGACCCACTTCGTCTGAGATGGATATGTATAGCGCGTTAAAGGTCAAGAGGAATTCAAAACAGGACTCAGATAGCAGACCTCACACTTCTCCTTATTCTCCTTATTTTTGATGCATCCTCCTTAATCCTCCGTATTTTTAGTAAATTCTCCTATTTTCCTACTTTTTCGACAAGAAAACGAATGAACATAGGTAAATTACCTCACTATCGACACAAGCTTATGCACATTTATTGGCTGGAACTAGAACATTAGTGAATACAACCGTTTTAAATGAAAATTTTTCGCTTGCTTCGCTCATATATTACTTTATATCCACGCACTTGTACCAAACAGGTACCAATTATTGATTAAGAACGGTAGAACACTTTCAATGTCGTTGTACGAGCTAGACCTAGAGAGAATAATTTTGATATGAATAGTTCTATAAAGGCGGAAGAATTATTGAATGCAAGGAGTTCAACCGCGGACTTCAATGTGTAACTATATGATTCAAATATTTGATATTGTATCTGAAAAAACATTTAGCATGCAACCCCATACAACAGTGTTCTAGTTTAACAGAGTAGCATGATTGATTATTCTAAGTGGGAAGTGATCTTTCAGTTTATAAGTGTTAGATCCAGATCTAACACTATATGTAAGACTGTATCACCCGAGAGAATCGCATATCAATCTCATATTTTACAAAGATTCGCAGATTTAATCAGATTCTGGTTTTTTTTCGATTTGGAAACGGGCTGTGGATACATACTTGAAGCTCGGACGAAAACAACTACGAATAAAGTGAATACAAGTCATTCGATTTTTTCACAATTGAGCCTTAAATATTTTGTGCATTTCTTAACATAAGTAGCTGTTTAGTATTTCTGAACCTACTTTTTCACGACAATCAAAACCTTCTTAATTCACATCCTTCTTTTTCAAAAATTCAAATTTCAAAACACTCTAAAGATGGTTTTGGAAACGGGCATAAAAATTTTACGACTCAAGCTGAATATGAGTAAACTTTCTAAAAATGTCGTCTAATGAAACCGATTATAAGTCGCTTGTCGCCAAGGTAGAACGTTTGACAAACGAATTAGATTGTTGGTTTAGTCCTTCTTCTTTGCGACTCCACAAAAAAAATTACATTTAGCATATTAATGCATAACTGTATCGTTTGTCATTCGAAAAGTCTTTATTTGTAAAAGTTTTGTTTCATAAATTTTTAAATAATTTTGGCGTTCATTTCTTTGATAACAGTCACGAATCTCCTTATTTTATTACTATGAAAACCTCCTGAATCCTCCTGATTTTTAAAAAATTTCCTCCATATTCCTGAATTAAGGAGCTCATTTTTGGCGTGGGAGGTCTGAGATAGTCTGTAGCCACCAAAGGTTAGAACACGGCATATGAGGCATCAATGGAAATCTTATACAACGTACGTTACAGAGATCATGTTAGTTGCCCATTATCAGTCATCAGTACCGACGCAGACCTGTCATAGACTTTGACTCCTTTCAACCAACTTCCATTTTATCATTTTTTCTGACATATATTAGTAGATCTTTATCAAATTAGGCATACCAAGAAAGTACTTGACCTAGCTTTCCAACGAACTTACTCACATCCAGATCGCGCATAATTAACGGCCGTAAAATGAGTCCAATATCATCAACTTTATCGATTTTGAAGACCTGCTACCAGCAACCAATGGTGGCTGGAGACTATCTGCGTCCTGTTTCCTCAGGCCAAGACGTTTGAAACACTATGTACATCCCAGACGAAATGGGTCCGATTTTCAAAAGAAAATCCCTTTTAATGTACAGTAAAGAAACACCAAAAGTGAGCAGTCAATCAGTCACCGTACATATTATGAACAATAGAATACACATAATCTAACTTCTTTTGTTCTAGTGTTGGCGATTCTTTGGTTCTACTGTTCATAATGTACGGACATTTTTTGATAGCTCTGTGCAAAGATCACACTGAATGTTTCTCGTTTAGGAGTACTGGTGAAAATCTTATAATGAAAGCTTTCAAAAATTCCAAAATTAAAGTCCGAGTTCTTATCACTGAAAATTAATATGAAAGGTATATCGGCTGAATTAAGCAAATGCGCACGAAGGACTGGGTTCTATAAATGCAAAGTGAAAAGTTGTGAATCTGTTTCCGCTTATTCATTGAAAATGTTGCTTTGGTTGCGGTTATTTTTAGAATACACACGCGTTAGTGCAATCATATCAGTATATGAAATATTTCCCGAAATAGTTCCGATCAATGCGTCTAAGCCGATGTTTCGATTAGTGCCAAAAACTATTACAATCGAATGATGACCACGTTTCAGTGATAATGAAGGCGTGCACTATGAAGCGACAAAGAAACCGGTACCGGCAAATTCACTTCTCGAATAACCCGCGTGCACAAAACAATGAACAATAGAATTACGACAACAAAAGAAAAAAACATTTATTCTGAAAAGAATCGAAGTTATAGCTATTTAAAATTAAATCGTTTGTGAGTTAGGCGAATTTTCACGCAACCGCGTGTTCGAAAACGGAAAATGTTCCGTGTCAATCATTTTATTTGTTTGTTTTAAAGTCAATGCAACGCATTGATCTTAATCGGATAAAAGGGACTGTTGTAGAATCGTCCTCGGTTTTCATCCATTATGCAGCGCATAATCATCCAAGACGTCTCGCAGCTGAAAAACAAAGAAAATTTTTCCCGTTTTACATTTCGTCACCTTCAAACAGTGGAAAATTCACTTACTCATCGCCATCAGGATCCTTTAGGTCCTTGCATTTGCGTGCCGCTTTCGAGTATGACTGGATGAGTTTGTAGCATCTATTCTGATAGTTCAAGGTCGGAATTCTATGTAACAGCTGACTATAGAAACTGTCTCTACTGAATACATAGTAACATAATGGTGGCAAAGAGTTTGCTCGGTTCTCAATCGTTTCCCATATATTACGTTTGTCGTCCGTCGATTCGTCGTTTACGTTGAATGATGTGTAATTGAATCGAAGTTGCTTGATCTGCTTCATATATTCCGCCTCGTCAAGGCCGCAATCGGCAACCTAGGCACAATATGAAATAATCTTTTGTTGAAAGGCTATTGTACGGTGAGGCTTTATTGTGTCATGATAACTGTACTCACCACGCCTGTTTTACGGAGCGTACAGTCTACGAGGCATTTAGACATTCTGTCCACGTGTCGATCTTCACCCCATGGAGGATTCTGAAACAGGTCGATGCCTTCGTATAACGGTACATTATACGTTTCATTGCATTCCTCCCACGCATCTGTAATTTCTTTTGCTCTTTCACTGTGTTGCCGTCCCAGCAATGCACCGAAATTAGAAGCAGAGTACTTTTGAGGAGTCTGTAAAGATTATCCGTTGATTGGCGTCTAGATTGTTGTGGAAACTTCGGTTTTAACTCACAGTTACAGCGGGATATACAAAATCCAACGAAAAATTCAGCGCAATGGCGCACACAGTGACACAAATGACAATAAACTTCATGTTGAAGATTTTTAGAATACTGAACGATACAGTAAGACCGCTTTTTAGACACTGAATGAGGCGAGTAGCGAAATGGTTCTCTTTTTATGCTTTCGATTATTCTGATTCGAGCAGCAGTGTTGCCAATGTTTTGTGTAGAGGAAAGAGAAACACATTTTTCTTTAAAGTGGAGGCTATTTTTGGGCGTTAAATAAAATTACTTTCGTTAAGTTCTTTGCCTTCAGTGCCCAAAAGATGTTCCACTTCAGGAAGGCACTGCTAATGTTCAGAATTCCACGAGTGTTTCCACTGTTCAAAGATGAATGAATCAAGTCTCTTGGAATGAAATTGATCGAAGTAGACAAAACTTTGATATAAATACGAGGTGCTTGTAAGAAGTAAAATCAGAATAAACATGAAGGTTGAACGGGCAACATGCCCTAATAGAAGTGTTTTTCTCAAATGTAGGCGGTGGTATGATCCTAACTGTAGCCAGTTGGAATTACGGTTTATTGCCGTAGCCATACCATCGCAGTAGTAGTGTAGCTGGGCCAACCAATTCTAAAATTTCGAATAGCTAATCTTATACGAGATGGGACTTCACTAAGGTTGAGAACAATTCATCAGTGATGCATCGTAGAGTGTTTCAATGATTTCTTCATTTGACTTGATTTTTTGGTCTGGGGAACGACAGCGGGCGGACTAGGTAGTTGACGCAACTTCGAACTAAGTGCCCCATGCGAAAGTTGTCCATTACATGACAGAGTTTCCTCTGTGAAAATGATTCATTACATGAAGAATATTTTTAGATCATTTTACGAGAATTCAATTCTGATAGTCATCTCTTACAGGCAATAAACCGGAAAACATTGGATGGCGGCTACGCAATTCATTAATTCGTCACACGTGTGTTTTTGAGTAACTCGCTTCGGTGAATGTTTTTCGACAAGTTTAGTTGTACACCTCACATTCGGCTCTGATATACTCTACACTTGTCGAAAAGGCAGCTACAGAATCTTGTTGATCAAAAAACACACTGATGAGTTTACTCATGTAATGATTTACTTTCGCAGCATAACTACTCTAAACAACTACCACCAACATGAACAAAAAGTCGATTTTTCGTGTGAAATTTGTTGTTTCGAGCCGTCGGAAGAAGTTTCTGAACTATGAAAAATTTGACTTGCATTACCATCGCTTCTTTACATCGATCCGGGGTATTGAGTTCACTGCCATACACTCGGAAGATTCTATTCATGCATAGGTTCTTTGAACATTGTTCAGTGGGAGAAACAAAACGAATTTCTGCTGTAAACCTTTTTATTTTTACAAATCGTTTACGTCAATTCGGTCAAAGCTATTGTACCATTAAAGTTATATTGGTCCAGCAGTTGCTTGCAATCAGCATCAATTTCACATTGATGCATTAGGACAGAGTCATTGTTAACCTGGTGTATGTAATCTTCGAGGTATGTGTGACTATACTGAAAATTCCATTCTATAGGCACATAATATCCAGGCGCAGCAACGTTGACAATGAAAATGATTCCGCAAATACCTATCAGAAGTCCAGTGCATATTTTTTGCATCAGTCTCTCCCATTTTTCTACCTTAAAGTTCTTCAAAACCAAAATCGACACAAGAAATCCAGTCACAGCACCACCTAAATGACCTGCATGACTAATCTGTTGGATTAATTGAATACGATTAGAGGAATCGACTAAGATCGTATTTGAAAAGGTTATACGTGTGAGGTCTTGTGGTTGGTAATAAAACCATTGAAGAGGGTAAAACCCGCATCAATGACAAAATATACCGACCATGAGAACAATCCACAACACTTTTTGTCCATCTCGTTCCAGTTCAATGTAATTGTTGCTAAATGTGCGAAGGCCAAACCATAAACACCACTCGATGCACCAACGGTGTACACATTGTCTAAAACTGATATGAAAAGGGAACCACCAAAAACGGATGCCACATAGATTAAACCGATGCGCTTCCAGCTATGAATGATCTCTAGTAAACCGCCGAACGAAACTTGCATGGCCGCATTGTGCCATAAATGAGATGGGCTGCAATGTAGTTGTTCGCAACGTAAAAAATGATGGAAAACGATTTTCATCTCATTGAAAGTCTTACGAAGCGTGAACAAACATCATCGTAAAAAATCGCCAGATTTCGTGACGACGATGAGGATCATATCCGAATAACAGCAGCATTAAACCCTCGTCGACTGAATAGAAAACGGTTATCTGAGGAATGGATGCATCTTCTGTTAAAATATTTCTTGAAAAATTCTTCCTGTGCAGCAATAATTATACTTGAATGAGTGTAATTACAACCATGAATATTGGAAAATATTTGGACTCATCTCTATCAGAGTATAGTCTCGCTGTAGATGGGTGAGGATGTTGTGCTTCAATATTTCGCATCGATAACTCTACATTTTTGGCAGCTTGTAGTGAATCGCGTTCATTTTTCGGTAAGACAACGTCTTCGGCGAACGTGCATATTTTCGCTGAATGTTGACGGATGAGAGTTCTCTAGAAGAAATTTGTTGTACTGTTACGTTAGTGAAAACGAGTAGGAAATGGCATTTTATGTGAACTCTCCGTTTGGGATCAAGGATCTCGAGCAGCGAAACATGTCACTAAGGATATATACAATTTTGAAGTCGTGCAAATCATTCAAGTACTTGGGTTCGATATTAAACTCAACGAATGATACAGATGAGGAGATTCAAACGTGAATTATGCAGGGATACAGATGCATCTAAACAAAAGCTCACTTGTGTCCCATGCAACGAAGCTCCGAATCTATGAAACGACGGTAGTTCGACCCATCGTCAAAGCACGGTTGCAAAACATGTGGTCAATGATATCGACATATTAACATTACCGGCGACATCAAAAGTGAATTTTTTGGTACTGAGTTGTGAACGGTAATTTCTATCCATACCCATTTCGGAGTTGAAGCAACTTCGTCTGTGGGGATGTTATCCATACGTTAAATTATTCTTAACACAAACCGCTCGAATTATTGTACTGATTTTCAGTTACAAACACGTTCAGATCACACTCAGAATTTTAAGCCTTCCGATTACGGTTTACCATCGGATCTTAAAACTTATTTTTCTTTTAAAAAAATGTCAGTTTGACTAGATTTATGGCGATTTTATGGCCACGGTAGTTATTTTACTAAAAAAAAAATATTTTGCGATGGTTAACAATAATTATACCATACGCTGCTCTCCGTCACTTCAAGTATTGACTAACATAATAAAGTAATGAGATTCTTCAGAAAAATCGATAGTGTGTACCACAATAATTCGATGGTAATTGACCTTCGATTTGATGTTAGTTATTCATGCAAATAATATGCTCACGCTTAGTGTAAAGACGAGTGTTAATTCACACAACATGATGATGTATGTTACTGGTGCTGGCAATTAAAGACCGACAGGATGTGAGAACACAACATGAAATATCTGTAGAAAAATGTGTGCGCTAGCGCTATGTAAATTACACCACTTGTCTAACTCTAATATCAAGATATTCTTGATCAGGAACCTAATTTGCTTAAAGGCAGTAATCAAACACATCGCTAAGTAAATTGCACCCCGGTACGAAAGGTTAGTTTTCTGATTAAAATTTCTAGCAATTTCGAGCAACTAGATTGATGTAAAGCAAATAGTGGGGACATGAATCTAGCGGCATCGGGGAATCTGGCACACAGTGCTAAAAGAACGCACTCTTGAACTACGTAAAATGTGAAATCACACGCGCGAGTTTAATGCTGCAAATACTTTTTAGCCCTGTCATCAACCTAATGACTTCTTTTACAAAATTTTCGTATCGAAAAATCGTGTGCGAGTTCACATTTTACGTAGTTGAAAAATGCGTTGTTTTAGCATGTGTGCCAGATTACCCCACGCCGAATCTAGCTGCTAGATTCAAGAACATATAATGTAAAAGCACAAAACTTGCTATAAAAGTGAAATTCGACGATTGGTGAACTTTGGGGAATTATAGATGAGAACAAACACTTCGGGTGTGTCTTCTATCAACAAGAATTTCGTTGAACAAATGAAGTCTAAATTTTGGTTAGGCACGGGATCTCGTAACAAGAATGAAATACTAAAATAGAATCTCCAGACTTTCGTTCATTTTTGTGTGGAATCATATACAAATCTAAATACAGAACTTCACATTTTTCTTCCCACACGCCTCATGCAAAAATGCCCCAGCCCCAGCGAGACAGTAATGTATAGTGTACATTACATCATACATCATAGTAGGAAGTGTGTGCATTGAGAGAGAAAATTTTCAACTATAGGGCAAACAGTAGTACAAACAGCGTGTACAGATTGTAACATCAACAAATAGAATATTTATTCAGAACGAATTCAAAGTTATTTCAAATCAAAACTTTTGTGTCAATTTACATCAGACTCATCCGCGTGGATAAAATTAGCTAATGTTCGGTGGTCATCGAGAGACGTGAGCGGCACCTCTGATCACCTTATACGTTTCTTTAGTAAACGGAACTGGATAAAATGGTCCGATAAAAGACCTCTTCCAATGGTCTTCGTTCATACACTTCAGAATCATCCATGATGTTTCACATCTGGAAAAAGTTTTTTTGTTGTCATTTCACTCCATTAATTCAGTAGAATCGTTACATACCGATCGCAGTTACGAGCAGCTAGTGCATATGACTCTATGAGGTCGTAGCAAATGCTACGATACAGACTTGGATTATCGGCGAAACGCTGTGAATTGTTTGAGTGGCAATTATCCAGTTTGGCACGACTAAGGGTTTGTTTTAAGATCGTGTCCAATATCTTCTGTTTCGTTTCATTCGATTTTTCGTTTATATCGAATGATGTGTAATTGAACCGAAGTTGCTTGATCTGCACCATATATTCTGTCTCGTCAAGGCCAGCGTCAGTCATCTGGGATACAATAAAGTGATTTGTTGTACGGCGAGGTTAATATGTCTCAACTGTGCTTACCACACCCATTCTACGTAACGTGCAATCCAAAAGGCATTTACGTTTTCTGCTTGCAGGTTGTACTTTACGATGTCTGTCATTTGAAAATAGATCTACTGCTGGGACATCAAATCCTTGGATGTTCAAACTGCAATTCAACCACGGTACTATAATTCTTGCGACTGATTCATTGTATTGCTGATTCAGGTCGCTTTCAAAATTAGCAACAGAAAAGTTTTGATCGTCTCGATCAATGTCAGCCTGTAAAGTTTTGTGACTCGAACAGCATCTAGATTAGATTGTGGAAATTTCGGATTTAACTCACACATGGAGTACGGGCATGTTTGATGTAATAGTTTTCAGCATTGACAGGAGAGAAGCTCTTATAGCGTTCATTGTCAGAATCCCGATTTAGAAAACTCTGTAATGATTCATAACGTTTAAAAGCATCTTATGGCGGAAACTTCGGTTTTAAATGTCGGAGCGGACTTTTTCGATTGACCACTCCGCGTTGAGAATTTATATTGGCTGAATGGATCTTTTGACAAAATTTCATTGAGGGATAAGTTGAGCGGTATAGGTATTTGTTCGACGAGGGAAGAAAAGTTGGAAATTACATTTCAAGGATGTTGCTTGTCAGAGCGCAGCAGGAGCCACAATTCACCCGAGAAAATGCAATCTCCAACCTTTTTCCCGAGTTAAACACAACGGTTTTCACAACAAAGGCTTCTGAAGTTTCAGCGGAGAGCAGAAAATGATTATTTTCTCGCCTGCGTTATGAAAAATTTAATTGCAAATTCTTAACTCACATTTGCGACATTATTTTCTGGACGTGTTTGCGGATTTACAAAATCAAAAGAAAAATTCAGCGCAATTGCGCACACAATTACACAAACGGTAATGAAATTCATTTTGAAGATTTAGAATACTGAACGATACAGTAAGGTTGCTGTCTAAACACTGAGTGAGTGAAGACACGAAATTTTTAGAATTTTGATTTCTGATCCGAGCTGCAATGTTGACAATGTTTTGTAATGTCGGCAGCAACAAGCTCTTTGATGAAATGGAGGCTACGTTAGGACGTTAAATAAATTAGTTTAACAAATTGCTCATGAGAAACGGGGAATAAAAAGCCCGGGAAATTATCTATCGATAGAAGGTCTCATACGTCACAAGTTAATGGTGCGAAATAGATTTTTGGTGGTTTTCAAGAGAAAGATTTTTTTAAAAGAATTTTCTCTTTATGCTCACGTAAGTTCGTGTAATAATATCGCCTGACTGATTCAAATACTCGTGCACTCTTTATGTAAGTCAAATGAAGCCGTTTGACTGGCTTCTTTTTCCTCTTTTGTTCTCTGCCTTGTATCAAAATTGAAGACCTAACACGATGAGGAAAAGTATCTAAGAGATTCAGCAGCAACATCAGTCACATACGATTACTTTTCGTTTTGAAGACCAAACTGTCGGTGGTCGGGCAAAGAGTGAACAAATTTGAAGAGTGTAAAAGAATGGGACTTTTAGCACTCGACACAAGGACAGGTGGCATGGCATATCAGTAAAATTGCTACATCAACAATTAGAACACATTTATTCCGAACGAAATCAAAATTATTTAAAATCAAAAATCTTCTTCTCTGTCAATTCAATTCACTTCTTCCTTGTCAATTCAATTCAAACGCAACCGCGTGGATAAAATTCAAAAATGTTTCGGGTCAACTCAACAGGCCATAACAGCTTTTTCGGTTGCAACAAATGTTTCACCAGGAATCGGATAAAAAGGACTTTGATAACCACGTCTGAAAGTCTGCAATTCGTTCATGCACTGCACTTTTATGTAAGACGTCATACAGCTGAAACAATAGAGAAAAAGAAAATGTTTTTGTTCACAATTCACTCCATTAAATCCATAGATTCGTCTTACTTGTCGCCTCTAGGATCATTGGACATATGTTTGCATAGACTAGCCGCGTATGCATAGGAGTCGATGAGACCGTGACAAATTTCAGATAAATGTGGAGGCGCATTTTCCCTGAAACCACGAGTACCGTTAACTAAACCACGAGTACCGCTCACTGCAAAACACTCATCATTAGTGGCCAAGCTCATCATTTTTTGATAGGTCGTGTCCAATATCATTGCTTTTGTTTCATTCGACTTTTTGGTTATGTCGAATGATGTGTGATTGAACCGCAGTTTCTTGATCTGCAACATATATTCTGTCTCGTTCATGCCAGCATCAGTTATCTAGATGAAAATGATTTTATGAAAAGTTGATTGTAGATTATTGTCTCATTATAACTCTAGTACTCACCACGCCTAATTGACGCAGCACACAGTCTACAGCACATCTTTGGGGTCTGGGCACAATTTGGGACACTTGTCTTACTTTAGTTGCAAACAACTGTGACGCTTCGCCAGTCGGCACATCGAATGTTTTGCTGCAATTCAGCCATGATGCAACAATTTTTGTTATCGTTTCGTTGTATTGCTGATCCAGTTCGTTTGCAAAATCAGTAATAGAAAAGTTTGGATCGCTTCGAACGACTTTAATTCGTCGACCACCCTCGCCCTGTAAAGACGACTCAAACTCAAACAACATCTCGATTATTGTGGAAATTACTGTTTTAACTCACACTCGGAATATTGGGATGTTTTATGTAATAATTTTCAGAGTGAATGGGAGAGAAGTCGCTGTGAAGGCGTCTTTCGTCATGATTGTGATTCAGAAAACTCTGTAAAGATTCAGAAGTCCGTCAGTAATTGGATTATTGCGGAAGCCCAGCTTTTCACTCACATTGGCAACAACCTTTGGAGGTCTTGCACCAAGAGTAAAATCAAAACAAAAACTCAGCGCTATTGCGCACACAGTTACACAAACGACAATGAACTTCATTTTGAAGCTTTTTAGAATACTGAACGATACAGTAAGGTCGATTTCGTAACACTGAATGAGCCATGAGACTATTTTGTCTTCCTTTTTATGATTTTGATCAGGTGATTTCGAGCTGCAGTGTTGGCAGTTTTTTTATATAGATGCAACAGCAATGTGTGCTTCGTTAAAATGTGGACTAATAAATCTAATAAAGCACAAACAGTCGAAATCCGTTCAAATTTGGCTAACCTACAAGCAAAAGCCAATGAAAGTGTAAAGCAGGTATGGTCTATTGTCCGCCCGGAGGACATAAAAATTTGATTTTCGTACTTAAACGCACTCATTTTCATATTATTTTGACATAAAATGTTAGTGCGTTTAAGACGAATTCGCCGATCGACCATACCTGTTCTCTACTTTCATTGGCAAAAGCTGGTTCGCCCCCTGCACTTGGTTCACACCAAGGGCTCTAATTCACGAGTCGGTCATCCGATTTCCATAAACTTCTTTTTTGTCGATCGGTATTGTAAATACCTTTTATTTGACGTATCACTTACAAGTGTAACGTTTAATTGTCCGGAGATATCGTCGAAAAACACTTTGGCACTTATTGGGCCCCAGCTCCGGAGAGGTCGATCCGAAATCACCCATCTTCGAACTTAGCCTGTCTTTTGACATTACCAAACGAGGAAAAAAAGAATTTTTAAAATCGGATGCGTTTTACTCAAGTTAGAGAACCCACAGACGGACAGACAGACGGACGAATCATATCTTCGATCGGAATCGGCAGTCCGGCTTTCCACGGAATGTCTCGAATTTGTACTTGTAACGGTGCAAATCATCTGACAACTGAAAAGCGTCCACATTGATCACATTGTTCAGGCGATAGAGTATTGAAGATGATGAAAGAGAAAGAAATATTTTGACAAGTACGCCAAGGCAAGTTATAATTAAGAGGAATGGACCCTTTGCAAATTTGTAGCCTACATTTAGGCGGAAAAATATTCGTTTTTTGATCATTTCTCTGAAGCAAAATATTTTTTCGAAAATTTGAAACCATTAAAGCACGCAAAATTGTGTTACTTTTAAAGGAAAAATTGGTTTGTGGGTGATAACTTGGCTCACTTGGAGAAACCTGTACAGATTACACAAATTTACACAATCTGCAAAGGTTTCTCCAAGGGGGATTAGTTATCACCCACAAACCAATTTTTCCTTTAAAGGTAACACATTTTTACATGGTTTAATGGTTTTAAATTTCCTAAAAAAGATTTTGGTTCAGAGAAATCATCGAAAAACGAATATTTTTCCGCCTAAATGTAGGCTACAAATATACAAAGGGGTGAGCGCTCTTAAATGGTCTTCGGTTTTCTCGCTCGTAGAGGTAGACTCAAAATTTTCTGTTGGACAAGCGGTTGTATTAGTGCTCAGTGTGTATTGAAAGTCACTTTTGTTCGGTCGTGATTTTATGTCGGAAGACCGTATCATTTAAAACGTTTGTCAATAAGTGAATTTGTTCTTGTTCCGAGTTGAAATTAATTTTAAATTGTGTTCAAAGTTTGCGTTGTGATCAAAAATAGTTCAACATGTCGGCAAGGGTATGTATCTATTCAATTGACCGTAGAAATATCATTACTTTCTAATAAATCTTGGACAAGCGCTCGTTTTTCTTGTTCATATTCTGACTCAGTCATATCAGGCGCTTGTGGATTTAATCCATAAAATGCATCACCACCGCCAGCAGATGCTTCTTTACTCTTTTGATAACATTTGTAGGGCATTTCTTTCATTTTTCTCTTGATATTGTGGCACTGCCGACGGAATTCCATTGATTTCACTAAATCGTTCGTAGCCTGATATGTCGCCTCAAATATAGTTGAATGAAGTCTTCCGGTATTGTGCTGCAGAACACCCATTTTTGCTCTTGTTCCAAATGAATGGCTTGAAGACAGATTGAGTCTCTTGCCACCGTTGTATTTTACGAATAGTGCATGTAAATGCTCGACGATGTTTGTATTCTCATTGATGATAAGACTCCTGGCATTTAATCTTGCTCTAGAGAAACAGTTCATTACTTTTTGGAATAATCCAGTTGACTTCCATTTCGTCGGGACTATCGCTGACTGATCATCTTTTTCCACCCATTTCACTTGAAAAATCTTTTATTTCAATCAAAGCATACAATCTGTTACTTCGATTGAGTGTTCGAAAATTCGAAGGTGAAATTAATAACAAAGTGGTGGTGTTGTGCGTTTACCTTGCCCATGTATACAAAATATGCAAAATTACCTTTTCATAAACTGTGTAAACATTAAATTTCTTTGCAATAACGTGCAGAACTTAGTATTTCACATTTTTCATCGGTTGTTTGTGTACCTAAAAAACCATGGTGTAACAAAACGCACGGTGGGGCTGAACGAACTTTAAATAAAAGTGTAAGTACATTCCCGGGTTTTTAGCCCCATACGAAGTACAAAGGGGCTTATAGGATTACGATGCCATGTGTAATTGATGGAATTCGAAGCAGACGGTAAGGGCAAAGTGTTTGCCTATGTTCATAGATAACGAATCCGCAATAAAAATTTTGTCTGTCCGTCTGTCCGTCACGTCGATAACTTGAGTAAATCAAATCCGATTTCAAATTTTTTTTTCCCTGAAAGATAGTCAAAATAGTGAGGCTAAGTTCGAAGATGGGCATATTTGGGTCGGCCCTTAGTGAGTTAGGGCCGCCTAATTACTTTAAGGTCTTTTGGGGATATTTACGGCAAAAAAAACGATGGAAATGCAAATGAAACGGCAAAAGATAGGTATTGTCGATACCGATCCAGGAAAAAAAGTTTATTAAAATCGGGTGAATGGACCGTGAGTAGGGCCCTAGAAGTGAAAGGCTACTCGGCCCTAAGTGTATTTTGCATATAACTCGAGTAAATTTCATCCTTTTTTCGTAATTTTTGTTTCATTTGAAAGGTAATCGAAGCCCGAATATAATGTGGCGAAAAACGTTTTAAATTTGGGTCCTTGGACTGAGGCCGCTCCTCGGCCCTAAGTGTATTTTGCATATAAATCGATTAAATCTCATCCAATTTTGCTAGCTTTTGTCTTATATGAAAGGTAATTGAATACCGAATAGAATGTGGCGAGAAAAACGTTTTAAATTTGGGTCCTTGGACTGAGGTCGCTCCTCGGCCCTAAGTGTATTTTGCGTATAGATCGAGTAAATATCATCCAATTTTGCTAGTTTTTGTCTTATATGAAAGGTAATTGAATACCGAATAGAATGTGGTGAGAAAAATGTTTGAAATTTGGGTCCTTGGACTGAGGCCGCTCCTCGGCCCTAAGTGTATTTTGCGTATAGACCGAGTAAATATCATCCAATTTTGCTACTTTTTGTCTTATATGAAAGGTAATTGAATACCGAATAGAATGTGGTGAGAAAAATGTTTGAAATTTGGGTCCTTGGACTGAGGCCGCCCCTCGGTCCTAAGTGTATTTTGCATATAACTCGAGTAAATTTGATCCGATTTTCCTAAATTTTGTTTCATTTGAAAGGTAATCGAACACCGAATAGAATGTTGTTGAAAAAATAAATAAATTTGGGTCCTGGGACTAAGGCCGCTACTCGGCCCTAAGTGTATTTTGCATATAACTCGAGTAAATTTCATCAGATTTTCCTAATTTTTTTTCATTTAAAAGGTAGTTGAACACTGAATAGAATGTTGTTGAAAAAAATCAAAATTTGGGTCGTTGGACTAAGCCCGCTACTCGGCCCTAAGTGTATTTTGCATATAACTCGAGTAAATTTCATCCGATTTTCCTAATTTTTGTTTCATTTGGAAGGTAATCGAAGGCCGAATAGAATACTGTTGAAAAAAAAAATTGGGTCGTTGGACTAAGGCCGTAACTAGGCCTTAGGCCTCTCAATGAATTAAAATTTTAGGTCAACTTGAAATTTGTGTTACATTTGAAAGGAACGTCGTACGTGGCTTCGTAATTGCGCTATGCGCAATTTCTAAGATGTACACATTTCATAATAATTTGACTTCAACTACGTTTACGGGTGCAATAGGTCTACGGTCAAAGTAGGGTGACAAACGCACTAGGGTCACGTACGCAATAGATATACGGGTTCGTACGGGGCTCAGTCGCAGCAAACGCTCCGACTGTTCTGATGGCTCATTTCATGAGTGAGTTGGGGGAGAGAAGTGCTATTCAAGTAAACAGGTTTTAGAAAAATCCCCTGAGCTGTTACATTTTCAGAAATTGTACTTTTAGGTTACCCTCGGCAAACTTTGGCCGCTTCTATACCTTTCTGATAGAAAAATTATCTATTTTCAAGATGATATTACAATTTGAGGTCTTTTACATGTCTGTCGATCATTTAAATTCATTTTTTGATTAAAGTATTTGTTTTTGTTCATAAAATAGATAATTTTATCTAGGTAGCTCTAGATTTGCGAGTAGAACGACCTCGATGCAAAACTCTTCCATCAATATTTCTTGTACAGGATCAAGCATATCATCGTTGGTATTGTTGTAAAGCCCCAGGCTATCACATTAGCAACACATTGGTATGGAATAATCCGAGGGTAGCCTGAAAGTACAATTTCTGAAAATGTAACAGAGAACTTCGATTCAAAAATATTTGTTTTGCTATTCGAAAGGGTTTGCAAAACTAGTCTGGGATTACCATTTAGAGGCTTCCTCAGTTGCTTCGTGAGGGAGATATCAGTCTTTTAATATGGTGAAATTTTGACTTTCAGCTGATATTGCTCTATGAATAAAATGTCGAGAGCAATAATTTTTACACTGTAAGCCTTAGAATTTGTCCCTCTATCAATTCCAATGTCAGTCTTAAGTCCTCAGTGTTTCACAAGCCGTGGCTGGCGCTGATGCTCAGAAACAGCTCAGGGGATTTTGCTAAAACCTGTTTACTTGAATAGCACTTCCCTGAGGGAAGTTCCCTCCCCCAACTTACTTATGAAAAAACCCGGGATGTTAACTTACACTTTTATTTAAAGTTCGTTCAGCCCCACCGTGAACGGCAACACAAGCATGTTGTGATGATGTCGTGTAGTGTCATTTTAATCCCTAATTTTCTAATGTATTTCGTAATGATTTAACTTTTTTTCCCCGCTATAACGCTGAGAAGGTGTCAATAATTATATGTGATGTGTATTTAAATGCTAACAATTCTTCAATTAGGTCCGAAACCTGTAGAAGTTAAACACTTGAATAACAGATGGTGTTTTCACCATACTCGGGCCGCTTAATTGAAAATTCGTTACTCGACATTGACCCTGCCGCCTTCGAAAATTCGATGTTTGTACATGATTCGACCTTCCTTTGTTGTCGATTTTTTCGACGTAGTCTAGTTAAATTTCTTTCTTACATTTCGATCGGCTGGATGAATACGAATGCCATCTTGACCTTGCTTTGTTTGTCTCGGGGCGGTTAAATACGATGACTGGCTGAACATTATTTTTTAAATTTCCATTTCGGTCAGCACAAATTCAAATTTAATCAACCACCCTCGGTAACAACTGGCCGAGTCAACCCCGGTTTAAACCAGTCCGAAACTTTGAGTGATCAATTTATTTAGTTTACGAAGTTTGATGTTGTTTTTTGATATTGAAAAATTGGTTGTTTAATTTTTGACCGAAATGTATCGCCGTTAGTTTTTGTTTTCAATGTTAGGTTGGTTGGTTGCCTGGTTGATTTTTTTATTTTATGTTATTCGGAAGATAGAAAGTTCGCTTGAAAGACAAACTTATAGAGTTTCACATTCTAGTCGATACGTGTTTCAGGGTTTTCTCCAAAAATTTTGCCGAAAAAATTCTAGAAAAGAAAATTATCAAAAAAAATTTGTGTCTTTGATTTGGCTTTTTCCGTTTTTCCCTTATTTTAAGAATTTTCTTAACAGTACTTTCCTCAACATCTTCCTCATCACTTGTGACGCAAAGTTTTTTTTAATAATTTTTTTATTCTAGAATTTTTTCAGTAAAATTTTTGCAATGAAGAAGTGCTAAATTTAAAATTTTGGAGCCCTTACCACGAAGAATTAGATTGATATAATAATATATCGCCGGTTTTGAACAGACAACCACCAATCGCATATGACAAAATACAGCTCTGTAATAATTCGGTTTTTATCTCGAACTTTATCTTTTCGTGGATTGTCGTAGAATATGCTATCACCATTCTTCTGGTTGCATTAACCGATGCTTCTGGAAATTGTTTCTTCTAATTATTTAAATTTCGGTGAATAGTCAAGTCCGGACGCTGATCCGGCTTGAGCTTTTATTGATTTTTAACACACAACGACGTATGCGAAAGTATGCTCCGTAACTGTTACGGTAACAACATCAAATGCGAAATTTTTCTGTTACGACATCCCTCATTTTCATTCATAAAATCGGATAAGCTGTCATTCTCGCGTCGGCTAAATTTTTCAATTTTTCAACACCACATCAAGAAATTTAAGTAAAATCTATCTGTGTGGTGTAAACTTTGTGTTTCAGTGTGGCGATAAGGTTATATGAATGAAACATTTGAAAATCTGGGGTCCCAATACAGCATTGGAAATTTCGTATACGTCGTTGTCTTAATGCACAGTTATACAAACAACGCTGCGGTGAGTGTGTCAATTGATTTTGTGAAATGATTCCACACTGTTGAGGTCGACTATCAGCAAGGCTTTCAACACTCATTGACAAATTATAAACTTCGGTACTCATCCCAGGATATTTTGATCAAAACTTGGATTCGGTACTGAGATTTTACGGTACTGGTACAGTTAACCAATTATATTATGACTAGGGCTGTAGGATGCATTTTGCTATTTTGACCAATTTAAACTCAACACACGTTGTGCGTCACACGTTTTTACCGCTTTTGTTGGTTTTCTTCATCCAATTCGTTCCATTCATTCTATATGTATTTAATTAGCGTTTTACATTGCTCCCATTTCACACGAATTTCCTTCTCATGTTTGAAATATCAGAAAAGCATTTGTATTTTACATGACAAAGATGAAAAGTAGGGTTTTCCTTATTTCATTTGACAGTTACGACAAATTCGTCATGAAAACAAGGACCGAAACGCGTTGTTTTCAATGTCTTGAGTGTGTTAAGCATTACCTCTGATATAGAGGAATCTTCGACGCATCGCAATATCATTTGCAGACTGAATTCTTCATACAGACACACAGAATGTACATATCCTCTCTGACCTATCGTTCGGACTATATTTCAAGGAAAAATATAAATTGAACCAAGATGATTGTCTGTATCATGAACGGAGCGATCGCGGAGTTCGTGACGCTAGTATTCCTTCCCTAAAAAAGAACAACCAACGGGAGGACTAATGAACCTATATATTTAGGGTGGGTCGTATTTTCATCTTGTTTTAGTTTTAAAAGGTCTGGCTGTACTTGTAATACCAAGGATTCCGAAACAGCAAAAATAAAAATTTCAAAAGTTAATTTTTCCCTTACCTCTAGGCTGATTTTTGATTTCGGTGTATTAGCATGAGAGAGAACAGAAGGCATTACTGATTACTGACCTTCGCCCTCACTCGGGCAGAGTAACTCTGTCAGTGTTCCCGAACACGAATTTTTGACGAAAAATGTCAACATCATTTGCAGATAACATCGACTTGGTATATCTAATGTCCGCAGTGATCCGTACACCGATGAATGACGTGAATGACGCGACCCATTCCCAATGAATTCTGTGTCCAAATATCTGAGTCTAACTTTAGGCGGAGATATAATTACCACTAGAAGAATTCTAAAGGTTTCGGAATTCGGAATTCAAACAAACAGGTCGATGATTACTCACGCAAATGTCGTAAGACCCACAAAAAGCACATGGCCTCGGTGTGCAGTTACAAATAGTGTAACGGTCCCACAGTGTAATCAATCGAAGCACTGATGGAACAAAGTCTCTAAAAAGGTGTCGGGACATTTCTACAGGGACAATATCGTCAGGAAAGAGTATTACGAGTATCATACCTCATGAGCTTTAAAATGCATTATTACACTATCCGATACGAAAGACGTGCTGAGTCTCTTAAAGCTAGAAGAAAGGCAACATGAATTGGCTTAGAGTATATCACACCAGTCACACATCCAAATTCGTGTCGGATATTTTGATAATTCGAAAATTTGACTTGTCCTGCTACGGCAGACCTTTTATTAAAAATTTTATTCTTTAGTAGACTAAGGCTAGCTCGCTTAGTTTGTGCTTATTACGTAGGCACTGTTTTTCAGTAGTATATTGTACGAATACATGTGTGCCAGTGGCGACTCGCTTTACGAACGAATAATGCGAGAACAAATTCCCTCCTCTATTTTCAACACTCAATCATTTTGACGCTAATTTTGAGTTTCCACGATACATGAGACATACCTGCAACATACCCATTTTAAGCTTCATCTAGCGCAAAAAACATTAAATTCGAAGAGAAAACATGTCTTTTGTCTGTCGGTATAATATTATAGCAAAGGTTTCAAACCGTGACCTTTTTTTCAAAATAAACCTTTGTTCATCGTTCCTATTAATTTCTGAGTGGAGAACAACGTAGTTTTCCTATGTGAGGCACCCAAGCTCTCTCGGTCTGTTTGCATATCACAGGCCTGTTAGCGTATCACTATGGGATAATTACCGATTCAAGAACACATTAGAGCCTCATCACCTCTTGCCTCCACTGTTGCCTCCACTGTTGCCTCCACAGTGTTATTATGTTATTAATAAATCTTTGCCATCCCATCTTCAACTCACATCACAATAAACGACAATAGATCATCTTCAAGGCCGTTTGAAATGCCATCCACGTTAAAAAAAAGTCTCAGCCAAATGAATGAATGAACGAAACATTTAACGAAACTTAAGTGAGGCTACGTCTGAAAGAACCGTATTTTGAAGATGATCTATATTGTTGTTCACATGATTGGCGATAATTTTTTATAATTTTGGTGGATTTGACCAAGGTTCTGAAAGAACAGGTTAAGACAACTCTGAGTGGATCACGAAGGCGGTGACACACAAATTGCGTCAACGGCTGAAAAGTTTATATGAAAAATGCAACTTAATTTCACACACAATCTGTAGTGAATGGTTGTCTTAACCTGTTCTTTCAGAACCTTGGCTTTGACCAACGCACTGTCTAGCACCGAAGCTGACTTTGACGTCACTCAAATAGAGGACTGAACCGATCAAAGTTGGCTATTCTTTTTCATACAATGGCTATCAAAAAATTTAAAAAAATAGTCAACAGGTGTGCTTTTGGCCTTCTAATTGAGAGATGTCAAAGTCAGCTTCGGTGCTTGACAGTGCTTTGCTTTGACGAATATTTTGGCTCTTTTCAGTACTGCGTTTTCAGGAATTGCGGAAGTGAGTACAAGATCCTCTTCAGCTTTCCCCAAGAGGTGGTAAGGCGAAAACTGTGGGCGCAGAACGCCGCCTTTGCTGAATGTGACATAACAACGAAGACTTGCGTGTGCCAGAAGCACTTTTTGGCGGAGGAGATGAATGGCAACCGGTTGGTGCGAGATGCGGTTCCAGCCACAGCCACAGCTAGATTAGAGCAAGAGAAAGCCAGGCTCAAAACGAAGCTGAAAAAGGCCGAAAAAGAGGCCGCAGAAGCTAAGGCAAAGATTGTGGCGGCGCAGATTGCGTTGAGAAATGCCTTCAAATGAAGGTTCGGCTCCATCGCTGATCGCGATGGGTGCCAAAAAATCGGATGGAACCAAAGTACAGTCATCGCTTTCCACAACAGCGCAACGATTCGAGACGATGTTCTAGCGAAACGAATTCCCGTGTGCTCCATCTGCAATCCAGTCACCAGCAACGAATCATCCACCGGAAATCAATCGACGCCAATTTTGCACTGTACGTCCATGACCGAAGGCTATAAAGATCTGTACGAAATGGGCATCCTTAAGCCAGACATCGTTTTCTTTGGTGAAAGTCTTCCGGAAATGTTCCATCCGGCGATAAATGCCGATCGTCAACAGTGTGACTGTCTGTTAGTAATTGGTTCTTCGTTGAAAGTTCGACCGGTTTCGCTGATACCAGAATTTCTGAACGGAACCGTTCCACAGATTCTCAATCGGGAACGAGTTGGGAACTACGTATTCGACGTTGAACTGTTGGGTGACGCCGACGTAATTGTTAATCAAATTTGTCGCATGTAAGTGAACTGTTTCGTAGACTAGGTCCAACCAAAACTAATTTTTCCGTTCATAGGATTGGTGGCGATTGGACGGAAATATTCGAACAGCAAATCAATGGTAATCGCGTTGAATATTCGTGCAACGATCAGGACGATGGTTTAGTGCTGTCCGCAATGCTGACTGCTTTAGTTGAACTGGGTTCGAAGGTGTTCTGCATTCCACCCGATCTCATGGAAGACGATGATGGAGAGTCAAAACAAAATGAGGGAAAACGTGGAGAAGGATTCGGTTTGGATGACGGAACAGGTGAAAACGATGTGTCCGACAAGTAAGTTCCTACCGTTCAGTGTTTAACGTTAAAATGTTCCCCGAACTTTCAAAAATTCTGAGTCTTGTTCACATTTCCATTTGATTGTAGAATTGAATCAGAGGATCAGCTGGATACTGACAAGAAATCCGGTGATGAGAAACAGTCCAAAGATGAAGAAGATGCCGATTGCAAAGAGGAACGTGGTATTGATATGAGCGACTCAAAGTTGCAGGTTAGTTTGTTTGATTTGATGGGTGAAGTTGGGGTCGTTACAGTTCTTCTCTAAGCGTGATCTCAACATTTACAGGACGTGGACAAGAAAGGCGATGACCTGAGCCGAATAAACTATCGCTGGATTGAGTGGGTAAGTTCGAATGCACAATGAATTGACGAACCGAGTTATGCTGACCGGAGGTCAACAATATTTTCAGTGTCACAAAAAACGTGTTTCGGGAGTGAATCCACGAGCGATTCTACGAAAAATCTTTCGCAACGGTGAATTTCCTGTGCCACAGGGCGTGAGCGATCGTGAATTGTGGGCCCGTATTAGTACTTTTGTGACGCAACCAGCAGTTCGTACACGTTTGCCCGACATCAATTCAATCGAACACGTCATCCATCTACTGTCGACTTGCAAAAACATCATCGTTCTGACCGGAGCTGGTGTGTCTGTATCGTGTGGCATTCCCGATTTTCGTTCGCGATCTGGCATCTATTCACGACTGCGTAGTGAAATGCCAGAAATTGACGATCCGCACGAGATTTTCGACATTCGATTCTTCAGCAAAGATCCGAGACCATTTTTCAAATTCGCCAAGGAACTGAGAGATTCTGTTCGGCTAATTTAGCATTTAAGTCTAGCTTTTTCCTACTGTATGCTTACCAGTTCCATAAGAAATGTTTTTAACACGAAACGACGGCTGATACAATCACATTACGGAGAACCATTTTACGATTCGGAATTAAGTCTTTGTTTGGGGGTGAAATAATCGAAGAAATTTTACCTCGCGTTTTTTGAACTTTTTAACTCGTTTTTGTCAACACCGCAATCGCTTTAGAAGAACCCTTGACCCATTATATTCGTAAATGACGATGTTTGTCTTTTGTGTTCGAATGAAATCTCTGCCAACAGACAAAATATCAATTTGAAGAATAAAATTTTGAGAGACATTTAACGTGACGATGTCTTTGACTGCTTCGTATTTTGTAGTTTTGGGCGATAATCCTGCCAGTTGAAGGATTATAAGAGGTAAGTGTGTCAAGTGTCCTTGAACGCTTTCAGCGCAAAATTCTTGTTTCCTGGGACATCGTACATGTTTCGGCACAGGCGGCAAGCAAGGAAAACAATTGCAATACAACGGTAGCTCCTTTATTTGACTGGATAAATATTGAGTTCCACCAAATTTAGTCAAACTTGAACGCTGTCCACACCACTCCTTACTTCAAATTAGCTTTCGGCACATGTTGTAACGCGATCTCCCATTTCCCTGTCCTCTTCAAATCCAACATAATTCTCACCATTTGATCTAATGTCAAAAACTTTCGGAAACCCTCCCCCCACTTCAGGTAACGATTCAATGGGAGTCGATCCATTTTCAAATTTAATTCCCTGGCCTTCCCAACTGACAACGGACTCTGAACTCCTTTATCTACCATCGCGCCGACTATGTAAATCATATTTGGTTCATATTCGGTGAGGTCATCATCGCAATGTGGCGTGAGGTACAACAGTTGTTCTCTGGGGAACACATCCACATAGCTGCACTCGTGCAAATTCATTGGGAATTCTTGGTTTCGCATCATTGGAATGTTGCGTTCCATATGCTTCATTGTCACGCTGTTGAAGTTTACGTTGCAAAAGTGCAGGTCGAATGGTTCTCTGTCTCTTCTATTGTCGGAAAAAGACATGGTGAGCTGATTGGCAGCATTTTTGGCTTCAATAACGGTCATGTGTTCGTCGTAAGAACAGTCGAAAATTAGTTTGTCACCGTGTTGCATGGCACGGAACAGCCTAATAAATGGAAAGTTCGTGGAAAAGGTTTCTCGGAAAAGGATTTACCCAACTGATCTTCCATGCATACCTATTGTTGCGCCATGAGTTTATGGTTTTTCTTTCTATTCGTAAGAGAAATGTAACTTTCCCCATCGGTTGTGACGGTTTCAGTACCAGCCGTTGTTCTAGCTCCTTTGTCTGTAATTTTCGCTTCAGCTAAAAAACATTCCTTGGTTAGATTCATGCCATCCGAGGATAATCAAAGTTCCAGTAACCCACTCACCCTAGTTTGTTCTATTGAAAATAGGTGCTTGTAGTAATGTTTCCTGGCTGTTTTAGTTTTCAACATAAGCAGCTCGTTCCAGTGATGTTTTTGAATGAAATTGATGTCGGGAGCGCTGCCCCCTTTTTCGCGTATTAAATCAATTTCGATTTTAATCAACTTCATAAAATTCAACCATCTACGTCAAAGCCAAGCAAGAGCACACCATGGATATCCGGTTTGATGAAACATTCGTCAAGAACATCTCCGGCATGGACATCCCACATGAAATGCTAGTTCTTCTAAGCCTCGGTCCAAAATTTGCCCTGCAGCCAGAACGTCTACCAATACCAGAACTGATCACTGACTTAGAATACGTAGTATCAAGATGCTCACACCCAAGCATCATACATTCGGTGCGCGGTCAACTCACATACACCCTCACTAGACATATGGAACGCCAAAATCAGCCAGACCGCATTCAACTATATCTGCGAAGAGCAGTTAAGACAACAGCTAGATTCTTAAAGGAACATCCAGACATTTTCATATCTACCAGCGACAAAGGCAACAAAACAGTCATTTGTCACCGTAAAGATTATGAAAAAGAAATGTCCAAAATGCTCAGCGACACTTCACAGTTCCAACCACTACAAAAAGACCCAACTCCGTCTTGCACCACAACACTGAACAATCATATCAAGAAAATTAGGTTGAAAAATCACATCACCAGACAACAACAGCTACAATTGCAATCTACTACAGCCATTCCGCCGAGAATCCATCGGTTCCATCGGGTCTTGTTTTGTGGATTTTATATTGTCCAAAAACACAATATAAAATCCACAAAACAAGACCCGATGGAACCGGGCATCCACTCCGCCTGGTAACCTCGACCGTTAAGACGGTTGCATACAATATGTCAAAAGAATTAGCTTCCATACTGGCACGAGCATACGACAAACCGAAATATTCGATAAAAAACTCCCAAGGTGTATTGAATGCAATCCGCAACAGACGTGTCCTCAGAGGCTACAGAATAACATCATTCGACATGGAAAACTGTTTTGGATCAATCTCCACCATATTGGCACTAGAGCTTATCGAAAATGACTTTGAAACCAAGATCAAACAGCACACAAAAATCGAGAAAGACGACTTTATTTCATCACTCCGAATATGCTTAGACGAATGCAACTATTTACTGTACAAAGGACAATTTTACCGCCAGCTCAACGGCATATTCATGGGTAATTCCGTGGGAAGTATAATTGTCCAAATAGTTACCGAACATATCATCAACGAAGTACTTAAACAGCTGAAAAAAGACCGACTAATTCCTCCCTCCGTTTGGATAGTATACGTCGACGACCATCTAGTAATATGCCGTGAAGAACACATTGACATCATACTACGACACCTAAATGCATTTGACCCAGGTCGCATAAAATTTACATGTGAAAGAGAAGAGAACAATTCCATTAACTTCTTGGATCTAACACTTATACGTCAACTAGGCAGCATCACAACCAATTGGTACACAAAATCCATTGCATCAAATCGAATCCTCAATTATCATTCTGCACATCCTCGTAACGTCAAATCCAACACAGCAACGGCAATGGTTAAGAAAATCATTGAATACAGCCATCCCCGTTACCACAACGAGAACTTGATAAAAATCCGAACAATACTTGGAAAAAACAGTTTCCCACCGAATGAAATATCTAGAATTATCTGACAAGCCACAGACCCACCCACCAGGCCCACAAGATCCAACGATCGCGAAGGTCCACCGAAATACTGTTCACTCACATATGTTCCAAAATTGTCCGAATCATTGGCACGACGCATCAAATATTTCATCCCTGAAATTACAATCGCCAACCGTCCTGATGATAAACTAACAAAACTGTACTCGAAAGAAAAGGACAAAGTGGACCCACTGCAGTCGTCTGATGTGGTGTACCGTATCCCGTGTTCAACATGTTCCACGCTGTACATTGGAGAAACATGCCAAAAATTATACAACAGAAAACAGCAGCACAAGAACTCCGTATCAGCCACGAACTTAGCCAAACCGAAAATGGCCTCAGCATTAGCCTTACACACGAAAACCAATGGCCACCAATTCGACTTCGAAAACATAAAGATTATAGACCGGAAACAGAACAAAAAGAAACTACAAATAGCTGAGATCAACCACATAATAATGAACAAAGACAGAACATGCAACTAAAAACAGGATTCCGAACATATTGGTCCAGCTTATTCAAACCTATTAATACAACATGCCAATAAGAACATGCGAAAGAGCAACATTTTCCCAATTTTCCACTCGATATATCCACAATATGTATTCTATTCCAACAACCGTGTAATATATTTGGTGTTCTATCTATTCGCTCCTCCTAAAGCAAATCTAATGAGTTTTCCTTCTTATTACGTACAATTTCACTGGTTGTTACGCCAGTTCATTTTCCTAACAATTTGTTCTCCGTCTTCTCGTCCAGTACATGAAAGGAGCAGTTCGTAAATAAATCACTGGGACAACTGATACAAGTGGGACCGGTTCTAATGTCTTAAGAACTATTACATTTGACCATTTGAAGGATGAATTTTTTACTTTGCAATTTGGCAACGGGCTACCCACATATAAATGTTACTCGGACTGGCACAACTACGAATAAAATAAGTTGCCAACCTTTAGACGCGATGTTTCTTATTACAAATTGTTCGATTATTCTAATTTATCATAAAACTATGCTGTGGCTATGAGTCGGTTGCCAACATTTAGACGCGATGTTTCTTATTGCAAATTGTTCGATTATTCTAATTTATCAGAAAACTATGCTGTGATTATGAGTCGGTTGCCAACCTTTAGACGCGATGTTTCTTTTTACGAATTGTTCGATTATTCTAATTTATCATAAAACTATGCTGTGGTTATGAGTCGGTTGCCAACCTTTAGACGCGATGTTTCTTATTGCAAATTGTTCGATTATTCTAATTTATCATAAAACTATGCTGTGGTTATGAGTCGGTTGCCAACCTTTAGACGCGATGTTTCTTTTTACGAATTGTTCGATTATTCTAATTTATCATAAAACTATGCTGTGGTTATGAGTCGGTTGCCAACCTTTAGACGCGATGTTTCTTTTTACGAATTGTTCGATTATTCTAATTTATCATAAAACTATGCTGTGGTTATGAGTCGGTTGCCAACCTTTAGACGCGATGTTTCTTTTTACGAATTGTTCGATTATTCTAATTTATCATAAAACTATGCTGTGGTTATGAGTCGGTTGCCAACCTTTAGACGCGATGTTTCTTATTACAAATTGTTGGATTATTCTAATTTATTTGAGCATTGGCTTTACTAGATTTTTCGGTCCATCATTGGTGGCAAGAATTAAACACAAATTCTTGAGACGTTTCGCATCTTTATTGATACATCATCAGTCATGTGGGCTATCTGATCCTCACAGTTTTGCATCATCCACAAACTGATACAAATCTTTTCACATCCAGTGAGTAAACATAAACATAAACAAAATTGACAATTACTAACACGGTCAAGTAAAAGTTAGAACAGACTAAAAATAGTCGAAGCTAACAAGGAAATTATTCTAATTTATCATAAAACTATTCTGTGGCTATGAGTCGGTTGCCAACCTTTAGACGCGATGTTTCTTATTACAAATTGTTCGATTATTCTAATTTATCATAAAACTATGCTGTGGTTATGAGTCGGTTGCCAACCTTTAGACGCGATGTTTCTTTTTACGAATTGTTCGATTATTCTAATTTATCATAAAACTATGCTGTGGTTATGAGTCGGTTGCCAACCTTTAGACGCGATGTTTCTTTTTACGAATTGTTCGATTATTCTAATTTATCAGAAAACTATGCTGTGGCTATGAGTCGGTTGCCAACATTTAGACGCGATGTTTCTTTTTACGAATTGTTCGATTATTCTAATTTATCATAAAACTATGCTGTGGTTATGAGTCGGTTGCCAACCTTTAGACGCGATGTTTCTTTTTACGAATTGTTCGATTATTCTAATTTATCATAAAACTATGCTGTGGTTATGAGTCGGTTGCCAACCTTTAGACGCGATGTTTCTTATTACAAATTGTTCGATTATTCTAATTTATCATAAAACTATGCTGTGGTTATGAGTCGGTTGCCAACCTTTAGACGCGATGTTTCTTTTTACGAATTGTTCGATTATTCTAATTTATCATAAAACTATGCTGTGGTTATGAGTCGGTTGCCAACCTTTAGACGCGATGTTTCTTATTACAAATTGTTCGATTATTCTAATTTATCATAAAACTATGCTGTGGTTATGAGTCGGTTGCCAACCTTTAGACGCGATGTTTCTTTTTACGAATTGTTCGATTATTCTAATTTATCATAAAACTATGCTGTGGTTATGAGTCGGTTGCCAACCTTTAGACGCGATGTTTCTTATTACAAATTGTTCGATTATTCTAATTTATCATAAAACTATGCTGTGGTTATGAGTCGGTTGCCAACCTTTAGACGCGATGTTTCTTTTTACGAATTGTTCGATTATTCTAATTTATCATAAAACTATGCTGTGGTTATGAGTCGGTTGCCAACCTTTAGACGCGATGTTTCTTATTACAAATTGTTGGATTATTCTAATTTATTTGAGCATTGGCTTTACTAGATTTTTCGGTCCATCATTGGTGGCAAGAATTAAACACAAATTCTTGAGACGTTTCGCATCTTTATTGATACATCATCAGTCATGTGGGCTATCTGATCCTCACAGTTTTGCATCATCCACAAACTGATACAAATCTTTTCACATCCAGTGAGTAAACATAAACATAAACAAAATTGACAATTACTAACACGGTCAAGTAAAAGTTAGAACAGACTAAAAATAGTCGAAGCTAACAAGGAAATTATTCTAATTTATCATAAAACTATTCTGTGGCTATGAGTCGGTTGCCAACCTTTAGACGCGATGTTTCTTATTACAAATTGTTCGATTATTCTAATTTATCATAAAACTATGCTGTGGTTATGAGTCGGTTGCCAACCTTTAGACGCGATGTTTCTTTTTACGAATTGTTCGATTATTCTAATTTATCATAAAACTATGCTGTGGTTATGAGTCGGTTGCCAACCTTTAGACGCGATGTTTCTTTTTACGAATTGTTCGATTATTCTAATTTATCAGAAAACTATGCTGTGGCTATGAGTCGGTTGCCAACATTTAGACGCGATGTTTCTTTTTACGAATTGTTCGATTATTCTAATTTATCATAAAACTATGCTGTGGTTATGAGTCGGTTGCCAACCTTTAGACGCGATGTTTCTTTTTACGAATTGTTCGATTATTCTAATTTATCATAAAACTATGCTGTGGTTATGAGTCGGTTGCCAACCTTTAGACGCGATGTTTCTTATTACAAATTGTTCGATTATTCTAATTTATCATAAAACTATGCTGTGGTTATGAGTCGGTTGCCAACCTTTAGACGCGATGTTTCTTTTTACGAATTGTTCGATTATTCTAATTTATCATAAAACTATGCTGTGGTTATGAGTCGGTTGCCAACCTTTAGACGCGATGTTTCTTATTACAAATTGTTCGATTATTTTAATTTATCATAAAACTATGCTGTGGTTATGAGTCGGTTGCCAACCTTTAGACGCGATGTTTCTTTTTACGAATTGTTCGATTATTCTAATTTATCATAAAACTATGCTGTGGTTATGAGTCGGTTGCCAACCTTTAGACGCGATGTTTCTTATTGCAAATTGTTCGATTATTCTAATTTATCAGAAAACTATGCTGTGGTTATGAGTCGGTTGCCAACCTTTAGACGCGATGTTTCTTTTTACAAATTGTTCGATTATTCTAATTTATCATAAAACTATGCTGTAGTTATGAGTCGGTTGCCAACCTTTAGACGCGATGTTTCTTTTTACGAATTGTTCGATTATTCTAATTTATCATAAAACTATGCTGTGGTTATGAGTCGGTTGCCAACCTTTAGACGCGATGTTTCTTTTTACGAATTGTTCGATTATTCTAATTTATCATAAAACTATGCTGTGGTTATGAGTCGGTTGCCAACCTTTAGACGCGATGTTTCTTTTTACAAATTGTTCGATTATTCTAATTTATCATAAAACTATGCTGTGGTTATGAGTCGGTTGCCAACCTTTAGACGCGATGTTTCTTTTTACAAATTGTTCGATTATTCTAATTTATCATAAAACTATGCTGTGGTTATGAGTCGGTTGCCAACCTTTAGACGCGATGTTTCTTATTGCAAATTGTTCGATTATTCTAATTTATCATAAAACTATGCTGTGATTATGAGTCGGTTGCCAACATTTAGACGCGATGTTTCTTATTACAAATTGTTCGATTATTCTAATTTATCATAAAACTATGCTGTGGTTTTGAGTCGGTTGCCAACCTTTAGACGCGATGTTTCTTTTTACGAATTGTTCGATTATTCTAATTTATCATAAAACTATGCTGTGGTTTTGAGTCGGTTGCCAACCTTTACACGCGATGTTTCTTATTACAAATTGTTCGATTATTCTAATTTATCATAAAACTATGCTGTGATTATGAGTCGGTTGCCAACCTTTAGACGCGATGTTTCTTTTTACGAATTGTTCGATTATTATAATTTATCAGAAAACTATGCTGTGGTTATGAGTCGGTTGCCAACCTTTAGACGCGGTGTTTCTTATTGCAAATTGTTCGATTATTCTAATTTATCATAAAACTATGCTGTGGTTATGAGTCGGTTGCCAACCTTTAGACGCGATGTTTCTTTTTACGAATTGTTCGATTATTCTAATTTATCATAAAACTATGCTGTGGTTATGAGTCGGTTGCCAACCTTTACACGCGATGTTTCTTATTACAAATTGTTCGATTATTCTAATTTATCATAAAACTATGCTGTGGTTATGAGTCGGTTGCCAACCTTTAGACGCGATGTTTCTTTTTACGAATTGTTCGATTATTATAATTTATCAGAAAACTATGCTGTGGTTATGAGTCGGTTGCCAACCTTTAGACGCGATGTTTCTTATTGCAAATTGTTCGATTATTCTAATTTATCATAAAACTATGCTGTGGTTATGAGTCGGTTGCCAACCTTTAGACGCGATGTTTCTTATTACAAATTGTTCGATTATTCTAATTTATCATAAAACTATGCTGTGGTTATGAGTCGGTTGCCAACCTTTAGACGCGATGTTTCTTTTTACGAATTGTTCGATTATTATAATTTATCAGAAAACTATGCTGTGGTTATGAGTCGGTTGCCAACCTTTAGACGCGATGTTTCTTATTGCAAATTGTTCGATTATTCTAATTTATCATAAAACTATGCTGTGGTTATGAGTCGGTTGCCAACCTTTAGACGCGATGTTTCTTATTACAAATTGTTCGATTATTCTAATTTATCATAAAACTATGCTGTGGTTATGAGTCGGTTGCCAACCTTTAGACGCGATGTTTCTTTTTACGAATTGTTCGATTATTCTAATTTATCATAAAACTATGCTGTGGTTTTGAGTCGGTTGCCAACCTTTACACGCGATGTTTCTTATTACAAATTGTTCGATTATTCTAATTTATCATAAAACTATGCTGTGGTTATGAGTCGGTTGCCAACCTTTAGACGCGATGTTTCTTTTTACGAATTGTTCGATTATTATAATTTATCAGAAAACTATGCTGTGGTTATGAGTCGGTTGCCAACCTTTAGACGCGATGTTTCTTATTGCAAATTGTTCGATTATTCTAATTTATCATAAAACTATGCTGTGGTTATGAGTCGGTTGCCAACCTTTAGACGCGATGTTTCTTTTTACGAATTGTTCGATTATTCTAATTTATCATAAAACTATGCTGTGGTTATGAGTCGGTTGCCAACCTTTAGACGCGATGTTTCTTTTTACGAATTGTTCGATTATTCTAATTTATCATAAAACTATGCTGTGGTTATGAGTCGGTTGCCAACCTTTAGACGCGATGTTTCTTTTTACGAATTGTTCGATTATTCTAATTTATCATAAAACTATGCTGTAGTTATGAGTCGGTTGCCAACCTTTAGACGCGATGTTTCTTTTTACGAATTGTTCGATTATTCTAATTTATCATAAAACTATGCTGTGGTTATGAGTCGGTTGCCAACCTTTAGACGCGATGTTTCTTTTTACGAATTGTTCGATTATTCTAATTTATCATAAAACTATGCTGTGGTTATGAGTCGGTTGCCAACCTTTAGACGCGATGTTTCTTTTTACAAATTGTTCGATTATTCTAATTTATCATAAAACTATGCTGTGATTATGAGTCGGTTGCCAACATTTAGACGCGATGTTTCTTATTACAAATTGTTCGATTATTCTAATTTATCATAAAACTATGCTGTGGTTTTGAGTCGGTTGCCAACCTTTAGACGCGATGTTTCTTATTACAAATTGTTCGATTATTCTAATTTATCATAAAACTATGCTGTGGTTATGAGTCGGTTGCCAACCTTTAGACGCGATGTTTCTTATTACAAATTGTTCGATTATTCTAATTTATCATAAAACTATGCTGTGGTTATGAGTCGGTTGCCAACATTTAGACGCGATGTTTCTTATTACAAATTGTTCGATTATTCTAATTTATCATAAAACTATGCTGTGGTTTTGAGTCGGTTGCCAACCTTTAGACGCGATGTTTCTTATTACAAATTGTTCGATTATTCTAATTTATCATAAAACTATGCTGTGATTATGAGTCGGTTGCCAACATTTAGACGCGATGTTTCTTATTACAAATTGTTCGATTATTCTAATTTATCATAAAACTATGCTGTGGTTTTGAGTCGGTTGCCAACCTTTAGACGCGATGTTTCTTTTTACAAATTGTTCGATTATTCTAATTTATCATAAAACTATGCTGTGATTATGAGTCGGTTGCCAACATTTAGACGCGATGTTTCTTATTACAAATTGTTCGATTATTCTAATTTATCATAAAACTATGCTGTGGTTATGAGTCGGTTGCCAACCTTTAGACGCGATGTTTCTTATTACAAATTGTTCGATTATTCTAATTTATCATAAAACTATGCTGTAGTTATGAGTCGGTTGCCAACCTTTAGACGCGATGTTTCTTTTTACGAATTGTTCGATTATTCTAATTTATCATAAAACTATGCTGTGGTTATGAGTCGGTTGCCAACCTTTAGACGCGATGTTTCTTTTTACGAATTGTTCGATTATTCTAATTTATCATAAAACTATGCTGTGGTTTTGAGTCGGTTGCCAACCTTTACACGCGATGTTTCTTATTACAAATTGTTCGATTATTCTAATTTATCATAAAACTATGCTGTGATTATGAGTCGGTTGCCAACATTTAGACGCGATGTTTCTTATTACAAATTGTTCGATTATTCTAATTTATCATAAAACTATGCTGTGGTTTTGAGTCGGTTGCCAACCTTTAGACGCGATGTTTCTTATTACAAATTGTTCGATTATTCTAATTTATCATAAAACTATGCTGTGGTTATGAGTCGGTTGCCAACCTTTAGACGCGATGTTTCTTATTGCAAATTGTTCGATTATTCTAATTTATCATAAAACTATGCTGTGGTTATGAGTCGGTTGCCAACCTTTAGACGCGATGTTTCTTTTTACGAATTGTTCGATTATTCTAATTTATCATTAAACTATGCTGTGGTTATGAGTCGGTTGCCAACCTTTAGACGCGATGTTTCTTTTTACGAATTGTTCGATTATTCTAATTTATCATAAAACTATGCTGTGGTTATGAGTCGGTTGCCAACCTTTAGACGCGATGTTTCTTTTTACAAATTGTTCGATTATTCTAATTTATCATAAAACTATGCTGTGGTTATGAGTCGGTTGCCAACCTTTAGACGCGATGTTTCTTTTTACGAATTGTTCGATTATTCTAATTTATCATAAAACTATGCTGTGGTTATGAGTCGGTTGCCAACCTTTAGACGCGATGTTTCTTTTTACAAATTGTTCGATTATTCTAATTTATCATAAAACTATGCTGTAGTTATGAGTCGGTTGCCAACCTTTAGACGCGATGTTTCTTTTTAGGAATTGTTCGATTATTCTAATTTATCATAAAACTGTGCTGTGGTTATGAGTCGGTTGCCAACCTTTAGACGCGATGTTTCTTTTTACGAATTGATCGATTATTCTAATTTATCATAAAACTATGCTGTGGTTATGAGTCGGTTGCCAACCTTTAGACGCGATGTTTCTTTTTACGAATTGTTCGATTATTCTAATTTATCATAAAACTATGCTGTGGTTTTGAGTCGGTTGCCAACCTTTAGACGCGATGTTTCTTATTACAAATTGTTCGATTATTCTAATTTATCATAAAACTATGCTGTGGTTATGAGTCGGTTGCCAACCTTTAGACGCGATGTTTCTTTTTACGAATTGTTCGATTATTCTAATTTATCATAAAACTATGCTGTGGTTATGAGTCGGTTGCCAACCTTTAGACGCGATGTTTCTTTTTACGAATTGTTCGATTATTCTAATTTATCATAAAACTATGCTGTGGTTTTGAGTCGGTTGCCAACCTTTAGACGCGATGTTTCTTATTACAAATTGTTCGATTATTCTAATTTATCATAAAACTATGCTGTGGTTATGAGTCGGTTGCCAACCTTTAGACGCGATGTTTCTTTTTACGAATTGTTCGATTATTCTAATTTATCATAAAACTATGCTGTGGTTATGAGTCGGTTGCCAACCTTTAGACGCGATGTTTCTTATTACAAATTGTTCGATTATTCTAATTTATCATAAAACTATGCTGTGGTTATGAGTCGGTTGCCAACCTTTAGACGCGATGTTTCTTTTTACGAATTGTTCGATTATTCTAATTTATCATAAAACTATGCTGTGGTTATGAGTCGGTTGCCAACCTTTAGACGCGATGTTTCTTTTTACGAATTGTTCGATTATTCTAATTTATCATAAAACTATGCTGTGGTTTTGAGTCGGTTGCCAACCTTTAGACGCGATGTTTCTTATTACAAATTGTTCGATTATTCTAATTTATCATAAAACTATGCTGTGGTTATGAGTCGGTTGCCAACCTTTAGACGCGATGTTTCTTTTTACGAATTGTTCGATTATTCTAATTTATCATAAAACTATGCTGTGGTTATGAGTCGGTTGCCAACCTTTAGACGCGATGTTTCTTATTACAAATTGTTCGATTATTCTAATTTATCATAAAACTATGCTGTGGTTATGAGTCGGTTGCCAACCTTTAGACGCGATGTTTCTTTTTACAAATTGTTCGATTATTCTAATTTATCATAAAACTATGCTGTAGTTATGAGTCGGTTGCCAACCTTTAGACGCGATGTTTCTTATTACAAATTGTTCGATTATTCTAATTTATCATAAAACTATGCTGTGGTTATGAGTCGGTTGCCAACCTTTAGACGCGATGTTTCTTTTTACGAATTGTTCGATTATTCTAATTTATCATAAAACTATGCTGTGGTTTTGAGTCGGTTGCCAACCTTTAGACGCGATGTTTCTTATTACAAATTGTTCGATTATTCTAATTTATCATAAAACTATGCTGTGGTTATGAGTCGGTTGCCAACCTTTAGACGCGATGTTTCTTTTTACAAATTGTTCGATTATTCTAATTTATCATAAAACTATGCTGTAGTTATGAGTCGGTTGCCAACCTTTAGACGCGATGTTTCTTATTACAAATTGTTCGATTATTCTAATTTATCATAAAACTATGCTGTGGTTATGAGTCGGTTGCCAACCTTTAGACGCGATGTTTCTTTTTACAAATTGTTCGATTATTCTAATTTATCATAAAACTATGCTGTAGTTATGAGTCGGTTGCCAACCTTTAGACGCGATGTTTCTTATTACAAATTGTTCGATTATTCTAATTTATCATAAAACTATGCTGTGGTTATGAGTCGGTTGCCAACCTTTAGACGCGATGTTTCTTTTTACGAATTGTTCGATTATTCTAATTTATCATAAAACTATGCTGTGGTTTTGAGTCGGTTGCCAACCTTTAGACGCGATGTTTCTTATTACAAATTGTTCGATTATTCTAATTTATCATAAAACTATGCTGTGGTTATGAGTCGGTTGCCAACCTTTAGACGCGATGTTTCTTTTTACAAATTGTTCGATTATTCTAATTTATCATAAAACTATGCTGTAGTTATGAGTCGGTTGCCAACCTTTAGACGCGATGTTTCTTTTTACAAATTGTTCGATTATTCTAATTTATCATAAAACTATGCTGTAGTATGTTATCTGGTCCTTACATGTAGAACATTCCGATGCCATTATCGTTGTTTGAAGAAACGAACCGTTGAGAACAAAAGATTGAGGTTATGCGATGTTGACCAAAATAAACGGATTTCACAGCTAGTATTCCAGTTGTAGACAGAAAACTTCACACTATTCCGGAGCAGCAAGACTAGGCAATCACGATTAGCATTACCACAATAAACACACAGAAGTCCAATATCAACAAAACTAATAAAATCAGCAGTGACCCAAGCTAACGTGTAAACGCTTTGACAGTTGACCCATCGATATGCTGCTGGTCCCGTGTTCGCTTCCGCCGTTCGGCGATTTTTTTTTCTTCAAATATGTAGATGGAAAGTAAATTTACCCTAGGTGGGTTATGTGTGAATTATCCAATCGTATAGGCTGTGGTTATGTATGTGTTTGTGTTTATATGCAGAAACGCGTAATGTATGAAATATCAGCTTGCAGGAGATAAATTAGTTTAACAAATTGCTCATGAGAAACGGGGAATAAAAAGCCCGGGAAATTATCTATCGATAGAAGGTCTCATACGTCACAAGTTAATGGTGCGAAATAGATTTTTGGTGGTTTTCAAGAGAAAGATTTTTTTAAAAGAATTTTCTCTTTATGCTCACGTAAGTTCGTGTAATAATATCGCCTGACTGATTCAAATACTCGTGCACTCTTTATGTAAGTCAAATGACGCCGTTTGACTGGCTTCTTTTTCCTCTTTTGTTCTCTTCCTTGTATCAAAATTGAAGACCTAACACGATGAGGAAAAGTATCTAAGAGATTCAGCAGCAACATCAGTCACATACGATTACTTTTCGTTTTGAAGACCAAACTGTCGGTGGTCGGGCAAAGAGTGAACAAATTTGAAGAGTGTAAAAGAATGGGACTTTTAGCACTCGACACAAGGACAGGTGGCATGGCATATCAGTAAAATTGCTACATCAACAATTAGAACACATTTATTCTGAACGAAATCAAAATTATTTAAAATCAAAAATCTTCTTCTCTGTCAATTCAATTCACTTCTTCCTTGTCAATTCAATTCAAACGCAACCGCGTGGATAAAATTCAAAAATGTTTCGGGTCAACTCAACAGGCCATAACAGCTTTTTCGGTTGCTACAAATGTTTCACCAGGAATCGGATAAAAAGGACTTTGATAACCACGTCTGAAAGTCTGCAATTCGTTCATGCACTGCACTTTTATGTAAGACCTCATACAGCTGAAACAATAGAGAAAAAGAAAATGTTTTTGTTCACAATTCACTCCATTAAATCCATAGATTCGTCTTACTTGTCGCCTCTAGGATCATTGGACATATGTTTGCATAGACTAGCCGCGTATGCATAGGAGTCGATGAGACCGTGACAAATTTCAGATAAATGTGGAGGCGCATTTTCCCTGAAACCACGAGTACCGTTAACTAAACCACGAGTACCGCTCACTGCAAAACACTCATCATTAGTGGCCAAGCTCATCATTTTTTGATAGGTCGTGTCCAATATCATTGCTTTTGTTTCATTCGACTTTTTGGTTATGTCGAATGATGTGTGATTGAACCGCAGTTTCTTGATCTGCAACATATATTCTGTCTCGTTCATGCCAGCATCAGTTATCTAGATGAAAATGATTTTAGTAAAAGTTGATTGTGGATTATTGTCTCATTATAACTCTAGTACTCACCACGCCTGTTTGACGCAGCACACAGTCTACAGCACATCTTTGGGGTCTGGGCACAATTTGGGTCACTTGTACTTTAGTTGCAAACAACTGTGACGCTTCGCCAGTCGGCACATCGAATGTTTTGCTGCAATTCAGCCATGATGCAATAATTTTTGTTATCGTTTCGTTGTATTGCTGATCCAGTTCGTTTGCAAAATCAGTAATAGAAAAGTTTGGATCGCTTCGAACGACTTTAATTCGTCGACAACCCTCGCCCTGTAAAGACTTTAACTCAAACAACATCTCGATTATTGTGGAAATTACCGTTTTAACTCACACTCGGAATATTGGGATGTTTTATGTAATAATTTTCAGAGTGAATAGGAGAGAAGTCGCTGTGAAGGCGTCTTTCGTCATGATTGTGATTCAGAAAACTCTGTAAAGATTCAGAAGTCCGTCAGTAATTGGATTATTGCGGAAGCCCAGCTATTGGCAACAACCTTTGGAGGTCTTGCACCAAGAGTAAAATCAAAACAAAAACTCAGCGCTATTGCGCACACAGTTACACAAACGACAATGAACTTCATTTTGAAGCTTTTTAGAATACTGAACGATACAGTAAGGTCGATTTCGTAACACTGAATGAGCCGTGAGACTATTTTGTCTTCCTTTTTATGATCTTTATGATTTTGATCAGGTGATTTCGAGCTGCAGTGTTGGCAGTTTTTTATGTAGATGCAACAGCAATGTGTGCTTCGTTGAAATGTGGACTACATTTGGGCGATAAATAAATCTTTTTCGATGATTTCGGTAGCACAATATTTACTTTAAAATATATGTAGGTCCAACGATCTTACTTCCAAGTCTACCATTCAATTTCCCTAAGATATCTCACAGATTTCAGAAGCAATTTTTAGACCCGTACGAAGTACTGGGGTCTTATAGGTTTACGCACACGTTTGTAACACGTCGAATTGGACTCCCTGAGTAAGGGGAAACCTATTGTGGTTGTCTAGAGATGCCAAATCAGTGAAGAAAAAAAATGTCCGTCTGTCCGTCTGTCTGTCTGCACGATAACTTGAGTAAAACGCATCCGATTTTGAATTTTTTTTTCCCGTTTGGTAATGTCAAAAGACAGGCTAAGTTCGAAAATGAGTGATTTTGGATCGACCCCTATCGAGGTGTGGCCCAATAAGTGCTTTACGGTTTTTCGAAGATATCTCCGGACATTTAAACGTTACACTTGTAAGTGATACGTCAAATAAAAGGTATTTGCAATACCGATCGACAAAAAAAAAGTTTATGGAAATCGGATGACCGACTCGTGAGTTATACCCCTTGGTGTGGAACAGGCACAGGGCGGCAAGCAGTTTTTGCTTGTAGGTCGGCCACATTTGAACATATTTCGTCTGTTTTAGCTTTATTAGATAGGTATTGACCGTACCAATCAGAGAAAAAAGTTTTTGAAATTATGTTCTCCGGAGCGTGAGCTAGGTCTCTTGGAGTGAGCTCTTATCTGGCTACTCGGCCGTACAGTGAACGTGGAGTATTTTGTCAATATCTCGAGTAAATTTTGACCGAATTTCATGAATTTTTTTTTGTTTGAAAGGTATTAACGAATGTAAATCGTCAGAACTATTTCCGGTCTCCTAACAAAATGGCTGCCGGCGTCCATATTGGATTTTAGTAAAATTGAAATATCTTGGGAAAAATGGTACTTAGAGAGTTTCTGTTAACAGAGAAGTAATTGGTTATGTGTGGGGGGTTTTAGGAATCCCATATGTGGACTTCTATATATATATCTATATACAGCTATATTGAGCAATATACAGGCATGTAGAGCTATATAATAGCAAATTCATTTGTGGATTGTTTATTTATAGTGAAATATAGGTAAATATAGCGGTATATAGCTGTTTAAATAGGAATTTATGAAATTTGACTTCGTACGGGGCTGTCTATATTGCCTCCGGCAATTTATTTGTTGATGATAGCAAGGCAAAGAGTGGATAATGCAAGTGATTTTAAAGCGCGAATAGCTTTTCAGCAGAGAAGAAAATGAAGTAAGAGAAATGAAGAGTTTTACAATAAAGGCTTTTGATACGAATAGGTGTTTCGTACGGGTCGGCGTTAGCTATGTTTCTTATTCAAAATTTTTATATTTTTCTCAATTAGGGATCGTACGTAAAGTATGTCAAGGGAGGCAAAATATGGTTAAGAATGTGGTTGAAAGAGATGGAAATACTTTTTAAATGATCCCTTACAATGAGACTATGATGTCGGTCATCACTGTTCAAAAGCTAAGTTTCATTGAAACTGTTTCATATTCCAAATTGTTGAGTTCTTCTAATTTCTGATAGAACTATGAAGTGGTCACGTGACTTTTTTTTAGTCGAGTATGAAACTTTGACACTTTGAAAAAAATTCTTCGAAGCTTGCCTAGTGTGTATGGCTAAACCGAAAACATGCACTTTTCTTACAAAAATTTCTCCAGTTACACGAGCCGTACAGGCTGGTGTGGGGTGTCATTAGAGATGTAATTGAATGTACTTTCGGGGCAAATAGTTTCTTATTGGTTTTAAAATTCACCCACACTGAGATATGTGCAGTTGAAGTTTTCAACCGAAAAAACATTGAAAACTTACACTTTGCTTACAGAAATTTGGAAGTAGAGTCTTACGGAAGTTTGCTACCATCTACGATGCAAAGTGATCAGTTAAACATTTCAACTTCTCATATTTCATCGTTGATGCTTTCAAATCCCCATAAGACAATATTTGCCTTGACAGTACCTTTCTAATGACATCCCACACGACTATGTACGTTTCGTGTACCTCGAGAAATTTCTGTAACAAAAGTTTAAGTTTTCAGTCTATTTGCCCCGAAAGTACATGCAATTACGTTTCTAATGACACCCTACACTACCCTCTACGGCTCGTGTAACTGGAAAAAATTTTGTGAGAAAAGTGCATGTTTTCGGTTTTTGATCACCTCACCACACAAGCTTTGAAGAATTTTTTTGAAAGTGGCTTTTGCTTCTGAAGTCGAATACCTTACTGGGCACACATAAAAAATTCCAATGGAAAATGCATCCGATTTCGGTCTGCTGTTTTTTAGAAGAATCCCTTAGTAACTTAGGGCTTATGGAATCAGATTTTCAAATTTTACAAGTCGAATGCAAACAGTTGAGGCTAAAAAAACTTTCCCCTAAAATGTCTCAGTTAGAGCTATAAGAGTTCATCTGGCTACTAATTCTAAACACTCAATATTTCGATGGCGTTCACTCTTCAAGCGGCTTAGTATTATAATTTCAGCTGCTAATTATTTATCCAACGGTCTCTCATTTCAATTCTGATTTAATTGGGAAGCGGAAGTTCATGAACCGTCTTAAGTATGGTTTTCACTCAACAAAAAGTACTTCGTGTGAGAGCGAGCTGTCAAAAATTCAATTTTGTCTTGCACACGGAGTACTCTGTTGGTAAGTGGAAATCAAGCCTTAGCATCGCCTGTTTAACGTTTTGTTGATGGCAAAATTCGGCTTAGATAAATTATACCTAGACTGGGGCAAACACACACTAGGAAACATTTCGTATTTCATGTTGGGACCACAGCATATTTTACGTAATTTTGTTCGAAATTTCCTCTTTGTGTATAATTCCTCTTAGGTATTCGGTTCCAAATTTTAACACGAGCACACCCAACAAACCACAACCAGAATTGCATTAACAAAAGCAAAATATTTATTCGGAATCGAATAAAATCAAAGTTATTTAAAATTTTAAATCAAATATTTTGTCAGTTCACTGAACTTTAACGCAACGGCGGCGTCAACAAAAATGACAAATGTTCCGCGTCAGTGCTATTCATCTTTTAAATCTATCGGATAAAATGGACCTAGAAAGGATCTCTCCCGGTTCTCTTTCATAATGCAACGCATTATCATCCAAGACGTTTCACATCTGGAAAAAAGAGAGAAAAAAATGGTTGTTAGCATTCCCGCAGCGTCAAATCAACTGAAAACATTCATACCTATTACCGTTTGGGTCCTTTACGTTTTTACATTTACGTGCAGCCTGTGCATAGGACAATATGAGGTTGTAGCAATTATCCGCAATATTGACCTTGGTGGGTGATACATGATCCTTAATTGACCCAAATTTCGAATGGTCATAAAATTCATTCCCAAACGAATCCACTGCGTAACAGTTCCTGGGATAATCATTTGCTTGGCTATAAACCGTGTCCCATATTTGTTGTTTGTCTCCCATTGACAGGTTATTTATGTCAAATATTGTGTAATTGAACCGAAGTTGCTTAATCTGCGATGTATATTCGACTACGTCTAGACTACCATCATTATCAAGTATCTGAATGCAATAAAATCAATTTTGTTAAAGAAGCTATCGGTACGGTGAGGTTATTGTTTTTATTGTTTACCACGCGTGCTTCACGCAACATACAGTCCACAAAACATTTAACCTGTTGATTCACATTGTGTTTATCACTCCATACATCATAACGGAAAATGCCTCTACCTTCGTTATACGGCACAGGGAATGTTTGATTGCATTTCAGCCATCTAGTCACAAGTTTTGTAGCAAGTGTTATGAATGTCGCTTTCTGCAAATTGCCGAAAGTGTCTGGAGAGTAGTATGTATCGCTAATGTAAGTTGTCTGTAAAGATTCAACCATTTTTTGACGACTGAATTACATTGTAGAAACGTCGGTTTAAACTCACGTTCAAGACAAGATAAACTGGATCAACATAAGATGATCCCAGAGCAGAAAGTGCGCTCAAAGCAATAACAATAAAAATGAATTTCATTTTAAAACTTTATAATACTGAACACACAGTAAGGCTGCCTTATAGTTACTGATCTTGACCATTTTTTCTCTTTTTTAGATTTCGATTTTTTGATTGAAGTTATTTTGTTGGCAACGATTAAGAGGCACCGGTACTTAGCTAAAATTGTAGCCTACATTTGTGATGATATCTTTTCGTCAGAATCCTTTTTTTTCAAATGTACAACCGCTTTAGCTTTAAATAAAGATTAGTTCTTGTAGTCGTTTGACCAGCTCTGAGAAAAGTGAGCAGTTAACACGTTGGAGAAGTAAATTTTTTTATTTTTAGAAATTTATTTGGAGGTGTTCCTCGACTCCCTTAGCACTTTCCGGTGTGACTAAGTTGACAAGTCACAATAACCGGCAACCTGTTAACATAAACAAACTGCTCAGTTTTCTCGGAGCTATTCAAACTACTTCAACCAAATCTTTTTTCTGTTGAAAGCTTACGGCATTCTTGGTCAAAAAGGATTCTGATGGAAAGTATTTAAAAATCGCCCAAATGTATGATATTCAGCAAAGAATCGATGTCTCTTAAGACAGTACATGTACATTATAGCCCACATTCGGGCGTATCTGATTGTATTTTTGATGATAGCTTTTTATGGAAATCCTTTTTCATAAAATCGAGTAGTCGAGTATGTTTTTAAAACGTTTTATGGTTTGTTCCAAGACTATATGAATTGCCAAATTATTGTCAAAGTTCATTCGGCCGCGAAAAATTCGTGCTTACAGTTACTTGGAACAAACCTACAGGTTTTTTTCCATCGTACGGTAAAACCGATTTTTGACAAGCCGAAAACGAAGGAGAGCATCCACAGAGCCATCACCTCAACGCTTTCAACGTAACGTCTGAAATAACCTTGGAACAGACTTATATCCCTCGAAGTAATGAATTTCAATATTCCTTCCATGCTTGAAACTGTCATTGAGACACTTTCAATTTAACATGTTCTTCAATCATAACTTCGAAACGGTTCTACGGATTTTACTCATTTTCGAACGTTTGCCTGTCTTGCACCAGCTAACGTAGAGGTTTGCTACTTTGTGCGATCAAAAAAATCGTTACACTTTTTTAACCGATTTGGACCTACTATACCGCTAGCCAGAATTTCTACCAACACTTTCAATTTTCTGGAGTTTATTTGTATGAATATGTGGTTGAGCGTACCAAAAATTCTACTATTCCAAGGATTTTACGTCAATCACAATTTTTCATAGAGATCATAACAGATGGCGTTGCTTCCGCCCAGCGAGGCGAGACGCTATCTATTATAAACTATCTGTCATTTTTTTCGTTTAGGTAGTATTGCAAAAAAATCTTATTTTTTGCGAAACTGCGCAATAGTTATTTGCTCGACTTTGTCTCGACGAAACATACATACCCATACTTATGCAAAAATTATTCTCTCGGCATACGAATTCACACGTATACTGTAATTTCGTGGTTTCAAACCTGTGATGCACACAATTTTACACTCGTCACACCATAGAATACACAAACAACAAAACCAAATATAATACACACCGTTCAAGGTTGAACTTGAATGTATAGAAGAAAAATGAGAATAAAACGAAACCGAAAATACGCGGTATAAAGCCGAACGAGTTGATCGTTCGATGTGCATCACACTGCTCGTTGATAATTTCTCTCTTTGACGAATAACATAAACAAAATCCACCATTAAGGAAAACATCGCCTGGATCCCTAGACCTGTTTGCAAGATCTGCTGAGAGAGACCTAAAAAAGTGTGGTTTCCGATAACTTTTGACGCGTGATATTCAGTGTTTTCATGGTTTGGCGAGTGTAAAAAAGTTTGTTTCGAAATCACAACAGAACGTACCAAAATTTCTGTGATAACTGTCCTAGTGATTGACGTAGCCTCCGTTGCCTCCTAATAACACTTGCTATTGCAGTGTCTCACGTTCGAACATGGTTGAGTTGTTGTTCGTACCTGCATGTAAAACTGGAATAACAGTGCACGACAGCAGCTTTAAATAAGCTTCTTGTCTACTCTGAATTACAATGAAAAATAAGAAAATGCAATTCACGAAAGCTTAAAGTTTCAGAAATTCCAGTTAAGTTTTAGCGTAACATGATAGTGCTAATTTATGCAATTTCTACCGAAAACCTGCAAAGGTATTTACAATTTTTTCTTCGCAATAACACCTTCCACCTTGCTGTTGTCCAATTTTTTTTTTCGTGGAAAAACCAACAATAACCGTAAAACGCACTTACCATACAGGATATTATATAGTTGACCCCATTCATAAAATGTATATAAAACTTTATCGATTTAATTAAGTGAATGTGGTGTGATGCCCTCTATTTTTGGCTTTTTCCTCGTCAAAAACGCCGTCCATTTAATTTATGTACAAGATCAAGTGATACACTCTCGTGACTATTATGTACCACAAACAAGGTGTACAGATACAACTAGCGATACATAACGTAATCATCATCAAAACTATTGACTTTTTACACCGCCCGGTTTTTTTTTCGCACACACAAAAAATATAGAGAAAAAAAAACTTCCTTTCCATGTCTCTTCTACATTTTCAAATACACATAGTTCAATAATTTATTGAACCGTTCCTATAAATTTCAGGCATATGATAATATATTTGTCTAGGGTGGATCGGTCTGCAATTTACATCAATTATCATTAGAGCGAGCGCACTTAACATTTAGAAGACATACGCACTTAATATATATGTATGAATCTACCAGATCTAAGTGGAAATCTCAAAGTTTCATAAGTGTACAAAAAGTTTCGACCAGAGCTCTAATATTATACCACATAAGTTCTGCTCATAACTAAAGCAAAGATAAGGATACTCTACATCTTCCAGTACCATTTCGTCAAATATTTTGAAAGTAAGAAAGTGAAATGCCCTGCATTGGTAGGTAAGTGTAGGAAATACAATAGATCACCCGTGAGGACTTTGCCAGTTGTTCCATACAAATTGGCTGTGAAAGTGAACGCATCACACACTTTAGTATGCAACAGCTGTAAAGGTACCCGAGTAACCTAATAAAATTCCTGAAACAATCTGTTCGAAATGAAAAATGTTACAGTAAGAAAAAACGACTCATCTAAGCTATAATGCTGAAAACAATGAAGCGTTACGACAATGAAGCGACTATAATCACTTTTGCTTGAAGTGCGTTGGTTTAGATGAAATTTTTCATTGTTTTAATGCCAATTTTGACACTTAACGAAATTGAAACGATGACAATTTTGATCGAAATCAACGCACTTCAAGCGTAAGTGGTACTCTAAATACTGTACTGAAACTTGACAGTGTGTGACAAACTGTAAAACACAACGTAAAACACTGTAAAAATATTTTCATGTAAAATAGAGTACTTTCTGCAGCTGACCACTATGATCACTCATGCTTGAAGTGCGTTGTCGAAACAGATTCTGAGTACTTCGTCTGTTTTCAGCATAAAATAAATACTGTCATCTCGTCTGCTTTCTCACGTAGATAACGTTGTTTCATTGGCTTGTTTACTCTCTGCACTTGCCTTATAATTTTTATAGAGTTTGCATAGCCGCGAACCCATGGTAGCAAATTTTTGGCTAAATATAGAAAAATTTAGCAGACAGCAGGATATATATTTTCCTTAATTTAACTTAGCTAAAAATGTGCCATCAAAGTGAAAAGTAATATCTCAGCCAAATCACTACAGTGAACGACATCTCAAATGTCTCACTGTCATTTTTTTCAGAGAATGTCATTGTGAATTTGCAATGACACAATAAAATTCTCAGAAAAATTTGACAGTGAGACATTTGAGATGTCGTTCACTGTAATCATAATTTCTACTGAAAAATTGGGTTTTCAGAGTTAAGGTGGTTACACTCTAGAAAAAATATCTCTCTATCTCTCTCTCTCTCTACTTGACATAACAGATACTCTAAAGTTTAATCTGTCAAGAAAATGGAGACAAAATGGAGAAGTGGGGAAGGCTTTAGAGGTTTAAAGACTAAAAGTTATCGAGGTGAATTTTAATCAAACGTAAAATGTTGCACAGCTGAAAAAATACAGGAAAACGTTAGGCCTAGACTGAAATCTTATTGATATCATACAGTTGTTTGAGGCGATACTAGTAAAAGTTCTGAAACAGGTTGTGATCACAGAGGCGTTAGCATCAAAAATTTGTTATTTACATTAACCAAATTGAATAGAAACATCTACTTTCGGCACAACCTGTTCTTTTGGATACTTGTTACCTGTTATTGAATTAATTTATTGTCTACAAAGGCAATTATTTCTTGATATGACACGGTTAGTTCAATTAATTTTCCATTCCGTTTTGGAGTGGTTCAAATTTATCTGAATGCTGTGTTGGAAACACTATTGCACAAGAATCACACATTTTGTTGTAGAGATTTTACTTTCCTCTTTGATTTGGTTGATAAAGTTAGTCATTCGGGGAAACGACATCTTTCTATGCTAAAAATACATTGTTGATCACGAGAGGGTTTCGTTAGGTTCAACAATTTTATTGTAACGGCTATTTGCAATAAAGATGTGTAACGTGTTGTAGCGAAAAAATTTCGTTACTAAAAAGTACAGACAGCAATCTTCTTCTTCTTCTTCTTCTTTTTCAGCCTCTTTCTATCCACTGCTGGATGTAGGCCTCTCCAACTTCTTTCCATTTCGTACGATCCATTGCCATTTGCTGCCAGTTTGTACCTGCAATATTCTTAATTCCGTTTGTCCATCTCTCTGGTGGTCTACCTATAGCTCGTCTTCTATATGGTCGCCAGTTCATGATCTTTTTGGTCCAACGTTCGTCTGTCCTTCTTGCAATATGTCCCGCCCAGCTCCATTTCAGAGATGCTATTCTTTCCATGACATCAACGACCCTGGTTTGTTGTCGAATCCATTGATTCGTCATTCTGTCTCTGAGTGTTATTCCAAGCATACTCCGTTCCATGGCTCTTTGTGTCACTCTCAATTTATCTTCGGATGCTTTCGTTAAAGTTAACGTTTCCGCTCCATAAGTGAGCACTGGAAGGACACAAGTGTCGAAAACTTTGCGTTTCAGACATTCATTTTGCTTTTGAAAATGAGTGAGTTTTCCGAACGCTGGTTGTCCAGACCTAACTTCAGTTTATGTCCTAGATATAAACAGCAATGACATCTGTTAATTGTGAAAATTGCCAAAATGAAATTACTTGGGGTTTTTGTTTTTTGTCGTATATAAAACGGGAAACTGCAAAATTCTACTAGATTCATCTGATAGATAAGGCTTAAAAAGCACCGGGTGTCATAAGAATCCTACCACAGCCAAAGCAGTTTAATTACCCGGAGGTTATAATTCTCAACATGTCAACGGATGTCATCCATTGAAATACCACTAATTATTTTTTTTTAAATGGCAAACCGATCCAGTCTAATGTATACGACCATCATCAACTTCTTTCACGTAAGAGTGTAAATTACAAAATACAATCTCATATGTTGTCTTGATTCCAATGCATCGGTGTATATACATATGCTTTTATTATCGCTTTTCTTATGTTGTTAAAATATACGTAAATAATAACAAGCCAAATGGTTTTTGTTGTTGATGGGGAATGGGATATGAGATTTCTCATTGAAAAAAAACTTCAAGTTGAAAATCCAGTCGTTCGACGTATGACTATTGACTATAGTGTTTTGTAAACCTTCAATGAATTCACAAGTTGAATATATTTTGTTGTTGTTGTTTTTTTATGTATTCGCTGTGTATATTCATCCGATTCACATATAAAACGTTTAGTATGTGATTTTGTTTATTTTCATTTGAACAAGTGAATTTCAAATGCAAACCAGTGATAAATTAATTTTAAACTTAAAATGAAATTAGATTAAACAATTTATTTCGTTTCAAAGTCAATTGTTATATGAACAAAACTTTTTTTTGTTGTATACCGTCGGATTGTTATATATGTACAACTTTTCGATTTAATAAAAAAAAAACCGAGAGAAAAAATCAATTTTTTTAACATTTAAAACAAAATTGATTCAGTGGAGCTTTTTAAGTTGTGTAAGTTGGTTCGGTGAGGGATCAGTTTCGGCTCAAACCAAAAAAAAAGTAAATAAAGTGCATCGTCTTTACGTCTCGTCGCAGTTCATGTCTCTCGTTTGCGTATAATTTTTTTTCTGTCGTGTTTGTTTAAATTAATTATAAACTCTTTACCGATGGAGACTACGTGTAAGAGTTTAAAAAATAAAATTGCCATAAAGAAAGAGAAGTGAAATGTTGAAAGGAAAGAAATTATAAAACGTCGATTGGTCGTCTAGTTTTTAATATTATTTTTTTCATGGATAGATTTGTACACCTAGACAGTTCAATTGTTTATATATTTATCAATCTATCGCAAAATTGAAGATAATAAGAAAGAGCAAAGGCAATAAATGAAATTTAAAGGAGTGAGAACAAACAACATTATAGTTCAATTACACTGTACTAAACCAGAGTGTAATTCAAAGTGTTTATGTGGCAAAATAATAATTTTCATTATGCAAATAGAAATTATGATTGAGCTTTTTCTGAAATATTTTCATTAGTTTTTTTCAAAAACCAACCAGAAAGACCCATTTGTACTAACCACCAATGCGAACGTGACGTATAAAGATAAGAAAAAAATAATTGTTGTTGTTGTGATGGTACAAAAACATTCGGTTTGTAACAAAAAAAAAATTACTAAACCAGAGTGTAATTCAAAGTGTTTATGTGGCAAAATAATAATTTTCATTATGCAAATAGAAATTATGATTGAGCTTTTTCTGAAATATTTTCATTAGTTTTTTTCAAAAACCAACCAGAAAGACCCATTTGTACTAACCACCAATGCGAACGTGACGTATAAAGATAAGAAAAAAATAATTGTTGTTGTTGTGATGGTACAAAAACATTCGGTTTGTAACAAAAAAAAAATTGTGTTTATTGATTCACGACACATAATTTCTGAAGAGTTTATAATATTTGTGTATTGTAATAATAAATAATAAAAAAAAAATATAAAAATAACTGAAGTCTCTCTCTGTGTGACTCTCCCGGCGTGATGACATGTTAATCAAAGTTACAAAAAGAAACATTGTTGCCTTTGAATGACAAAAACATTTTTTATTGAATTGAAATATCTTTTTTTTGGTATTTGTGCTAATTGTATTTAAATATTATACAGGCAGAGTGTCTGTGTACACAGAGCTAGAAACTACATAATTATATGTAGGTGGATTGGATATATAATAAACCATTTTGGAACATACATAAAATTTTAATCAATTGAATTGGATTGATGTCGGAGCACGAGTAAATGTATCTTGTGAGAATTTATAATTTATTTTAATTTTATTTATTTATTTATTTGTGTATTGTGATTGCAACATTTGAATTTCTTTCTGTTGTTCGTCTTCCAAATTTCAAACTCTTTCGCATTTTTAACGACACAAATTTCATGTGCTAAACCATACTGTGCTAAAAAAATCAATTAGAAAATTTATATATACGCGCTCATCGTCATCGTTAAATAGCCATCAATAAATCATCAATGCAGTTTTTTGCCGGCGCAGTATAAAACGATCTGCGACAGTTTGGTGAGTAGAAAAAAACATATTGGATCATAAATTTTAATGTTGAAGATAGGCATCACGAATGTTTTGCTTCGCTTTTTTTTTTGTTCACCGCCGTTGGATAGAAAGTGTTATTGCACTTTCGGATAAAAATTATATTGGATGGAGTCAATGAGTTAGGTTTTCACATGCATCGTCAATCATTTTGTCGTCGTAAATAGCAAGAGTTCGGTAATTGCCGATTATTAGACAGTGAATGTATCTAATGGCCATTCACTGAGAAAATAAGCTTATTTGCTCACCTTACGTTTAATTATAGTGTCACGTGATTTGGGTGGTTCATGTACTAGTCAGACAGGAAAATCTATTGCTTCCTGTTAGAATAATTCACAAAAGTTTATCTCTGACAACTTTTCTTTATGTTCAACATTATCATTGCAACAGTTGAATTTTGGTTCTAAACCACTTATACCGTTCACATCTCCGTCTTGGTAAATATAGAAAGTGGGAGTTTTCATTGTTTGCCAGAAAGTAAACGGTTTCTCTGCGCGGAAGCACAGTATGCAGCGTTTTTTAAAAAAAGGTTTACTAAACCGTTGTTGTGGGTATCATGAAATAGAACATGTCTGACGCGACGAGTATGGATCACATTACAACTTTACTATAAAAATTTTCCTACAAACTATTCACAAAAGATTAACTAGCTCACACGACCGGAAACACAAAAGAAAATCAATAAATCATGAGAAACACCACTGCACTTTACTGCTGCTTATTATCTGTTCATTATACGTTTGAATTTCAATTGAAGCCTATTATGCATTGTAACCTTTTACAAACAACAAGTCGTAATCGTTTCGCTATATAATCACTCAATCTTCTACTTCTTTTGTTTAAATTTTCACCAATTGTTCGGTACAAAATCTTTTACTTCATTTGTTCTTACTAACATTTTACTGTATGAATCCACATTTATTGGTGTTCTTCGTTTATTGTTGTTGATGTTGTCAATAACAGATAAGTATCCATTCTTAGGGGTTAAAATACGGTCATGGGCGTATATGCAAAAAATGCCTCAACTTTACCTTGTCCGGAAAATCCATCAAGTAATTACGTTAATTACCGAGCCCACCAGTTTTGAGTATGTTCGACCTGTTCGACAGACACCTTCGGGATTTCAAACTTCTGTTAATCTTAATAGCAAGTGTCTGAAGTAAACCAGTTGTTTTTGTGATTTGTTCAATTTTTAATTCGAATATAATCGTCGCAGGAGATTGAGGTTTTTTTCGTTTTTTTCTTCAATGATTGGCAATCCATTTTTTTCCGACGGGATCAAAGGGTGATTCATGTCTCTTGAGACTAAGCATTTTGTTGCTTCGTACAAGTCTTTAACACTAACAATAACAACCTTATCGATTTTGGGGAGGTAGTAGAGATTGTGTTCTGACCTTGCTAACGTACTGTATTAAGTCATACCAGTTGCCATAAAGTCATTGTACTATTGATGCGATGCTGAACTATTTAATTTACCACATTCACATGGAAATCCTGTAATCGAAGAATGAGTTATTTCTTACACATTCTAACACACGAAAGACCGCGGCATTAACTTTGAGTAATATAACCTTACAATTGATCATTCAATATTCGTAAAACGAACAATCATTTTAACGAGCATAAAATCACAATCAAAGCGTGACTACCATTCTGTAAACAATTCGTTTCAGATTTGTTTCTCGTTGGACATCTTTTGCTCAATTTTATTCAAATTTTAACAACCGACTGACAAAAACAAAATCATTGACTAGGGTAATTGAAAAAAAAAACCGTAGCCACACCAGTAAAGTTCCTTCATTAAACGCCTGAATGGACGACAAATTGCTTGGCTGTTCCAGTTCCAATTTTATTATTTTAGGTCACACGGTCATATTTTTTCAGTATTCCGTTTTCAGTGGAACTTTCCTTCAATTCGTATGACTTGCATAAATTGCATTGTCTTAATGCGGCACTGGTTCGAATCTCATAAGAAACACCATATTATACTATGTTATGCAGGGAATTCCCCTCTCAATACCTACAGCAAGTGCTGATAGAATTAAATACGCAACAAATATTATGATCATCATTAGGTTGAGGTAAAAAGAAGGAACGCATTTCATATTCTATCCAGATGTTTGCTTTTAAATGTGTCTTGCATTTCATACATATAAACGATAGATGGAAGGTGTCTTATACTACAGATAAAAGTTAATTACATTCAGTCAAATATGGAATGTTTTGCAAGTAACATGACATAGTAATAATGTTTTATAAAACTGACCATATTATAACTGTAACTTTTATGATTCAAATTCTTTTGAAAATTCTACCTGTGCTGAAAAACTGGATTTGCAATATCAATTAAATAAATTCACATCCAATATATATACATACATGTATACTGACTCGCATGGAAAACGTACCATTACAAACATGTTTTATTGATGAAATTGACATCAATTCTTATTGTATGTATAGTTAATCACATTGGGGACTAAAAATTCGATCGAACCATAAGCTGGGGAAAAAAATCATTCAATTTTACGTGGATAGTGCGGGTTGTTATGTCACGAACAATCGATATGGTCGTTTAGCGTTAATTGAATCTGATGCATTTCATACCACCGTCGAAAAGGATAACACTGTTTCGCATTAATAGGAGCAACGCAATTCAAGCATGAGTAGTACTCTAAATAGGGTACTGAAACTGGACAGTCTATCATAGAAATTTTGGCACTGTAAAAAATTTGGAAAATGTTTTCATACAAAATAGTAATCCATTTGGCAGCTGTCATTTTAAGCACTTTTGCTTGAAGTGCGCTGATAGGAGCCAATGAATGTCACAATGAACAGTGAACAGCATCTTTCTCGATTCTCAAGAAAATAGGTCAGAAAAGTACCAAATAAAACTGGCTCAAAGTAAAAATTCAGGTCAGGTCAGGTAATTTCAGGTCTGGTCTCATACAATTTTTCTGGTATACCTGAAACCTGACCTTTTGATTATCTTCAGGTTTCATGTTAATTCATGTCAGATCGATATTGATTACACCAGGTTCAGGTCAAAATAGGTTTAAGGTAACTCAGGTCAGGTTCAGATAAAACCAAACCTGTTTCGAGCCTTACTCAAAGTAAATGGCTTTTTAATGACACTTAAGTGAAAATCGGCATGAACTATAAAATTAAAGAAAACAGCACAAATCAATGCTAATCAGAGAAATTCCTTTAAGGGATGATATGGCGACTGGGTTTTGTTGCCCAGTTGCCATATCATACCTCTAATACTAATATGCATAATTGTTTAATATAACCGCTGTATTACTGCTTTACCTTATCTCAACGATTGGCATTTCGACATAAAGACCTGGACTATCAAGAGATTACATCGTTACCAAATTAGCAAACCTGACCCGTTGAAGTTTGTACCACTATGATAACAATTTAATTTTTATTTTAATAACAAAAAAATGTATCGACTCGAATCCAAATAATCTTGAAGTAATTCGATAAGTCTTCCAAATTTGCTATTGAATTTTAAATTAAAGCATTCAAATTATTGACCTTAGTAATCGGTTAAAGTTTGACCTTAATTTTAAGTAAGCTCACGGCCAATAGATAAAATGTACCACATAAATATTAAATGTACCACAGTCGCAGATTTATACCGAAAATGTTTGCTAGCCTTGATTTGATCTTTAACTTGTCTGCATTATTTGTCATAAAACATATTTACATTGTGATCAATGTGCTGCAGTACATATTCCATTGTTTTAAAATTGTTTTTGTTTTGAATTTATGGCAGAGAGTTGAAAATTGAGAAAAAAGGTCGTCACAATAAATATTTAAAAATATTCCGGATGATCTGCTTAAAGTATAAAAGCCGACAATAAACGAGAAAACAAACAACATTTTTAATCATAAATCAACCGGCGCGCCGACGAGTGATCATAATTTTTTTTATATTTTTAAGAAACGAAAACTTATATTGATTCTAGTGTTTACACAGACAATACTACGAAAGATGGCGTTGATGTGCAATTTCCTAAGAAAGAGTTGCTGCGCCTGAGTGATTTGCATATAATATTCAAGAAATGCAATTTTTGTTTTGTAGGTTGTTTTGATACAAAGAATCAATTTTTGTGCGAATTTGTTGATCGGCAGGGTAACATTGCGTCAATAAAATGAACTGATTAAGAGGCTTTTATCGTGAGAATTATTCTGCACGAAACTTTCCCACAACTACAAACTTGCTCGTGTGTGTGATTTTTAATTTTTTTTTTTGCAAAACTTAAATTAAAATTCTTTGAAAATTGTGGGTTTCGTGTTATGTTAATTTGAAATTGGGAGATTTATTTATTTTTTCTCATTAATAACAGCTAGGAATTCGATTTCAACACCCACGTATTTCCACACTGACTGCGTCAATTTTTTTATTGTTGAAATGTTTTTGTAGATTAAATTTACAACGAAACTAAAGACAAGGTATGGCTTATCGGTCGGCTTATCTCAAAACGCATTCACAATTTTTGTCAAAATAATTTAAAAATGAGTTTGCAAAACCATATAATCTCTGTGTCCTCCGGGCTGACATTAGGCCATACCTGGTTTTCACTATCATTGTAAATTTCTAGAGAATAATCAAAGGCTGCGAATCTCTCCTCCACTCTTACAATAAAAACAAAACTATAATTGACTACAACTGACAAATATCAGAGGAAGTTTTACGTTGATTTAATTCAACTTACAAAATCATTTGAAGTATAAATGATCCTAAATGCTCTTTGAATAACATAGTGAATGAGCAGAAGCAGGAACCCATAACCTATTCATTATGGGAGCTGCAATTTCGACAGAAAAACAATTACACAATACAAATAAAACTTGACGTTTTTTGTGTGTCTTCGGCCTCGCCTCGGATCTCATATCAATAAAATTCAAATGAAAACTGCACTTTTTTCAACTCAATGCATAATAACCAAAAAAATCGCATTTTTACTAGTGCAATACATGTGTGTGTGTTGATTCTCGTAAATGAATGCAGTATCTGCCAGCTATTGTAATATTCACAGTAAATTGGAATAAATAAAAAAAAAACACGAAATCGCAAAATTGAATACAATTTATTGGTTTAACTAGGGGACAAGTAGGAAATTCCAACAAGAGTCTTAATTCTCAGATTGACAATGTACCATTTTCTCTACGCACTTGCATGGACAAATAGAGAATTTACGCTAAGCAATTGAGTGGAATTTTTGGGTAAATTGGATTTTTTTAGAATTGGTCGGAATTGATTAGTTGAATTGAAGAAAAGTGAATTCCGTCTTGTTTTTGTGATTTATATATTAAATCCGAATCGTCTCGAACAAACGAAGAACTAGATTTATATTTCATGTCATTTATCTAGGCACTCGCAAAAGCCAAAACAAAAAACCTAGGTTTTCATTTGCTGAACGAAATAAATGGATTACAAATTTAATCAACAACTTATCCCAAATCAGAAAACATGATAAACCATTTTTGGAATTGTGTGGAATCTTAGACTAATGATACCATATACGAATTTTACTAAGAGTGGAAACATCGAAATTGGATGGAATTTTTCTAATAAAATGGGTAATTTTTGGATTTGAATAGTGGAGTAGTTTTCCCGTCGCAACGCAAACATGAAAAATGTATTCATCACATTACGAAAGCGCTAAGAAAATCTTTATTTTGTTCCATGGCCTGATACGAAATTTTGGCTATTTCGTTTTGGTAATTTGTGGAAAAAGAACAGAAACTCCGTTTTTCGGGTGATTTGTGGACACAAAAGTTTGTCTAGCCTAGTTGAATAAATCATTATTGAGTTCACTTTACGAATAGAAAGTACCAGCACATACACCGCTTGGTTTCAATCTCAAGTGTAATCAATAGGATTTTTTTACGAGCTGAAAAGGCGTTGATCTGGAAATAAAATTGTAATCACCCGGAAACAATATTCGGAACAGTTTCTTTTTCCAATTTTATGACAGAATGATCAAAAGGTTCACGTTATTTGGTTTTTGCTATCTTTGGTTTGTTTCACTTCCTTTTAGATATTGAAATATTTATTATGGCAATTACCTGATCGTCAGCATGGTAATATATATTTTACAAACCGCCTGCATTCAGAGAAACAATTTAAAGAAACAATTAGTTTGAAGTAATTAAACAAAATGTTCCTGGAACTGTTAGCTCGTTGTAGTCTCCGACTATAGGCTGTATATACACATGACAGTACAGCAGATGGGCTCTTTTTCACACTTTCATTTTTTCCCTTATTCTCCCTGTTCACTGGCTCAACAGTTCTGTGTGATAATATGCATAAAATACACTTAAATATGTGTATGTAAAAGAGATATTAGTTTGCTAAAATGAATACAAATAATAGATTTCGATATTTTCAACTATGAACATTTTGTCGTCTGCCTTTTTTATTGCTGTCTCTTGCAATACATAGGCAAAGTAAAAGGTCTTCCTTATCTTCGAAAGAAAATAAAAATGTTTCAGCTTAAGTAATATATAGTTAAGATTGATGCATGACGACGACAAGAGAGAAGCTCTCCGTTCTTCTTCAGTAGAAAAAAAAACCGAAGAAACATACGGGCTGATAAAAGTGATAAATAATTTTTGTTTTGAAAATATGTTATTGTTTGTGTCGGGAATTAATTCGAGATAAGAGAGTGGAAATTAATTGGTGTTATTATTTAGTTGTAATGATTTTGAAAAACTTAATTAATTTTGTATAGTGTTGAACAACGAGTATACGCAATAGTTTTCGGTTCGGGATTTTGAGTGTGTTTGTGAATGGATGACTAGTCTAAATAGAGAAACCGGAGAGATTTTTTTATATCTGTGCTGTTTTTGTACTGCATATAATAGTGGATGCATTGACGGTGAATATCATTAAATTAAAAAAAGGTGACGTCTCATTTCAATTGCAATAAATAATTTAAGTTGGTTGTCGTTACAATATCTTATAAATTATAACATAAAAGTTTTGACGGCATACTGACTCTCGTAGAGTCTTATTGCATTTACTGAAAATGCATTAAAATGCAATTTCAAACAATTTCGTGAAATCAACTACCAGTTTTTGTGCAAAAACAGTAGAACTATACCATGCATTAGAAACGAACTGATTAGGTAATCTCAAGATCGCAGATCGTCTCTGGTATGTGAACGTTAGATTACGTTAGTGAGATTCGATTTGATGTAATTAAATAGGTTGCATCAATTTAAATCTTGTTTTTCCACAATGTATAGAACTTGAGATAGTTTGAACGATGAGAGAGAGAGAGCCCTCAAACTCTGGATTTCGCGAAGTTTCGTAATTTTCTTCGTCATTAACTTATAGTTAATTCGAGTCAGCTACAACTATTTCTTTACGCATCAAATGTCCGAAAAAAAGTAAATAAAAATTCCAGAAGTCCATCAAATTCCAGAACAGTTATCTTTCGAAACCATCTTCACGTCTACGTTTTTAAGAAAACCATTTTCTTTATTCACTAATTCACTTCACGCTTAGGCTTGCCTGTCTATTGCTAGTTTTTTCTTAATCGAGTCGCTCGTTTGAACTGACTTCATCAGATTGATTAAAAATCTGTTACTTCATTTGTCATATGATAGATTTTGCTATATAAATCCACGTTTGGCTAACGAACCAGGGATTTATTTTTGTAGCACCTGTCGATAACAGATCACAAAGTTTCGTACAGCCAGTCCCCAGTCCTCTGTTGCCGGGATCGGATTGAATTGGTCAGGGCCCAATTGGCCTGTTATTCATACCCACAATGAATTACCTAAATTCTATTTGTACGGTATTAGGTGCAGCTAGGCAGTAAGCTCCTTATAATGTTGTGAGGCAGTATGTAAGCCCCGAAACGTTTTTTTTACAGAGTATTTGTTTGGACCATTACTACGTCTGATGCCACGTGAAGGTGTTTACTACCGCAAAATTTGTAAACAACTGCACCTGGCCTTAATGGTAAATAAGTGTTTGTTAAGACTTCAGTGTTAGTACCCCTGTAATTATTTTTAGATGTCTGCTTCTTAGAGATAGGGTTTATTTGGAGTTTTTAGCATTTATTTTAAATTACAATTTTTAATGCAGTTCTTGGCGTGTTGCTTGCCGGTCAGCGGTCAGTTCTTTTCCATTTTTTTTTGAAACGACGAAAAATATTGCCAGATTCATGGTTTTTGTAACACCAGGCTCTAACGACATATCGAAAATGTCAGGTATGTTAAAAAAAAACGTTGACACAAAATCTGACGACCGATAATATCAAGTACATGTCCATGTAAATGTGCTGTACATGCTGTGTGAGTGCCTAACAACATATCTATCGACAGTAAATCTACTTGTTATTTTAATAATATAAATGACAACAATGAAATCGTTTATTTTTGGTTGAGTTGCATGTAGAAACTCTTGACTATATTTAATCGTCAATTTCGTTTGTTATGCAATTTTTGTTTGGTATGATGATTTGATGGTTGGAATATTTTTTTTTCCTCTCTTTCGTCGATATGAATAGAATTGGTAATTATAAAAGTAAAAGTGGCCCGCATTCAGCGAGATTGCAATTTCAGGTATTTTTTTGTTGTTTTAGTTTGATGAGGCAACACATTAGTGACCAGGCGAAAAACAAAGAAAAGTTTAAAACGTACAAATTACTCAATGATTTTACAGGCCACGCTGCACAGAAAGGAACAACTAAGCGAATCAGAAAAAACCAGTCTAAAAATTTACAATTCATTGCTACCGAACAATAAAATGCACACTCACTGTAACCAACATATATACCTTTAGTAGACAATATATTTGAATTTAGGTTGAATCTTTTAATGATGATTGGACGTGAGATGGCATTTAAATGAAAACCTACTGTCCATGTCTGTGTGTACGCAAACGCATTGAATTAAATGCTCATCATGAATGTTAAATGCCAGAAAAAAATCTTAAGGTTCCACTGGGCCCCAGAAATTCGCGATTTTTATACTCAACAAGTGTCATTGCTTATATGTCCATAACAAATTTATCAGATTGGCTGCATCTGTTCAGCTTTAAGTTTCGCCGATTCTTACATTATGTTGTAACACTCGATACGTTCAACTTTACCGCTGAAACAATTTTTCCCATTGTATTAAACTAATTGATTTAACATACCCTTTACGAACGCAAATCAATTAATTTTTATTTTATTTTGCAGTGAGAACGTCATTAGCACGGATTAATCTAATCAACTATGTTAAATTGTACGGATTTGGCATGTGTACTTCATCATCATCATTTCTATGCACATTTACATCATTTGAAACATCATTTACAAGATGACAATGATAATACAGGTAAGCCAAATGTAATTAATTTTGAAAGGAGTATGTGTGCGTGTGTGTGGCACGGCATGTGTGACATACTTAATATACCATATCAAATTAAATATTAAGTCTCTTTACATAATATATATCAACACACACATGACTTCTTTTTCTGTTTTGAAATATAAATTGTACAGCAGAGAGTTTAAATATTTTGTTTCCATTCGGTTCAAGATTTTTTTTTGTTTTCGTTTTTCGTCGCTTTTTATTGTTTCTTATAAATTCACATATCACATATATGGCTCGTAAGTATGTAAATGGAAGCTATTTAAACTGTGCAACAAGTATACTGTCCTGGACATAAAAGCGCCGGTACGACGGTTTAATATGCCAGGTTTACGTTCACGTCGTGAACTTCACGAAACTTTATCTACCAATAATGCATAGCTTGGTTGGATATTGGTGCCGAGTGTAGAAATCTCGAAAATTTTGGACACAGTAGATACCTGCTTTTGGGAAATCGATTTTTTTTTGTATTTGTACAATTCGTCCAAAATTTACTCAAATCTACCAGAATTCAATAATCAAGAAATTGTTGTAAAATGAGATCCTGTTGGGCGTGGGTCCTGTTTGGGCATGATTCGTTGTCATTTGGTCCAAAAACTCTGACAATTTTTGTTTGGCCTAAATTTTCTTTTGATGATTTTTACAAGCAGACTTTCATAACACTAAAGTACGTTGAGCTAGGCATGTTCATTGAAAAATATTATCAATCGATGATAAAATTTCCAAATAATCGATACAATATCAATCGAATGTTTTATCGATAATAGATAAATATCGACTGATTAATCGAATGGTCAGTTCAAATTTACCGATGATCAGTCGACATTTACCGATGATCAGTCGACATTTACCGATGATAAGTCGACATTTACCGATGATCAGTCGTCATTTACCGATGATCAGTCGACATTTACCGATGATCAGTCGACATTTACCGATTATCAGTCGACATTTACCGATTATCAGTCGACATTTACCGATTATCAGTCGACATTTACCGATTATCAGTCGACATTTACCGATTATCAGTCGACATTTACCGATTATCAGTCGACATTTACCGATTATAAGTCGATATATATCGATTATCGATAAAACATTCGACTGATATTGACTTTCTAAAAATATCGATAATCGATTCTAAGGAAATATTCGATATTTTATCAATCACATAAATTATCGAACATGTCTACGTTGAGTCTAAGTCATTTCCCCCTTAGAAACGGTATTCGTTAAATCTGTTACTTTTTTTTCTTAAAATTATCCGTTACAGTTACGGTGGCAGTGAAATTTCAGCATGAATCGTCAGCTTCTTAATCCAGGATATTTTTAAAAACCAATATAAATCTCGTTAAACTTCAATAATTACCATAAATCTGACAGAGTGCGGGACCCTCGCGATTAGATGTTTCTGAAAGGTTAAGAACTCACTGCACAGGTCACATAGGATAGATTTTTGTACCAGAACGAAAGCAAATTTTGTGCTCTACAAACCTTTACCAAATTATTATAAAATACATCAAGGTACAAGTTTAAAGACAGAGTCCTCGTACTCAATGAACGAATCTTTAAGAAAAAATCTTTTTAAAGATCTCTCATTCTCCTCCCCTCCCCACGACATCGTGTTACATTTTTAATTTATTGCGCCATTTTTCGTTTGTATTTCTACCTACATCTAAAACAAAGTCTGATTATGAAAATGTTTCGCTCATGATGGATTCGTTATTTATTTTGATGATTATGTGCTGGTTTGCCGTCATCATTTCTTTGTCAAATAATTTTGGGAAAAACCATATGCGATTATAAACAAGATAATGTTACTCAATATGTGATTTTCTAGAGAAAATCAAAATCAAAGTTAAGCAAACATTTGGCTTCGTTCGAAATTTACCAATCAAATATTCGAGCTGTTCTCAGTAATGTATACAATACCATGCTGAGGACTCCTTATATTATTTAGTTAGTTTTTTGAGGTTCCAGTCCAAAGATCGGAAAATACATTAACCTCGGTTGTATATTCTGTGATAAGCTTTCAGGATTAGACTTTCATCGAATTTCATTCAGACTACACGATAGAATCAATACAAAACCACCAACTTCATACTATTTCAAGAGAACTGCTCTAGATCATTATCATTAAAATAGTTCAAAGTTCTCAAGCTTTATTAGTTTTCTAGATGTCTTTCCGTATAAATCAGATAGGCGGATAAAAGGTGCACTTTAAACAAGCCGCATTAGTAGGATCCTGTGAGTATCCGCCACTAGCAGATGCCATAGATTATTACTTGAGACCGAAACCATTGTCTTCTGTTCGAGTTTCAACATTAGAGATGGTCAAAAAAGTGGTCACTCCCTACTTGAAAAATCTTCTATTACAATATTAAAAGCAACATCTATTATTAGCACTCACTGATATGCATAAGAAACCACAGCTTGCATATACTTTACAATTTCTTTCCTCGAACGTATACATTACCTCTCAAAGTCCTCCAAATAATTTCTGTCGTTTCCTCTCTAAAAGTAAATGTATTTGTCATCATTGCCTCGATAAAAACACCGAGAATATTTACAACAGTGTAATTTGTGTGACAATGCAATCAATTTTAAATATCATCCGTCTGTTCAATAATTTATTTCGAAAATCTGGTGTGCTAACATGACGATGCATGACAAAAATTATTTAGCAAAATTGCAACTGTTGTTGAATGTCATCACTCTTCTCTTTATTTTATGTTTCAAAATCTGGTTGTGTTGCGGAAATATAGCACCTGATTTAATAATCAACGCAAGATTTAGATGTTAGATTCACTGGTTGGGTGTTAGAATCGCTAACTCGTTGTTTATTATTGCGGAAAGCGGAAATTCTAAACTTTTCTGGAAATGAAATATTTTTCGATCTTTGTTTGTTGGAGTTGTGTTTTGCATGCGATTAGTATTTTTTGGTTATATTCAGAGAACCGTCGAATCGATCATATAATTTCACCCCTCTTCCCATTGTCCATACATTGCGTGTCACGTTTGTCCAGTTTATACACTAATAATCTAGTACTTCTTTTGTTCTGGCCATTTTCGTGTGTTCACATTGTTCACACCAGCGTTATAATAGTTTTGCTATATATTACAACAAAACACCGCTTTTTGTGGCCATCGGTATCGATAACAGATGAATCGTAGTTTCTCAATGATGTGCGGTGTGTGTTTGCCATCATTCAAAGTTTATCAAAAGATTTTAATGCACGAAAACGAACGAACACTCAATTATTATTCTTCTGTACAATCGAAGGTCATTACGCCTCAGAATTAGATAAATTTGAATGTTGGACCGTTGACGTAGTAAAACCTAAAGCTATCACATCCTGCTTTCAAATCTTTATCTTTGGTTTGACACTACTAGTTAACAAAAATTGCAAAAAATTACAATGATTTTATTGCTCGCAATTTGCGACCAGAAAAGATTGGTTATGGTGGAGAGAAGAGGAGTCACAAACCTGTAATGATACATAGTCTGCTCGAAAACGTGACAACGCCTGTAAAAGTTGATTCTTGTTAAAAGTTGAATGAATCTTAGTTAGATTATCTTACCATGTTGGGGAGCAGTTGCCTAACAATTTTGGGTTTTGAGTTCATGATTGAGGAATTGTTGGTTTAAAAAAATTTTGTTGTGAAAAACGTATTATTGGCAGAAGTTTCTGTCCGGTATTGTTTTTCGTACTAAGATCGTGCAAACTCTGCTGAATTGATTATGGAAATTACATTGTAACATCCGCATGAACGCAACATAATTAAATTCTGAATATGAAGGAAAAAAATCACGACAAAGTTTTTCCAAACGACTTTTGTAAAAGTTGAATGTACGTAAGCAGCATACATTTCTATATATATATTCACTCAACACAACAGACATTACATTCGCGTTCATAGTTCATAATTTGTCAGTTAATATCAAATATATACTTGGCCTAAATTTTGAATATATTTTATTATTGAACGTTTTTACCAATAATAAAAAAAATATGCAAAATAGTCTACAATTTCAATTTTAACTGGTTGGGCTGTGTGTATCTTATACAAGCGACGAACCATTCGCGAATACCATGAAGAAAATAATAATAAAAAAAATGAAAAAAACTACGAGAGAAATAAAATGATTTTGATATGAAACACGTTTTCTGCTACATAGTGTCAGAGTTATTAATCACCGTACACAAATGAATTAAATTAATTTTCCATCGTTTCTAGCTCCATTCCGTCTGGTGTGTGCAATGAGATTTATTTAGCATTGCGGTGTACATTGTGCACACTAGAGTGCCATAATGGAATTTCTGTATTGCATTGTTTACAAAAGAATTTAAAAAAAAAATACTTTTACCTTTATTGCAAGTAAAACGAAGATTAATTTCTTTTATTCATGGCTGGGACGGTTTTTTTTCTGCTTTTCTTCAACGACAATACATCCAAATTGGATATTTTTGAATAAAAACTTTTTCTTTAAATAAAACTTTACAGCAGTGGAATTCGAGGATCCAACAATTTCCATCCAGTTCAAGCCTTTTCATTCCACATGCAATGTCGACGTTACCAATCGTACATTGTATATAAACGTATTCATCGTACTTTTGTGGTGGAAGTGCGGGTTCAATAAGTAGATTTATTGGGATTGAAATTGTTGGATCTTAATATTCCTTGTCTGTACAGCTGAATAATAATGTCGTTCGTACACGCACATACACATGTACAAATGCCATGTATGCAATTACGTTTAAATAACATCAACCAACAATCATTAATCACCTTAGATCGAACTGGACATTCAAATAAATAAAAATAAAAGAGAAAAAAAAATTAAACTGCAAGTTGATTTGTAAAACTGGTTTTGTCATCCGACTCAAAGAAATACATTTTTAGGAATATCTACATAACGCAGGCCATGCAAAACCACATCGTCCGTGGGTTTAATATTACTTACCATTCTTTTTAATTCTCCAAGCCATCATTGAATTATGAGTTTGGTTTAGATGTTTGCAGTCTTAGTTTTGCATGAGGAGTTTCAAAATGATACGAATATCATTCCCATTAAGTCATATCGATTCTGTTGTCGAGAATATTAGTCTGCATTACACGAGTTGAGCTTTCGTTGAAGCTCGAAATAACTTCCGCGCATCACTGCGATAATGCTTAAAACAATAATGGCGAAGCTCATAGCTAATGATTCGTAAATTTTTGATCGTCGAAAGCTGTGATTGCTAATGCATTACTTTACGCCATCGTTTTCCTTTCTTACTTCTTTATGCAATTCAGTGAGCGAATTCGATACTTACGCTGCGTGTGTGCAATGTCATATGAACGTACTTTATCGCACTAGTGCAAGGCTTTGTATCGTACTCAGCATCATAATCATATATATACACGTCCGACTGAACAAAACAGTCAAATGCTGTAACAACCGTAGTAACACTGTTGTAACATTGTCGAAGTAACTGTCGTAACAAGTCTTTAATTAGCTGTCAATTTTAGTTTCCGATTTTTCCAGAGATTTTTTCAGTGAAAACTTTGGTTTTTGGGTTTTGTTTATCACATTGCATAAAATGTTGTATGAAACACGAATCGTATGCTGGTAATACCAGCCTGGTATTTTATCGCACACGATGTCTTGTCAACCTCGCCTCGAGTACGATTGTTGTTACATAAATAACTATTAGCAGTTTTCTAGAGTTCGTTACATGCTTGAATTTTGATTGGTTTAGGTCATTCCACACAGGTTTTAGTGTTACCCAGAAAAGAAAATTGCTCTTGAACGTCTCATTTTCATTTCATTTCCTAGTATTGTTCTCTCTTGATATAGGAATTATTGCACAGACACATTTGAGAACTTGAGTTGGAAATTGGAAATTTGTAAGTCATTACAAGCTATATTACATTCGCAAAAGATTGGTTCGTGCAAATAATGACTTAATTTGCGTAATTCGTCTATTAATGCAAAGACACAGTCATAATAACCGAAGGGGAAACCCTTTCGTCGAAAAGTAAAAGAGGGACTGTACGTACAGCTTGTTTGTCGCACTATTTTCAACTGTTTCCCGACAAATATAGGACAAGTACGGAGGGTACTTTCACCGCGGTTTTCTGCTCCGTGTGTGTGCTTTTTTATGCACTGTTTCAAGCGCTATAACGGTACGTTATAACAATTGAAAGATGGAACAGTTTTCATTGTTATTTTGAAAACACCCACCAAAACGGAGTAACTGCGAGACCTTGAAAGAAGAACATAAAATCTTCTTAATATAACACTCTGCAAACGTATCAAGACTAAATATGTTGCATCTTTTGTTTTAAGCATCGTTTAGTGTTAGATACATAATCTAGTACTTCTACAGTTCTAAACATTTCACTATAATAAGAGAACCATAAGATGAGCTCTCATCGTCTGTTTTTGTCTCTGTTGTCGATAACAAATGACTTCTATTAAAATGTATTTGGTACAAGAAGCCGTTGCTATAAGTGGCCCGATAGAAACGAAAAATGTTTTGCTACAAAAAAAGCAAAATTGGTGCGTTTTGCTTCATTTTCATTTAACAATTATTTTTCCTTGCAACTAACCTACGTGATTTATTGCGCAAGTATTTACTTTCAACGACATTACGCAATAATGCAAAGTTGTAAAATTACGAGATGATGTGAATTTTTGTAAAAGAAAATTATAAAAGTCAAGGATGTAAAGTGGTGTTAACATCTACTTCCCGCAAACATAAACTACAATCGTAAATAGTAAAAATTATAATGGAAAAAAAATTTGCAATAAAATATTACAACCGCTATTTACTGTAACACACCAACGGAATACATTAAACGCTTTTGAAAATATAAATATGTACGAATGTGATGATGGAAATGTGTATAGTCATTCACTGTATGTGCATTCAAATTCCAGATAAACTGTTCACCTGAAAAATCATTATTATAATGTAACGCAATAAATACTTCGCTCAGTCATCAAAAAATAAAAGAGAAAAATGTACAAATTGCCGATATCATATCAGAAAATTGTTTTCCTGTCAGTATGGTGGCACGATATTTTCACATTAAAACGTGTTTACACAAAAGAACATCACCAGTTTTCCATTTGTGTGTTGTTATAAATAACACAATAATAAGAACTTCATCTCAATGAGAGAGATGAACAATAGAACATGGAATGTTAGAAAGACTCGTATACCGTTTCAGATCAAAAATGGTATCATCTAGTACCTCCTATGTTTTTATAATGATACCCGACTTTGGTCAACGCAAAACCAACCTGCGCAAAATAATCGACAAATAAACTGAATGAAGCGTGGAAGTCTTTTTATACTACTATACAGTGTCTAACATTTCAAAACCAGCCACTGTCTGAAATTAAAATGTTTCAATGTTTTCGAGGTCATTGGTTTCTTTGTGGCAAATAGTGCCGTATTAAATTAAATGCCTCAACGTTTTAAACACTGAGAAATACTTTTATCGAAGAACTAAAAGTTTTTAGACAGGCTGGTTTCAGAATGTCTGTCGCTGTATACTCGGCCATAGCTCGTTACAAAGCCCGACTGAATTTGCAGACTCAACTTCGGTCGGACTCTGCGAAAGCTCGTAATGTTGCCCCACTGATTCTGGAATACCCAACCTTGGTCGGGTGGCCGCACAACTCCACTAAAGCTACAAGGTCCATGGAAACCCATCTGACATATACATCAGACTATAATCCACTCAAGTTGTATCACTGCACTAACGTTTTTAGACGTATGAGCAAAAGATCCAATTTTTCCGTCAGAGCGGTCAGAACACTTCTAACGAAATTTTTGTAAGCAAAATACATACAAATCTTTTGCGCGCTAATGTTGTTTCGGCACTTGTTGCATAAAGTGTGTATTATATTGCATTCTTCTTACACCTGCATTCGTCTTTAAAGACTCTGGTCTGAATCGTACGATACAATACAAGTGTAACACAGCCGAACAGCATTTCCTTTATAATTCATTTTTAATATGCTTACCCGAAAATATATCACGCGACAATTTTTTTTTTTAAATTCAACAAGTTGATAATCAAAAAATCATGAATTGTTTCAGATTTCGCTCAACCGATTCACAAACATAAATGTTCTCCAAAATAATAAATAATTTTTTTTGACTTTTTATTTTGTACCTTTTTATGAGTTTTTGTGTATATTGTACACTGTTGTTGTTGTATTGTCTACGTCACAACGTGTAGAATATAATCTAATTCTTGAATATCTCGTTTTTCAAATAAAAATTTGTTTTCAGTATCATAAACGACGGCAACGTTGAACGATCAGTTTATTGTGCGATTATTACGCGGTCTGATATATAATAAGTGATCGAAGTTCGATATTATCGGTGGATTTTTTTCGGGTGATGTTATTTACGAAAAATTTTCAATTTTATAAAAAAAAGTGGTTCTGTACAGAACGTTAATAATATTGGACATCAAACGGTTGGGTTTTGATGTTTGAATATAATATCTTCCCAGTTTGATTAGGAAGTCAAATTTTGTTGACCAAAAAAAAGGTTGCAAAAAAGACAAACTGAAAGAAGTTTTTTCCATAAAAATAATTGATTTTCGGTTAGATATAAATACACAGCACATTGGTATATTGATTGGATTTTTTTTTGTTTAAATCGTATACCATCTTCAACACCATCATCATCACACGTGCATTTTGTCATCCGCGTACGTACCAACAAACGTTATCATTATATTCGGTCATTTGCCTAATTTATGTTGTCGGATATTTTTCATTTGAATTGCAAATTTTTCATTGATTGTTAGTTTGATAATATTCAAGGTTATTCGATACTGTGTACCTGTGCTCATCAATTTGAAAATATAGAATGAAAATAGTCATTCATTGGTAGGGTGGATCGTTGTTATTCAAACAAAACAAATGCATACGAGTGGAGAATGTGTTTATGGAGAATAGACCTGTTGAGTGTAGGCCAGTACTGATTAGACATAACCTTTCAGTGCGATAAATTTCTGCAGTGAATAGTAACTTTTGTGCCAGTGCCTAATTCAAATGTGAAGTGAAATTGGAATTTTTGCGTATTTTACCCTAAATTAATTAGCTGTTCGTCCTATGAATTAAGGACGATTTCAATCATGCAAAAAGTGCATAAAATGTTCGGTCTGTCACATACAATCGTTATCGACAATGACGATGAAAATAATGACAAACTTTGGGAATATGGCCTTTTATATAGTAAAATGCATGTTAAAACAATTGAAGTACAAGATTTCAAATCATTCGATTAACACGTTGCCTGTTGTTGTGACTTGTCAACTTTAGGAACACCACAAAGTGCTAAGGGAGTCGAGGGATACCTCCAAAAAAATTTCTAAATATCTAAAATTTGACTTTTGATTTTTAGAAATTTATTTGGAAGTATTCCTCGACCCCCTTAGCACTTTCCGGCATTATTCGAGCATTATCCCCTACGTGTTAAAATACTTTGGTAGATGGAAGTACTAGACCTGATAATAATACTGGTCAAATGTTTGCCGTCTGTAACATCTTAACATGTCTCATCAATACGATCAACTTTTCATCTCAGAATATAAGCTTTTGAAACATCCGTTAGTAAATTTATTATATCTTTTGTTAAAACTAGTGTTTGGTACAAAATCTGCTGCGTCATTTGATTATCCAAGTCTATTAACTTAGCTAGAAATTAGCATATAAGTCAGAACTGATAAGATCCTTTCAAGGCTTTATGACAAATCAAAAATTGTCCTCACCATTCCATGAGTTGACCGACCCTTTTACACAATATTCTTCTTTGTGTTCAACAATGAAAATCATCAACAGAGTTTTTTCAACCAAATTTTGCTTCAAGCCAAGTCGATCGTGAAGACTGAAAGAGAAATTGCAACTCTTCGCAAATTGCAAACATAATATTTAGACATTCGGGATGGTTATTGACAGTGATGACCGGCGCTTTGATGATGCATTTTTGTTTTGAAGTCGATGAACTCAAATTACAGAAAAAAAAGAACAACAAAAATCCGGCAAAAACAGGTTAAGATGCCACTCAAATTGATTGACGAAAAGTTTAATTTTTAAATTCATTAAGTTATCGGGTGGGTCATTTCACTCGATCATTTATCATAGTCTCGTGTATATATGTGTATGTGATTGATCGGAACCGTTAGAAAGCAACGATCCACCTTAATTAGTTAAAGATTTTGTGTGTTTAGTTAATGTTTTGGCTGTTTAAAGATCTAATAAAATTTGCGTCTTTAAATAGCAATAACAATTCTGGTCTGGCGAGACGTTCCCATTAGTGTTTCTGTAGATAGAATAACTGAAATTGTTTTGTTTTATTTCCTGATATAAATCAACTTTAGCAGAGAGTATAATACAGTTTGTGTTTTGTGATTGATAAATCGTTGTTTAGCAAACAAATCTTTGATTTATCGTGCGATTCCATTCACAAATTAAGTTAATTACGCTTCAAGAACGATTGAAACATTTCCACTTCGTTTTTTTTTTCTTCTTTTTCGTCTTTGTAAACAAAATGATCACTGAAGAACGTCGGTTGCTTAATCAGCACAACGCTTATGATCAAATCAATTAGCATCTTCCACACAAAAGCCATTAATCAAGACGTATACCTGAAACGCACATACCTGAAAAAATTATTCAAATTAAATTAAATTTAATTTCTTGTCTTTTCCACATTGCTTATTTGAATACATTTTGCCCGAAATAATGGATCCATTTTTTTATCATTTCAAATGTGTAGCTCCTATATTCGGTTTGATCCGCTTTCATCACGATTCGTGTATGTGAGAATTAAGAATACAAGAATTTTGATTCGGTAAACAAGTATAAACAAAATGAGGACCATCAATGCGATTTGGTTCTCTTTTTTTGCATCATTTTCGGTAAGAAAACCATAACATGCGCTGCAAAGCATTACACGGAATGTTGATATCCAATGAGTATAGTGAATGTAAGCATCTTTTATCTTTACGAACGCTGTCAAAATGAGCACGATAGTTATAGATCGGGATCGGAAACGGTTGGATTCAATTGTCCAGGGGTCATCCATAGACGAATTTCGGAATTTTTGATGCCCGTTGACACCCTTCGTTCGGATTTGTCACAGTTCCCGTAAAATTTAAAAACGTACAAAGTTTTATCCTTATTTACCTATTGGTCAACGTGGAGTGAATTCTTAAGCGAGAAAATTACTTTTTATGTATACGTGAGAGTGTATTGGTGAGCTATGATATGAATCGGTCGGTAGGGAAAGTAAACGGTCGAGAAGGAAAGTAACGGTTGGGAAGGAAAGCACCAACACACTCTCACTATTACAGATAAATTTCTATCAAAATACCCCAATACACACTCGATGTGTGTTTTCGCTTGGGCTTCGCCCGCGCGTGCACACACATCTTGTGTGTATTGGGGTATGTTGAAATATACTATTACTCTCACTGCACTTCCGGAAAAAGGATCATTACTTCTTCATTGACAAGATCAAGATCGCTAAAGCTCATTTCCCGGAGGCTAAGTGATGAAAATAATGGTAATTTATGAGATCGAGTGCAACATACTTTATTAGGCTCTAAATGTGGGTCATAATATAGATCGTGAGCCTAATAAAGTACTTCGTACCGAGGTTCATATAACGATTTATGCAAAAGAGGCATTTCAAATTTGCAAATTTTGCAAATTATGATAATGAGTTGCATAAAATACTCAATTGTTTTGAGCTGTATTTTGCCTTGCATACAACCCTACGATTGTAAAGTATTTCTTGTTTTGTAATTCGTTCACTATTCTGAATGAACCAAAATTAGCTTAGAAAAACCCAAATTTTGTAATCATTTCGGATGAATTCTGTTGGCAACGAAAAGAAGCAAAATCAGTGATTACTCGAATCCGTAGACAAAGTAATTTTCCCAGTCTGTAACACAATTTTATCCTTTTTTTTGTTAGAGCTAACACAAAAAGTAATATATATTAGTGACAACTGATCAAATTTTAGTACCTTACGTCCGAGGTTCTTTTATTTTGACGAGTGGGTACGTTATGGCCCGACCCGAAAGGCACGTAAAATACACTACAACCTCTCCGACTGAAATTGCTCAGAAAGTTAATATTTCACGGAGTTTTCCACTTCAATACAAAGATCCACATTTACACTACCGACTACCCATCAGTCATTTGATTTGAAACGAATTATCAATTTTTTTGAAAACCGATGACACATTGAAATTGTAGATTTTTCGATCATTTTTCAACTTAAAGACCGTGAACGGTGCATAGTGCATCATTACTCATGCCTTTTTCAGATATTTTCCACAAACTGACAACTTGTGCAATATTCTTTTAAGGGCAATCTACACTCGAATTATTTTTGAAAAAGTGGCCTTACCGTTTGGGGCCAAAATATATAAAGTTTTGATAGCCACTGTAATTGTCCAGATTGATGTAAAGAAATTTGTGATCTTTTGAACTTGTTAGTTTTCTTGAAATAGACTAAGACTATACATCAATATGGACAATTCCAGTCAGAGCCTTTTATAACATATAAGCTCGGGGGAAAAGTGCAGTGGTTCTAGGTGCGACCCAGTGCACCACAGTACTACAAAATAATATTTTAGGATCCCTATAATTCAAATAAATCGTATATAATGACATAAAACGCACCCACTCGAACGTTAGCATTTACAGTTATTCCGAATATTCTATCAAACGTCAAAATATCGTCAGCCATACATTCCACGCTTGATCTAAAAAAATGTCTCCGATGAAAAAACTAAGCAGGGCAAAAAAAGAAACTCAAACGGGACACATTGATAAAACAAGTGCCCAGCAATGAAAGTATACAGAAGGTATGGTCCAATGTCAAAATTTGTATGGAGCGGAGCAAATAGCTATTTCGTTTATTTCGTCCTCAGACGAACTCAGTTCTCTTTTAAATTTCACCAAAATTATCAAACTCACCAAATGGTTTAACGTAACCTCACACACAGAAAATTTAAAATTTTGTACATTTTTGCAATTATCGCAGCTAGAACCCATTTGATCACATTTATTTTGATTCAAACCGATAATGTGTAGGGTCTTCTAGGTGAAGATAGTGAGCTGGAAAGTTGTATTTGCAAATTAAGTGTGCTATTGAGCAAAAAAAAATCCAATTAGAAAATTATTTACACACAACTCATTTAGTCAATAGCACACTTAATTTGCAAATACAACTGTCCAGCTCACTGTCTTCACCTAGAAGACCATACACATTATCGATTTGAATTAAAATAAATGTGATCAAATGGTTTCTGGATGCGATAATTGCAAAAATACACAAAATTTTAAATTTTCTGTGTCTGAGGTTACGTTAAACCATTTGGTGACTTTGATAATTTTGGTGAAATTTAAAAGAAAACTGAGTTTGTCTGAGGACGAAATAAACGAAATCGCTATTTGATCCGGCTTATATGGATGTACCATACCTGGTTTGTACTTTCATTGGTGCCCAGGGCCTTTTTTAACATACAAGGTCGGAGGAAAAATGCACCCAGTCCCCTATCAGTGCACCCCACTGTTTATAAATCCGCCCAGTGAAAAACTCATTGTAATCTGTCACATAATTTATTTCTTCAAATTTAATCTAATTATTTTAGCGCTGCAATTCAAAACTAATCATCCGCTGTAATTCAAAGCTGCGCCTATATTTTTGTATTTATTTGATAATTGCTGATAATTTCATCGGCAGCGAGACATGAATTAAGAGGGGTTAAGAGGGCCGTCCTAGGACGTTGGAGTTTACATCGCGCGTAAGCGTAAGAGAAATAGAACGTTTTGAAAGCAGAATATCTGAAAATTTTCTCACTCGCTCCGCTCGCGATTTGTACCTTTATCTCGAAATCAGAGAATGTTAACTAGAAGAGACCGATTTTTTGAAGCCATGACATCTTGCAAAACTAGTGACCAGCCTTTCTTCAAAAAATTTTGCCTGCGGCGAAAAAAGCAATATCTTGAACCGACTAATGTATGGTTTATCTGCGTTCACTACTGTTAACGAAAACAAAAAATAAACATGGGCCCCTTGGCGAGAAAAATTGTCCCTTTCGAGAGAAAAAATGGGGCCCTGCGGAAAGTTGTGCACCCCAGTGAAAAATCCTTATAAAAGGCACTGATTCCAGTGGTTTTCAAAATCTTATATATTTTAACACCAAACGATGAGGCCACTTTTTTCAAAAATAATTCGAATAAAAAGTTTTTAATATATTTTCATGAGCGCGTTGTGTTTTGCCCTATTTTCTCCTCTCAAAAGGCCATGAGAAAATTATTTTTCTTGACGACTGGTCGAATGACATTTCTAGTGAGAAAAGTGGAACACTTTGTCTCCCGTGGTGAGAAAATAGAACTTTTCTCATTCGAACTGTCACATTGTTTATGTTTTTCAAAAGGATATGGCGAGTCGATGTCATTGTTTCGTGTAGAAAAACGGAAAAACACAACATGCACGCATGAAAAATAGGGAATTCAAATTCGAGCAAAATTACTGCCCTCACTTCGCTCTGGCCGCAAACATCACTTTAGTTGGAATTTCCTATTTCTCCCATCGGTAAACAAATAACTATTTCATAGGAGGTCGGAGTGTAGATTGCTTGTAAATTTTGCAGTTTCAAAATTCCAGCCAGTTCACTATAATTCAACAAAACGAAAAATGTTTAGATGGGTTTCACATCCGTTGAGCTAGCTAGCTGGGCTTTATCTGTTCAATCTTCTGTCTACACAAATAAAACTTTTAAGGTTAAATCTCTATCACAAAACATTCTGCTGTTTTGTTGCGTTTTCTAATTGACGTTGGCCATTACATTGTTGTGTTGTTAACTTCTCGTTCTGAAACGATGAATCGGAATCATTATGACTCAGTTTTTTTTTTGTTAGCTTACAATTTGTTTTTTTCAAACACAAATTTATTATGCTGTTTCAACAATAATCATTGAAAATTGCGTTCGCTTCAAATGGAATTTATAGATCAAATATTTGTGTCACCATAAACAACTTACTAATAATTTCATGAAAATCGTGTCAAATAAAGTCTTTTTATAAATTAAAATTACGTCGAAAAATATGGTTTGATTATTAGAGTACGGGTTTTTTTTTGTCACAGAAAAAAATGTCAATAGAAATTTTGTTTACACTACAGTTCGGTTATCACATCGATTTCAACGCAGAAAATTCGAATTGAACTCATCAAAGCTAAAATTAATTGAGTGAATTGGTGAATATATTGTGCTCATAAGGAAGAAGCAGCAAGGAATTAAAAATAGCTCTGCAACTAATTTGGATTCACAACGGAACCCTGGATTACTATGGATATAATGCGGCCACAAAAGCGGATAGCAATTCATCGAATGGTAATTATATTTTGAACACACCAAGATGAAACTAATGCATAGTCAAGACAAGCGCTAATTGTTTCCAAACCAATAAGTCTTATTTATCCGACTTATCAGCTCAAAAGTGTTTTTAAAGTTAAATTAGTTGTTGATAAGTTCATAGAAAATATTTCAGTTCAATTATCTAGTATAATCCGATTCATCCAGTTTAATGCTGACATAAGTTCTGTGAAAAACAATTATTTAAATTACCAGAGAGGTGCGATGTATGTATATTGAAGTCAATGACAATGCACATTCTTATAATTCGATTTCGTAGTATTATTATGAATTCTAATCACATCGGGCTACAAATAGTTGTAGTGTCAGTGTGAATACTATTAGAAACCCGGATGAGATTAACATCTACCATTCTTAGGTTCTCCTCTCCTGCGTTCATCCGTCTAATTAAATCTGACAAAAATTGTTCTTTTCTGCACATCCAATATTCGAGTGTTGAACTTCTTCCTTCAATAAATTCTCTCAACATTCCAGTGGTTTCAAATAGACGAGCTTCAGTGTCATAATTATCAGAAGTAGTAACTGTTTCAACGATTACAATCCAACTGATGTTATTCATACTACATGTGATATCCATGTTATGAGTAAATATCTTAACGTTGGTAATGCAGGTGGAATTTATAACATTGATTGAATTGTAATGGTGACCTCTTTTAATTCTGTCAATGTAGATTTTTGCGCTGAGAGGGTATTGGCGCTGTGAAATTTTCGGTTACAATTTTTTGTTTACTGTATTGCACCACGTAAAAAGTTCCACTCTTGTATCTAAGTTGTTCTTCTTGGTTTCTCTAATTTCTCACATTTACTGTTTGAAATAGCATTTAAAATAGAATCCGTAGAGGCAAGTTAGAATTCACAGTCCACGCGCTACACTGATCCTTTAATCACCTAGTGCATTAAAATCTTGTATCTTCAAATTCTGGCACTGGATCATAAGACTGCTATGGGCTAAATAGTGTCAAAAATCTGTTGATGCCAAAGTGGAAGTGGAACCGTAAGCCCTAAGGCGTTCTCGCAAAAAATACCTGTTTACACCAGCTATGCAGCCATATGTCCATCTTCTTTCTTTAAAATCTTCAAAATATTTTCTTCAGTCTGGATAATGTTTAAGAGAAATGTGACTGTTCGTTGATGTAGTCGTCAGCAACCCCCATACATTTGCTTACATTCAACGTATCCTTATAAAGCAAATTGCGACGTAAGAACTTACAAAAAAATAACTTCGTGTCAATAAAACGTTTCACTTTCCACGTAATATTGACACTAAAAGATCATGTCAATGCAATGTTTTGTGAATGGAAATGTAAATATTTATGGACACATTATGATAATATCGATAATTTATGATAAACACTGGAATAAATTGTAAAATGAAGAACTTGCTAATTTAAGTGGCATTTCTATTACAGTTACGCATCTCATATATGTGATAGGTGTAGACTTTAGATATAAGTTTAAAGAAAAAAAAAAGATCCGACGACCCATTAGACTCGCGAGAATTCGTTGGTAAAGTATAAATTACTGATACTGATTTCCATACGATTTTTTTTCTCAATTATTAATTTGATATAATTGTTTCGACTTAGTTTTATAGTTAATAGTGAGGTTACAAGGTACGTAGAGATATTAATGCATCTGCTAATGCTTATAGCGAATTTTAATTGAAATAATTTTTTCAATTTATCTTTGCCGTTTAATTTACATTTTGCGATTACTATATCAATTATGGCTACAACAAAACCTGTTGTAAACGTCAATGTTTTCTGAAAACAAAGGAAAATATGCTTACAATCTATCTGATAGTTTGTACCGTTAACCTGTAACAGATTCATTTAAGTAGCAAAGGTCCAATGTTGTCCTTCGCATTGGATATATGAAAACAGTGAACTTTTTGTCGAGATTTTGCATCACAAATTTTGTATTAAACCTATTTTCCTTCGAAAAGTTCGCACTCCCCAAATATACAACTTTGGGTTCCGTAAGTAACCGCTCCCTAGCCAAATGTTAAGTTACTCAAAAAAACAGAAGTATCAGATTTTATATTTGTAGTACAAACTTTGTATCATACGCTTACGGTGGGCCTAATGATAGCAGGTTAACCAATTGTATATTACATTGGGTGCTGCGAAAACAATGAAGTTTGTGATAACACCTGAACTCACAGTGTTTTTTCACGCTTCGGTGACTGTCCTTTTCGAGTTTGCATATCTGAGCCGAAGAGACAGTTTCCAAAGCAAGCTGCTCAAAAACACGTGAGTGAGTTTGCCAGTATCATAAACGTGATTCCGAATTAATGGTGTAGCAGTCACCAAAATATTCTGGCTTATTACTTACCCCAACCAAAAATCGTCTTCATGTAATGGACGATTTTCGCAGGGGACAAACTGCCATGTAATGGTCAACTTTCTCAGTAGGCAGGCAATAAAATGTTTTAAGATATTCTTTACCACAATGTCTTTCTTTTACGTTGTAGCAAAACTAGTACGTCATAGAAGCTACAAGTTCCACATAAAGTTATTGTAGGTCGAAAAGGATGCCCGGCAACCGTAATATTATAGTTTGATTACACTAGCAATAATAGCTAATTGCAATTTATGCAACCGTTTCGAGGAACTTTCACATTTTCCCTGCAGCAGAACTGCTATTTCATCAGGCCTTTTTAAATTGATCGAAATATCGAATATATCGGAAATTAAAACATAAAACGAAATAAATTTCATTTTCTCAATAATGTGTGTAAATACCAGCAATATTCCGTAATGAATTTTTAATGACACAAATGATCTGTTTATAACGACAAACATTGGGTGTCTGTACGTTTCTGTACATAAAAAGTTTTTCATTTTGGGAAAAATTCTAAGTTCTGACGAAACTATGTCGTTGTTCGCAATTGTCGCTATCGACTCCGACTATCAATAGAATAAATAAAAGCTTCTTGCCGGTAGATAGTTTACAAATTTAACAAAATAGAAACAAGTGAAGAAGAAAAATTTCCACACGTTTGACGTTGATAAATATGTATCAGAGCTGTAACCAGCTGTAATCAGAGGGGCAAGGGCGTTTAACAAAAATCATCCCTAAGACGTTACATCTTTTCAAGGGTTTATACGGCACACATTTTTTAGATGATGCCCAATGGCACATCCCTCGTTGTCAAATTGTGGTGAATTGTTTGTACGGAAAATCATCATTTTGTCATCAATTTTTGATGATCATTTGGATGACAATATGACGATTTTCTGCATTGGGTAGGCAAATCTTTGAACACTTATATGGACTGGTTATTTCGCCCATGAGTCCAAATAGTTGGAAATAATCATAGATGGTGTTACTACACATTACAGCTAAGAAACTTCAGTATTATTTTACGTGGTTCTCATACGTTTTTGCAAATATTTTCACTTCCGTCACTAATCAAACGCCTCCTAATATGAAGTGTAAATGTTTACCCGAATGTGTGAACTTACTGCAAAGAAACTAGGCCCTGATTGCAGATCTGTTTAGGTACTCATTTCTGTGTTAACTGCTTTGAGTCAATAATGTGAAAAGAAAATAGCTTTTTATGATAATTAGTACGTATAGAGTTAATGTCGTACTAATTATTGTTTGTGTGGTACATACAACGAAAAAAAAAACTTTGCAAAAAACATTTTTTTTTGTTTATTTTGTTTTAGTTTATTGGTCATTCGCCGTTCGAGTGGAAGGTAATATTTAATGTTTTCTTTTTTATTTGTTAAATATATATTCATACGCATTCTTCGTTTAGTAAAATTAGTGGGAAGTATTGGGTATAAGTATGAGCAAACAGACAGATCTAAGAAAGGCAAATTTACGAAAGAAAAAAATGTTTTAATTTAATGAAATTTTTGAAGATAAAATTTAAAACCAAAAGAAAAAAAAAACATTTGTTTGACTCCAATGAATGCAAGTTTAATCAAGTATAACATTCTTTTGCGATCCATAACAGAGCGAAAATATGTCTCCTAAATGGTGTTTATTTTCGAACACAAAATTTTCAAACAGACAAATATTTTGACGAGAGACAGATATATGAACACACACCGATGAGTTTGTATTAATTTCAAAAAAATATTTTGCACGTCCAAAATAAGTATAAAATGAAACAGGTTTTTTTTTCGCGTCATATTTAATATTATTATACACAAAAACCAAACACGTGAATGGTTTTTTATGTTGTCTGTAAAAATGCAAATTGCTGTATGGTTGGTTATATCACCAGCAGAACATTGAATTTCTTTGAATATGAAATGTTGTTGAAGCATTTCTTTTTGAAACATTGGTCTCTTCAGATCCACTTTGTCTATTCAAGTCAATAAACTGGACGCCCCACAATGGTATCGTCTATTGAAGCGGGTATACCATTCACATTATAAGCGTTGTTATTGTTCGAGACATGTGAGTGATGTTATTCAGTTCAGTTTCTATCAGCTTTCCTATTCCGAATTCATACATTCACGTTTGAATACTAGAAGTTTAAACACACGTACAGATCAATGGTGTTGTAATCAATTTCGTTAGATGATTTCTGCCTACAAACATACGAACTTCGTACAACGGACGAGCATATTTGCAATTTTTCTTATATCATACTTGAGTGTCAGTAAGTGATGTCTTAGGCCTGTTTTATAGAATTCCATGAACCGTTTTCACTTCCTTTTTGAATTGTAAAATTCTTCTAACTTTAGTAGTGACCTAAGCTCAGAATTGCAAACATTATTCTATCGTCTTTTCGAATGGCAAGTGGCTCTGTGTTTCCCTATGTATCCCGTAATTATCTGCACGTGAAATTTTCGACGTTGTCCTGTTCTAAGATAATCCATAGATCAAAAACTACGTCACTACATCGGCACTCGCACCCTTAGAAAGACATTTGAATTTATTTTCGACTTTACTATCTTTCGAAGTATTTGAAGGCAAACAGTGAGGAGTGGAAGAATGCATTGTTACACTACAGGGATTTATTCATCCCAATTCACAAATGATGCAACTATCGACAACGTCACACATTCCTGCTGTGATGCATGTGCAGTAGGTCTAAGAACTGAAAAGGGGTTTTGTATTTTAATGGTCGGTGGGTGAGTCGAGTTGATGTTTTGAACTTACTGATAAATTCGACACCCAGCTGATGAAGCTAGATTAAAATAAGAAGTTTTGTGTTTCATAAATGCCGTATTTAATTGTACGTTGACACTAGATTAGAACTTATGTCCATCCATCTGACTCCTACAATTAGGATTTTAAAAGGAAGTCTTACTCTTTGTTTAATAGCCAATTCTTTCAGGACATTTTTTTAAAAACTATTTTAACCATTTTCCTAATAGTAGTTTCCTGAACGACTGCCACTTGTGACGCAAATTTCTTTGTGTAATATTTTTTTGGTAAATTTTTTGTTGCTAAAACGCCTGTACGCCTGTTGCAGAATTCGTCACCCTCAGCGATATTTTTTTTTTGTAAATAGACAAGGACTTGTGTCACTTTCAACCTTTAGGGTTTTTTTTATTGATAACAAATATGTGAAAAATTACAATCGAAACAACAATATGTACTCACTGATAAGGTCAAGCTGAGTGAATGTGGTGAATTTCAGAGTTTGAACGATTAGGCAAATTTCTTATTTAAATTAAAAAAGAAACTGGTGCAGCCATATTATCGTTACTACAGAGGAACGTAATAAATAGATCAACCATGTAAAAGGTGACTAATTACGTTTCATACATAATTTTAGTTATTTTTTCCTTAGTCCAATTCAAACCATGTGATAATTTTGTTTCACTTTTATTTTTCTTCGGTCCAAGTGTATTACAGTTTTCCTCAAACACATTTCCATTAGGTAACCGAATAAAAACGCTATATGGATTGTAACGCATGTCATGTCATATCGATAGGTATAATCGGTATTAAATGTGTATATCAATCGGTGTATTTTAGCATGAAAGTCAATTTAAAACACACTATCCGTCAAACCGTAATGTACTGTAAATTACTGTGAAATGATCAATTTTTTTTCCTTGTTTTGTTTACAATTCAGCTAAAAATATAAATTTCTCAATAAAAAAAAATCGTGCTGGTATATAGATATAGACATGGTAGTAAATATTTATAGACCAAAGATACAACTTTATATATTTTTCTGTACATTTCAATATGTATATACGTGTGTGATTGAAACATCTTTTGTTATCAAATAATTGGAACGAACGAAAAAATTGCATAATGATTTATTTATATAATTAACATGTCGGTTAGAAAAATGTACACAATTGATAAGATCAAAAGACTTTGTATAATTGTTATGTGTGTGGTGTTATTAAAATATATCTTTTTAAATTCTAAAATTGTAGCGCGATATTATTATCACTTTCTGTAACTTCCTCAACATTTGCATAAAATATTGTAATGACACACGATTTTCCCATTCACAAGACGCATAACTTGATTTTCAATTTATATATTTTCCGCTTGTAATCAACTCCACCTCGGTAAACGAAATAATTGCTGTGTGATTTTATTGAGATTAATTATGGAAACGTGAGCTGATAATTGCTGTATCAGCATAACAATAAGACATCGAACTAAGTGTAGCGCATTATGGAAAACATTTTAAAGTTTCGTTGCATTGCATTTTTTTTGGATCGAACTTAGAATAGATCAGGTTGTGCAATTCAGAATTTTTGTTCGTTGTCATATTTGAATATTTATTGTTGAGGCAGCCAACGTAATGAGCTCTACTCACTTCTGTTTAATACAACGTTTAAATAAATGAAGTAAAAGATTTCGTATGAAACTTAAAAAAGGTTTTAGCAATAGAAGTAATAGATTGTAATTCACTGAAACTTCATGGTTTGTGTTTCTGATAAAACCGGTTCGCCTTAGCACACATCTGTAATAATATGCGATGTATCGAATCAATTGTGGAAATTAGTTGTATATTTGTCCGTACACAGCCATAGAAATCATGTGTGACGTTTCCGTTTTTCGGTATTTATTCATTCATTATATGAAAACTATTGCTGTGTTACGTAAAATTTTCGTTTATTATGAGGAATGCTCGAATCAAGCCTGATTCAAATCAGGTTGGGTTCCGGCTGAACCTGAATTAACCTGAATCCGAAATTTTAAGTTCAGGTCAGGTAACTTCAGGTCACGTTCAGGGTTACCTAAAATTTGCAAATTTTTAGATTGACCTGACCTGAACCTGAAGTAAAACCTGATCCAAAATAGGATCAAGCTGAACCTGAAATCTTACATTCAGGTTCAGGTGAAGATCAGGTGAAAAGACCAATAAAAAATGTCGTACAAATGAATAAATTTAAAAAAAATTCGATTGCATAAATTGCACTTATAGGTATCAGTGTCGGTCAACTTTTGTTTCCAGTTTTTTTTTTATGTTTAATTAAATCGTTTTCCTTTCTACTACGCTAATAACAAGTATACTCTTCCGAAACCGATTATATTGCCGTCCAATGAACATAAATCATTTTTTTTTGCAAAAATAACATCAACAACAGAAGAAATGATTTATTTAGTAGAATTCATCGGACAAACGGATGTGACAATAATTATTTTACTAGTAACAAATAACCAAGTTAAAAGCAAAAAAAATGTTGCAGTGTGACATTAACCTTGATAAAGACAACGCAACACACAGCTCTCAGAAAAGCACTATGAAACAGGTATAAATGTGCTACACAGTATTGTGCTTTCAATTATTCAATTTCATTTTTTTTTTGTAAATGTAAACAATGAAAAATTATCATTTCACGTTTATCTAATTGACCTTATCGTATCGTGTACCCCACTTAATGTGCTCTCAAAACCACTGATACATAAAACTTTAATATTAGATTTATGTGTAACCCATTTTTTTTTATTTTCAACAAAAGAGAAGAAATATTTGTAATTAATTTAATTTGCCTTAGTGACCTGACCACATACCCGCAGATTTTTTGTCTCCACATTTTTTTCCCCCAAAACCACCGATTATTTAAATTGAGACGATCGACACTCCTTTATTTCTTAACTAAACAATCCGATTGCAAAAATTTAATTTTATTCGATTGTTTACACTGTGAATAATAATTCGCATTAGATTGAAATGTTTTACGACTTTTTTTTATAGTCAGTCAGTCAATCTAAAAATTGTAACATTTTGCTTAGATTGTTTTCACCAACTGGTGTAAATATCGTATGAAGTATTTAATTTAGTATTTTGCATTGACCTTGACCTTGCAAGTTGATCGCTTGAATAGCTTATAGTAGAAAATCTACAAAGGATCTTCAAGATTGACATGAGAACACATTCGCAAAATGTCTGCATCAAATAATGTGTTATGTGAATCAGTTCTGTGTGACCACTGACTACTCGATATGCGTTAATTTATGAGCCAACAACAACTACTCGTGTTCGACTGCGTGTTCGCACTACAGTTTCTTTACAAAATTATCTAAGAAAGTCCCTTAAGACTTAAGATACTATTCAAGCATATCTATTCATCACTTTTAATTTTGTTCAATGAAGACTTTATTCAATTATTCAATAGCTTGAGTAGCTAAATGGTGTTGTAGAAGTTAGTTAATCAATTTCTTTGATTTTGAATTTATTCGAAACAAAAATCACAACAAACGTGGATGGATTTTAATATTTTAGAGACGTAGATTGATTTCTTGGTTTGCAGTTGTGTACATAGCTCGGGATCCAAATAAAAAGTCAAATTTACGTGAAATTATTAACCCCGGGTTCACCTTCTCTTTACATTTACTTGTATTCAAGTATTTTCGTACCGCCAAATACACATGACGATACTCCTACCTATTGGCTTCATCATGATGATTAATGGGAGTTCATGGACGATGCTCGTAATAAGGGTACGATTACATCTCGAACTTGTAATTTTAGTCCTTATAATCCCAGTACATTTCGAGTGGATTTATTGTCTTCATTTGTTTAAGATGCTTGCATAAGACATACAATTATCTCTTTCCTATAGCTATAGCTTTACCTCGGAGCGTATAGTAGAAAGAGAATCCTATTGATATAACATTCGCGTGGAATGACTCCAATCTAACGTTTGATAAGATTTAAAGTGCTCCGTAAGATAGTAAGATTACTGGCTATACACTTCAATGCTTATTTTTATCATCATATGTTCAAAGAGAAACACGACAAAAAGTATTTCTGTTTATCGTTCTGGGAAATTCGTTTCAACCCAATTGAAACGATTTCAGAAATCTAATCTTTCGGACAAATTCTATGCAGCAAAATCTAAGGTCACAAGCTATGCGCTTTTTAGGTTTTACAATGTTTTTCATCCTTTCTTTTCACGAGATATGAAAATCAAAGGCTTCAGTAGTGGATTATAGAATATTGAATCTGAAATCAAACTTCGTCAATTAGTCAATTAGTTACCTAAGGACTGAATTAGCCACAGCTCCTTCCAATTGATCTACTCCTAGAAAAAAGTTCGAATCAAAAGCTAGAATTTATTCGGTTTATAATTCATTTTTTGTTTAGAGTAGCACAGTGGAGTCGTGGCCCATAACCTGATAAATCAAATTTAAATTGATTTTCATTAGCAGAATACCGACACGACAGACTGGATAACTGAAAAAAAATGCTGTTTTCACCCGATATTGGATGAGACGAGTGCGTACTTCGTAGCCATGCAAAAGACCTGACACAATAAAAAATAATGATTTAAGATTCATTTAAAGGCAGCCACCTTGAATTCACGATTCAACTCAACAATCGTACAATAAAAACAAAGCTGCCACTAAGCGAAAGTTATTTGCCAAGATCCCAATTTGCTTTCGACACGCCCGTTGTCCACTTATAAATTAAAGATATTTGCGGCGGTCGGAGATAGAGATTGTACATCCAATCGGAAGTGTTATTTCATGATCAAAACGAACCGTTTTATTAGTTCAATTCTTTTAATTCGCATAAATAAATCCGTATACCGTGTGTATATTAAATGGTACGTGTGTGGTGTGTACGATAATAATTTTAATGTTATAAAAGCATAAGCAATTATAAATTGAAATCGGTAAGCATTCATTGTCATGTACATGACTCATGATTGATCAGAATTAATGAACATTATTATCCGTGTGTACCTGCACTTTTAATACACTCCGTGTGTATGGTGTGCTCATATTACACACTCAGTTATTCATTTAATTTAAGTTTGTGTTTTCAAAATGACCTTACGGAAAGTAACTACTTTTCCTGGTTTACTTACCTACCTTTGACTGCAGTCCTTGTTTGTTTACCATCGCAAACCTAAAAGTCTTGTTAACGAGACAAGTAATTGCCGTTATTAATAATTGTTTGATTGTCTTTACCGTCAACTTTATACGAGTTTGATTAATCAATGTTATTGTAACGTTCAATGTATTCCGTTTGTGCAGATGATGATTGAAAAGTTTTTTTTTTATTAAAAAAGAAAACGAGAAGACACTTGACCTATAATTAAGGTGTCTGTAATAATTTGTTTCGGAGAAAATTACTTTATTTTCATGAGAGTATTATGTTAATGAAGGTTAGATTATCACAAAACCATCTATTGTAACATAATAACTTACCCTTTCTATTCGCAATAAGCATAACCGCAAATAATTCAATGAGAAGGAAAAGAAAAAAATTGTTAAATTTGTGGAATTTTGTCGTGATTTCTCTATCCGAGAATTTTTTTTTGGAAAATAAGCTTTATCTCAAAAAGTGTCGAGTGAAAGCAGTTGCGTTTCCAAGGTAAAAATGATGGTATGAACATAACTCCGTTTCCCATATTACATCAATAGATACGTGCACAGTGAACGATTACTCCCCTGATTACGTTTGTTTGATTAACTTTACGTTTATTATTCACTAGACGACATTGAAAAATGTGAGTGATTATAACTGCTTTTATAGCCGTCATCAAAACCATTATTGATACATCGATTTGTCCTTAACAGTGTAAAAATAAAATTAAACAAATAGAAGAAAAAAATATCACAGACTGCAAGTAATCAAAGAAGGACAAAATGGCAAAGGTAAAGATAACAAAAAAAATAAGTAAAAAGCAAAAAAAAATATTGTTTTGTCTTGTGTGATTGTTAACTTCGTTAAACGAAACCTTGTACATTGATGAGCTCATCATTACGCTTTGGTGTTTTCATACTTTACTAAGTACAATTAGTAAATTATACTAGATCAATTAAGGGTTTGCACGTACATACACGAACCTATCAAAGCTTTTTCAAGCCTTCATAAGTCACATACCCATGCGACTTTTTGATTCTTCTGTACATACAAAGTGTTATGTGTCTACATTTGTCGAATTATCAACCACGGATGACTAAGTCATCATCATACATGGTTAATTCGTATGCTAAGTTAAGTATTCAACATTATGAACAACAAATCCGTGCCATGGCGACAATGAAATGGTATTTTTGAACTGCATATCAATGAAAAACGTCTTTCGAGTATTAAATTCTCTCTCACATCGAAACAGTGGTTGAATGGATCCACTATACTAAACTAATTAAAGTGTAGAAACTACTGTCTGCGTTTACGTTTCCAATATTTATGTAGAGTTGGTTTTACTCCTAAGAGATTACAGTTACTGTAGTAAATGACATTGCATTTTCCGATGAACTTTGTTTTGTATGCTCCAACTGATGCGTATTCCAAGCAGATAAACAGTTAATGTCAACTAAATCTGTGTCTAAATTGGCTCGAGATGTTTTTCCAGCTGGTCTCTATGATTCGCGATTTTTTCAGAATTATTCGGAATTTTCAGAATTAAATTCCCAAAAATGGGCCCAAATCTTAAACAGATTTCATAGTCACACGCACACGCTAATAAATTCACAGTACGACCATGCCGGTGCTGCATTTCCCTCATTAATAATGTCCTAGGAATTAAAAACAGGGAGCTTACGTTACCTTGTTTTGTTTTTTAGTTGGGAACATATTTGAGAGTTTTTTTTTAGAGTTTTAAAAGTAATCGGTGTTCCCAGTCAACAAAGTGTTTCCAGGTTATGATATTTTGGCACAAAATTTAAAATCCTTAGCGAATTCAAATTTTGCGCCAAAATATCGTATACTGGGAAGCACTTATCGATGTGTGATATATGTTTTCTAAAGGTGAACAAACTGTGGATTTTTTTTTAGTCGGTTTGAAGTGTTTATTTAAAAGCGAAAAAAGGCTGCTTTTTGTAGAATTTATCATTGTTCTACGTCTGTTTTTGCGTTCTAACTTCAGCCTCGATGCTTCCCCTCATATGCATAATCTACCACTACTTATTTTGTTGGAAAATTCATTTGAATGTGTTTGAAAATTTAAACTCTAAATCTTAGCACGAATGGATGAGCTACCCGAAGTAATGTTAAATTCCTGTCGTGTTCGAATTTTAATTGCTAATTGTTGACTTTTAGTTTAAAAAACACTATGTTTATATCTGCTGAATACCAACATTCACAGATATTTATTTAAATAAACAATTAATCAAAAAAATGATTCTATAAAAAAAATATCCAATATGTCAAGGTGACGCGAAAATGTGTATAATTATATACAATGACCAGTTTATTACCAGTTAACACTGTTTTGTTTTTATGATCACAATTTAATTGAAATATATATATTCAAAGATATATACATATGTGATTGTTCTCGATGTTTATGTAAGTGTACGATTTTCTTTTCATTTAGCAACAACAACACAAAATAAATAAATTGCATTTCGTTTTCAAAGCACACACTCTGGCGAGACTAAGAATATTTAAAAAAAAAAAATTATTTATTTAATAGGCGGTTTATATACTACTTTTATTGTGTCTTTAAGTCTTTGTCACACAAGACATCGTAAAGTGTGCTTAACGAATTGTTAATTTATGGAAACTTTTTGCATATAAACTCATTTTTGAAAAACAATTAGAACAGTTCAGAACTCAAACGAAAAAGAATTTATTTTTTGCATCAATAAAAATGTTTACGACTTTTTTTCAAAACTTTTTTTATTGCGTTTTTATTATCGCTAATTTATATGCTAGAAACCAGAGTATCCTTATTCATCGAAAATCTAGAATGGCATTTAGAATTAACATCTAAAAAATTTTATCGGGTATGTTATTCGGTTCAGCGGTTTTATCTAAAATCTAAAAAAAAAGTCACAAATAAAATACTGCTGCATTTAACCAGTTCTTTTATCACAACGAAAAAAATAATAAAAATTCAATCTCGACGTAATAAAAAGCGATACATAGAGTAATTAAAACGTTTTCGGTTACATATGCACGATTAAACGTTATGGCCATAAGTGTAAGCTTGTTTTTTTACCTATTTTTTCGGAAAGAAGCTTTTATTACTGAGTAGGATAATCTCACAAATCTTCATTAAAACCTTAACAGTACATTCAATATTTTCACGGGTTTCTCAAATAAAATATTTGGTTTCCACAATGTACCAGTTATTTGTTTGGCTGTAACTAGCGACCACAGAACATCGCAGAACGAGCATTTTCCACACCAGAGTACGGACTGAAGTCAAAATGTAATAGAAGTTTTACAGAAATCTATTACGTTTGTGCTTTTATTTCTAAAGAGCCTATCGCTATATGGTGAAAGATTACATGTGGTGCTGAATTATAAATTCCAATGTTCATTTGCCTTTTATTTACTCTGTAAAAATTGAGCCTGTTCACCATTTCCTTTACATTACTCCTTTATCCGATAAAATGGATTTTTTATGATTTTTCCATTTTTTTTCAATTAAAACGAATTTCGCGCAAATTCAATTTTTCTCAGTTTGCATTGTGCTTTGCACGTACATGTAAACCAATCAAAACGTCTTTCAATCTTTTCATCTTCTAATTATCTAAAATCGATTTTTGTGACTTATAAGTCAATTGTTTATTGACACGATGTACTTTTTATCAATATCCACTTTCTCTTTATTTGTCTAAAAATTACTTTCTTAACCATTACAATTTTAAGTGCAAGTTGAGTACATATTTGCTTTTGAAATTGGTATGTTTTTTTTATGGTGCAAGCTTTTCATTTCTTTTTGTTAGACAAATTATTCAGTCTTCGAAATAATTTCGTAGAAATTTTAAATATTAAACGAACGGTGAATAGTTATGTAAAAGTTGTAATTTGATGCTTCAAAAAATGTTGAATCAATCATAAATTGACATCTTCTGTCTGTAAATTTTGGCAATCGGATATTCAGTGTGGAGAATACAGGTTTATTGCTTGAAGAATCAGTACGATGTAATGAATTAAGTTCAATGCTTTCTAACTGCTACACTTAACGATAATAATTTAAGAGCACACACATCGTATGCATAACAATTTATAGCAATGCTAACACACAACCTTCAAGAAAATATATTTTCATAAGAAATAACTAAAAGAAAGACCAACTACACGCACGGAATTTTGTGAATTTCTGTGAATTTTGCATGTACTTTTATATGGAGAATTCTAAAACTCAAGTAAAACACAGAAACAGAAAATGTGTCGGTTTTCAAAATTCCGTATGTGTAAGACATCTATAGAATTAGTGAAAAAAGAAGTTTCATAGCCGCCATAACTTTCTTCGTTGGAAAGCTGAGGTCAAGCACTCCCGGGGCAATAATAACTTCAAAAAATGTGATGATAAACGGAACCTCGGTGAATTTTGACGTCACTCACGAACTTAGGATACAAACATCGTCCAACCTCTCATTCAAAACAGCAGTCCTGCAGCGGTCTTTTATAGAAACCAAGTAAAATTCAAAAAATCGTACATATCTGAACAAATGAATTGTCTGAGTACCTGGAAAAATTGCCACAACACCTTTACCATCCGACAATTAAAAGATTAAAAGTCATTTCCTTTGCGAAAAAACGAAAAAAAAAAAATTGTTTGCTCCAAACTTTTGTTATCTGTGAAATGTCAACAGTAAATTAATCAGACTGTCTAAATTCTGTGAGTTGGTGAGTTGGAACACTGAACACATTATTTGATTTTCTAAAAATATCCGAAAACATTTATCGAATATAATTATTTATTTGCTGATTATACTGTATATGTACGCACACACTAATTTAACAAACGATTAGTCACACAGCAATTTGTCTCAAAGTTACAGCAATAATTTCGCATTAATTTAGCGTTTGAACTGCAAACATAAAATTCTACATGATATAAAAAGGCATGTAGATATATTGTGAGAATCAGTCATGATATATCTGCCACCCATCATGCCCATACCCCGAATATTTTTCATATTCAAGGATTAACCTCTCATGTTTTTTGAGAAAGAAAAAAAAAAAGTTGACCATCCCCCTCAGAAACGCCTTGTTATTCAAATGTGGAAAACGGAGCCCCATGCCCCAGTCATTGAACCATCTCTATTGTAATTAATTTTGCTGGAAGTAGAGAGTCCAAGAACACAATATATTTTATTAGAATGATTCACCGTGTAGCTAATTTGTTAGAGTCTCATCGAATTATAAAAGTGAATTTTATTACGCCTGTGCATGTCGAAGGTGTGTGGACAGTTTCAATCGAATTATGGATTATTGTCCATATTCCACATCCAATGACTTGTGAATCCAAAAGATTTTCGTCTAGACAAACATGTCCCAAAATTTTACAGAAATTTGGTGATTGACATGGTATCAAAGTGCAGTCATTGTTGTGATTGGAAATCTTTGTTATCGAAACAATCATTTGACCTAAAAAGCCTTATCAAGAATTTTTCTTTTACTCACCCACATCCAAAAGACAATATATTTGCACAGAAGGTATCGGCCCAATTTTCTATTTTCTTCTTCACAAGATAAAAGCACGTTCAATCTTGTACTATTTTCTTTATCACATACTCCACCAATCAGGTCCAATCAAATCGACGTACGAGTAGGTTGCACAGATGGATCGCGTTATGAATACTTTTCTGCACGTTCTAGTTAGGAATCATATGACCGCATATAAAATGAATGACAAGAATATAATTAATAAGAGAGTCATGAACTTGCTCACATCGTTTCAAACAAAACCATAAAACTTGAAGCATATTTAGTTACATACACGTAGACATAGTGTTACAATAGACACTTCACATATCTATGAGTAGTTTACATATCATAAAATTTATTGGTACACTCATAATGTTCGTATACCTATATAAATATGTATAAACCAGACAGTAGCGTAAATATAGGAAGACAAAGTACAAAAGAATTTCATTGAAAATTTGAATATGAAATGGTTGGAAAAAAGTTTGTGGAAAACTACTTTTATGATTTTGTTTTTAAAAAAGAAGCAGAAGCACAACGTCCGAATTTAAATGACAAATAACAATCAGAACGTTCGGTGAAAATTGTAAAAAATTTCCACGAGTAATTTACTTTGTTGACTGCATGATTGCGATGAATGGCACAACGCCCACTTAAGGTTAATACATATTCCAGGAACTTTTACTCTACGGCGATGAATGGGTCTATTGGAGTTCATTGGTTTGATTTGAGGTGGACAAACGTTTGTGTGTCAGTTTGATTATCAGTTCCAAATATTCTAAGAACTTTCTTTTAAAAAAAATTGGCTAGCAACATGGCTGCAGGCTGAAGTAGTTCTTCAAAGTTAACAATGCGGCTTCTTATAAAAGATGTTGGTGTTATATGTATGCTAAACAATCAAGCTCAGGTAGACAACAGCTTACGTGTAGTCATCAAAACTCATTTACCAAAAAATTCGACGTTACTGGTAACAGAGCTAGGCTAATCCGCCCCTTGCAACGCAAATATTTTCAGGTATCATCTCAAATCTTCCAGGTGCTGAGGTACAGACAGAGCTTGTAATCGTAAAACCCTTTTCGCGAATTTTCATAGATTTTTTCGAATTTTGGCGATTTTTGTGATTCACGAAAATCGAGAAAATTCTCGCGAAAATTCAAGAAGATTCGCGAAAGTTTTTACGATTACAGGCTCTGGTTACAGAATTTTAAACTTTTTATGGAGATGATCAGATACTCTAAAGCAAGGAGAATCATTAAATAGAATTTTGTTCTAAATAAGCAGCATGATCGTAAACGTATTACTCACTGTGATCTCAATCATATAGCGATGTACTGACGTACGTTTCTTCTGTACCGCACGACATGTCATGTCAATAAATCGTTGCTTATTCCTACCTTATGGATGCGATGACACAATCTGCTATGAATAATCCTCGCAAGTTCTTTTCTCGTAATTTTATTTAAACGGGGCTTGTAGTACCACAGTAGGTGGACGCAAGAGGTGACAACTAAACTGTTGAACTTTTTAAATTTTCCTATTATAAAAATAAATTTTTTGTCGTTCTGACGTCCCGAAAATGCTTATCTGAGTAGCTTTCGGCGCGGGGTGAAAGCGTTGTACCAGTCTAAATAAGACAGATCTACTGTTCCTTCAAAACATAATTAAACTCAATGTGCTTAGCATATGATGTGAACAGAACCTGACCGACCAAAACTAATTAAGATTTTCCTATTTTGGATTTAACAAATTTTTGAATACTCGCCTCACATCATATATTATATACCTACACCTAAGACTCAAAAGGCACATATTTTGCACATACATCATCACTCATATTTTACTTTATATCTATTATCATAAAATTTAATCCGCGACCATTGTCGTCAATTATCAAAATGACAATTGGACTGGAGTGTTCCAGTATCAAAAAGTCTTCGAAACGATTCACACACTCACGAGACGTACGAAAAACAAAAAAACAAAAATTCATAGAGGTTCATATCTTAAAATGTTTTTCGCAAGGCGCTTGCACGGTTAAAACTTTCGTGTGTTTTTTTTGTGTTGTTGATTGCAAGCGACATTGTTTATTGGTGTAATCAAGTGAATTTCACGTGATTTTTTTTTCTTCTTCGATTTTTCTGGTGTGCTATTTGATTGTAGTTTTAGCGTTAAATTTTGAATCAATTTTCTTCCTCCAATTTTGAAGAAAATAAAATTACAAATTTAAGGAAAGTGACTCGAATTGCGGAAAAAAATGTTAATTTCAACAAAAACTTATTTCAAATTTAGATTTCGAATGTTCAAACTTGAGGTTAAACTTGCGCAATAAGTGTCGCACATATTTATTTCCATTGTTTTTTTGTTTGTTTCATTTTTTTCGCTCCATTGTGTACATACATTTTCACCCAGTAAACTACTGTACGTATCTTTCAGCCAGTAAATTACTCAGTTTGAACTCATCGATAGATTAAATGATCATTGACAAATGAATGTTATCAACAAACATAGTGGAATATGAAGCAGCGAGGACGGTTTTTAATGTCAAGTGCGTGCGAATGATAAGGAATTAGAGAGATTACTATACATACGTTTTGCAGACGTGCGATAAGCAGTGATACACAGGCAACAAAATTTATTACATCCCCGTTTGAGGTTGAAATGTGATGATGATGATGATGGAGTTGTGACTTTTCATCAATGTGCACAAATTTTCATTGTGTTAATTTTATCCAATACTCTCCCTAGCATCCAAACTCTCTCAAAAAATCGATTTAGGGGGGAAAATAAGTTTGAGAAACGCTGATTTTTAATATGGCTTAAAAACAACAACAACAACACGAGCGAACAAAGTAGCAGTGATTCATAAACGTAGTTACCACCTTAATAATTGTAGCTTGGTTGCTAGGGAGAGTATTGTTTTATCCTTTCGAGGAAGAATGTTGTGACTGCATTAGAAAATATTTCCTGAAAGGGTTTTGGAAAATTGATTTGCTAAATTTGCTAAGATTTTCGAGAATTCGTTAAAACATTTTTAACAAATTTTTAGCAAATTTAGCAAATAATTTTCCAGAAATAGGCCTTGGTGCCTCAAATAACATTACGTTGATAAATTCTGCTAATCTTTTAGCGGAGAAAATTTTATTTGGCCAAAGTCACTCTCGATTTTGAAAATTAGGTCATTTACTGCCTGTACATCCATTTAGTAGCTTTTTATATCGCGTAACGCAAAAATATCTTTTTCCCTGACCAAATGTATCTAAAAGTGATAGGAATGATCATAACGATTTCTGTCTGACGTGCTCGTTTGCTTTTGACCCCATTAAGACTTCATAAAACAAAAGTGTAACGATTTTTCATCTGTTATATCGGCAACGACTTCAAAACTAAGGGACTTTCTATGGGCTATGGGCAGTGTTCTCTTATATTTGAATGAAACCATAACTTACTTTTACCTAATACTTTCGCTATTTAACTCTATTAATCGACCGAGTTATCTTGTTGCACAACAAAATCTGCAATTTTAACGTACCACAATCTCTTCACTCCCTATTCCCTAAACTAATTACCGTTACACTCATCGAATTATAACTTCCATTAGTGGAATGCAATTTCAATCCAATTTATTTTAATTCATTTCACATGCGACATCGACGTTACCATGTCCATAAAATGCGTAAGTACGTTAATTATTGATAAATATCTCATGTCGAATGAATTAGATTGAAATCGAAGACAACTGTACAAATAGCTGTAATCAACATTGAATTTGTACCTTAAACTTGAGGTTAAAAGAGACATAACAGTGCGGGGGCTGCAATATGACAATACTAGGAGTTACCATAAATGTTACAATTTATTCACTTTTATACTGGCACTCTTCCTTTTCAAGTTTATTATTTTCTACATAATCTCGGATGTGCATTAGTTGCTGCATAGTATCGACGTATGCGCTATAATAATAATGAAATTTAATGGTATTCAGGTTTCAATTACCAACGAAGTACATAATGGTGCCTCTTCTGTATACGTAATTAAAAATGGCTTAGAGTTATTTCTAATTGCCATCTCATAATCACCGGTTTTATCATAATCGATTAGGCATTTTTTGAATTTATTTCAAACATGTTTATAAATTTTATCGAATCTTTTGTTACATCAATTTTTTGTTGAAGAAAAAAAAATTGAATTCATTCAACACACTGTATTGTACAAACGACAGTGATAAACCAATAAAAGCACTTAAATGTATTATATACTCTTGATGTGCCGATAATTTAATTTACTTCAAACTATGTTTACAAGCCGATAATGTTTTTTCGTGTCGATATTTTTTTTTTGTTTCGTTTAAAAATTTAGTTGAGGTTTGTTTGGGAAACGCGTCGAATGTTGTGATGTTTGAGAAAATGAAGTGTTGCAGTATTACAATGCTATTAGGGGTTAACCGTTTATTGTGAAATAGCGAAGACATTTTTTAATCTGATTTTCTATGTGCGTTATGTGACGTAAACCGAAGCGCTGCGTTTTTTTTTACACAATCAATCCGTTTCGGGATTATTTCATTTAGAAATTCTCTTTTACAAACTTGACTATATAACGTATAATAAGATGATCTGACATTGCACATCTTCATCTATTACATGTCGACGGTTAAAACAAATTTTCTAAATTACGAGCTCATTATAACGACCATTTTGTCGCTTCGCACACGTTGATACAAAATCAAAGTAGATCCACTTCTCTAAATCCGTCAAGAATGCTCTGTAAATCCTTAGCATCACTTTCACCTACTTGGTGAAAAAAAAATCTTTAGCAAATTAAACGGTCACCCTTAATGTTTCAGTTATATTGTAATTTTCCATACTCGTTTCAGACATTCAGTCAGAATAACGACTTGTTTTTGACGCAAATTTCTTATCAAACAAACGCTTAATAACAACTGAACTTTACAATTTGTTGATTGAAAGTCGATTCCCATTTCGTATTACTTCCCATTTACATATATCGTAGCCTCAAGCTGTTAAAAATAGACTAAAACGCAGTACAATCTTGGTTTTTTTTATTATCTCGTTATCTGGGTCGAAATAATGACTAATTCTTTGAGCAATATCGTAAAATATATAACGTCAATATTTGATCAGTGTCTCCGACTTAGTATACACGAGAAGGTCTTTGTTAAGGATAGGTTGAAGGAATTTAGTAAACATTAACTTTTGCATGGGTTTTCTTGTCGCGAGAACAAGAAAAACCGTTCTTCGGCGCCAATCAAATCTTTCGATTGAACCTTCAAAGTCACCTCTTCTTTCATAATGCTTGAATCACAAAATCGCCAAACCAAAATTATGTTGGCAATGTCTGTTATCATCTGTTATCGACATCAGAGACAAAAATAAACGATGACACACGACTTATATATAGCAAAATGTGTATTGACCCAATTGAAGTAAAAGATTGCCCATCAAACACTAGCCGATTACTTTGAACAAAAAAGGAAAAACTGGAATTATTACATCGCGATACACGTCGAAGAGGCTCATCTTTCACAGACAACAGGAACATTGACATAATGACGTAATTACCGACTTTATTAGTTTGATTAAAGTATTTTCAACAGATTGATAGACAAGATATATTTAGGTAGATATTTCACTTAATATAAAACACCACATTTGCTCAACGTTTATTTCTTTCGTCCTTCAAAAATGGTATGAAGAAGCTGCCTAGAATGGCAAAAGGAAAGAGTATCGGTTTAATTTCGACATTAATTTGTTCTCAAAAGCCAGTCATAAAACGCTTCTTTCAAGTTCTGGCAGTCCTGTACATAATTTGTTGTCTTCAGGGAACATCGACCAACGTCTCAAAACTACCTCAAATATTTTGTGTGCTTTTTGCAGGCACATAAAAAGGGGCAGTTACAGTACGCTTTCTACAGACCCGAAAGTCCGCATGTACAATATGAACGGCTCCTTCATAACGTATTTATTATATAGTTCAAGTATAAATATGGATATTTGCTAGCAAAATTAACTGCGATCAGTGTGTCTCTACCAAAAACTCATGCGTCACGTTATTGTATTCAAATTAATATGTTCTCCTTTCGCTTGGTTTTGTTTTGAATCACAAAACATTGAAAGCAACAACGTTTAACATAAAAGTATTCTCCTTTAACGATCCACAAAAAAAACCGTGTGTGTGCGTTGTGTGAATTATTAGTATCTTCGGACATTTTAATCGACACAGCTTATTGTATTAAATGAAATGAGACGTTTTCCTAACAACAACACCACCAAAACGAAACAGATTAGCATTCCCTATTGCGTAATTTTCAGTTCGGATTCGTGAATCAAGTGTCTTCGACCTTGAACTCACATGATTCGTTATTTAAATAATTGGATCAATTAAGTTACAACGAAACGTTGTAACAATGTCTTCAACATTCAAATAATATTCGTAAATTGAATCATTTAAATGAAAAATTATTTTATTTTTGTTTGAAGACGAAAAAAATATCCAACAACTTTGTAATGTATCGTTGAACAATGGCCATATAATTCATTTATGGCCGACCCAGCTACTACGTAATATTGGAATTGAATTTTGTAATCGCTGTAGCGATAATGTATGGAATTTCTAGAATAGTTTGCGGTTGGATTCTTTCGGTAAACAAACAATCATATTTACCTTAAATGCATTTAATTTGACAAGAAGGTACGGCTAAGTCAATAACTTTTTACAAACGCATCATGATCCGCCATTATGAGCAAAACAGGTACTATGTTCAAAGAAATTGAAATATTTATCTCAAGAGATACTTTAATAAATTGAACAATTTTTAGGTACTTCCATAGAATTTGTAGATATTTCACAAATGACAAAAGTTTCACGTTTTAGACATTAAATCTAATACTTCTATTGTTGAAACTACTAAATAATGTTTGATGCAAAATCTTTTACTTCTTTAGTTTTAACTTTCACGTTACTATAAAGAGCAAACAAGCCAGTGCTCATTTCTAATTTTGTTCGTTAGTGCTGTTAACAAATGACTAGCTAAGGTTGACTTCTAACTTGTTTTTTTATTGATTTTATGGTTAACGAATAACTGAATACAGTAAAAGGTCATATGATTATACAGATTATTACACTACGAAAAACGTTTGTTCCACAATATTCTGACTTTGACAGCTAGGATGGCCTAAGCGTCATTCATCGTAGAAACTCAAAATTAGTCTAAAAATGAAAAAATTATTCATTCCATGTGACGACAAGATGACATTTCGAAAACTTAACTTGTCTAGCACGGTAGACCCTTCCATAACTTTTTTATTGTCTGCCCCACGCGAAAGTTTACCATTTCATGGCCGTTTGCCCCTTTCGAAAATGATCAATTACATGACGAATATTTTCGGTTCATTTTGCGTGAATTCCTTTCGAATAATGAACTTTCGTAGGGGGCAGGCAATAAATCACAGAATACATTGGATGTTGCTGCGTATGTCATTAATTCGGAAACGATAGTGTTACACTCGCAAACTCACTCTCGTGTTTTTCAACAAGAAGTTTCGGTAGCTATTTTTCGATAAGTGTAGTTGTATACCTCGCCATCGGCTTTGATATCGACACTTGTCGAAAAGGCAGTTACCGAAGCTTGTTGCTCAAAAACACATTTGTGAGTTTGCTTTTATCATGAAATTGTTGCCTTATGTAATGAATCACTTTCGCACCATCCAATGTAATCTACTATTATTTTCATTCGTCATTTGGCACTAGCATTTCATTTTGACACAAAATTGGAGATTGATCTAATAGAGTACCCTCGGGCTCTCCCCATCGGGATATATCTTTAAACATCTAAACATCAGCTCTTTTCCAAGACATTTGTGTTTTATATCACCACCCTAACTTTTCGTTTTTTGCTTCAACCAACGGTGACATGAAGTGGTCGGTCATTTAAGTTACTTTCCACTGACTTTTTCAATATGGTTACAACGATCTTTTTTATAGAGTTGTTTCATCATTTTAAGAAAAAAAAGACAATAAAATAGAGAAATTAAAATGCAAATAAAACTGATGCACCAATAAAACAATTAAAAGAAAATCTTACAAAATCTGTCTGCAATATATTAAGTGATAACATGTGAATAATGCAATAAAGTCGATCACATGAAAGCTTTAAAGTGAATTGGTGCGATTGTGGCTATTGTGGCATTAAGTGAAATTAACGAATCGCTTATTTTTTTGGTGTGTTATCTTTTGATATCATCATCATCATCAACAACAACAACAAAATGAAATTACGTGCGATGTTGGAGTTACTTTCTGATAGAGTACGCCCTTACAATGCGACGTATTCACTAATAGGTAATTTGCATTCAATGAGAAACGTTACACATTTACTGCTATTATTGTTTGATCGGACTGGATTTTAGGTGGAGGAAATTTGTTTCACATTATTTTTAACGTGATTTTTAATCTGTCGCGTGTAAAATGGCATACAATAAAAATAATGTTAAAATGGAGTCGCTAGCCACATGTGCTACCTTTTATTATATTATGTTGGCGTTGTGGTGATATAATTATTTAATTATTTCGCCAATTTTTTTGTTGTTGTATTAAATGTCGAATGTTACGTTACTTAAAAAGGTTTACGATTTTTTGCGTATTTACCCAAGATGTTGAAGTGATATTTTGTTTTAAAGGTACAGGTTTTTTTTGTCGTTCGTTTTTCCTTGTTGACGATGGAGATTTATATATTTTGCTGGTTTCATTATGATAAATGATTTTTATTCAAAACAGAAATATAAAGTCCCAAGAACCGAAACTAGTTTTAGTTTAACGAACACAATAAAAAAAATCTCTTCATTTTGCACTTATAAAAATATTCATAAAAAACCGTATTTTTGTACATTTCAGCTATTGGAGATGGGAGTGACGTAGCAGATCAAGATATTCAAGGATTGCTGAATGATACAGGTATTTTTTATGTTGAATAAATTTTTAGTAATCCACCAAACTCGATACACAAAATTCGCATAATATTCGTCTGATGCAGTTGACTCATTTATGCAAAGCAAAGCACAGTCTGTGTATAGGGCAAAAAATTGCAATATGTGACTAATCCGGAATTGTGTTAACGGTAGCATGCTATATTGACTTCATGGGACTTTTCGATTCGTTTCCGTCAAAGAGACACTTCTTGAAGCTTGTGTACCATCTATTACTTCGATTGATAAATCTGTTACCTTGTGGTTCATGCAAAATCTAACATTTCTTTGGATTTATGATATATACTATATACTAGATCAGTGAAAATATAGAAGTATTACGGTTCGCTCAGAAGGTGTATCTTAAAGAAATATTAGTCAAAAATATTTATTATTTTCATGCCAGAGTCCATCATCAGGCATAACTAGCACATATTCATTTAGCATTTTACTACATTTCTATGGTTGCATAGATTACTATTGACACTCTTTGTAACCGAATTACGAAATTGTACTTCAAAAAAAATGTCCTAGCTCTTGTATCGTCAATTACTTAGTACTAATAACTTAGTACATTTTCGAAGAATTCTCCCTATAGTACACTTTTGTGTGATTAAATACCTTCATACGATCCTGGTGCATAAATAACTATTTCGATGCGTCTACTTGCGAGTGTTCATAAAAGAAAGCATTGAAAAGGTGATAAAGTCCGGTATTGCTTAAAATGTGTTAAACATCACGTTTCGTTTGATTGCATTTTATGAATTGTTCTACATTAGGTGCTATAAGGTACATTTAAACAAAACGTGACACATAATTAACTAAATCTCACATTGTCTCGACGATCAAAAAAAATGGTAACGAATAAATCACAGGGGAACACTGATCCTCATTTTCTTTTCTCATATTTTCTTCTTCCTCATCCTTAGAATATCCTTCCGATATAAATCGTTGTCCCCCCCAAAAAAAACTAAATTTCAATCAAAGAACCTCTGCTCCTAGCTTTCGTTATAAAATCATGTCAAAGTCAATTTATTAGAGTGAAAATAAGAGATTTATTGCATGCATCAACAATAAAATGCTCAAGTCATTAGGAAGTAAATTATTTGTTGAATATAAGCAATCTACTACCTACTTGTTCGCTACAATTACGTTCTTTTATTGCATTTTCCTTCATCGGCATACACAGTGAGCGAACGTATTATTTTTAACGGCCCCTTCATTTGCATGACAATGATATTGTAAAGTAAAAATAATTCGCATAGGAAGTTAGGAAGTTGAAAATTATTGATCTCTCTTGGCGATAAGAAATAATAAATGAAAACAAAATTCAAAAGACAATACAAAGCTTCGTTCATACCTGTTCACCAGTCAAGCTTAATCAGTTTTTAATTCATGAAACAGAAACGTTTCATTCATAAAGCGACCGAATGCGATAACACGAACAAATTGGATAATTGTTTCACACCTACTCGACAGATGTCACAGTGGTGAAAAGCTTTCCGAACTTAGCGACAGTCCACCACTTAGCAAGTGCACATATTAGAGCTTTATTAACTAAGCGAAAAATTGATTTTTCAAAAGCTAAGATCTTAAAACTGTAAAGCTTTTGATTATATCGTCAAACAATTATTGTGAATCGTTAACAGAACTTACTGGTTGATTTATGGACTAAAACAAAGTTGCTGCAAACCTTGTTAGTAATTCACAGGTGGAATCGGGTGGATTAAAGCTCGAAAATTTCTTATTGATGAATTAAATCTACGAAATGAAGTACAATTTTGTAGCTCAGAATAAAAAAAGTGTTCCGGAATATCATTTAGTAGAAATTGAATACAATTTCACTAAACAGCGACAATTAACTTTTCATTGATGTAGGTCATGTAACGTTACGTCGATTAAGTAAGCTAAAAAAACGTTAAAGTTTCATCATTTCAAATAAACCGAACTTAAAAGCTTGTCGCAGTAGTTTCTGTGAAGAGCAAAAACTAATTGGTTTCAAAGGAAATGTTAGATCTTAGTCAGTAGATTCTCAATTGACAAATTGAAATTCGGAATCAGAATACCTGAATGAATACTCAGAATCGAACATCTTTCGCACAGTAGATTAATAAGCTCTATATCAATGCACTAATGAGCAAAATCGTCTGACTAATTTGAAAGCTTTTTAACGGAAATGACAATGAACGTTTGCAGTAAACTTACAATTATATTGCAGCTGAGCTTAGATGAGGTTGAAATCTATCATGCTGTTAGAGATCTATGGTGATTTAATTATCCGCATTCGTTTTACTACATTGAATTTCTTGATAGTGAAGAGCCCATTAGAAAGAAAAAAGTCGACTTACCGAGAGTCACATAACATTATTGTCGTGACGTGTGTGGCGTTATTAGTTGTTTATGATGTGATTTCTCATGAACAAATATTGAATGTAGAGAGAAGCGAATGCGTAATTGGTTTTATTGTCTTGACCATTGAATGTCAGTGTTTCGGACGAGTGGATTCTAAAATACTTTACATTTTTACGCACTTCATCAATCAATTACCAATCAACCTTCATTAAGCTGAGCGTGACATTGAGGGGAAACGGGAAAATACTGGTAGTCTCTTGAATAATATTCTACAAGAATTAATTGCTTATGGTTGGGTCGATACATGTTTTTTTTGTCTATTTTTCTCTGTCAGTAATTTGGCATTTACTAAGTTACACATTTTTATTATTATCTAGTAAATCTAGTATAGTTCGAAAGGTAGCAACTTTTTTGTCGTACTCATAACACAACACTCTACCATTTCACGTGTATTCTTGAACCAAAATAAGTTTTATCAATTTGTTGGTCAGCGTTGTATTAATCCAATTTTTCCTCTTTTGTTTCAGATTCAGAACTTTCATCTCTGTCACATGTTGGTAAGTACAGTACTTTAGAAATAATTATTCGTTTCCATTCTGTACACTTGAAAGTGTCCCCATTTGGCTGAATAGGTAGTCATATGTTGGTGCTAGTCAGATGCAAAATACAATGCACATGAATTCTATTACCACTCACTTCAGTCTGCATTTGTAACTGTCTTTTTTTGGCTTTGAGGTTTTGAAGGTAACGCTTGAGGTAACGAGTCTTTTTAACACTATAAACCGTTTCAGAGTTGTAAATTAAAAATTTTCTTTGCTATTTCCCTATGGTATTGTCACTCTAAGGTGAAAAATGTTCGACATGTTAAAAGTTATTTCGTTAATCATGGAACATTTTATCCTTTTCTTTCAACTAGCTGAAGAACGAGACAACATACAGTGGTCTTCTTCTTCTGCTTGTAAAAAGAAAGTGCCAAAAAATATCCCATGACTAACGACATTGCCGTGGAGGTTATTTTCTTTAGAATTCACAGATGACAATCTCATCACCTATATAACTATCGAGTCTACAGCTTCTTTTGATCTTTAAGTACCGTGTAAAATGTTTTTTTTTGTGCTGTCGATAATTTGTCTTTGAGTAACCCTGTGATACTGGGCAGCTCCAAGATCATTTCACAGTCATTTGATTTCAAAAAAACAGTGTTGTGAATAATAATCAAGAATGGCTTTTAATACAAATAAAAGTAAAGTCTCCTTGGCTCTTGTGTATTTTGCGACTTTTACTGTGGATTTTACTGTTCATTTTCCTATCGCCAAAAATTTACTTTTTGATTTTAAGCTTCGCAAGTGTTTTATACCTAATGTTCTAAGTATTCTAAAAGTAATTAAAAAAATTGAAATGATTCGATAAACATTTCAGCAGTCCAGATGCCATTTGCGATCAATTGGCCTACATTAAGGCGACTGTTAAAACACTTCTGTTTGATCAGATGGTCGTATAATGAACACGAACAATGATTTTCACATTTTCCTACAATTTCTCTCAAAATAAAATTGTTTCTAAAGATTTATTATGTGTTTTGCCTCTTAAATACCTAGACATCTTAAGTATGCTAATGCCATTTCAAAATTATTATTTTCTGTTCAAAACTATTTCGTTTCTGCATTTTGGGCACAAGGTGCACAACCAATTAGTTTGCATTGAGTGTTACATTTAATAAATTTATTTGCATTATTTAAACATCAACCGTTTTCAAATTTTCAAACGAAAGCGTCTTAAAATACACACAATTTTCCCAATGGTCTGCAGTTTACCTATTTCTGTTTTATATATTTTCGGTTTAGGCTAAAAAAAAATCTCACTTTTCAAACTACTAAAATTATTTCGCCCAATTCTATTTTTAATCGAAATGCATTTTGGTCGCAATTGAAAACTTATGTAGCTATCAACTTCCTTCACACGCAACGAAAATGCAGTGACCGTCTATTCTCGTACAGATTTTCTGTATAATTATTTTTCACGCACATCATTTCGTGTTATATTTAAATGGTCTCTGTGTACACAGAGCTGATTTTCATATTTAAAACATCTGACAGAGCGTATGAAGTGTGTGTATGCACATATATGTGTGCCTTTACATTGGCCTATTGACGTCATTTGAAGGTTTTACCAGGTCATTTAAATGATGTAATAAAGATTCATCTCATCTAAAATAAAATTTTGTTTTTTATAACAAGAACATTTCCATATGATTGTGATGCTATTGGTATACAAGAGTTTGTACAGCATCAGAGAGATCATAAATAAATTTAATTTCGATTTCGCTGTCCAGAGCATTTTTATGCAATTTTAATCGGTAAGAAAAATAAGAATTCAAATGTTCGACGAGATTTTCAAATCATATGGGATGGCGACTTATGTAATGTGTTTTCTTTACATGCGTGCACGCCACATGTGGAATAAGGTTAAGCTGAATGAATTTTTCGTCGATAATATTACGAAATTTCGACCGATTGACGTCATACTCATATATTCTACAACAAGTGAATTGTCGTTGATTCATCCAGACTTGATGCCAATTGTTTGTTAAATACGCAGAGCATAGATGGATTAGTGGTTGGATTTAACTTGGTTCTTTTTTGTAGTAAAAAAATAAACTTTCTGATTAACTCTAATCTCAGTAGATTGATAGATTTTTGATGAGGCTGTTTTAAATAGTTATTACGAAACCAAACTAATAATAATGACGATGATAATGTCGATGCGCTGTGTTAATTGTTTGTTCCATTTGTTATTGGTATTGTTGTTGTTAAATAGAATTTCCATTTGTTCATAATATTTGCGTCGACTAAACATCGTTATATTGTTCGCATGGCAACAGAAATAGGAAGTTTACACTACATCTGATTCGAAGGGCATCTGATTCGATTTAATTGACCGTATCACTTATGATACGGTCAATTTCTACTACAATAGCTCACTGAGGAGATGAAACAAGTATTCATATATGACCAATTTACCACAGCACAAACACTTTTATTATCATAGGGGTCATGCAACAATGACGTCCTCATTTTTCAGTGCTGCCAGTAGATTTAAATCATTAATAACTCCATATTTGACTTTATAAAGTGCATTTTGTAGATTTATTGAGGATTTCAATCTACTGGCAGCACTGAAAATGTTGACATCATAATTTCATGAACCCATAGCCACTGTGGAAAATTTAAGATTTTCATTGAATTTTCAAACAGGACTCTTCCTAATCTGAGATGATCTACAGGGACTAAAAAGCATTAATTGTCGTAGCCTTTTTTCCTCAACAGAAATTGATCTTACTTCATACTCGATTCCAGAGAAATTTTACCAAAAAGGTTTTTCGGTAAATTTCAGCTAATTTCGGTCATTTTCAGAAAATTTCTGCAAATAAAATTCCCAACAATAGGCCATGCATGACTAGTTAAAACTTCATATTAACACTGTGATATTCATAGAATGGCAGCATTTCCACCTTGAACTAGAAAAAACGTTAAATTTGAAAAGAGAGAGAGAGAGAAATAAAAACGAAATTTATAGTCCAGCAACAAGAACCTCTTATAATCCTAACATTTCAGTTTAAATATTTTCCTTGTGTAAAATGCAGAATAGGATGTAGCGTTTTGACGAAAGTATTTTGTTTTTTAAGGCCTGCGGGTAGGTTCGATGCAGAATGGTCCACTGAACACGAAAATACAAAAAAAAAATTTAAGTTCGAAGCTCCCTAGCGCACCTCTGAAAACCGACTTTTTTGGTCTCAAAGCCATAGTGAGATTAGTTCTGCCGGCTGTGTGGAAAAATATATCTTAAGTGTTTATGATAATTAATCGTAGAGACCGTGGCTTCAATTTGGCATACTTTAAAATTAAAAAAAAATTGAGTCACCGTTGAACAATTACAAAAAGTGCTCCCGACCATGACTTTTTCAGAATTTTTTTGGATTTAAAGCTTTCTAAAATATATGACTGGAAAGGAATATAGTCGTGTCATAGCTCATTTTAAAGGGAATTTCAAGAGCTTTCAAACGAATATAGACTCGACGTAAAGATTCACCGGGTTGCAGATTCAATGACCTTCTAGTGTGTAGAAAATGGTACGAGAAAAACCATATTTTTTAAATTTGTCACAAAATTTATGCAAAAACGGTTCCAAATTGTTTTCAGTATTGCTGGCGTTAATAATGCGTCATATTTTGTGGAGGGCATACGCACTTTCATTCCAATTATTCCCTCGTATTTTCTTTATTTCTATTCAACAATGAAAATACTACAGACCACAATAGATTTACCGCCCGATGTTCATACCAAGAAATTTGGAAAGTTTTTTCTGGCGATGATCTAAATTTCTACATTTCGCATTTGTCTGACTTTTGTTTACCAATTTGTTTAATCATCAATCAAACGGGCTAATTGAAAATCATTTACCTGTCGAATCGAAAATAATGTAGTAAAATGACGTAGGTTACAGGTCTAAAAATACAAAAATAACAGAAAAATTATACCGAAATACCCACCGATACAATGGCCATCAATCGAAATTTCGGTCAGAAAATCAAAAACAAAAAAAAACTTCCAGGAAAAATTCAATTAGCTCATTCAAATCATTCGCCCGCGTATATAATTGAACGGAAGCGGATGCTTGAACGATTTTCCACTAAATGTTATTCGCATTTGAAATGCCCCGAAAAGATCGTAAATTCTTCCTTGGAATCAAAAATATATTCATCGAATGGTGTGTCCATATACACACACCACTAAATCACATTAAAAGAGCATCGAACGAAATCTAAACCGTTTTGAATGTTTAGATTCAAAGGATGCTTAAATGGCAGCAAATTACACATACGTTCATTGTATCTTCAAACAAATGTTTATATTTACAGCATTAAAGTTTGTTTCTGGTCTGAGAGACTAATCATCGCGAATCAGAGCCGTCGTAAGCGGTTATTTTTATCCATCCAAAATATATTTAAAAAAAAAAGTATCCGAGCAAAAGCATACAACACAAATAAAATGGATGTAGAAAATACATCGAAATAAACAAAAATAAAATCAAATCAAATAAATTATTTTTACTGTTTCGTCGAATTTCCATGTGTATAATTAATGTTCGCGAATATATAAATTTAAATTTTAATAATATCCCATTTGGTTAAGACTTCACTTCACGGAAAAGAGCGCGTCCATTTGTCTGACGGGGTTTCAGAACACAGAATCACACGCACCGAGATTTAATTTATGAAAGAGTAAAAGTGTGGAAGATATATTCTTTTGAAGAAAAGTAGAAAAAAAAAAAACGATTATGAGTCACAGCAAAGACATTACCGGGAGGTTTTCATAAACTTGCTGCAACGCATGTGGTTCCCTATTCGGTTGAACTTTTGGATTAATTTAATCAGGGACTCTTTTTGGTCTATCTCTTCCTTAATTTCCCTGATATTATACAAAAAAAAATGGTGAAAATTGGCTGAAATGTGGGAAAATTCAAGAAAATTTGGAGAAATGTTGGAAAATGTTTTCCCAAAAATAGTCCTTGCCCAGAATACATAGAGACTTTATGGATACATATTTGGTAGATTTACACGAACACCAATGACTAACAAATGATGCAGAGGGGACAGGTGATTAGGTATACAGTACCCTGTGCATACATGTACAGCGGCTGTGTTTTCCAACGGTCAAATGAAACCGATTTCATTGCCACTGTGAACATCATCAACAACGACAATAGAAATGTTATATTCACTATTACCACAATGTCATCACACTCACAACTAAACAATAGAGCAGACAGCAAATAAAGACATTTTTCCTATTAATATGGCTGTTCTTGTAATTCAACAGTATTGTAAAGTTAATTACTTTAAACATCAATCAATGGGGTTAGCTGTCATTATCAGTGTCGTAGTGTCTTTCACCTTAATTATCGGTTAGTTCCGGATGCAAACATACGAATGCCAGTCATTTGTTGGAGTAGGGTAATCTCGTAGACATTTTTTGGTTCTTCTTCGGTTTCGTCAAAGGATTCCAATCGGAACAACATAAATATGGGTCCAGCGTACAGCGTTGCTAAAATGTGATTTGAGTAATGGGAAATTTTTACTCCGTGTGCGAGATTCTCCGACACAAAATGAACTAAAAGATTTTGTATCGAACATGAAACAAAAAAATTAACAACAAAAGTAGTAGATTCAATTATTATATCGTTGCTGTGATTCGTTTGGCATTTGTTAAATGTTAAAGATCTTGGTTTGATGTTGCACTTTCTTCTGGTGCAAAAATTTTATTTCATTTTTTAACAGTTTCCAAATAGCAGCACAAAACCTTTTTACCGATGAATTTGTAAGGATTCGGTTGGGTTTTATTGGGCGAAATCAGAAACGAAATGTGAACGAAACGACGTCACTTCCACGATCTAAATCATTTAAGCCACTCCTGCCTCAAAGCTCGGATAAATGTTTTTAATTTAAATGTCCAATTAACCTAAGTAACGTTGCTTATGGCGCCATTTCAGCAACCTTGCTTTTTGCCCCAATCACTGATGAGTGACTATCGTCCCTATCTGCCTTATTTTCTAGTCAAAATCAAACACAGTTATGGGTATCGGATATGCATTCTTTGCACGCGATGATCTAATCATTCTCATTAATGTAAATGTTTTTATCTTGATTCTATCAGCATCACTTCATAATAAATAAGTTAATTAATGAGAAAAAAGCATTTACATGAACAGAGAGAAAGACACACTCATAGCAGAAAATTGAAAATTTATTACTGTAAACTGAGAAAAAAATATTAATTATTTTCCAAACGATGAAATTCAACGTTTAAATTAATTATTTTCCAAATGATGAAATTCAACGTTTAAATTAATTATTTTCCAAACGATGAAATTCAACGTTTAAATTAATTATTTTCCAAATGAAGAAATTCAACGTTTAAATTAATTATTTTCCAAACGATGAAATTCAACGTTTAAATTAATTATTTTCCAAACGATGAAATTCAATGTTTAAATTAATTATTTTCCAAACGATGAAATTCAACGTTTAAATTAATTATTTTCCAAACGATGAAATTCAACGTTTAAATTAATTATTTTCCAAACGATGAAATTCAACGTTTCAAATTAATTATTTTCCAAACGATGAAATTCAACGTTTAAATTAATTATTTTCCAAACGATGAAATTAAACATTTAAATTAATTATTTTCCAAACGATGAAATTCAACGTTTAAATTAATTATTTTCCAAACGATGAAATTCAACGTTCAAATTAATTATTTTCCAAACGATGAAATTCAACGTTTAAATTAATTATTTTCCAAACGATGAAATTCAACGTTTAAATTAATTATTTCCAAACGATGAAATTCAACGTTTAAATTAATTATTTTCCAAACGATGAAATTCAACGTTTAAATTAATTATTTTCCAAACGATGAAATTCAACGTTTAAATTAATTATTTTCCAAACGATGAAATTCAACGTTTAAATTAATTATTTTCCAAACGATGAAATTCAACGTTTAAATTAATTATTTTCCAAACGATGAAATTCAACGTTTAAATTAATTATTTTCCAAACGATGAAATTCAACGTTTAAATTAATTATTTTCCAAACGATGAAATTCAACGTTTAAATTAATTATTTTCCAAACGATGAAATTCAACGTTTCAAATTAATTATTTTCCAAACGATGAAATTCAACGTTTAAATTAATTATTTTCCAAACGATGAAATTCAACGTTCAAATTAATTATTTTCCAAACGATGAAATTCAACGTTTAAATTAATTATTTTCCAAACGATGAAATTCAACGTTTAAATTAATTATTTTCCAAACGATGAATTTCAATGTTTAAATTAATTATTTTCCAAACGATGAAATTCAACGTTCAAATTAATTATTTTCCAAACGATGAAATTCAACGTTTAAATTAATTATTTTCCAAACGATGAAATTCAACGTTTAAGAGTGATATCGCCAAAACTTGAACCAATTTTGGTGAAAATAAATACAATGGTTCGGCGATCCAGGCAAGCTATAGCTCGTTAGAATCGTCTTTCAATTCTAAGAAATAGGGATCTTTTAGTTTTTCTGTTAGTTTCCCATTTTCGGAGTGAACTCTTGAAAAGTCATAGCATGTCAAGGGGTGGTGAAAACAGTTTTTTTGTGATAGCTCAAGATAGACATGTTTCTAAAAGTTGAAAATTTGTAGGAATATAGGCCTTTGGCAGACCTTCATAAAGAGTATAATCATCGGTATGGGCCGCCACCCGTTCTAGACTTATGACTCAAAATATGGTCAATGTTTGGTCAGTGCTACTGGCTTGCAACAGAATTTATCCGCGGAACTGACTATAGGGTGTTGTAGCTGGACTTACCCTCTTTCATTCCACGTATAAAAAACCCCAGATAAATTCTGTTGCAAGCCATAAAGTTAGTTGAAGTAAAATGTCGCTCCAGGAGACCCATATTTTTCAGTGTTTTCAACTTGTTTTTGGTCTTCAAACAGGCTGGAGCGATGGGAATGAAATAAACTAAATCAAAATTACATGTTCAGCTCGAAATTGTCCTGAACCGCGCGATCATTGGTCTTGAAAATGTTGCTTTCCTCCTTCTTCGTAGAAGGTGGAAAACCTCATTTCTTTTACTTCACAAAATGAACAGAAACTCAATTGCTTGCTACGAATATAGGTTTATTGTAAAGCAGAGATGCGCAGCGTTCGTTTACATATAAAAAACGTTATTTTACACACATTTCCATATTGTGTGACCTCTTGTGAAGCACAAATTACATCTTGAGTGACCATTTATTGACTGTAAACGAACGCTGCGCATCTCTGCTTTACAATAAACCTATATTCGTAGCAAGCAATTGAGTTTCTGTTAATTTTGTGAAGTAAAAGAAATGAGGTTTTCCACCTTCTACGAAGAAGGAGGAAAGCAACATTTTCAAGACCAATGATCGCTCGGTTCAAGACAATTTCGAGCTGAACATGTAATTTTGATTTAGTTTCTTTCATTCCCATCGCTCCAGCCTGTTTGAAGACCAAAAACAAGTTGAAAACACTGAAAAATATGGGTCTCCTGGAGCGACATTTTACTTCAACTAACTTTATGGCTTGCAACAGAATTTATCTGGGGTTTTTTATACGTGGAATGAACGAGGGTAAGTCCAGCTACAACACCCTATAGTCAGTTCCGCGGATAAATTCTGTTGCAAGCCAGTAGCACTGACCAAACATTGACCATATTTTGAGTCATAAGTCTAGAACGGGTAGCGGCCCATACCGATGATTATACTCTTTATGAAGGTCTGCCAAAGGCCTATATTCCTACAAATTTTCTACTTTTAGAAACAAGTCTATCTTGAGCTATCACAAAAAAACTGTTTTCACCACCCCTTGACATGCTATGACTTTTCACGTGTTCACTCCGAAAATGGGAAACTAACAGAAAAACTAAAAGATCCCTATTTCTTAGAATTGAAAGACGATTCAAACGAGCTATAGCTTGCCTGGATCGCCGAACCATTGTTTTCAAATTGGTTCAAGTTTTGGCGATATCACTCTTAAATTAATTATTTTCCAAACGATGAAATTCAACGTTTAAATTAATTATTTTCCAAACGATGAAATTCAACGTTTAAATTAATTATTTTCCAAACGATGAAATTCAACGTTTAAATTAATTATTTTCCAAACGATGAAATTCAACGTTTAAATTAATTATTTTCCAAACGATGAAATTCAACGTTTAAATTAATTATTTTCCAAACGATGAAATTCAACGTTCAAATTAATTATTTTCCAAACGATGAAATTCAACGTTTAAATTAATTATTTTCCAAACGATGAAATTCAACGTTCAAATTAATTATTTTCCAAACGATGAAATTCAACGTTCAAATTAATTATTTTCCAAACGATGAAATTCAACGTTCAAATTAATTATTTTCCAAACGATGAAATTCAACGTTTAAATTAATTATTTTCCAAACGATGAAATTCAACGTTCAAATTAATTATTTTCCAAACGATGAAATTCAACGTTCAAATTAATTATTTTCCAAACGATGAAATTCAACGTTTAAATTAATTATTTTCCAAACGATGAAATTCAACGTTTAAATTAATTATTTTCCAAACGATGAAATTCAACGTTTAAATTAATTATTTTCCAAACGATGAAATTCAACATTTAAATTAATTAGTTTCCAAACGATGAAATTCAACGTTCAAATTAATTATTTTCCAAACGATGAAATTCAACGTTTAAATTAATTATTTTCCAAACGATGAAATTCAACGTTTAAATTAATTATTTTCCAAACGATGAAATTCAACGTTTAAATTAATTATTTTCCAAACGATGAAATTCAACGTTTAAATTAATTATTTTCCAAACGATGAAATTCAACGTTCAAATTAATTATTTTCCAAACGATGAAATTCAACGTTTAAATTAATTATTTTCCAAACGATGAAATTCAACGTTTAAATTAATTATTTTCCAAACGATGAAATTCAACGTTTAAATTAATTATTTTCCAAACGATGAAATTCAACGTTCAAATTAATTATTTTCCAAACGATGAAATTCAACGTTTAAATTAATTATTTTCCAAACGATGAAATTCAACATTTAAATTAATTATTTTCCAAACGATGAAATTCAACGTTTAAATTAATTATTTTCCAAACGATGAAATTCAACGTTTAAATTAATTATTTTCCAAACGATGAAATTCAACGTTTAAATTAATTATTTTCCAAACGATGAAATTCAACGTTTAAATTAATTATTTTCCAAACGATGAAATCGTATAATAATCGTATAAAATAATTAATTTGAACGTTGAATTTCATCGTTTGGAAAATAATTAATTTGAACGTTGAATTTCATCGTTTGGAAAATAATTAATTTGAACGTTGAATTTCATCGTTTGGAAAATAATTAATTTAAACGTTGAATTTCATCGTTTGGAAAATAATTAATTTAAACGTTGAATTTCATCGTTTGGAAAATAATTAATTTAAACGTTGAATTTCATCGTTTGGAAAATAATTAATTTAAACGTTGAATTTCATCGTTTGGAAAATAATTAATTTGAACGTTGAATTTCATCGTTTGGAAAATAATTAATTTAAACGTTGAATTTCATCGTTTGGAAAATAATTAATTTAAACGTTGAATTTCATCGTTTGGAAAATAATTAATTTAAACGTTGAATTTCATCGTTTGGAAAATAATTAATTTAAACGTTGAATTTCATCGTTTGGAAAATAATTAATTTAAACGTTGAATTTCATCGTTTGGAAAATAATTAATTTAAACGTTGAATTTCATCGTTTGGAAAATAATTAATTTAAACGTTGAATTTCATCGTTTGGAAAATAATTAATTTAAACGTTGAATTTCATCGTTTGGAAAATAATTAATTTAAACGTTGAATTTCATCGTTTGGAAAATAATTAATTTAAACGTTGAATTTCATCGTTTGGAAAATAATTAATTTGAACGTTGAATTTCATCGTTTGGAAAATAATTAATTTAAACGTTGAATTTCATCGTTTGGAAAATAATTAACTTAAGAGTGATATCGCCAAAACTTGAACCAATTTGAAAACAATGGTTCGGCGATCCAGGCCAGCTATAGCTCGTTTGAATCGTCTTTCAATTCTAAGAAATAGGGATCTTTTAGTTTTTCTGTTAGTTTCCCATTTTCGGAGTGAACACGTGAAAAGTCATAGCATGTCAAGGGGTGGTGAAAACAGTTTTTTTGTGATAGCTCAAGATAGACTTGTTTCTAAAAGTAGAAAATTTGTAGGAATATAGGCCTTTGGCAGACCTTCATAAAGAGTATAATCATCGGTATGGGCCGCTACCCGTTCTAGACTTATGACTCAAAATATGGTCAATGTTTGGTCAGTGCTACTGGCTTGCAACAGAATTTATCCGCGGAACTGACTATAGGGTGTTGTAGCTGGACTTACCCTCGTTCATTCCACGTATAAAAAACCCCAGATAAATTCTGTTGGAAGCCATAAAGTTAGTTGAAGTAAAATGTCGCTCCAGGAGACCCATATTTTTCAGTGTTTTCAACTTGTTTTTGGTCTTCAAACAGGCTGGAGCGATGGGAATGAAAGAAACTAAATCAAAATTACATGTTCAGCTCGAAATTGTCTTGAACCGAGCGATCATTGGTCTTGAAAATGTTGCTTTCCTCCTTCTTCGTAGAAGGTGGAAAACCTCATTTCTTTTACTTCACAAAATTAACAGAAACTCAATTGCTTGCTACGAATATAGGTTTATTGTAAAGCAGAGATGCGCAGCGTTCGTTTACAGTCAATAAATGGTCACTCAAGATGTAATTTGTGCTTCACAAGAGGTCACACAATATGGAAATGTGTGTAAAATAACGTTTTTTATATGTAAACGAACGCTGCGCATCTCTGCTTTACAATAAACCTATATTCGTAGCAAGCAATTGAGTTTCTGTTCATTTTGTGAAGTAAAAGAAATGAGGTTTTCCACCTTCTACGAAGAAGGAGGAAAGCAACATTTTCAAGACCAATGATCGCGCGGTTCAGGACAATTTCGAGCTGAACATGTAATTTTGATTTAGTTTATTTCATTCCCATCGCTCCAGCCTGTTTGAAGACCAAAAACAAGTTGAAAACACTGAAAAATATGGGTCTCCTGGAGCGACATTTTACTTCAACTAACTTTATGGCTTGCAACAGAATTTATCTGGGGTTTTTTATACGTGGAATGAAAGAGGGTAAGTCCAGCTACAACACCCTATAGTCAGTTCCGCGGATAAATTCTGTTGCAAGCCAGTAGCACTGACCAAACATTGACCATATTTTGAGTCATAAGTCTAGAACGGGTGGCGGCCCATACCGATGATTATACTCTTTATGAAGGTCTGCCAAAGGCCTATATTCCTACAAATTTTCAACTTTTAGAAACATGTCTATCTTGAGCTATCACAAAAAAACTGTTTTCACCATCCCTTGACATGCTATGACTTTTCAAGAGTTCACTCCGAAAATGGGAAACTAACAGAAAAACTAAAAGATCCCTATTTCTTAGAATTGAAAGACGATTCTAACGAGCTATAGCTTGCCTGGATCGCCGAACCATTGTATTTATTTTCACCAAAATTGGTTCAAGTTTTGGCGATATCACTCTTAAACGTTGAATTTCATCGTTTGGAAAATAATTAATTTAAACGTTGAATTTCATCGTTTGGAAAATAATTAATTTGAACGTTGAATTTCATCGTTTGGAAAATAATTAATTTAAACATTGAATTTCATCGTTTGGAAAATAATTAATTTAAACGTTGAATTTCATCGTTTGGAAAATAATTAATTTAAACGTTGAATTTCATCGTTTGGAAAATAATTAATTTGAACGTTGAATTTCATCGTTTGGAAAATAATTAATTTAAACGTTGAATTTCATCGTTTGGAAAATAATTAATTTGAACGTTGAATTTCATCGTTTGGAAAATAATTAATTTAAACGTTGAATTTCATCGTTTGGAAAATAATTAATTTAAACGTTGAATTTCATCGTTTGGAAAATAATTAATTTAAACGTTGAATTTCATCGTTTGGAAAATAATTAATTTAAACGTTGAATTTCATCGTTTGGAAAATAATTAATTTAAACGTTGAATTTCATCGTTTGGAAAATAATTAATTTAAACGTTGAATTTCATCGTTTGGAAAATAATTAATTTGAACGTTGAATTTCATCGTTTGGAAAATAATTAATTTGAACGTTGAATTTCATCGTTTGGAAAATAATTAATTTAAACGTTGAATTTCATCGTTTGGAAAATAATTAATTTAAACGTTGAATTTCATCGTTTGGAAAATAATTAATTTAAACATTGAATTTCATCGTTTGGAAAATAATTAATTTGAACGTTGAATTTCATCGTTTGGAAAATAATTAATTTGAACGTTGAATTTCATCGTTTGGAAAATAATTAATTTAAACGTTGAATTTCATCGTTTGGAAAATAATTAATTTAAACGTTGAATTTCATCGTTTGGAAAATAATTAATTTAAACGTTGAATTTCATCGTTTGGAAAATAATTAATTTAAACGTTGAATTTCATCGTTTGGAAAATAATTAATTTAAACGTTGAATTTCATCGTTTGGAAAATAATTAATTTAAACGTTGAATTTCATCGTTTGGAAAATAATTAATTTAAACGTTGAATTTCATCGGGTCATTCTTTCATCAAGTTCATGTCAAGATACGCAAACATTACAAAAAAAAATCGGATGTTAACAATGTCGAAGTGTTTATTTCATTTCTTTCTTCTTCTTTTTTTAAATTCATTATATACTAAGAATTTGCTGTACATGCAAAGCATAACTCTCATTAACTTGATATTGTATGAAACAAAACATTTAAAATGCAGGAATACCAAGACTGTACCCACAGTTGTATATACATAAATAAATAAATTCTATTTCGCATTGTGTACATATAAAATGTCTCGTTGGGATAACAGCAACACGCTGGGTTGCGATACAATTCATACAAGAAAATGCACTTAGAAGTTATAGTTGCACAATGTTTAATCGAAAACACAGTTCGTTCGTTATTTCGCTTTAATTTTTGAAAAATATTTTGATTTAATACTTTGCACAGCAGAGGAGATATTACCCACTTTATTGCTATGTTTTACGTAGTGTTTGACTTAGGCCGGGCTTCAAATCATTTTTCCAAATTTTCCCAAAAACATTTGTCAGAGAAATTGACGAAAATTTAAGAAAAATGTGAAATTTTTTTCCCATAAATAATCCCTGCTTCAAACGAATAACTTTCAGACCAAAGTCATTTCAAGAATGTCTTTAAGCAGAGAATATTACTCGACACTTGGGAATAGACGTTTTTTAATAGACCACTCAAGATTCCCGAGTTTTATTAATCGACAGTAGTTTGACCATTCGGTTAAATGGTATGTGCTCCATTCTGTTCAGAAAGAAATTGCAGATAAATGAAAAAAAAAATTAGACTCCAAATTCACTATCACATGTTTCTTCGGAAACAGGATGTGAATCGTATAATCCTCTGTCAAGTAAATGCCATAACAATAATATTACAAACCTTGGAACAGACAAATCTATAGTTTAAAAAAAAACCGAGACATTTCTATAATCTACAAGTCATGACAATATGTTCGGTTCATATACTTGGCAAGTGAAATTGTCTTTAAGTGTCTGCCAATATTTTTTTGTCGTTTCTCCGTCGACGATAAATTATTTGTATGAGAAAAAGATGGATTTTGCTCGTAGAGCTGCTAAAATAACACAACGTCGTTCCGAACGATGTAATTAACTCGGGGTTTTTTAATAACCACACAACACTTGTGTGTGCGTTGTGGTGTTAATTGGTGCATTTTTAAAACTGAGTCTCTGGCAATATGAAGTTGACTCGATCGTAATTAATACCTCGACGAATATAATATTACAACCGTGTCGTTTCTCTTCCTTATTTCTCAGAAACTCATACGGGTGTTACGTTTTGGAAACAGATATTATAGGAACCCCAAACGGTAAAATTCGCAAAGCAATCAGAAGTTTCGTTGTGTGATAACTGGCACGCCTTATTACCCAATACCCATGTCAAGATAAAATACTCTTCAAAACTTTCAGTCTTAGTGCCTAAAAAATCATACCACTACTATAAAACCTACTTTGAGTTGTTTGATTTCCACACAAACAAGTGTCTAAGCCCTCGAAAATCTCGATTTTCGTGGCTTTAATAGCTTATATCTGCTCATTTTCAGTCGACACCGTTACACAATTGTATCGTAACTACCTTTCCATCATGTTCTGAAAATTGGTAAATTTACTTTCAATTTTCTGAATATTTTATAATCGAAAGAGAAAATGTCGTTCGTATTTCCCTTGAAATTCAAGCAGATGTTGAACCCTATGGATGTGCTATATTAAATGTATGGTGAAGCTAACTGAATCAGACACATTTGAGCGCGTTTGATGTGCACTGCTGATAAGCGCAAAAGCAAATACCAATTTAGCTAATCACTGTAATATAACAAAACATTTACCCAGATAACATTGATCAATGGAAAACTTTTGTACACCGTCACCCATCATCTTGCATTAAGTGCATTAAGAGGCAATAAAAATTGATTTAAATGCATCCATTGTGATTAAATCCAGTTGATCTGCTTTATCAATCGAAAACACGAAAACACTCGGTTTTAAAATTGACTCTCTGACCCGTTACTGTAGTGCTTGTTTGATAAACATTTTAATGCAATACGGAAATTTGGAATTAAGTCGGAATTAAGACAGTCAAATAATTTCATATTGTTATTTGAAATGACACCATTCAAAGGTGTCCCCAAAATTTCAAACTAATCAAAAATGTGATTAAAATCATTCTGGTAAGTTAATTCGTCTTCGTGATGAATGTGCAGCTACTATTTTTGGGAAAGCATTTTCATAGATTTTCTTTACTTTTCCTAGATTCTCCTTAATTTTCCTAGATTTTCCTTAATTTTCAAAAAGTGAAATATTAAGGAAATTTGGAAAAATGTAGGAAAATTTTGTGAAATTTAGGAAAGTAATGGAAAATGTTTTCCCAAAAACCAACGTTACAATAGTTCCACTTTTTTTGGTTTCACTTTTTTTGTGAAACTAAAAAAACTGAAACTATTGTAACACTGCATATATGGAACGTGAAGATGGTTTCACTTTTTCTAGTTTCCCTTTTTTCAGCCAATTCCAAAGAGTGAAACTATCTTCACACTGCATATATGCAATGTTACAATAGTTCCACTTTTTTAGTTCCACTTTCTTTTTGAACGTGAAACTCTCTTCACCTTCCATATATGCAAGGTTACAAAAAAAGTGAAACTAAAAAAAGTGGAACTATTGTAACGTTGGTTTCCCAAAAATAGTCCCTGCTTCCATCCAAGTTAGTTCAGATAAAAATACGTAATCTATCCACGAAATTAGAATTTGGTAGTACACAGGACGGAATTATTCTAAAGAAATTAATTTTTTGCTTGGTACACTCACGTAATATTGTTGCCAAAGAGGGATTCTTTTGAAAAACAGCCTACCGAAATCGGACGCATTTTCTATTGTAATTTTTCAAAAAAATTCTTCGAAGCTTGTGTGGCTGGAGAGAGTTGAGCAAATACCGAAAAATTGCAATTTTATTACAAAAAATTCTCCAGTTACATGAGCCGTACAGGGTCGTGTGGGGTGTCATTAGAAAGGTAATTACATGTACTATTGAGCTAAATAGGAACTTACTGGTTTAAAATTCATCCACACCAAAAAAAATGAGCAGTTAAAGTTTTCAACTGAAGACTTACACTTTTCTTACAGAAATTTCTCGAGGTACACAAAACATACATGGTCGTATCATTTGAAAGGTAATTTTATGTGCTTCTGGTCCAAGTAGTCAATAGTACATTAGATTACCTTTCTAATAACACCCCACACGTCCCTGTACGGCTCGTGTAACTGGAGAAATTTTTGTAAGAAAATTGCAATTTTTCGGTTTTTGCTCACCTTTCACCAGCCACACAAGCTTCGAAGAATTTTTTTGAAAGTGGTTTTGGCTTAAAGGGTCGAAGTCCTTTCTAGGTACATATAAAACCCTCAAAACGCTTACTCTTGTTAAAGTGTTCTAGATACGGCGCTGGATTTTTCTTTTTAATTGTATCAATTATTTAACAATAACAACGAGAGCAACTCACTCGGTTAATTCACCTTTTTATGCTATGACTAATACGCACACTCAGTCACCTTAACATGCGGTGTGTTTACCAACAAACAACAAAAAAATTTAAGGAAATATAATTGTGACTTGCGTTGTTAATTAATGCTTTATCAATTCGAAAACGTGTCATTATTGGTTTGTAGGAAGTAAGTCACCGCGATACCGTTCATGTTTAAAATGTTTCCTTATCAATAAAAAAAATCAATATGAAATAATGTTCGCGTGAATTGTCTCAGCGAATAATATTCCCATTCCCATTCATTAAATTGTAATTGATGACTCCGATGTACGTAACGCAATTGACAATTATTTGTTCTTCAATTTTAACGAAGAATTTTTTTTATTGAAATAAGCAAAAATGCATTTTTGAATGGATTAGTACAGCGAATTGAACTATTTTTTTTGGATTCTTGTATACACAATAAATGATGATTTCTTTAAAATGTTTGCTAGTCACATCATAGTTTAAACATATACCGAAAATATTTTATTTATGTTTAATTAAGAGATGACGTACATTGGCTGTATATTATTTATGATGTTTTTTCAATTGAATAGCAAATAAATAATTGTTTTCCAATTTATATTCAATTATGCACATGAGGAGAGGACGTTTATTTGTGTGGCTACAAAATATGTTCGTTGTTGTGTGCATAAACACATCACATGTCCAGTTCAATGTTTCGAGCACTATAATTATGGGCCTTGATTGGAAAACAATCTTTTATGAGTGTGTAACTGAATGTGGTCGTACATCTAACAAACATGACTTCGATTTTTGTTAATGTTAAGCAGTAGTTTATTGATTCAGCTATTTATCCCCTAAATGGCGTAATTATGTACAGAAGAAAAACAAAAACATTTCATGCAACCATAGTATTAGTGGAAAATGCGGAAAAAGGATTTTTTCTAGATTTAATTACTTGGTGAAATTCGTGTAATTTGCTTCACGAAAACAGGCCATTACTATAATCAAGATAAAGGTTTCGAACCGTTTGTTTATGACATTATGTGTGTACCTACCGGAAACAGTAATAGTACATCACTTACCAATAGGACAAATGATGGAATAGTATGTTAATTTGATATTTTTGGATCCTACTGCCGATATAAAAAATGATTTCAAACTTTTCGAAATGTGGTTATTCTTTATTGCCTGCGACGTGAGAAAGTTGACCATTACATAGCCGTTTGCCAGCTGCGAAAATTATCCATTACATAAAGAAAATTTTACATTAATTCGTTGGTGACCAGGATACATTGGATGCTGCTACGTAATTCATTAATTCAGAACCAACTTTGTGAGAGTCGCAAACTCACTCGTTTTAAGCAACTGGATTCGGTAACTGTTTTTCGACCATCATAGTTGATAACCTCGCCCTCGGAAAAGTAAAATAGAAAAGATAACTCCAAAGAAAAATGAGGAATCTCGCTTTCGAATAATTATTTACATTTCCCTTTCACTCGCAAATGCATTGATAAAATTTTCATCCCTTCTGGTATGCTTGGAAAATGCTTCGATTTGTAAATGTTTTCCCTGTTTTTGTATTGAAGAGAACGTCCATAAATCATCAATTGTACAATTGCGTCACAAAAATTAATTAAATTTTCCATTTTCCAGATGCTCCCAACGATGTTATTTACATGGTGTGTGGAGTTGTCATTGCCATGATATTGGTTGGCCTCATAATTATTCTAGTCGCAGTAGCAATAAGGTAAGTTTTTCAATAACAATTCGCTTCAAAAGCAAAAAATACGAAAAAGCTAAGAATAATTGTTTTTAATTTACACGTGATCACTATAACCTCCGAATATTAACTCAAAACTCGAACGTAATTAGTTTCGGTAAGGTTTCTCATTTTCCAACATTCACGTGAGTAAACAGTGGAATTTTTGGGAATGATATTCAGTTTTTTTGTTATTACCACCAGTCAAAATCGTTTATATCGTGCAATTTTTACGAAAGTCATTTGAGTAAATAAAATTAGCAACTAGAAAAATTACTATTCAAACATTAGAGCGCCTGCTTCCGATTGAACAGGTATTGAAACTATTAAGTTAGTTTTGTACCATCAGATTGTACGGCGTGACCGAATATGATACCTTTAACGGAATAAAAAGTTTCCTTCCACGACTAGACTCAAGAACATCCCACTCCAGATGAAGCGGATATTACTGTGGAAAGACCGACCCTATTATTTTGCAATCATATCAATTAGTATATGACAAAACATGTAGTCCATGTAGCTGCTGTTTTCAAATTATTGAATGGGTTGTTGACCAAAGGCAGATAAGATCATTTCTTTTACCGACGAACAAACTGATACTAAAGTATCAAGTCAAAAAATGACATTTTCTACTATAGTTCAAAGTCTCGATGGGCAGGTCCGGATTCGTTCTACAAATTTTGATGCTACCATTTCAATATCGATTAAAATGCTAGATTTTTTTTGGTAATTTACTCACACCGCCCGTTGAGAATTATTGAAACTATTGTTAGGCGGGACTTCTAAAGTCATAGTTTTGTACTACCTGTCTGCAAGGAGATTGAACGGTAAACTTGATAGATGAATGTTTACTGTTGGGTCAACTGAGAAATAAATTGAAAACAAAAAGTGAAAACATCTGAAATGAGTTCGCTCAACTCTTTTCCCAATGTTTTCATACCGTTAATCTAAAATTATGAAGTTGTAAGTAGGTATACGAATAAAAAATAAATCTGTGAATCGACTCTCGACTGCCAAGATAAAAACGTAATTAGCCTGAATATTATGACTTCCATCGTTGTTGCAATTAAAATTTTGTAGGATCATCAAAATAATGACATAGAAAATCTCTGGTACCTGTTTTTCATAATATGGAATTAACTTTATGTAAATAATATTTCAACGGAGATTTGACTGGGAGATAAGAAAAGTCTGTCATTTGTTATCGTAGACAAATTTAGTTTTTTTTTCCTTCAAACGTATTTGGTACAGTCACACCACTTTTTCGCTATGCCGTTTCGCTCACAAACGCAACACGACAATGTATGACTTTCTTGATGGCTGGGTAAAAATCCAATATTTTGTCGATAAAACCAGTTCAGATTAGTATTTTAGTCAGCGTATATCGTCAATAATTTATATCGCAAAATTAAGGTCCATTGTGTGGTATTCGAACGTTTTTTTTTTTAAATTCATTTTTGTATTGCCTATGAGTGTATATGTGTGATGTGGTGGAACGTCAATTTTAATTCCATTTGAAATTTGTTTTAAAACTTGTATTTCTACCATTTTAGCATTTTAATTATGCCAAGCGAGATAGTGTGTTGTTTTATGGAGGTTTTGTTAACATGACTGCAGAGCAATTTAGTGTAAAATTTCCACTACAGTTTCATCTGGTATCTAACACCAAACATTCTTTACTTATTATACCTTAGGTAACATACCGCCTGAATTTTCCCCTGTATTACTCAACGTTATTGAATTTCCAGATTCGACCGCAAAATTCAGGTTCCGGCGTGTGTCTTTCGAACTACACTCAACTCGAAACTTGCACGATCGTTGAAAAGAGTACACTTCGCGTGTATCATTCATTAATACCTATTTAACCATTTATGAATAAATAAATCAGTCCACAAACGTGTTGCCCTATTTTCTGTATAAGTCCGTTGTGAGAGAGGCGTAGAAAATGATTTGTGCTGTGGATAGCATGGAAATTGCCATATAATCAAAAATGTGAATATTTCAATTCACTCGTTCTCTTTACAATATTCCTATAATCGTTTTTGACGACGGGCGTCACGGCATTCCGAAGAAAATATAATCTAGGTTTTCATTTGCTAATGAAATAGCATTTGGAATAAAACTATAAAACGCAACAGCTTCCAAAGCAGACGACCTGTTGGTAGAATAGTTTTGCAGTTGGATTGATACCATGATACTATAGAATGTATTAGAGAATCACTATCTGTATCGTTTATTTTGAAAACGTTGCGTGTATTTTAAATCTTTGCAAAATTCCCATTCTTATTTTTTCTTTTTTATGTTTATTGACGAGTTATAATCTCTGTGTGAGCGAAGACAGCATAAAATCAACTGGATTTCAATTATTTATTGCAGTTGCATAATAAAAAAAATCAAGAAATTCTGATTTTTTTTAAATTTTATTGCTACTGTCCAATGAAACGATAACAAATGAATGGGCTTTTTCCCTATTGTCTACGCTTTTTTACGGAAATCCTTTCTAGTATGACAGATAAATTAATACGCTTAGCAACTGCCAGTCATCATTTAATAATAAAGGTTGATTCGTGACAACATTTATAGTAGTAAACCCCCTCCGTTTATGATTGAAATATGCAAATCTATAAATTTTCCACCGGAAAATAGCAACACCAAAGCTTAAAGCGAATCGAGAACTGTTGCAAAACAAAAGATAAATAAAATTGAATTTAAAAGTATAATTTAGATAAATGCCGGTAAAACTCCTACTCACATGACTTCTCAATGTTATCAATTTAGACTTTATATTCCGGCTAAAATGGATAGGCTTAAACGTTTATTGAACATGAACAAATTGGATGTTTATTCGTCCATCGTAAATATTCTTTTTGTTTTTTTGTGTTCAATTGGAAACAAAAATTATTTTGCACACCCAATGCGGATTATGTGATTAAAACAAAGAATCACAAGACTTTATTCCGAAATTAGCCAGACAAGAACTGAATATATCCATTAGGATTAGACGTGAAGGTCATTCAATTCTTTGTATTCTATATACATTGTGCCGTCGTGTTCGCCAAGTTTTGAGTTTCAGACTAAATTATTGACAATAAGACATGTCCAGTCTGAAACAATAACAAAAGGAAAATGAAAAATTCATCGGAAAAGTAATTTTCGACACATTAGGCTTGAAAAGTTTTATACACAACTCTATGGTGTTTGGTGTGAAATGTCCTCATTCCAAATTAATTGAATCAATCAGAGCTGTGAAAGAAAGTATCGGTTATACGTAAATATTTTTTGACCTCTGTGAACACCAAAACATCTGTGGCTATTAACCCATTTCCTATGATCAATATATGTCATAAATGTGATCATTTGTCAAGTGTCATTGAACATCTCATCGAAAATATTGAAACTTTCAACATATCGCCACACTGTATTCACTCTCTCAGCATTATTTCCCATATCATTTTTGCCCACGTGAACTCTATTTTTTTTTTATTCAATTACTCGTATCTGTCAAAATATAATTTTGCTTGACCCATGACCAAAGTGATTACCCAAATGTCGTTGACGATGCTAAAAATCCGTAAAGAAACTGGATTTACTGAATTTTCATTTTGTTTTATGTCTTTTTTGTTGCTTTGTTTTGTTTTAATCAACGGCTTGACTTCATTACACATTGGACTGACCTTTGAGCTTTTTGGTTTAGATTAAGAGCAGAGTCTGCTATTAATTTTTGGGGTATTTTTTTGATGCGATTCAGTAGTTATAGACTCACCTTATTTCAACTGACGTCAGATCTATTATTTAAAAGTCTGACAAATGCCCATTAAACCGAGAATTTTTGTTGTCCTTCGTTGAATTAGGATAATTCTTTCCAACAGTGACCGTTTTAGCCAATAGAACAATCCATTTGATGTATGACCCCTATCCAAGAGTAATCCAATTTTGTGAAATTGTTTATTACGTAGAGAATAAATTGTCATTAAGGGGAAAATTACTGCAGCAACTGCTATTACAAAACTACCTCATTTTCATTAGCTGTGCATCATGTCATTAAAAATCGAAATGCGATTTGGTATTGTTTCAAACACTTAGTAGTAATTATGCGACTCTCTAAGCAACCTCAAAGTGAAACAAAATCTGCGTGTTGTGTTTGACAATAATGTTTTGCGAGTACAACCGAGGCTTCATATGAACTTTCTCACTAAATTTGCGTGTGCAGCCCAGGTAATTTGGCTTGAAAACGCCGATCGTTTTGTAATTCTTTTAAAAATCACTTTCTGAAACGGGTACGTAGAAGGTAACCGTAGATGTTATGGTCGTCTGCCGGTATACGGTGGCACCATATCAAAATTTATTTTATTTGACGGTGTCATATTTTCACAACAGGAATATAGAGTTGCTTGGAATCATTGCACTTGGAATCGAAAAAAAAACCTTTTTGTTTTTGTTTTATTTTATTCAGAATTTGTAATCTTATATATGCAGACGATGCGACACGCGCGTTGTTATATTTGTTAATCAGCTAATTTCTATTAAAATCTAACACGAATAAAACGTTCCTTTGGAATAACAGGTAGAAATAATTTATCGGAAATTAACAATGATCACAAAGCCATCAACACATAAAATGGTTTTGCTTTGTTGTTTTCCATTCCAAGTTCCAAGGCAATAAAAATGTTAGATAAATTATTTATTTCATTAATCAATATACATCGCTAGAGACAGGAAAGTTTTTTTTTAGAATAAAGTACGTTGATTGCAATCCATAATAAATCAATAAAAGCGTTTTGCAATACCACGATTGTCGGTAATAAAAAAATAACTGTCTTGTGGTAATATTAACTAACAATTAAAACACAATTCTCGCTCACATAACGACAATTTCCATTATATTTCCATTAGTAACCACACAGAATAAAACTTAAATATTCCACTTAAGTTAGGATATTCCGACCAGTTATTTATAATCGACGACGTAAAACATCATTCTAAGCAAAGAATTGTTCGACTGTAATGCCTCCAAAATGCAACTTCAGTTAAATTTATTGAGAAATTCAGATGTTTTTCAGCTGACCCACTCATATAAACAAAACTGCATGTACTTGATACACGCCCGCGTGTGGTACTGGTGAAACTGTATTAAGACATATATATAGTTTTGTCTGCCTAAGTGGACCAGCCAAGACCTTTTGACAATCAGCTGAACCAAATTTCCCACTAAATTTCACTGGCGTCGACTGTAAGCTAATCTAAGCGTTGAAATGTACAGTTTAATGATAAACTTTTCATTGAATATATGAATATAACGATAGACGTATTTCTCTAGCAACCGGGGCAGCTCAAACAAATTTATTTCTATCTCGGCTACAGACGCTTTCAGTAAAGACGTAACAGTGTTGATTGTTTGCGTGAAGAACAGCTGAATTCATGTTGAAATTTCACTGCCTCTGACTGTACATTATTAAGACAAAATGAATTTTATTGAAAAGATCCGCGTATTCTAGAACAATTTTTTGTATAGAATAACATGTCGATCGTTGAAATAGCCGTACTTAATTAGGTCGCGACATGCGACAAATTTTTGCCGCCCTGAACGAAAATACCCATTCATCTGATTTCATAAAATTAAATGTCTTAGCACTATTTGCAACTAAAGAAGAGTCAAAACCTGTCACAGAAACGTTTGAACTTCATTCATAACCGACGTTACAGCAACAACACATTTAGTTAAAAGTCCAATTAGATAAAAATAAAAAGCAAAAAACAAAAGAAAATCCCTGTGAAACTAGCCAAAGAAATATAAATAAAGAATAACTCATCAGGCTCAGGTAGCATCGCTTTGCCAGGGTAACGAAATTATCAAATTATTAAAAAAACTGTTGTCGTTCTGATCGTTCGATTACTTCAATAGTACATTACTATACCAGTGAAGTAATTTGATATCTCGTATCCAGATGTGTATCCGAGGGCTTCAGCCCGAGGTACTTTTATTCATCGTGATACGAGATATCAAATTATTTCACGTGTAAAGTATGGCGTTTTACTTTACGAGCGAGGGAAAGGGTCTTCACTAGTGAGGGAAAGGCCACATTACCTCACTAGTAAAGTAAAAGTATTTACGCTCCACCGATTGTGTAATTTTCTAATCATTTTCATTCGTTCGGAATAGGAAAAATTCAAGACATTAACGTGTTCTCGGTATTACCGGCGTCGTGTCGTTTTTTTTATTCAAATTGTTATTGACAACCGATTAAATCCACTCACCACAAAAATACTTATTAAAATAAATCATGTGGGGTCAACAGAGTTGCAGTCATAATAAATGCAGTAGCGCTGTATCTTTGATGGTTCTTTTCCGCTGATAATTTTTTTCCCTATCTGATAATGCTAACTGTGATTGGGGCGATATGCACGAGAGCTATAAATAAAACTGACCGATGTTAGCATCATACTGATAACGTTTATTTGTGTAAAACATCTGTTTATTTTACTAACTATCGGTACGTGCGTTGCATAAAACTTTCCACACTCATCCGTTCGAGGAAAATAACGATGAACTCAAATGAAAAGATCATGCACAAACTACTTAATTTACGTCTGCTCCAGCAATTTTACTGAGCATTAGCACCAAACCTTTCAACAACACTGAAAAAGAAAAAAACAATTAGTCTAACAACCTAGACAATCTACACCCAACCGACTCGAATTGTGCTATACTTTATTGACCACTTTCGACATAATTTAGGGATTATCATAAATTCTGATAATTTCCAAACCGTTGATAACACATTCTATGAATGGGTATTATGGGAAAACAACCAGCATTCACTTATATGACTCAACAAAATAAATCGTACTAATTGCGCGTATGTGCGCGTACAACACAAAACCAAAAGTGTTGTTGGTTTTTGTTTTCGGTTAAAGCATTTCATTAGAAATCTCTTCATACAACACCAAATCCAACAAACATAGATAAGTGGAAAATAATCGTAATTCCGAAGAATTATAAAAATGTTTCTGAGTTAGATCTGCATTTCCAGATGCTGATACGATTATTATGTGTAAATGACTTCTAGTCAAGAGATAAACATGACGAAATGTTTTCTACCAAATCAATGCTAGTACTTTAAGTTGTGAAATTATACGAAAAAAAAAATAATTGCCGCGTCATTAGTGCTAACACATCAGCTTGGGTAGGTTTGATTTTCAACTTTGCTACCTGCTACCGGAGAAAGATAAACAAATTAATCATTTGTACACATTATCGAAGCAACTTTGCAACGGTCACATTGATAATAATAATAGCGAAACAGAGCGAAATACCTAGAAATGATTTTAGGTTCCTCGTATTCGATGAGTCATTTTCACTTGTAAGTAAATTGATAAACCTAACAGATAGCTCAATCGTCACAATGACAATAATTACGTTCGTGAAGTATCGACGTCATTGTAAACCTCAAGTTTAAATTTACTCAAATTTCCATCTAAAGAAAGAAATTTACTTCTATCCTCAATCTCGACCTTGAGTGCTCAAGAAGTGCAATAAAAAATCTAAAACGCACGTGGGACACAAATGCTTCGGTTGTTCTTTATTCGCATAAAAATTCACTTCCTATCGATGTATGTAAATTTTATCGGCCTAACAACTTTTTTTCAAGATAATAAAAAGACTGCGTATAGTACGTTATAATACTTCCTGAATAACTATACATCACCATAACTACAGAACACACAACAGAACCAAATGACTGACTGACGAATTGCTTTCATTGGCAGAGAGTAATAAAATTTGGAATTCAATGGAAGTTCTCTCGTTAAAAATTCTTATTTTTTTCAGTAATTATATGAGGTATGAGTTCTTAGCTATTACGTTGGTTTGGCTTTTTTTTTTCTTCAAACACGCTGCTGTATATTTTCAAAGTAACTTGTTTCCAGCAAAGGTGCATGAGTCAGTAGCGCTATATAATTTTCTTTCAAATATTTACTCATTCGGTAAACATTATTAGACATTAGACTCAAAACGATTAAGTGTTATACGGAGAAAATTATACAGCTTTTCAAATCTTTCAATTGCATCCGTACGAAAGGCAATGGAATTTATTTCGAATCAAATCGAACTGATAAGAATTCGATTCATTTCGATTGTAGATTCCGAGTCCATTCATGTTTTATTGCTGCGATTTCGTTTTTTTTTTCTTTGCTCAAAACTATTGATATGAAATCATCAGTTTCCGTTCACGTACGAAATATCGAAAATCATGCAACTTTGTATGCAGGTCAGGCAGATACTCGCTCATCGCATAATTTCGTGTGTATACTAAAAACATTGTTCCATTAGGCTGGAACATCGATTAAAGCACAATTAAGCGTATAAGTTCGAGCTTTATCGATGCTCCCTTCATAGCAGAATTTTTCAAGATCAATGTCATTGATGGTTCATGACCTAGCTGTTGTTTCAATGCTTCACTGGCTTAACGACATGCTTCCACAAATAAAAAAAATGAAACAAAGAAAATTTTTCCTCGTCAAGTCAATCGTTTTCCAACGAATCTAGCGTTCACCAGAAACTGTTCCAAATACCAGCAAAATTCGTTGAATTCGTTCAAGTTTTTCATCGCTAATAATCTTGTCATATGACACATATGTGTGCTGATGTGGACGTTCGTATTAAACAATGATGTACAGACACATATTTTCCGTAACATTTGTTAAACATATCCACAAACCTTGACCTTCGTTTCGGTCTCAGATTTCATTATTTTTCTGGTATCTTAAAGCACACAGCTGTGTCATCTCAAGCGCACATCTCTATTTAAACATTGCAATTTAGATAATTGCATAATTTGATACAGTTTAACGTCTAGCTGAATACATTTATCTCTAGTACCAGTGGTACGTATACGGTTTGAGTTTGATTTTCAATTGAACGATTATTGGCAACCAACCGAACCGAACAGATATTTTGAATTGTTTATGCAACAAAAACACCCGTAAAGTGGGTGTGTTTGAATAGATCGTTCACTTTACAAACATAAAATTGAACCGAAAATAATCATCAAAATATTATCAGGTCGAATCAGATGCGGATTCAACATACCGGCCAATTTATTGTTCTGTTTATACAATCGTTCTACTGAAGTAAATAAAATACTTTTGACACTGGTGGTGCAAAAACATTCGTTTTGTTATCGGATGAATGAATTGGAAAATGACATGTCGTTTCAACAATGCAGAAAAGTTCGGATATGCTATGCTCAGAGATCTTAAATAGAGTTTTGTGTAGCTCGATAGAGCTTTAAGCTCCTCTTAATTTGTAGGGAGATTTTTTTTTTGACCCATTGTTTAAATCGTCAAATGAGTCAAGTAGCCTATTTCTTCAAAAATTTCGATAAATTTCATAAAAATTGGTGCCACTTTACTCTTGAAGTAGAAACTTCAATAGAATCCCTGGACATATTTGATTGGGTTGTCAGACGAATAAAGGTAATTCTCTAAAGATTTTGAACTCGAGTTGATTTAGCGCATGAATAAAAACTTGCCCTAATTTTATTGGTTCATTATACGAATCTAGGCTATACTCATTACCGTGTGTGTACCTATACGTATTAATTGAAAATAATAACTTTTCAACACAAAAAAATGAGCTTAAATGTCTAAGCATTTGCATATCAGTGTGAAAATGTAATTGGTTCACAAATTATGCGATCAATGTCTTTGTTTCTAGGCGAGGTGAGGCTAGAAAAGTGCCAATAAATACTGCCTTTTCAACGCACTTAAATAGTCAAACATTGAAGTACATTTAAAAGAAAAATAAAAACGTCACACGACATTGAGTTCATTGTGTGTGGCGAACATAATATGTGGACCCTCTATACTAAGCTTGCGATACATTTCAATAAAAATGACATTTTTTTTTAAATTGAGAGATACACTGAAAAATTTCGTTATAGACCATATAATACATGAGTCTATTCAATGGCTGCTGAAATATATAATTAATATAATCGTTCATAAATAGACATTCAGTTGAAAGATCTCGAGTTGTTAATAAGTATGGATTATCAGTTTCATTTTTTTTTCACTTTGTTGTATTTGTATTTTTAACATTTTGTTAATTTGCTAATAAGTAAGATACATTCATTCATGTAACGGATGGGATTTTCATGTGCGTCCCCTTCGCGATTCGATATGTGGATAATTTCAGTCATTTTAAGTTCGTTTGTAGTAGCGGCGAGAGAGTCTTACGATTAAGATAGAGAATTGTTTGCTCGACAAGTGACTAAGCGGATCAAGTGGTGTTAATAGGCACTTGTGTTTTTTTGGTTAACGTAATTTACCTCTTCATTTATCTCGTTTACGGTGTGCAGAGCTGTTGCCATGGAAGAAGTGCTGTTTTCAATTTATGTTCAATGGTAAGAACATTGTTGCCGTTTTGTGTGCTCATTAATCGCAAATGTTTTCCTCCTACTTTCCGCTATTTTTTCTTACATTTTAGCAATAATTTTGATTTTACCTGAGCCCGAAATTATCTCTAACAAAGGCAAGCTCGAATTAGTTTTTTCGTGTAAATGTTGATTGGGGCGATAAGGAAGGTTTTTCCCAAAGTTTCATTGATAAGTAAAAAAACGCAGAGCACATTTTCAACGGCAACCGTGCCATTGTGTAATCATTAAATCGGTTACATCTTCATTTTAGAGTGTCTCATAGGTGTGGCGCTTACATCCGTTTTCGTACATAGGTAGAAATACCAGTGAAACTATAAGGTCCAAAAATTATAGTCGAATTCATGCTATTCTTTCCTCAAGAAATTTCGATGTTACCACACATACAAATACGTGCGTATTTAACGAATTTTTTTGTGAAATTTGGTGAAACCATTCTTAGTATTAGGTCCTGGTATAAACACAACTATAGAGAACCTTTTCTGGGAATTTCTCTATCTTATATATTTCCTTCCGTATTATTTCCCTACCATTTCTGCTTCAACTTCTATAATGCAAGATTCCCGGTACCCAATTTGAGTGTTAAATGCAATTTTTCCAAATTGGCACAAACAACTTTCTTCAGTAAAATTGAAATGATGATTACACTAATTTAATGATAAATGACATAAATTGTAGGTAATGTGAGAAAGGTGGTTTAATCGCTTAATATTACTACAAAATTAGGAAATGAGAGTTCGATTCGAATTTCTTTTCAGCTTCAATTCAAAATTTCACCACCATAACAACAATTGAGTTACAAACAATTTTTTTTTTATCGATGGAGAACCTAATTATAAGACACTTTGTATCGTATCATATGCCAAAAAAAGTTAAAACTTTTTTTATAAATCATTTTGAAAGTCACTAAAAACACGAAAATTCGAATAGAAATACAGTATGTCATCAAAAATTTTTGGATTTCGATTCGAATTTTCGTGTTTTCAGTGACTTTCAAAATGATTTATAAAAAAAGTTTTAACTTTTTTTGGCATATGATACGAGACAAAGTGTCGTATAATTAGGTTCTCCATCGATTAAAAAAAAATTGTTTGTAATCAATTGATGTTATTGTGACCCATATAATATCATCATCTGTAGTGCATTTTATATTCACTCACTGCAATTTATGCATCTTATTAACACAACTTGCAACCGCAGTGGATTTTCACCTATTCTTAATTACCGAAATGATTTCGGTCGGGAATTTCCTACTGAATTGAATTCCATGATGAATCAATAGACCAGCTTGACAGCGACCTAATTTTATCAAAGTTTTAACAGGCACTTGATAAATTTCGCCATAATTTTTTGTGAAAATATTTATGATTACATTTGACACTTTAATCATCTGGATAAATTAACATAATTTATTGATGCTTTTTGCACCGAAGACCACAATATTGTGTTCAGAAAGCAGCTGGCAACAGAGTAATTATTTTGTCGAAATGAAAGAAGAAAAAATGATTGTGAAAACATGTTTCTCTCATATAAATATTCTCACCAACAGCAGCAAACAACAAGAAAACATGAATATGAAGTGCTAAGTCGTTGTATAAATATTTTGAAAAATATTTTTTTCGAGAGCACACAGAGTGAATTTAAAAATTGAACAAATAGCAACAATTTGATAAATTTGTCGAATGATCGATTGTAACCTCTCTCTCCGCACTCGTCGCTTTTCCTGTTTACATGTTTACTCAAAAAGAAGAGTCAAGTGTGTACATCACACATTGCCGTTGTTATGTGAAATTTGCAATTCATTTATGCTGTTTTCCCTTCCACAACAATTTATTCTTTGATGGTCATTTTCTTTCGATCGTATTGTAATCATCAGTGAGGTAAACGCAAACAAACAATTTTCAGACTCGTGCGATTTTATCTGAAGGAAGAGAAATATATTCCAGATGGTTTGTCGGTTCTTATAACCAGGCAAGATAAATTTGTAATGATTTATGCTTTGTTATTAGTATACAACAACACACTACGGAAGTAAAGTTAAGCTTACGTTCCACTGTGTTACAAGAAAAGACAGCTTTGGTACATTTTTTGACAGAAGTTTTCCATAATGATGGATTTGGATTAGTTAAGACTCGCAATAAGTCGGTATTACCTGGCCTGAACTTAAAAATTACTTAGAATGATTGATATGAATGTTCAGGTTCGCTGAAATAAATACCCGAACTGACCTGAATGGGGGTCAAACTCAATCCACTGTACTGTCACCCTAACATAGTTTCACATACTCTTCATTGCATGTAAATTGAGCCTCCATTCACAATAGTTCGAGCTAATTGTGTTTTCACTTTCCAAGTTAGATTGGCTTTAAAACTAAAACAGTATAGACAGTCGACGTATAGTAGCTTCTGCAATTACATCAACCTTTTCGGAATGGAATTTGAATACATTTTGAGAATTTTCTCACATATTCGTGGTATTAAATTTCTCCATAACAGGCCCTCGTTTGAAAGGGAGCACGTCGAAATTGATGTCGTACTCATAGCTCACTTAAGATCAGCGAACTTCATTTCCTTGACATTATTTTACGAACTGGAATGGAAAAAATGTTCATAAATGTTGAACAATAAACTCGAAAGCTTCTTCTCTACAGCAACGAATATTGTGACTTTGATTGCACCTTCTACAACCATAATTGAAAAACACAAAAGTAAAAATAAATCGCGAAACCGCGAACATTTTGTCATAAAAAAACAAATCGTTCTGGTTAAACTCAAAAAGGTCGCTTTAATTAAATAACATTGTTAAACCATACCAGAGATGGTGTGAGTCATAAAAATGAAGCCATTATCGTCAATGATTTAGTGTAGCACATGGAGACAAATATTGACCGCTTGAATTAGCATGTCTGATTCAGCAGTTTATCCGTTTCGGATAGAAATTCATCTTAATGAAATTGACGCAAAAATTGATAATACTGCTCGTGTGTGATATTTTATAATGTTTGATTAGACTCCATCTGGTTCAATTCATCTTTTTAACAATTGCTAATTTACCTTTCCCATAAACGATAACCAGACCAATCGTTCAGTGGGTACAATTTAAATGGAGTTGTTTACTGAATGACTCGCACTTTACGCTGTTTAACCAGAGAAATATTTATCATCAATTTCGTTGATTTTATTTTTGAGGTCAATATTTATAGGTATTTCAATCCTTTACGCGAATATTGTATTTTACTTTACTAGTGAGGTAATGTGGCCTTTCCTTCACTAGTGAAGACCCTTTCCCTCGCTCGTAAAGTAAAACGCCATACTTTACACGTGAAATAATTTGATATCTCGTATCACGATGAGTAAAAGTACTTTTACTCATCTGGATACGAGATATCAAATTACTTCACTGGTATAGTAATGTACTATTACGTGTTACGGCATGTTTCATTTTCATTTACACTGCCTAATCACGTAAAGCATTGTACATACGAGGTTCCAAGTTATTATTTGTCAAGTGGGAAATACGGCCCTCCCCTTCGGGTCGGGCTGTAACACCCCACTTATCAAATAAACAACTTGGAACCTCGGAAGTAATATACTATAACATGACTGTAGAAACATGAATCGAATCGAATTGCTCGAAAATTTAACCTGTCACATACGGCTATTCATCTGTTATCACCGATAACGACGACAAAAATAATGACAAGCTCTGGGTAAGATGGTCCTTTATGTAGTAAAATGCATGTTAAAAAAACTTGAAGTACAAGATTAGAATTCAATCGATTAGAAATACTTTGATCGATGGAAGTAATAGACAGGATAATAACACTGGTCATACGTTTGCCGTCTATAACAGGTTAATATCTTTCGCCTGTCGCGTCTGACGAGATGATATTCTCAGAAAGATTATGAAATCTAATGAGAGAATGTAAACTCAGTCTCTGAATATAAACATATCCCGATGTTAGCAGGGAGTGATGACCATCAACGATATTTAATATCTTACGGTGTGCTCAGAAATGTTTTAATAAACAAATTTTACGTCTCATCGAGCGTAACAAAAAAGGTCGTTTGTCGAAAATCACACGAAACATTGATCGTGTCTGTGTTCTAATGTAACGCTTTGAGTTTAACGACATCAACGTACGAAAACGTAATTCGATCCGATCAGATTATCGATGCTTCACTTCGTAATATGTTAACATGGAATGCGTCTGTAATTACGCTCTCACGATGAGAAATTTTTGGGTCGAATTATCGGGTAGAATTGAGGGCAACATATTCCACACAAAGGGATTAGACTTCCATCTCGATTTTGTCTTTGTCGAATGTTAGGATTCGGGTAACTTCCAAGTTCGAAGATCCATGCTAGCTTGAAAATATTTAAATTGACGAATATTCAACACTACAACACTAGCGAATGGTGGGTTCGGCCGAATAAAGGTAAATAATGTGCGAAATAGGCGAATAATGGTCGAACGGTGCGACAAGATTTTTAATCGTTGTTTCCCCCTCGCGAATATTCGTAACCTGAGCGTTCAGACGGGACATAGTACATTACGTAAGGGCTGAAAGTTACAGCACTTCATTTGAATCAATTAAACTATATTTATCACCACACAGCGTATGTTATGCTACTTCATAATGTAAAGGTGTGAAGGCATCGAAATTCAACGCCATCAGCGGATAGTATTGGGCGGTTGTTTTATTATTACTTCGAACTACGCATTGTACACAGAATACGAACCGTGAATAAATGACGCATTTGTTGAATTTCGATGCAAATGTTCTGAAGCAACCTTACCGTATACCCTTACATATGAGTTAATGTATACCCAAACAAATCCTTATGCCAAGGTAAATATTTCTTATTAGAATCGATGGATTCATATAAGTTTATGCGTCTTTACTTTCTCATAATTTCTGGCATACAAGCTCCATCTTTTATCAAGATCAAGACTAAGTCAAGTAACTAATCAGACTTGGCTTCAGTTTCTGTACTTTACCATAAAAATATTTATTTGAAGATTTAGAAATGGATAATTCTGTTTGAGCAAAGATCGTTTTAAATTCGTCATTTTTGTCTGTTGGGAACGTAGACATAGAACACATTATGTGGAGATTCATTCGTATTGTTGTACCGAAAAGTTATTTTCCAATACTTCATCACCGATTCAAGAAATACGTACCATATTGACTACATAATGGTGAAAAAGAAAACAATAAAAATTTCGGAAATGAATAATATTTACATCCTCTCTACCAAGTAAAAGCTGTTCAAACGAACAAAATATTTTTCTTTGCGTTTTCTAATCACGTTTCTGATTATCTCTGATTCGAAAACAAGGTCGTAAATTCAAAACACATTCTATTTTTTCTATATTACCGAAAAAAAATAATTCTAGAGAAAAAGAAACGTTTTTGTGTAACTACGAAAATTATTCCTGTTTTATTATTGCCAAACCCATACGTATAATGGCAAAATTATCAAAAATATTTACAAATTTGTTTTTGCTGCGAATCGACATACAAATCAAGCAAATACAGCGTCATTGTGGCTTTGTCTATTCATTTTCTGGAAGAACTCGGGTGTTTATTGCTCTTCAGCTAGTGTGAAAAAAAAACACATATTTGCAACGTTATTCTACCCATCTGTACGTACATATACCTAGCAATATCATCAAATCTATCGAATATAGGACACAATACGCACATATATATATAATCACATAGAAAATGATGTATGATGTACGTTTTTACTATACACTCCAATAGTACGGCGGATAACATATACGCAAATGAAATAACATAACCGTCGCGTACCGAAAGGCATATTATAACATTGTTTGCTTGCATCTTATCCACACGACAAATTCACGACTACAGTTCGGAAATCTCATATGTTCGTACCCGAATCACATCAATACTGGCATAGCGACATTCTAATTTTGTAATGACAATTGGTTGATAATGTGGAAACTTTGATGACAAGAAATGAATATCAGTGAGGTAAAACCAGTAGCTCGTATCTGTTGTCGATATAGTGATAACTCGAGTATTTCTGTGAATTAAATGCAATTTTTATTAACAATGGTGGTAATACCATGGAACATATGTCATTTGAATAGTTTAATACGGATATAGAGCATATTACATTAGAGAATTATAGGAAAAATAAAATTTCATTTATCACTTCCGTTCTGATAGTTTAACACAAAAAAACCTATTACTGACATTGTCAGCTTATTTGACACATAGCTAAATCAATGAAATTTTATATTTTTATATTTTTATAATTCGCTAATGTGACATGTCCCACTTCTGCATTTAACTATTCTAAATTTGAAAATATCGAATCAAGGATTACTGAAGCAATAAAAATGTTCCTAAAAATTGGTACTCACAGTTTGAAACGTTCAATTTTGGAATTTCATTGAAGGACATTGAAGCGTCTTACTTCGATGTGGCGGCACCAGTCAAATCTCTCGAATTAAATATTCCTCAATCATACCTTAATTATGGAAACTTTTACAAAATGAAACCAAATTCTCAGACCATCAAAACACACAATAAACCATTCAAACGACAACATTTCTCTCGGGTATTCCATAGTTGGCCCAGTCAATTATACGGAGTTTGTAAATTTCTATTGAAAACCGTATTATAGTCGATTCGTGACGTCACAATGATATTCTATAAAACAGCTTGGCTTGAAAGGTATTGCTTCAAAAATCGAATATCTGTAGTGGAAGTAACAACGCTAAAAGGAACGCATTCGTTTCGTCGCGTTACAAATTTTCAACTTCGGTTGTTTGTTTGGCTTTTTGTTTTGATTTTCGTGTTAAATTGAAAATTTATTAAAGTGGAAGTTATACGATAAAGCCAGCATAAAAGCCGATAATATAAAAATTCAGTCAAACTAATTTTTTTCCTAAAAGAAAAGTAATAAAACAAAAAAAAAACATCTTCAATGAAATTACGGACTTGAAACTAGTCAATAGGAACATAAGGGTTTTTAAGTTAATAACAGAAAAAGAGTAAAGAAGAAGCAAGAACCAAGATCAAATCAAGGTTTTTGAATTTGTGATAAAAATATCAGTGATTTTGATTTAAAAAAGAAAGAATTTATTTTAAACAAATAAATCGAACGTTACTTGGAAAGCAATTTACCTTGTGACTTGATAAACTTAAGCTGTGGTAAACCAAAACTCTATAACTGAAAACAAATTAAAATTTAACTACAAAGAACTGACACACGCAAACCCTATTATTATCTACTAAGTTTTATCAAAAAAAGGGAAACGAAACAAAAAACAATTATTTTAAATAAAATTATGGTTGGAAGTACTGGCACATTAAAAACAATGCGTCTTGTCCGCAGCAAATTACGTAAACGTGAAGAGTCATCGAGTCCCGTATCGGTTGAAGCACCAGAAGTGGTCTCGGCACCCGAACAACAACATCCTGCCGCCCCAACAGCCTACGGACAAACTCCAGTGTGGGTGTTTCCTCCGCTGCCACCTCAACCAAACATTATTCGCACATGTGGTCAAGTAAGTAGCAAGCATTTTTTTCTCTGTTTAAAATTGGTCGTTTTTTTGTTGTCTTCATTTCAATTTCTTCACTTTGGTCATCTTGTACAACTTATAACTATAAGGCCAATGTGAGACGAGTGAAATGAGTAATTCGTATGTGATTTATGCAACTAAAACATGAAGAAAAAAAAATCGCTCGAGACTATTTTTTTGTTTAAACATTCAAAATGAAAGCTTCGAATTGTTATTCATCAGAGGCCAGGATTATTTTATTGTGTTGCTAAGTCGTTTGCTGTTATTTGAAACAGCTGTTTTTTTTTCTTCTCTCTCGTCTTGTTGTACAATTGATGGTATATATATTCATGTTTAGAGGTAAAATGCTTGGTAACTAATCGTTTCGGTTGCCATTTATTCAACATATACATATATCTGCGTGTATGTGTGCCAATGCCTCTATGTATGGCACTGGTTGTATTAGGTTTTGACCTCATAATATTTCAAAGCTAAAAACGATCTTTTTTCTGTTATAAAAAAAACGATTATGCTTCAGACAGGTCTCTTTATGACTACAAATATTCGAAAAATGAATTTTTGTTTTATTTTTTTTTTATTTTTTCGTTTTTTGAAACGACAGACATGGCTTCGAATTTATGGTTGGTTCTTTTTTGTCTCGTCTCTCTAAACCAAACAATTTTTCGAACAAAAGGTACAGTCAAGTAGAAAATAGACAATTCTTCGATCCCCATTATAATTCAGACGAAGCGTTGCCGTACGCCATTTTTAGATTTATGGTGATATGTTGTATGACAGGGTGGACCGACGCTCTACAGTGTGTACAGGGAAACGTGTAGAATCCATATTATGCACACAATAAACGTTGATATTGCAATCCAAAATTATGTATTCAACATCATTTGGGAATAATTCGGGCAATAAATCCTTGATGTTACCAACTGGTCAGCCAGGGCCTAATATTGAGCAATGTCACTACAACAATTCACTAAATTCGGTGGTTTTTTTTATTGAAATTTGGTGAAATTTAGTGAAATATTTCTCAATATTAAGTCCCGGCATCGACCTTATATCCCAAAAATCCAAGGCTGTCGTTTCAATCATTTCCATACTGTATTGTTCACCTTCAAACGACATTTTTGTTTTGAGGACTTTCCATTCCCCGTTTTCGTATTCAACCACCTGCTTGGGAAAGAAGCCATAAAAAGTTCTCTTAACACAGCAGTGCATTCCGTTGTCGTTTTGAAAAAATTTGTAAATAATTTACACCAAACCGTCCCGTCCATATGCGACTACAAATTTCTGTTCAAATGTTCCAACTTGATTCAGGCAAATATACTAAGCGGATGCATTGAAATATCATTATAAAGCGGGACCACCCTTTCGCTTCGATGAAAATTTTATCGATTCGTTCCATCCTAAACAGCGAATTACATGTATTGGTAAGTTCATTGCTCTGCAACTCATTTTAAAATAAAAACATTTTTTTTTCACTCCACTCTGAAATTAGTCTATAGTTTCGTTTCCCTTTTTTTCCATTTATATATATCTCACAACTTGTTTCAGGTCTTAATTCATTCCATATAATGAACTAGGTAATCAAAAGCCAAGACTGTTGCCTCTTTTTTTGCGGTTTACATTGAACTCGCATCGCATTCATATTTAATATGTGTACCTATTTAAACTCGATACGTGTTCATCGAGAAAGAAGACTGTCTGGGCGTCTTAGTGTTGTTTCAGTAAGATATTAGTCATATCCTGCTTTTAAAAACACACTGTTAATTCGATTTCAAGGGAAACAAATTACATATGAAATATCTGAAGAAAGACGCCATACAAAGTTTCTCCAACATTAAACCATCACTCTTCTCCATGGAATTACATGACCGACGATAATTAACGAATGGTCGTGTATTTAACCACGATGTCGTTGGATGACTTTTTGCTTATCGCTTTGTTCGTTTATTACAAAATGGATCCCCTATTAAGCCATAGTTAGTTACGTCCAACTAGTAAAATTTTCATTTTAATAATTAGAAATGAGTGAAACAGAAAAGAAATATGGTTGACGATCTCTCTTTGTCGTTCAGGTTAAATTCGATGCTGAACCAGGGCTTATTTGACAGGAATTTTCGTTTCGTAAAACATTTTTTTTAATCAAATTTCTTGAAGACGGAAATGGTTTTTTATCATATTTGTGGCGGGTAAGTCTTTAAACAATGTCTAGGGAAATAAAAAAAAAATTAACGAAGCAAACCCGAGTGAAAGTGGATTCTTCGATTTGCCGAAATGAGAAGTCGCTCGCCTCAATTTCTTTTTTCATTTTGAGTGGAAATTGAGGAAACGAAATAGGCCCTGTGTCATATAATGGACTAGTTTTTCGTCCAAATTGATTTATGATAACAATTAGACTATGTTGCTAAAAGTGTACCATAAATATCAGTCATTTGCTAGATTTAATATTTCAGTTTGCTTTCAAATTCAATATAAATAAATTAAAAGCAAGAACGCGTTTCTGTGCTGTTGTCGTTGATTTTTTTTTCTTTTTCAGTTCATTTTCTACCTCAAATTTATGCACAAACGAGTATATATTAAAATGTGCATGTCGTATTTATACATAATAATATTTAAAACGGCATTGACATTTCGTTTCATTTTATTAAGTATTTAAGCTCCACATTTATTTTTTCTTCGCTCAGTTCTTGTTTATTACTTGCCAATCATGACTAAAGGTACGGGGAGAGTAAAATAAATCGTTGTGCATTTTATTATACAGCTGCGCCAATCGATTGCATTTTATTTTATTATTATTTTTCTGCATCGTGTTCAACAGAGAATTTCTAATTATCAGCTGTGTGTTTATCACGATCAGCTAAAAATGCAACAAAAAAAAAATCGCTAGAACGACTGATGTCCGATGATAAACGCTTTTAATTGATATGCTTAAATGTCGTTTTAAGAATGTGTATAATATACACGGTTGTCTAGCGAATTTTTTCAGGGACGTTTACACAAGCAGCATGATATGGAAACAATAACAGGAAAATTGAAAAAAATAAATATTTATTGAAACACAACAATCAAACAAACAACGACATACAAGGTGGGGTGAAATTCTTTGGCAATTATTTTAAAAAATTCGCTGTTCATTCCCTTCAGTTGACCTTAGTTTCACTGGTTCCATCATGTCATTCTTCAAACGAGAAATTTCATTTAAATCAAAGTCAAGAGAAGAAGTGGAGGTTCTATGAACCAAGATAACCAATTTAAATCGATTTTCCTTTAATTTGTAAGAGTTATTTTACTACTCCATGCGACCGATGTTGCAGTAAGAGATTGTGAATATGACTCTGCACTGTGCATACAAGTGTGTGCCCACAAAATACATTATTGTAAAATACAATTTTTCATACAGGGTGATCATTAATAAGAGACAAACCCTTTTTTTTCTAAATTTTGTCAAATCATATTACATCTTCTTCATCACTAGTGACGCTGTAGAATTCGGCAAACTAAATTTGTTATAGAGAATTGTAAGCCGAATGATATAAAGTTCCATATTTAGTGTAAGCCGTTCCCTTTCTCCTGTTTCTCAAGCCACAACCATTCTCATGGGGGTGTACAAAATTGGTCCTAATAACAAAGCATAAATTCAAAAGTAAATGCCCTAGATACAGCACAATATCTCTGTAAATAACTTTCAACAGTATAATCAATGAAGAAGCGCCCTATATTTTTACTGGTGACTAGAAATTCAACACTAATATATGCTTGCGCCGTGTTATCATATTTCATGTACGTATTCATTTGAAAGACTACGTAATGTGTAAACGTTGTGCTTGACGTAGTATATTCGTTTTTTTTTTTATTTCCTTTTATTATCGACAGAACGACAGAAAAAATAAATAAATTTTGTCACTGGAAAAACATTGACCCGTTACCATTCAATGGCCATCGGGAATGTACAGAGCCCACATTATCGTCTGATTTTAATTCCCTTAACAATTTTACTGTATTAGACGACTTAAGAACCCATATCGAAATGAATAACTGCCACAATTGTCGAGGGAATTTCGATTATTTTCCGATACATTTTCACTGACGTTTCGCAATCACTGTACTCGATTCTTAAAAACGAAGGTTGTGTTGCTTAAGTTAAGTATGCATGTAGCATTGTAGCATATACAATACCATTCGGTTTGAACATTAAAAAGATGCGTGATCAGACATTTTTTTCATATGATTTGTATTCGTATTGGTTATGCCTTGTGTTTCTTGTATGCGAGTGTGTCTGTGTGTGCCTGTGTCTGGCTCGTGTTCGTAATGATTAATCAATTTAATTAATTTTAAAATAATAATTAATTTTTGTTGTGTATTTATTTCAAAGAAATCAATGTTCAATGTCAGTCACAATTGAGCATGTCTAAGCGAAAAAAAAAATAGTCAGAAGTCAACTCTGAAAGAGCGCACAATAATGCCACAACTATTATAGCTGCAGCAAGAACACACAGCACAGAACACACACCTCTCTCTCTCTGTTCAACTCGTTCTATAATTAGATCTATTTATTTTATGATTTTATAAAATTAAATTGGATTCTAAATTTAGAAATAGATTTTCCAAAAATAAAGTTCCTTATTTTATCAACACAATTCGAAAAATTCATTGTGTATTCAAGAGAGTCAATGCCATTTTCTGTAGGTATCATTCAATTCAATTATCACACCTCTCAAACAATATACTATTGTATACATACACACGTCCCAATACACACACTCTATTACACACTCAATTAAACCAGCGTGCACTTCGAGGTGATATTAGTTGGAAATTTGTATGCACATTTTCCTTTTCAATTGGATTTTTTTTCTTTTCTTTTAAAACATTTCAATTCAACGAAATAAAGCTACCGAGGCGAATGAAATTGAGGTTGGCTTTTTAAAGTTTTTTGTTTTTATATTTCAAAGTTTTTTTTTTTTGGTTCTTGGTTTGCATCCAACGAAACTCTCTGCGCCATACTTAAAAGTTCTCATTTCATTTGAATGCGTTCAATAAAACATTGAACGAAATATTTACGCTTAGCAACAAAAATTTTAATTTAAAAATATTTTTTTTTCGCTGTTGCTCAAAACAGCTAATGGGAACATAATTTGATACGGTTTATACGTTAGGTGTTTACCCGACCCCAAACGCTATTCAGCTGATTATTAATGTCAGATTATACCAGACCTATTAGCTGTTGTATTATATTAATATCGTATACAGTTTGATTGACGAGTTAATAATCTCGTACTCTGTACTACACATCAGTTTGGTTGAACACGCTTGCTCGTAAATAAAAGTATAGCCAATTATAATCAGTTCTGTAAATTTTAATATTCATAAAACTTGCTGTCAATGACTATAGGTAGCATATTAGGTAGGCTCGCTCGGCAGATACAATATTTAATGAGATATAGGTGTCGGTGAATCAACACATTTACGACATCTGATATTTTCCAACAAATTCGAATGAGTTCATCTTTCTTGTCGATTTATAGTTACACTACAGACTCCGCGATAATGTGTTAAATTCGAGTATAGTATCGTGAGAACATTTCTTAATGGATCTAACACACCTGAAACGTCCAAAGATCCAATGGTCCTACGATACGGTGAATCCCATCGGATATAAATTGAAGTCATGAGTATCGGGGTGTAACGGTTAAAATCGTATGACACCGATTATCCAATTTATCTGAATTTCCTATTTCCGCTAAAAATTCCATTTCATTTTCCTGCACAATTCCTTCTGTGACATCAATTACCGTAGTCGGTTACCCCCCGATGAGCTTTTAGACATTACTCATAGAGTACACGTACATCTACTGTGACCGTAAAACATTTCCATGCGGTTAATTACGATGTGCACTCTCACAATGTTTTATTCAATCAAACTTAACATTCAAACTTTTCCGCCAGAGTGTATCTTTGTAGTGAATATTGGATTTCATTGAAAGTTTGGACGGTTTCTCCAACCGTCCGTCGTCTATACAAAAATTTAAAAAAAAATTATTCAACGACTGGTAATTACCGCTTATGACTGGTTGACATTTTATACGGGAAAGTTTTATCGTTTTATACGAAAAATTGATTAGTAATAAAGCATTGAATACACTCTTGTGGTGGTTCCACTACAAACAAAGCTCTCTAAAAATTATTACAAAAGTTGTTCTTGCGAATTCAATTAATTTTTTTTTATCACATTGTCCACGTATAGTAAATCCGAAACACATAGATTCGAGCTGGTAGCACATGATTTACCTTGATGTGAATAGAGATAATACATAAATGATCTCAGCTAACCTGATTTTATTGTTATAGAGTTAAATAGGTACAGTAAAAACGTCACACATTTTTAGTTTCAATTCATTAATTACAGTCAGCGCATAGAATGAACATCCCCGCAGTTGTTTGATTTTTTTTACGCTTGCAGACTTACCTTAGTTGCAATTACATCAGCGACGACGCATTCAATGCTTATTTATAAATTTATTCATTTCGAAATTTTTGGTTTGGCATTGATTAACACATGCAAATTAGTGTAGTAATTTATCAAATTTAGATTTTGAAGTAATAGATTTTCGAAAAAATATTTTTTGTTCAAAGCATGTTCAATGTTCACCTTTCTTACTAAATTCTCTTATAATTCAATCAACATTCACATGTAAAAAATGTACAAATTAGTTTTGCCCTTTACCAACGTCCGATGATGAACCAGTAATGATTTATTTTACCAATGTCTTAACTGGAGAGTTTGGTTGGTCCATTACTTGGTAATCAAAGAAAACACATCAAAAAAATACAATCTGTCAGTCAACGTAATAGTGATTGAAATGCCTCTGTTACTTGGCATATTTAAGAGCTTATCGTGTCCTAGATAGTATGAAATAACAAATAAATATTTAAGCGTTCATATATAAAACACTAATCCGGTTGAGATGGCAGCCAGTCAGAGTTATTGGCATTAATGTGTATAAAAGCGAAATTCAACAATAAAAACTTATTGTTTATTTATCAAACGCAAATAATATAATTTTACGTCACCAAATTACATTATGCCATATAAACCAGATAAAGTAGAACGTACTTTAACCGCCACACCAATAATTTATGTCAGTCGGATTTAATATAAATTTAGTGTCTCGATTCGAATAAATTTCATTTGCTCGAATGCAATCAAATGTATATACGGTTCCACCCAATAAATTATAAATTTTTAAGATAGACAGAGAGAAATAAATTCAGAATTTTTTTTGTATTACAACCGAATCCAACAGCTGAACTCTGAAAGTCTTTAATAAAAATTTAATTTTTCATATCCACAAAAAAACGGTCATTAAACATTTTGCCATGAGAATGCGTTCGCGTTAGTTGAATTTTACCATAAAATACGCTTACGTATGAGGAAGTATTATTAAAGCCACTCTATTGATGGCCTCTGGATATTATTTCAATTATATGTTGAATGTTTATATACTCCATGTCTCATGTGTACGTATAAATTTGTTATTTAGCATTCAGTACATTTACATTTCGCATAATAAATCAGTTGAATGTCTTCCTTGCCATTTTCATTTTTTTTTTTAATTTTCGATTCGTTTGAATTAAAAACATCAGAAATGAAATTAACGCAAAAACAAAATATCAATCGAAGAATAAAGAATCCTGATACTGCCTGGTGTGTGTCTGTAGTTATTCGATTTTAATCCAAATGATTCAGAGCCGAAAGATTAATCGAAATTTGAGTAGCGAATGTTTTTGTACGTTTCTTTTTTCGTTCTGCATACAAAAAACGTAAATGTACCATCTGTTTGGATCAACGTTAGGTGAACAATTGTGTTAATATATAAATTCGCGAAAAAAAAGAGTTTTAGTCAACTCATGTTTGTCAACAGAACAATATTGTACACAATGTTAAGTAGTAATACGTGTACAGCGAATTATCGTTTTGAGTAGATTTTTTTTTTCGTCAGCGGAATTATTCATTAATTTGCAATTGGAAACAGTGGATGAGAAGTATAGCAGATAAATTAACATCATCAACAACAAAAAATGTTTATCTGAAATTACCATGATAATTGCATAATAATAACAATAATTACGATTTCAACTCGTGACTTAATGTGTCAATAACAAAATTTACGCTGCATCCGAATCGAAACAATTTTTTTTAAATTATAATTTGAGAGAATTGACACGGTCGATAAAAATTGAATTTGACAAAATTTGACACCAGGAAAATGATGAACATATTTCCTAATGCAATTAAAGAAATCGATCGCCGATTATTATGTCTAAAAAGCGTTTTGTGCTCAATGCTCAGACGAAACATTTTGAAGACCTACTTTCATTTCAATTATTAAAATTATGAATCATCGTCGATTACACGTTATAGTCGATTGGATGAGTGTGCGTCTGTGGTCTGTGTTGTGTATGAGTATATACATTATACGTGTTCAATGAAACCCTTTTTCGCCAAAGCAATTATTAAACAATTGACCTTAATAATTCAACCCAGTTTTTTTCTTTTCCTCAAATCATTTTCAAACGCCTAGCTAATGCCAGACATATAATTAGAAAGAATGAAGGAACTGCCTAGCCTAACAGTTATTTATGGAGCAATGTCCGAAACTTTGTATTTCAAATGCACCGTCACTTTTCATAAGTTTATTTCCAAAAGTACAAGCGATAAGGAGTCAGGCCCTAGAGCATGAAACGTGTTGTATATAATGTGAGTCATCCATGCACCATGAAATGAGAGGAGTAGAGTGATGGCGATCGTTTTAAAATGACTTCGCTAAATGATTTACGAGAAACAATAGCCACTTTGTTCAAGTCATATCACGTCTGTGTGCGACGTGATTTACGTTCCATATCCATCTAGTGGGATTATGAAAAGTTTCTACCGTAAATAAACCATTTCGTTAAAAGACAGGGAGGCGGTTTTTTATTTGTATAATTTCATGGCTATTGATACAACCGCTGTCGTGTCTTGCATAATGTTTCAGCACACGGTCTGTGTTTTATAACGTGTACACACAACACAAAGTACGTCCGTTGATTGTATGGAATCGCTTGTATTTCGACTATGTTGCTGAGTGTAAAAATAGCATTGTACATTGCGGTTAACATACAACTTCACCTACAACATGATTTGAGGAAATTAAATTATTGATTGAACACTATGTCATTTAACAGACCCATCGATTTGCTTTTTTGCGGAGGTAGAGTTTCGGTGGGATCGAAATCTGTTCGGGATCACAAAGAATCGAGTCGGTATTTATTGGCTTTGACGGCATTACGTTCCAATTTCGGATTTCCAACTTCGTTTCCATGTATTTGAATAGAAGTGGGTGAGACGGGATTTGTTTCTCTTGTTTCCACAAAGAAATTAAAGAGACAAAGTTGCTTTTATTGATACCCATTTGTTCTCGGAAAGGAAATTCAATTTCCTTTTTCAATAAATTGTCGTGTTCAGCATCAGCACAGGTTATCTTCGTCTGTGCATACAGTTTTGATCTTTAGCGCATTGCAATTTATAATTGGCTAAACGTGTCAACTGTTGTCTGGAATACACATTTTTCTTAGAATTCTGTTTATTCGAAATTGGTCTCCTTAATTACGAATTTATGGCATGGGGAATAGTGTAAAGTCCGTACAACCTGGCGCTTAGCCAATAAACAGAAAAGAGTGCAAAATAAGTCCCGACGACAACACATATATTATATATACATACCAAGCCACGAGGTAAAGAGAACTAATAAATAAGCGTACGGAATCTAAAACATTCGTTTGCAACAATTGAAAACCAAATCCTCGTTTAATTGGCAAATTGACTTTTCGCAATTGGAAAATGAAAACGTTTGCAATCGACCAAATGATGAATTGTTAAGTCAATTCAATAATATTTTCAATAATGGAACATTAAAATATGCCTTGAGTCAATTCTATTTCGTAAACATGTCAATAAGTCAGTAGAGTAATATCGTCGATACATTTTGTCGCGTCGTCGTCGATCGTCACCAATTTTCAATGGAATTGATGGATGTGTCGTATGCTATAGATGTTATATTATACGTTAAGTGTGTGCTGGGCACATATGTGTATATATATAGTACTCGACTGTTTTAATTAAACAATTGTAAAAGAGACAAATGAGAAATAAGAAGAGGAACAAAATTATATAAGAAAAAAAAAACACATTAAATTCGTTGCCGTTGGCATCTAACCAACTTAGTTGATTGTATTTTATGTTATTTTTTATTTTATTTTATCTTTCGCTTTTTTCTTCTTTTTTTTATTTTGCTTCGCTGCTGTTATTCAGCCAATTAACATTAAAAATTCTTTTGTGACTACAATCAACCAACTGTTCAATCGAATATTTTTGCAGTAGTTGCAGACAATTTGATTTAGCACAAAAATTGTCTCGCTTATTAGTTGGTATAATAATTAGTTATTATTATTGCACTATGAGATGGGTGTGAGGTTTTTGAAGGTTACAATGCTCTAGAAATTGTTCCGATCGATAACAGGCAATTATTCGTGAGACTGCTTGAAAATCATTTCGCATATAAGAAAATTGCCTTAGCCTATTCGGTTATTAGTACATTACGTACCAATGGAACAAATGCTGGAAATGGCTACGCCTCGATCGGTAAATTTCACACAAGAAGTGCCCTTTCCACCATTGCCAAGTAAGGTATTTTACTCAATAACTTGTCAAGTTATAAACTTGTATAACTTGTAAAGTTTCGTCACTGTGAGGTAAAGTTAACTAAACCTCACGTTTTTGAGTAAAAAAATGAAACGATAGAAATCGGCACGATTCCATTCGTGACATTTTCTATGAGATGATCAAATGTGAGAATTTCTTTTTGTAGAATCTATCTGCACCAAATCATCGTTATGAACAGATGCTAGTGCCAATCACCGTGTTGATTACGATTCTGTGCGCAAATCCATTACAATCTAAATTTTACGTGAAAAAAAAATGTTTGAATTTTCATTAGGTTTCCTTTCTCGCTCATTCTCCCGTCTGCTGGTCAGATGTAATTGATTTCGATTCTGTGGTTGTTATTGCAACGAGAAGGTTGTGTGGTTTTTTTTTTAAACTTAAATATAAACATTTCGAATTAAGAAATTGAAAAGATCGATCGACAGTTTATGAAATTATGAAACTCATGGCGAGGAAACTAATTTCACGGCACATTTTGTATCGGAGAAAAAGTGACTTTGAATTACAACATACAGCGAAAATTTTGTTTAGCGATGGAAGAACACTATACGGTAATCGAGCGACATGCAAAATGTGAGTCATTCGACTGAATGGTGAAATCGATTGTAGAAGGGAGACCACTTTTTTAAGAACTATTTTGCTGAAATTTTCCCATTTTCCATGCCAAATACTCATTCATCGGATGTTCAATTTAGGAGTGAGCTAGGAGATCAACTCACCCCGTTCCTCTTTCACATAAATGTATTTACCTTTCGCAAAGACAATAAAGTGATCCGGAACAGTATTTCGTATTCATTGTCCCCGTTTGTACCAATTGATTTCTCTCTTGTGACTTGTCTGACAAATCTCAGCCGCCACACAAAATATTATTCAATTGAAACTGGCGCTTAGCCATTTATTTTCCCTCAAATTATTTTTTTTGATTCAGTGCAAATGATATTGTTGTATTGTGTGTACTTTGTACCACCGAAATATATTATTTTGTACTCTGTGTGTAAACGTGTTATATGTACACATATCTGCGAATGACATTTTCTGTTTGAAGATTATTATTATTTTTCGGTGGGTTCGTTCCGCTACAACGAAAAAACAAGTCATTAAAAATGAATTTCGGTTCTGAACAAAAAGTCAATTCAAAGTGAGACATCATCGTCACTCAATCTTTTGTTTTTTTGTTGTTTTACAATTATTGTTTTTTCCGTGATTGAATGGGGATTTTTCAATGTCGAAATTTATTATTTTCGTCAAGTTTTTCCAAGTTTTTTTTAAATTATTATTATTCCATTGCAAGTATGCATTGAATGGGATAGTAAATTCGCGAGACAATTAGTCAATTGCTGTTTTATTGAGATGCAATTTTCCTTTATGTACCACAAAATACGTAGATTGAGTGTTGAATTTAACGAAGTCAATTTGAATAAAAAAGTAAAGACATTTTGGCAGTGGCTTTTTTGAGACATTTTCCCGATTTTTCCAAAATTTTCGCACTTTTCCAATATTTTTCCAAAAACATTTTTCACGAAAATAAGGAAAATATTGAAAATAGGAAAATTCAGGAAAAGTTGTTAAAAATGGAAAAACATTTTCCCAAGAATAGTCACTGTATTTTCCTCTTTTTGACTTTCTTCTGTTCATAAAGGTCAGTCTGTTCAAAAGAATTTAATTTTGTTGCATATCAAATATGGCAATTTTACCGTTGATAGCGTTCCGGCTAGCTGAAAGCATTACATAAATCATTGGCATCCACTTCTGAAAAGTGTGACTCTAAGATTGAATGCCTTTCATCAATGCTAATCGAGCGCAAAATTTTAATTTCTCTCGCCAAATTCATTTCGAGCCAACATACACCGTTGGAGACTTACACTAATTCCAATGTAGCGCAAAATTTTCGATGCAAATCAAAGCATTAAATTTAAATGAAAAACAAAAAGTTTCGATGTACCTGGAAATTTTTAAAACTAATCATCTCTGGCTCACTCCCACTGTTAGAGGTTAGAACCCACAAAGAAAACCACGGATAAAATATTAAATAAATTGGAATTTGTTTAATAGTTTTCCGCATCCAAGTTCTATCTTTTTCAGTATTGTTTTGAATACATTTCTGTAATAAAAAAAAGTTTATAGATAAAAAAGAACATTTGATACATATTATCCACCGCAGACAGACACTCACACACGTTCGGCTACCATCCGTCAATTTTAATTTGAGTTTTTTTAGCTGTTAATATTACGTTTTATAATAATATATCTATTCTCGTGGCTATAGAGCGTCGATTAATTTCCTTGTTATAAAAAGAAAATTCAAGTTCATCGGTTATTGGTGTGTGGCTGTATGCTATGCATACATATACAGCAAAGCTCACCACAACACATCACACATATTAGACTTTGACTATGACATTAAAAATATTATTTTTGAAATGAAATGTCGTCTTTTTATAACATTTTATTGTACATTGAGCTACGTGTAGTACACGAGGTATTCATTATTTTCTAGGTATGTAACGATATATAGATACGTTTGGTGTTTACTGAATTTTTATTTTTATCAAAAGCACACGTATCATTTTTCCTTGCCACACAAAATGTTACAATACACGCAGTTTTTATCTATTGCTCATTCGTTGTCGTTTTGTTGATATTTTTTTTTTGAATTCTGTGGTTTCAAGAATTCATGATGTATTCGCGTGACGATTAAAATAGGCATGAACAAAACCGATTTTCAACAATATCATTAGTTTTGACGTCATCATTGTAGATACTATAATAGACGAGATATTCCGCGTTGCGTTCCGTTTCAACATTCTATGACCAAACATTTTCAGGTGTCATTAACAATTCCCGATTGTTATAATGCGTCTTTAAGAAACTAGTATATTATTACGACCGAATTGCGTTTCGCTGATGTCGTTCTTTTGTTTTTGGTTTTTTTCTGTCTTTCTTTTTTTTTCTGAAGATTTTAATATTTCTACGTTTCGGTTTTTGTGGCTACACAGTGAATGGGATAACCACTATTTTCATAGACTTATATATATTCCGTCGTCGCGGTGTATCCGTTTAGCCTATCAAGAATATTACGTTTCAATTATGTATGTGAAAATCGATACACTTTGACTAAGAATGTAATTATAGGCGTTCGTGTTTCCGATCAATTTTATATTTTATTCCATTAGCCAACCGAATATAATAGAAACCTCATGCCGTTGATATAACTACTATTTATACTGATTAATTTCGGACAAATTCTTAAAACATTAACTGAAAAACCTTGACTGTCATCATGTTTTACTTTTGACTATCTATAGCAACAGTAAATTCATTAAAATAATATATTTTATTATGACAAACATCTCGACTCTTATCGAAAAAATTTAATTTTTTTTTCACATTCAAAGTGGTCAAAGTGTTTGTATAGTTGAGAGTGTTAAACTGGGTATTAAATAATAATTTTTGAATGTTAACAACGATCATTTTGACGCAAACATTTGTTGGTCTTTTAACTCAATTAATTTATTTATTTGTTGATGAAGATAGATCTTAATCATCCATCGAAATAGATTCGTTCGTTAACGTTGTGAATATATAGGCAGCAACGTGACATTTAGTTATAATAGAGGCAAGTCGAATATTTTTGTAAATTAAAATATTTGCGTCAAATAGTCGGTTAAAATTTTTGGGCAGTTGTTTCCAAGGTGTATTAAAACAGTAATTCGGCAATGGAAATGGATTCGAGGGCAGTATCGTCTTTAGGTCCAATGTTACGGCAAAATCTTTACATTTATCCAGAGGTCGTTACAAGGCAGGGCTAAGTTTTGCCAATATTTATTCCAATAAAAATTCCGAAAATTTTCGGAGTTGTTCCGAACATTTCCGAAAAAAAAAATCAGAAGTTCTTCCGGATTTTCCGAAATTCTTATAATTTTCAGAATTTAAATTCCGAAAAGACGGCAAAATTGCTAGCAAAAGATTGAGACGAGATAAAACCGGCTAAAATATGCAAAATAAAAACGTAAGAAAAACCTCGCATTTGATTAACATGCCTGGTTCCACCGGAAAAAGGCAGGTTGGGGTTTTCCAGGACAAGTTTCCGGTTTTCAACCTAACCTGTGTCGAACAAAATAATTTGCTCATATCTTATTAAGACCTATTTTTGAATTGGCTTCATATTAGTTAGACTTAATTGCAACGATGAACACAGTCGTCGGTTGAGACATAAAGTAAATAAATTCGGAACTGGTTTTTATCTGTAGATTTCTTGAAGAAAAAATATATTAAAAAACTCCGTTATCAAATGTTGGACAGGTCGCAATAAATATTCGCAAGAAAATCATATTTGTCATTTCTACACTCACGTAAATAAATAACGGACAAAATTGACTGAAACTTAACTCAGAGAGTTAATTCAATGTGTGTACACCGACGAAATATATCAACCTTCCGCAGTGTACATAAGCTTATACAATGTATACAAATTAAGCACAAAACGAAATCGCGAACGATAAAAATGTAAAACTAAAATCTGGGTTCAAGAACCACCATTTGATTTTAAATAAATTTCCAGCAGTGAACTTTTCGGCTTTTGTTGATTCAACGATACCTTCACACGTATGTAAACGAACATTTCTCACAAAAATATTCATTATTTGGCAGAAAACACACGGTGCGTCTCGGTCGCCAGGGACGTAGGTTTACAACTGCGTTCAAGGCATATCAACAAAATGTGATACGATGATCATGATTAACTATTTATCATAATATTATCGTCACATTAATTTCGTCCGGGTTCTGTTTTTTGAATTTATTGTTTATGCATTAAAATACATATCGCCAGCTATATTGACGACGCGCTCAATGAACTCGATAACACAACAAAACAATATTTTAAATATTTTTTGCTGTTTCAAATTCGTCTACATTCAACAACTGCATCATTTTTCCAATCAAATTATCTACTTAGAGAGTTTTGCTTATATTACCAAGCTAATGCTTTGTTTTCTTGTAATTTGTCTCGCCCGGTTCATTGAATCATATTGTGGATGTTATTGTAGATTTAAAAAAAAAAAATACGAAGAGGGAAATAAACTCCACAAAAAATATAATTTCTCAATGGGTTGCAATACACTACGTTGTTGCTTGATCGTGGGAACATTTTACGATACGAAAATTCATAAAAAAAATTATTTGCCACTGATGTAGTTGATTCCCAAGGGAACTTCGTTCAATCATTCTCGTTAAACGTATTATTTGTTCTAAATTAGTAATTGTCGACTTCCATAAAGGTGTCTCGATCTAAGGATTTTTATAACAATTAACATGTTGATTTTGTGGTGTTCTACGTACCGTCTTGTTCTTCAAATCTTTAATTTACTTTATTCTAAACGTCCTATCGACATTTTCAATTAACCGAAATTTCTTTTTTGTTTTCAGGATGCAATAATGCAATACGAGAAAGGTGGACTGAAAGGAGGATTCAGAAAGCAATTCAGCGGTCGCTTCAAGCGACTCGTATCCAGAAGACCAGAACCAGCTCCGGTCATACCGCCCGAATTGAAGCCGCAGCTGAAATCCATTTATGTTTACTAATAACAACAAAATAAACAAACACCAGCCCCCAAGAATTATTATTTTTTTAAAAATAAATTTTCATCCTAACTTATAAAACTTAAGATAAAATGAAGAAAGATGAATGAAGGAAACTAATCAACAGACAAACGATCGGATGAAGAAAAAAATATTAAATTTTCCCGTCCAGTTTAACCATTTTTTTGTTTTTACGGAATGGAAATGGATGTGGACAGGGAAGTAGTTTCTTGACTTCGCTGAGAGATGATTTTCTGCTTAAAAAAATTGAACGGAAATCATGATGAGAGCTCATTTTGAACTATACTGAGAGTAATAAATTAAATGATTGGGGGTGTGCGGACGAAGACATTTTTAAGTATTTTTTAAGGAAGTTTAGTTAATAATTTTTTTTTGTAATTTAAAAAATTAAGACTGAAAGAAGAAGAAAAAATATCCAGAAAAATGAATTTTTAAGTTAAAAGTTGAGCGATTTTTTTATTTTGATAATTATTTTTTTTCATTTTCTTTAGTTTTTCAAATTTGTACAGTTACTTTTTCCATTTATATAATGACGAAATGAATAAAGAAATCGGATTTAATTTTCGGCTGAAATATCAAAAGAGTTTTTGCTTTTTGGTTGTTGGTAGCTTTTGTTTAAAAACAAATTGTTTGACAAAAAAAACGGACACAAATTCAGTGGATGAACCGATGAACAATTTATTTGATTGTCTTTACGAATTTATTTTCAGATAAAAAAGAAATCGACAAAAATGACTGTAGTTGGGTCCCATGGCAACGAAATTATTTTCCTGTTTTGTTCCAATTTCTTAACTTTTTTCAATTTTTGTGGAATTTTTGGAATTTTCTAACATTTTCCAAACCAAAAAAAAAAAGTTGAGAAAAGTTTGAGAAAACCAGGAATAAACTGACTTGCAAATCGACCTCAGATCGACAATTCTCTTCAATATAAATCTTATCAGTCAAATGAAAGTAAAAAAAAAAACGTTAAGAAACTCCGAGAAAAGCACCAACGAAATTTTCAACAAAAAAAGAAAAAAATTCAAAAAGAAAAACTTGAGCTTTCAAAAAAGAAATCAAAATAAAAACAACAACGAACATTGGACTCTGTTAGTGTGTTCTATGGTGTGAATTTGATACGAAAATACTTTGATGGTCTCATGTGTCATGAAACCACTCAAAAACTTTATTACAATATTACACCAACATCATACGTAATTACGTTTACAGTGTTAACGCAATTACGTACGACGTTCTGGTGGTAAACTTTTACAGCGTACGTAATTACGTATCACATAAAATATCATATCATGCGGAACGTTGTAGTAAGACAGAGAAATGAAATTCTATCCAAAAATTGAACAGCACTAAACATGGGGTCATACATAATACATTTGAGGTTAAAAATAAAAATTTAAAAGAAACTAAAGAGTGACGATGTTTGTAAATTTTCCAGTTTTCTTTCCAAAAAAAATAATTATTATCGAATAAAAAAAGCGATTGATTTCACACAAAAATTAAAAACAAGAAAACGTATTTAAACAAACGAAAAATTTATAAAAAATAATTTAAAATCAAATGAATGAAAAAAAAAAACTTTGAAAATAAACACACACAAAAAAATCAAATAAAACAATTTGACTCTCGCTCACATTGAGTGAAAATTTTATTTTATTTAAACTTTGCTAATTAATGTAAAATAAAATGTGAATGTGTGGAAAAAAAATGAACCTTGAACACAAACACACGGATCGATAATTTTTTTTGTTTTGTTTAGAAATTAGATTGATAAAAAAATGAAATCAAACAAAAACAATGTTTTGCAAATATAAAACAAAAATAAATCTGACGTTGAGATTGGACGCGGAAATTGTAAGCAATATTTAAAAAACAAAGAAAATCAGCTGAGAAAAAAAAAGTTTTCTGATCGAATGCTTAAAATTTAAAGAAAGAAAAAATAAATAATTTTACAAAATTGAGATGCAGTATTTTATTTGCATAAGAATTTTACCAAACCACATTAGACGAAGATTTGAATTTAAAAATTTGCAAAATAAACAATTTTTTCTGTAATTTATTTCCTCTTTTTGTTTAATTATTTATTAGTAACATTCAAACGTAGCTAATTTTACACACTTTTTACGTTAAATATTAAATGAGAAAGAACACAATTACAATATTTCTGTTTCTGTTACCGATTTCCATTATTTTTTTTATTAAGCTTTTTACATTTTAACTCTAGTTTGACAACAATTTTTTTTTGTTTTGTTTTCGATTTGTAAAGAAACATTTGAAGAACATTCTCCGAGACATAAAACAGTAAACAAGAAGAAAAGAAACATTAAAAAAAAATGAAAATAGCTAAACAAAACGCACATCAAATACACGACCAATTTTATGTATTTTCTATCTATTGTACATGCAAATTGTAAATGATATTAGAATCATGAAATTTTGAAAAGAAAGAAAATAATTTCTGAGCATTTTTTAATTCATCCCAGTTGATCCTTTACCTCACGCCCAAGAGCCATACATACTATGCATTATATATTAGATGGATCTGATAAGCGATACCTATACCAAATCCAATTTGATCCAATTTGATCGATTTGGCTACATTTATCTTTTTCTCTACACCGCAGCACCATCCGCAATGAATGAAAAAGTTAACTTTCCTTCTGCGAATGGCTTTGGGATCGTCGTTGAGAGAAGTTTTCTATCTTTAGCATTACAGCTGATTTTTCCTCTGAAGAAATGGAACCTCTGAAACTGTCCAGCTGGCAGGAAAATTTTAGTTTCGTTTGTTTATTGAGAGTAAAACGGCGCCGATTCGAAGGAAAGTTTCAATATTCATCTATGTCATTGAAAGGCAGCCGATTTGTTTTCTGGAGAAATGAAACCTTCGAGCAGTTACAAATTTTCGTTAAATTCCGTAATGGGAGGAAAATATCAGTTCCATTTACCTCTTGCACGAGAAACGGCACAAAGTCTTCAAACATGGAACTCATATTCGAAGGAAAATTTTTATTATTCGTCGATTATCATTGAAAGAACAAAGATTTTTTGCCACAAGAATACCGTACTGCGTACAGCTGGTAACTGTCATCGAAATCGATGCAATAGTCCAATCTACGACCGACTCAAATAAGCGAATATACGATGGAATGTAGTTAAGTATCATATTCCGAATTTTTATGAATAAGCTCTGGACGCAACGACACATAAGTATACATGAATTGAAGATATTGTTGGTGTACGTTAGGACCAAATTCGAGAACCGAGAAAGCGTTAGACACATTACCTTTAGACATTACATATACTCTCGGTATCATCTATAACAGTTGATTCTTCATCCTATTATTTACAACGTTTACAACGTTATCTGCGTCGTCATCTGCAACTACAACCGAAGCCGAAGCCGATTTCAAAAACTGTCTTGTCCGATTACTACTGTACCTGTTTCGCTGAACCTAACAGATTTTGAAAAGAGAGCAATTTTAAAATCGATTTTCAATTGATACAACTGAAATGGTAAGTTTCTTATTCCACTAAATCTGTTTAATGTTCAAATATAAAAAAATATCGACCCGTTAACAGACAGCTTTAATGTTAATTTAAAATTGAAAGCGCCAATGGCAGACTCATAATGGAGAAAAGTTTGCCAAGCTTTTGTCGCTCATTATATCTGAATGTATGCTAGTTTTTACATTGCCAAGAAGAAATATCTACAATAACCGAACATTCTAAAAGCAGCTTTCCTAAAATAAAATTTTAAAAACCAGCGCAAGCCCAGACTCAATCCAATTTGATCGTTTTCTGAATGGAATATGCATCCATACACGATTTCTTTATATTTGCAAGGTACAAACCACTTTTCGGGTAAGTTTTCTCTCATAATAATAGAGATGGCGCACAATACGCGCAGTTACATCCATAGAAAATGGTGTGAATATTCGCTATTAACGGAAGAAGTGTGTCCGGTATTTTTTAGAATTTTGTTTGGGTAAATATTGTGTTCTATAATGTGTGTTCGACCTTGACGTAATTGGTTATTTCAGTAAAGTGTCCAACATATTAGGGAAATTACTATTTTGTCGTATTTTCTCAAAAGTTGACGTAAAGCGTGTAAATTTTAAGTTAGAGTTTTATATGGTGACATTACTTATAATTTCCACATTCTGCGTCAACTTAAATCGCAATCTATTTAAAAGACTGTTTGCGCAAATGACGTATAATTTATCAGTCAAATTATAAGTTGGAAATTGTAAGTAACCTTCCAGAACTCTTTGCCTATGACCGGTCATTTAAATATGATAATCACAGAGTTTATTTCATTTTTGACTTTAAGAGCTTCCGAGCGTACGCTGAAATTGTAGCCTACATTTGTGCGTTTCGAAATTTTTGATCGCTGATATCTTTTTACGAGAGCCCTTTTTGAAAAATGTACGACCACATTTTCGAGTAAAAATATGTCAGCTTTGAATAAAAAATAAAATTGTCTGTGAAAGTTCCATGTGCTTTGAGAAAAGTGTACCTTTGATGCAAATTTGGGGCATCGGTACAGTTTTCTCAAAGCACATGAAACTTTCACAGACAATTTTATTTTTTATTCAAAGCTGACATATTTTTACTCGAAAATGTGGTCGTACACTTTTCAAAAAGGGCTCTCGTAAAAAGATATCAGCGATCAAAAATTTCGAAACGCACAAATGTAGGCTACAATTTCAGCGTACGCTCGGAACCTCTTAAACGACCTAATGAAATACAAATGCCAAATATATTAGCATATTCGTAGCACAACAAATAGTTTACTAAGCCAATGATTTCATTACAGTGTCAACATCTACTTTGATAGCCAACGATATTTACGATATTTTTGAGTTATCAGTTAGCTCCAAAGCCGTTGACAAATAAATCAATTAAATTAAATTAAATTAGTGCTAGACATTGGGGTGCTCCAACCTCAAATTAATTTTATGCAATTTTATCGAGTTCCGTTTGAACATGCATTCTGTTCGAGATTCTGCCAGGTATTGTCGCCTATTCTTGTAGCTGCTGTCAATTTTAGATTTCTTACGACTGTTCAGAGCAATTTTTTGAACGTCAGAGTATTTTTAGGGGCCTGTTGGTTATTTATGTGCAAACAGTCCTGAGCCAAAATAGTACGACAATTGGTCGTTAATGAGAAAAGACCATAGGTCGGAAATAGTTACTTATGCCACCGAGTGACATAAAATAGCATTAAGGAAGCGTTCATAAAAAACGTTTGTATTTTTCCGTGCTATTCCCCGCCTCTTGTCTGCAATTTTTCACACGAAAGAGCATTTTTGTAGACACCAATTATTTATGAACTCAATCACAAACGTTTTTCTCAGAAACGGAAGTCTTACTTTAAAAAAGTGTGTTTAGCGTGTAAGTTTTTTCGGAGTTTTTTTCTAATTGAATTATATAGCAAGAGGACTAATTAGTAATTACTGATCAACTAACTAATTGATAAAGTTTCAAAAACACACGAAACGACAAACTTCAACTGTTTTCTAAGTTTTCAGTTATTGGTTTGTTTTAATAGAAACCACACTTCATTTAGTATTAATTGCTCGCTATTGATACATAATTTTGGATTATAAGTTCTAATATTCCATGAAAATAATTATTTCTGACTTTCCAGCAGTTAAAAATAGTAAAACGAATTTTCCATTGGATACAACAAGTCTATAACAACTATTTTAATGTACATTTTCCAATCACGCACCGCGAAACAATTAATTATTTATTTAGAAAACCGATGGAGGTCATCCAATGAATTAAAGTTCCAACCTTTGGATATACTGGAAAAAATTATCGAATTGATAAAGTGAACATAAAACAATCATAATTGAAGCCAGGTACAGTATACATGATACAGACACACTTATACATTATATTCTCAAATAACGTATTGTTGTAAGTTCAAATCGGATTTTCCGTGTAAAGAGACAATTGATTGCATGTTCAAAGAAACGATGGCTATTTTAAAACTGTGAAAATGTGAGTCTAGTCTCTACCAAACTTGATAAATTGATGATATGTGTGTAGAGATGTCTCATGTTGCTGTCCAACTAATGTTCTAGAATTAAATTGGTTCAATAAACCGTTTCTTATTTATATCGAAAGAACTTAGACGTAAAGCGTTTCTTGTCCGTCTCGTATAATAAACAGTTCAGTTTTCTGTTCATACCTTGCCTATTTAGACGACAATATCAAGAAAAAAAAATTGTTCAAAATTTCATTCTGCAGTTTCGCCAATCACAGACAATTCTCTTTGTCAATTTATTGTTTAAGAGTGATATCGCCAAAACTTGAACCAATTTGAAAACAAGGGTTCGGCGATCCGGGCGAGCTATAGCGCGTTGGATTCGTCTTTCAATTCTAGACAATACGTATCTTTTCCTTTTTGCTATTAATTGTGTACTTTTGGTGTAAATTGGTAAAATGCAGGCACATGTCATAGGGTAGGGAAAACACTTTTTTAGTATTAACTCGAGGTAGACGATTTTTTAAAAGTTGAAATGTTGTGCGAATGTGCGCCTCTAAAAGACCTATCATTAGAGTATAGGCACGAGTCGGTGCCACTGTACGTTCGGGAGTAAACAATGAAAGTATGGTCGATTTTCGCACAGTACTGCTGGCCTGCAACAGAACATTTCCGTGAAACCGACTATGGGGTGTTGTAGCTGGACACACTCACTATCATCCCACGTAAACTAAACCTCAGAAAAATTGTGTTGCATTCCAGGAAGTTGCACGAAGTAAAAAGCTGCCCAAACTTAACCAATTTTTTCATAGTTTCGAGTTCAACGAACGGCGTTAAAGTCTGATTGTGATCAAAAATTGTCCTTAAGTTATGCTATTTGCATTTAGTGATCATATCATGAGTCTAGGAACGAACAATGCCATTAATCTTTGTCTACACTCAGCTAGAGTGGCTTTTTTCCGTATGTCTAAAAATTTCAATTTTAAACCGCCTCAAAATATGGTATTAATTAGCTGATTCCAAAAATATGTTTTTTCTAATTTTTGGAATCATTTTAGTGATCCGGAAAAATCGTCAAAGTTTGTATGTAAAAAAAATTTTCCCATATATTTCCATACAAACTTTGACGATTTTTCCGGATCACTAAAATGATTCCAAAAATTAGAAAAAACATATTTTTGGAATCAGCTAATTAATACCATATTTTGAGGCGGTTTGAAATTGAAATTTTCAGACATACGAAAAAAAACCACTCTGGTATGTATAGACAAAGAATAATGGCATTGTTCGTTCCTGGCCTCATGATATGATCACTAAATGCAAATAGCATAACTTAAGGATAATTTTTGATCACAATCAGACTTTAACGCCGTTCGTTGAACTCGAAACTATGAAAAAATTGGTTAAGTTTGGGCAACTCTTTACTTCGTGCAACTTCCTGGAATGCAACACAATTTTTCTGAGGTTTACTTTACGTGGGATGATAGTGAGTGTGTCCAGCTACAACACCCCATAGTCGGTTTCACGGAAATGTTCTGTTGCAGGCCAGCAGTACTGTGCGAAAATCGACCATACTTTCATTGTTTACTCCCGAACGTACAGTGGCACCGACTCGTGCCTATACTCTAATGATAGGTCTTTTAGAGGCGCACATTCGCACAACATTTCAACTTTTAAAAAATCGTCTATCTCGAGTTAATACTAAAAAAGTGTTTTCCCTACCCTATGACATGTGCCTGCATTTTACCAATTTACACCAAAAGTACACAATTAATAGCAAAAAGGAAAAGATACGTATTGTCTAGAATTGAAAGACGAATCCAACGCGCTATAGCTCGCCCGGATCGCCGAACCTAAGTATTGATTTTCCCCAAAATTGGTTCAAGTTTTGGCGATATCACTCTTAAGATGTCGTCTAGTCTCGTTTTTTTTCTTCAAGATTGTACGATCGCGCCTGGATTTTGACTGATATCCGCTGCAACTGGGAAATTGTAGAACGTCTTGCTCATATTTTTTCATTGAAAGCTTACACGTCAGTGAAATTTAGCCGTTTATCAGCAGGTCCACTCATACAAACAAAACCGTTAAGTATTGACAGGTGCAGGCTTGTCAGTGGTAAAACCATTTAAAGATATATGAGCGAGCAGTATTATTTGAATGAGTGGATCAGCTGAAAAACATTTCACTGACATCGACTGTACCAATTTTACTAATTATTTTCTTCGTGGCTTCACATATTTGGTCGAGTGCGTCGAAGGCAACCGGGGAGATTAACTAATTCTGTTTCCATTTAAGGCAGTGGTTTTGTGTAAGACGTTCGGATTGATCTTTGTGGATATTACAAGATACGATGAGGTCAATGTTTCCCTTAGAATAGTTTGATTTAACCTACATTTTGATGTATATCAAGAGAACACTACCCATTTTCTTTTGTCGTCGCTGCTGATAGCCGATGACTACCCGTTTCTGAAGTGAAACGCTACTTGAGTAACATAAATTGATATTGACAAACGAATGCTTTGGAGTTTTTTTTTGAATATTAAGTATGTGAATGATTGCGATGATACTGTATGACCGCAACATCCATCAATTTGGTATTCTATTAAAATTGGTATTTTGTCTTGCAATATTATGTGCGGCAGTTAATGACTTCTGAAGCAATCATAGTGTTCAATCAATCAATCATCAAGTTAGTGTCGATCAAGTATTGAATTTGTTTCGTCGTTTTACACACATAATTATAGGTCACAGCTATATACTGTTGTGAAAAAAGGACCTATAAGCGCATTAACCAAATTAATTGGTTTGCCTACCAAAGATTAAAAACAACTAAAAATCCAATATGTAGCCTTAGAAGTTAATAATAAATCAAAAAAATGTTTAAAAATAAGGAATTTAATTACCAAAAAAGAGCGAAATCATTCCATGTCTCGATACATGAACAGAAAACACCCTCTGATCAATAATTCCATCTCGACTACAAATACGGCACTACAGTCCTGGTGTCGTAATAAAAATGTTTAATGGAATCGAATCATAAAAGTCACATTAAAATTTTAATGATTACACCAACAAAATGCTATGCTATACCCTCGGCCATGCCTCTTTATTTACACTCGCTTAATAGAAACTGGTTGAAAAATATTTGTAAATAATTTCGTGTACACTCTAGTTAAACTGAAAACAGAAATAGAATTACAACGACTTTGTGAATTAATTACAAAAAAAATGGAGAGAAAATTGAAAAAGACATTCAGGTTCCCACAATTTATTATTCAAATAAAAAACGCTTCGTTTTCAAAGCGGCCTTTGGTTAATATGCAAATATGATGACTCTTTGCTACTGTAATGTCCATCAAAGCAGAATCGCATTGTCTTATGAATAAGTTTCTTCTGAAATTCTTTAACGAAGTTTTAATCGAATAATCAAACAATCTCTGGGGCAGTGGATATTTTCAAGGTTCTGAAGGAATGGTTTATGGCCCGTTTGAGTTGATCAAGAAATTCTCTAATGGCTCGTTCTGTTGTCTACTAAAAAATGGATATGTAAAATTGAATTTTAAGTGAACGAGTAGCTGAACAAATTAGCCAAGAATTTATAATGAGAATAGGGGCGATTTAAGCTGGATAGAAGTTGTATGTTGTTTTAGATGGTCGAACATGTTTTGTATACTCAGGTTGGGAAGACCACCGTTCTTTTCAATTGGTGCAACTGCATAAAAAATCATTCTGGAGCTCACACTGTTTTGTTTGCAAAGCTAAGTTAACGACAAATAATGTTTCTCAATTTGATATGAATGATAAATAACTGTGCGATTTCATTAATTCACCTTTTCTCTGGTTAAGACTCTACTTAAGAGCTTAGACAAGTTAGAAGAAACGTTTGTTTAATGTTCTTATCTAGTCTGTTTGCTGGTAAATTTTTCAGAATTTTCGACCGTACGAGTGTTAAAAATCACGATTTCCTATTTCGTGTTTATAACGACTATGAATCTCTTTATTAGTTGATGTCAGCAAGAAAATACTTAATTACGATAATTGACTTCAGGTAATCTAGGGTAACTAAATTGCTACCAATGACCCTATTTACTAAATGGTATTTAGCTACGATTTACTCGATAGGATAATTGAGTATTTATCAGACATTTAGTGATTATTACCTATAATAGTGACGACCATTTATGACCATTACCCATAACAAAACTTACGTGAGAAAGTAGTCTGCTATTGAACAAATGTCACCCACGTTCACCCATGTTCCTTAGAAGTTAAAGTAAAGACTTGTCATTTCACTTAAATCTATTACTTCAATGTCAATACATGTTAACGTTAGGTAACACTTTTTGCCTCTAACTTCTGTCTAAATCTCTCTCACAAGGTCATATGGGATCTTGTGTCGAACTTGGATGACCAAGCAACTAGCTCTTAGCTGAGATAGAGGCACTGTCTCATGCTTGAGCTGCGAAGTCTCATAACTTGTAGTGATATCGAGAAACAGAATAAAGAAGAAGGTTCCCAATATCAGTTTTGCTGGCTGCTGAAGCAACAGCGAACTAAAATAGTCCACGACTACACATTACCAATTGACGATATAAATGATCTCGAAAGAAGTTACCGCATTTCCGTTTAAGAATTATAAAAAGTGTAACAAAAACTGTCATAATTTTCAAATGGAATACCACAGAAAATAACGTATTAGCATATGGACGGGGTTTCGGTAGATTCTTTAAATGAATATTAATTAAAAAGGAAACAGAGAAACAATAAATAAATAAACTGTTTAATAGCCTCATCACTTACACCTCGTGTCTTACAAGCGGCTCCATTTTGAAAATAATGACGATTGTTCAAATTAGAATAAATTTCCTTTTCAAATCAAAGAAGAATTTTTTTAATTTTTTTTATTTATTAAATACCAACACGTCTGCAAACCCATTTATAACGAAACTAAAATATGCTAAATTACCTTTATATTAATTATTTCTTCCGAGGTGATATAATGCTAATAACAATAATCTCTTTAAGTGTACCGAAAGCCATTACAAAGCATATAATACACCATTTTCATCGTGCATTAATATGCGCTGTGTTTTGGCTTATATATATATGGTGTGTGTATCTCATTCGGAGATGGTGGGTTTTATTTACAAATAGGATGATTGTAATCTTGTTAAAGTATCATAATAAACAACATAATGTGTATCGCTATACCTTACTCAACTCAAACAGACTTAAATGCTTTACGTTTTTTTGGCTCTGGGTTGTAAAGCGAACAGAAACAAAAAACACGAAAAAAGAATTGAAATGAGAATTTAACAGAAACGGACTTGGAAACACTTACGTCTTACGTAAACTTCGTTCTAAATTTTACTCGATTACTATTTAAGATTGGAAGGAAAAGTGACAGAAATATGGCAAATTAGATGTACTTATGCTACATGCGTCGAAAACCGTACTTTTCGTGTTTCAAGCTCTACTTGAAAGTCTAGACTTCGTGTGTTTATTGACCACGAAATCTTTACTTTTCATCTTTTTACTCACGTAAAGTTCTATTCCATTTTATAAATTGTAACGAATTCATTTTCTAAAATAGATTTAACGAGTGAATTCATAGATTCGAGTGATTGAACATGGTGAATGACAAATGTAGATTTAGTTGGCCTTTACATTGATAGTGCAATTATCGAGTCTTTTCTTTTCATATAGGAATTGTCAACTGATTGATGCGATGGTCCATTACTTCAGTAGTTTCAACAAGCATTTTGCAATATAAGACTACAATGGCCAGATCACATCACTTAATCTGTTGTTGTTGCTGTCGATAACAGATGAAGTCGAAATTTTAAAAACTGAGAAGTTAAATTTGAATTCAATTATTGGATTGAAATGTGTCTTAGGCGTTTACCTTCAGCTATCAGCAACGTTCTGCTCCTAGCATGAACACTACTTTGACAAATGTCCAATTTGGAGGCATTTGTGATGAGAGCTACCGCTTAAGAATGATTGTATGGTGTGTTTTAACTCATACAATGAAAGCAAGTCATCTATCTTTACGAAAGAAATGCAGTGCCTGCTGTGACTTCATCAGCCTCCAAACATTTCTTATGTCCATGCTAGGAGCAGTGCCTTGCTATTAGATAAAACTGTCAGTGAAAAGCTTGTACTGCAACTCGCAAATCAAGGATTGCTACAATTGTTTTCAATGGATATTTGAAAAATTTCCATGTGCGGTTATGATCACTATTTCTTTCTATTCTATTTGGAACGAATATTAAAAAAAAAATCTGAATAAAGTGAACTCGAAAAATCCAACAATTGAAGTAGTAGATTCTATTGACGACAGTCTGTGCTGTAATTTTTAAGGATCAACAAAACACTAAACGAGGAAGGTGGACGAGATTCACGCCTTCCACTTTCAATATAATGGAGATGAGGATTATTGTTGTTGGTGTTACGTACTTTTTGAATACCAACTTCAAATTCCAACATACAGTTAAAAGCTTAATTTCCCGTTCAAACAAAAATTTCGTCAGCCGTCGTAAGTTACGGAATGTCGCAACTTATTGCTAACTTTATGTTCAAAGATCAATTGTTTCTTCGAATACAACGGAACTAGACTTTGACGCAGAGCCCATTCCAAAGTTCAGCTCTGTCCAGGGTGCATCAAATTAAATATTCCATTTCACAGATAGGATATATGTGATGTAGTACATACTTATATGTGCAATATTAAGGTATCGTATATTACCACCATCGTATCACACACCATACCTCTATCTGCCTTTAAGTACAATTTTATCCAATTTTACGGTGGATAACTGGTTTTCACGAAAGCATAATGCTAAATCGACAAATTCTTATTATATGTGAGACAAGCACTGAGTATATGAAAAAGCATACAAAAGCAGAATAAAAACATAAAGTAATATGTTCGCTGTACAACACAATAAACAAGTTTGATTTATTTATTAATAATCCCCCAATATTGATTTTTTTTTCTTCTTCTCCGTTCATCATATAAACGAGTTTGTTGTGCTAACAACATTGTTGTTATGCCCCAGCCAATAGACATGGTATCGGTATATGGAAAAAAAATATAAAGATAAACTCCGCCCATCCCCATTTGCGACTGTGTTGCTAACGTCATGCTCAGTACATGGTAAACCAGAACCCATTTGCGTTGCTCAGTCCAATTGAATTGCGGATTTTCTATTGAAACAAGGGAACTCCGTTACCACGCCTTAACAACATTTTAATACCGAAAAAGGTATAATTCTGCATTTCAACACCTCTCTTGTTATGATATAACAGTTTATAACAAACAATTGTGCATATCGGACTGTGTGTGTTGGAGTGTTGTTGTCGAATGATAGGCCAATATTTGTTTTCAGTCCGTACACTCACTGGTGTACCCTTTTTCGTTTCAGTCGCGTGGTAGCCAACTACAATCGAGAGAAACAAATGAAAGAATGTGGTAGCTAAATAATTGTTTTACGGTGACAAATAAAATTAAAAAAAAAAAAATAGAGAAAAAGATGAATTCGCTTAAACTGTATCAGTCTTTTGTGGGAATATCAGTGCAACGTCGGTCGTGCTCAAAAGAAGATGATTGTGGTTGTACTAAAAACAATTTTTCAAGTGTTTCGCTTAAGTAATTAATTTAAAACTAAAAAATCATCGAAATTTTTCAATAAATTTACCTTTCGGAAAAGACGTAAAAACCTAAAGAGAAAATCTCTCAATTTATTCTACGAAAAACCAACAGCAAATAAATTTCCTTTTCGACAAAAATCAAGTTATGCCTCGTCCATCGAGAGAATCGTACGGGGATCAAAAGCCACCATTTTCGTACATTTCTCTGACAGCGATGGCGATATGGAGTTCGCCGGAAAAGATGTTACCATTAAGTGAAATCTATCGATTCATCACCGAACGATTTCCGTATTATCAGAAAAATACGCAACGCTGGCAAAATTCGCTGAGGCACAACTTAAGCTTCAACGATTGCTTCATCAAAGTTCCTCGACGTCCGGATCGGCCGGGCAAAGGTGCATATTGGGCACTGCATCCGCAGGCATTCGATATGTTCGAAAATGGCAGTTTGTTGCGAAGAAGGAAGCGCTTCAAGTTACACAAATCGGAAAAGGATATTTTAAACGAAGAACTTGCCGCTCTAGCCAACATAAATCGTTTCTTTTTCTCACCAACACATTCGGCCGACCATCCATCATCGTTTGTGGACGGTAACGGTGGTGGTGGTGGTTCGGTGGTGCAACCACCATCGCCAATTTTAACAAATACTTCGCCAATACGACCAACTAGTCCGTTGGGTGCATCGCCTGGAGCAACGGCGATCGGCTATCATCCAACCGAAACTCAAGTTCGGCCGAAACGTTCCTTTACTATCGAAAGTCTGATCACACCGGACGGTGGCAAAGAAAAATCATCATCCAAGCATGCAATGGCGAAAACGGATGCCGCTCATTTAAGAACTGACAAATCCTCATCCCGACAATTTCAACTAAATCATCCGATCGCTTCACGCAATCCAGCCGCTCTACCGTTCATCCAATATCCGCATCCGTCTCTGGGCTACGAAATGCCCATTCATCCGTTACAGTTAATGATGACACCGCTGGGCAGTGGCGGTGGCGGAGGCATGCAACCAAACTATTTCAATCAGGCAATGTATCCGACCATTGGCAGTCTGCAGCAACATGGTCCTGATCTCAGTCGCATAGGACCGGCAGCGTTACGGACCGTATGACAAATACCGTAAAAACGCGGGGGTGAGAGAGAAAGAAAGAGGACACAGAATATGGAGACACACACACACACATACATACACGATTAGTGTAAAATTATTTGTTTTTAATTTTGTTTGAAAACATTTAAACAAAAGAGGCTGTTTTATTAATTAATTAAATTAAAATGAATGTTATATCCTATATGAAAAATATTATCCTATATATTATAATCCTAATTTGAGTGAATTTATAATTGTGCTGAATGTCACTTGACCCACACTACCTACTACTTATAACATTTAACTTTAATTTGAACATATATCAAAGATGAAGATTTTTTTTTTAAATAATAATTTATTTTAAACCAGAAAATACTTGTGCGCTCTCTGCTTGTGGTAGCAATCAACAATTTTATTCAACATAAAAATGAAAAAAGAAAAAAATATTTATTTAAAAAAAAAAACAAAACGAACGAAAATGAGAGGAGGAAACAATTATTTGTGAGAACAATTTTCATTTCTAAATGATAATATAGACGTTGTGCCAATTTTAATATATATAAAAAACCGATGTTTTTAACAATGTAAATATAACATACCTGCAATGATAACAAAAGATATTTATGAACAGAAATGAAAGTAGAGAAAACACAAGAACCGTGGATTCAGAATGGGACAATCACGAACATTTATAAAGTTTGTCTTTTTGAACGATTTTATATTTAAAAAAAAAAATGAAAAAAATCTTGCACCCTTGCATGCACAACATGCACGAAAAATTAACAAACAGTCAAGTTAAAACGTAAGTTGAAAACATTTCCTAATTTATTTATTTTTCATTATTAAATTCGCAGAAATATGAATTCCGTCATGCTTTTCAATGAACGTCAACACAAGGTATGGTTGAATGTCAAACTTTGTATGGAGCGGAGGACATAGCGATTTTATATCAACAAACTCACCTCTCTTGAGAGGTCAGTTTGTTTATATGAAATCCCCATGTCATCTGGTTTGTATGAACAGACCATACCTGGTTTATACTTTCATTGATGCTTTCTGATTTAGGAGTTGTGATGGACATTTTGTAATACATATATTTTGTTCAGCAAAGGAGCAACCTAGATTCCGTATGCTACGAAAGTGCAAATCTAGTTCTTCATTTGTCAAATATGTGGATTACAAATAGAGATAACAAAACTCACAAATCAGTACTCATGACGAAACTCACTCTTCTTCGACTATAATTACATCAAGACCGTATACTGTTGAGGAGGTATAATAGCCATCCAAATTTTCAAACAAAATTATTCACCTCCGATGAAGAGGTGAAATTTTTATATAAAGAGCGGGTGTCACCTTTGTATCTGTATTGAATATTGTCATCCGTAAGATTAAATAGCTTTGAATAAATAAAACGAATGGTTCCATACACAACGACATGAGTACCGAACTTCCTTTGTGCTAGAGGTCAACTAGAACCAAAGAAACGTTTACATTCATAGCTGTGTGAAGCCATAGTTGTATACTGTTAGGTAGATAACGTCAACACAGATACTCGAGTGCCACTCTCTTTCCATATAAAAATTTGACCAGGAAGTGAACAATTTTTTGTTTTTAACGGGCCACCGTGCATTTAATAAAATAGCTCTGATGCGATGGACGTTACATCTCCAACAGAATAACAGATATGATGAAGCTATGTTTAAAAAGTAATTGAGAAATGTTTTCAAATTGAATTTTGACTGATAAACTTTAAATTTCTTCATAAATTGTTGTAAAGTAATAGATTACTGTAAAGCCCACGAGAAGCATGATTTCATACTTCTCAGGAGGCTAATCACTCTCATCACTCTCTTTGGTCTGTCATATCTTTAACGCAATATTTCGCCTTGTAACTCACACTTCTTCTAAATTGAGTAAAAACTTTTTAAATTGGCCACCATACTGTTTTAAATGCTTGGCCGATTGAGAATAAACGATGTTCAGTTCGATATGTCTGTTCGCTAAAAATTCTCGATAATTTTAGATTTCCTGTGAACTTATTATCGACCTTGGTTGCGAGACAGTTGTTCATAGAAAATAAATTTCTATTCGATTCTTGATTCGGTTGGTTTTTTGCTTAAAAAATATTCACGACCTAAGACCACCACTGATATGTATTAGTTCTTTCAGAGTCTAATTTTGAAGAAATTGTTTTTTGAATTTCGGGAAAATTTAAGAGAATCAGGAAAATTTCGAAAGGTATTTCAACTTTTCACAGACGACAAGCAAACCACCAAAATATATATTTAAATCTTTCACTTCACCACATTATACTCAGATGAAAATATGATGATCGAAGGTCACTCAAATATCTATAATTTTGGATATTCAACTCATCATGTAGAACTGTACATCATCGCTACCATTTTATTCTTAAGCTTTGCTCAATATATTCAATCGTAGTGCCCCCAACACTTTTACAAGTACAAAGTGAATCTGCAGTTTTGTTTTCTTTCGTCTTTTTTCATAATCACAGTCATTACGTTATTATTTACCCGAATGGTCGCGAATGGTTTATTAATTACCAGGTGCACGTACAGCCACTACTTATTGATTTAATGCATAGCACTCTCTTAATGACTTCATATTTTAGATGAAAACTGTAGATTGGGCGACAAGAATGAAAATCTCAATTTTGAATTGGAATTCCGTTAGTAATTTAAAAGAAATTTCGTCTTGCTTTTGGCAACAATGAGTGAAAACTACATCATCAGCTTTAGACCCTTAGTACTGTCCTACGGACACAAAATCATTTTCATGCTTCGGGGCCGAAAATGAGGGCAATTTTTCAAATTTTCTCGGGTTTTCTGCCCCTTGCATGAAAATTCACATGTTTGAGACGGTTGATTTAAGGCACTTTCGCCTTTGGACCTCACTTCGTTCGGCCTACAATCCTCGAAACTGCTTAAAATCAATCGTCCAAAACAGGTATACAAATGACAATTACCTCATCGGTTTTAATATATTTTCTACTATAAAGAGAACGTTAACCAGCGGTCACCGCTTATTTTTGTCATGGCTATCGCTAACAGATGACAAGCCGTTTTTGAAAGGTATATTTTGAACATCTCCTGGGCTATATTTATGAACTTATTGTCATTATTCGACAAACTTGAATATTCTGCGAGTATCAGCGTTTGTACTTCACATTTAACGCAAAGTTTATTTTCCCTGTCAAAATATTGAATTTAATTCCGTATCACATTGTCACATTACATTATTGTTGCTATATATGGACGGCCATTTCTTGTTAACTAGAAAGTGGCTGGTTGATTGCACATACGTTTTTAACTTTATTTGTAGTGCTAAACCAATGAAGTTCACTATTTAATGGAACATAAAGCATCTTATGGGAGCTAATTCCATTTAGATGGAAGTTAATTCGTACTTATGCATAAATGTGATCGTAAAATCTGCACACCAGTATAAACTCGGCACGACTGCCAACATCTCATCTTAGTTTTGCCATTTATTTTTATCGATGAACAGCTGACCCTATCATCGCCTCTCAAATAAATTTTAACGATTTCACGATGTGTTAACAAGCAATTGGTAAATTTATTAGGAATAGCATCGGCACTGTGGATATTTACAGTTATTGAAGTTATTTACAGTTTCCAAGGACGGAATATTTTCTGATGACTTAACGTTGTTATGGTTATTACCCTACCATGATTCTATTTCGATTCAGGAAGTTTTTTCAGAACGATTTTATATTCTAGCGACTTGTAGTGAATTATTTTGATCCTTTTGCATCACTTGACAATGTTTAGGGATCTACACAACTCTTGAGGAACGAAAATTCCCCTTTTGATTATAAAATTTATTGTGAAATTTGGTTTTTGTGGTGGTCGTAGTACAGTCAATCCTCATCTGATACTTAACTTCTTATGCATTAAACATGAAAAATTCTTTTTGTCCTGACAGATGTCCACGTGTATTTTGATGTAACCATCCACATTCTGAATGCACCAAAAAATTTAGGTTCTTTCGCAGTAACGTTTGGCCGGTCGATTAGAATTTAAATTTTTTGGCGCAAAAGATGCGTTAGCAAATAATATCAAAACGACACACAAAACAAATGTTTTTTTCAGTTGAATTCAATGATATCAATTAAAATGTTTGTCCGTTTTTTATTTAACAATTGCAATTCGTCCTGAATCTACTGTTTTGCATAATATATTTACCACAACACTGTTTGTATATCCGAATAAATGTTTTGAAAAAAAGATGACTGCGGTAGCAAAATGAAGCATATGTGAAAATGAACCAATTAATTGCAATTCGACAAACAAAGGGATATATTCATCAAAATGAAGTCCCAGTTTCGTTTTTGTTTCTCTTTTTTTTGGTTTAGTTGTAAGACACGTTTAATAAGCTAATTACAATAATTACAATAATTACAATTTTACTTTATTATGCGGTTGGTTTGTATAGTCAGTCTAATGAAATAATATCCATCTATTTAAACGAAGAAAAATATATATAAAAGTCAAAAAATGTATGAAAAAAATAAACACGCAATTTGAATTACCTAGCAACAGAAGAAGACGAAGAATACAAAAAAAAAATGAATTGAGAACAATGCACAGGATCGTCGAGTACATAATGCGAACATTTTCAAATGAAAATAAAAATGAAGGATGGCACTTACATAATTGCACCAGGTGAGTATGGTGTGGTGAAATTTTATAGTTGGGGAATCGAATACGATATAAACGGATTTCCGCTATTGAAATAAATGATAATCAAGGAAAGTGATTTCTAGTTTGCAATCCAATAGAACCCTCTCACAGGGCGTATTCTAAGGGGTTTATCTTCCCGAACATCCCTAAATTCCGGAAAGTTCCTTAAAAATTCCTGAAAATTCCTTAATCGGAAATAGAAGTCACTATTACACTCCAATTCACTTTATTCATTCCAAATGGGTTACCAAAGCTACGACATTTCCGTATGTATCATAAGGTGTATATCATATGTGGAATACAACGCACGGATTGTAAATCGTTGAGAAAGTTAGTTGTTTATTTTCGCCTGTACCTTTAAAACTTAATTGGCTGGCTTACTGAATCAAAATAGCTATTTTGCTAACTAGTTAGTAAATGGGCTTGTTTTGCGCACTAGAACACATCGTGTTACTAAATTGACTATCTTTGCTAACTAGATTGGTGCTGAAAATTATGAATTTTTTCAACTTACAGTAGATAAACGACTACTAGGTCCCACCTTTTGGGCGGGTCAGCTCACTTGACTGACACTTTTCTAAATGTATTTTTGACATATTCATGAAAACTTGTCACATTTAATACATAATATATTTACCATATTAATGACTCCACGCAAATGACAGTAAAATTTGACAACAAATTTTTTTCTTGGAAACCATCGAAGGTGGAATGATTTTTGACCACTTTTTGAGCTCTCAATTAATTTTCTTATAAATTTGCAATTTTCAAGATTTTCAATCAACCTCAAATCATAAATAAAATATGACTCGTGTAGATTCCCACTCGTATGAGCTGTCTATTATTCTGTTTGATTGCCTTTTTGTTACATCGGGGTAGATGCGAAGTAGGTGTGTCCAAAATTGTATGGAAAAATTAAAGTTCCAAAATGTTTGGGGCACAGGGCAGAAAATCAATCTATATGGTCCCCTGATAAAAAGTGTCTATGGGACCGAGATTTTCGAGAAATGCGACATGGGCACACATTAGGTCTCGTCGATGTCGACTTAGTTTGTACCTTATGACAAATTTGGTTTATTTTGAATGGCCACATGGTAAGCTATCAAGAAATGATAAAACAAGATTGGAACAATTGGCTGGACATCCAGTACAACTCATCAAAGTTCGCCGAGGGTACCCAGTATTAAGTTTTATCTGAAAATTGTCAAACAAATCTGAAATAATTAAACTTTTTTTGCATTATCTTGAAGCCCTCGCTTCTCTGAACATTTCCACACAATAATTTTTTGAGTGTCGCTCGTCACCAATACGGACTCGCTCTCAGAATATACGCTATGAATCTGATCTTTGACAAGCGCTGCCTGGACAGAGTAGGTGTCGATACATGGGAAAAATTGAAAAATGTTTTCTCATGATGATATTACACTAATATAAACGAAGATGTCCTAACATCACTCTTCATCATCAGTCCGAAATAATTTTTTTTCTAAAAACCTGGTTTGCAAGTGATTTTGGCAATTTTTCACATACTTCGTCATTGAGCGACCCCTAAATCGATTCGGATCGAGTCGGTCCCATAGACACTTTTTATCAGGGGACCATATAGATTGATTTTCTGCCCTGTGCCCCAAACATTTTGGCACTTTAGTTTTTTGGACACCCCTAATGCGAAGTTTGTTTTGTGAATGTGGAACGAGGACTTTTTCACAAAATAAAAAAGTGCGATAGATGTTCTTTTGCACTTTTGCGTAAAAAAGGAAGTCCCCCCGTACTTAATATACCTTCACATGGTGACATGGTAATAAATTAACTTTATTAGTTTTTGGTTCATCGTTAAAAATAACTCAGGTTACCAACATTTTCGGTAAATTGGTACGAATTTCAACTCTACAATGGTAAAGGGATTTAAAATATTTGTAAAAGGAGAAATTTATTGGTTCACCGAGAAAAAGTATCCCTCGATTTCCCATTCACAAAACCTTCAATCGTAGATAAAATGACACGACTCGTGTGAATTACGGCCCTCGCTTCGCTCTGGCCGCAAACTTAACACTCATAAAATTTTTACAATATTCTCTTTGATTCATTTAATTCCATGTATTTAAAAAAATCTTCAGAAATTAGTTGAGATAATTCATCTTATATTGCCTGCAAAAATTTAACTTTTTTATTAAAATTTCTTACACGTTTTAATCAAAGTGTGTTAATTTGATAACAGGCATTTTGCTGGTTGAAAAGTGAGTAAAAAACTACCTACTTGATAAATGACAGACAACTTGACAGTCAACTATCAAATTTGTTAGTCAACTATCAAGTTGTTAGTAGTTCACTAGCAAGAAATGTTTACACGTTAAAAGATGGACATCGAATGATGAAATTATTCTTCCTACTCGTTTCATGCACGTCGAAAACAAACTTATATGATTTATCCACACTACCAAACAAAATCAAATTTCATCAAAGTAATCGTTTTTAATTGAGGCTATGATCAACAGTATAAAATCCCGTTTTTCAATCAAATTGGTTAAAAATTGCTCAAGTTATTGTGCCCTCAACGAAAAACTGTTACCCACATTTAACGTTTTTCATAGCATTTCATACATTTTCAATCACATTTACCCACATTTTCCGGTATTTTTTGGTGTAATACCCTGACTTTCATTCAAGGGAATAAATTTACCGCTTTTTTTTAACATGTAACCTTATTTACTAATTAGTCAAAAAAAAACTTTTAAAAATTAAGGAATTTTAGTGAATTTATTTTCTCAAAATAGACCCTGCCCCCTGATAATAGTTTATCTTATTCGAATCCTATCGACAAATATGAAGGTTAAACATTTCATAAACAACTAGGTATCTATTAAACTACTGAAACGTCTAATGTAATTTTGTTTGACAAACTGTTTTTTTACAGTTTCCAACTTATTGTGGTTCCCACTTATAAAAAGAGACGATAATAAACAGAAATAATTAAAAAACGGATTAACGGATGTCTGCAAGACGTTTTACACGAACGGCTATCATCTGTTATCGACAAAGACTTCGGAAATAAACCACAAGCGCTAGCCAAAGCAGTCTTCTATATAGTAAAAAGCATGTTTATACGAATGAAGTAATAGATTTGAAATCAATTTATCGTAAATTCTTAGATCAAATTAGGTAGTAGATCCGAAAATAAGAGTTACCGCAAGCTTCCCTCTTGTGGCTCTGTTGTACTGTGAACAAAATGTGTCATCGTTTTCTTTCCTTGCAAAGTATGATGCTGATCGAAGTCTCTTGATACGAAAACATACAATTTATAAACAATACGACAAGCGTCCGGAATTCACCATTGTTTAACCAACGTCATTCCAAATCCAAACAGAGTGCTGGGATTTTGTTATATAATATGTAACAAGTACAATACAGTACAGTGTCCTGTCACAGAAAACGCTAAATGCAAAAAAAAATCGAAAAAAATCCCTTCTTGTTTCGTTGCTAATATGCTAATTAGTTGTGAAAATAGTTGCTTCAATTGATTGCCGTTATTGGCGACTTAGCTACCGTATTTAACACATAATTAGCTTATTGGTTAATTATTCAACATAATTACAGTTATTAGAGAACGAGAACATCCGGAATAAAGCCACACCGTTCGTTAGTAGTGTCGGTAGTAAATGCATAAAGGAAAACTGTGATTAGTGTTTGATAAATAGGAGTATAAGTCAATCGACTAATAGAAATGGCGGTTTGTTCGAATTAATTCGCTCCAACACTTTGTTTAAAAATGTTGAATTAAAAATGAGTTTCATTCGAAACAACTTGTTGGAATTAGTTCAATATTCATATTTCAAATTCAAACAATCAATTGGTCGAAAGAAAAAGCTTTCTTTTTTATTATATTGCTTCAATCCCTTTCAGTGTTTGTCTACGTACATCGTTCTCTATAGATACAACTTACTAAGGACTGATTCTAATATACTTTCGTTTTAATGACCGAGAATCGAAGGAACTAAAATATTTATCATTGGATGTGAATGATGTGCTACCTAACTGCGTCTATTTTAGACAAACTTTTGCAAAATTCAGAGAAACTTAGTGAAATTATTTCCATGGATTTTCGCTAAATATCACAAAACTTTCTGCAATTTTGAGAAGTTCGCTAGTCGGTTTTTAAAAACTCTTTCTTAACTTGGCGAAAATAGAGAAACTAAACTAACACCAAAATAGGCTCTGCTCGTCCATAATTTGCATGCAAAATTTGTCGCTATTTGTCGATATTTAAACAAAAGGATTGTTTTGTTAAGATTTGTCGCTAAGTGTCTTATGCAAATTACAGTAGAGCTGTTAATCATAGACTTTGTAAGGAACCCGACAGGTATTCTCTGAATCTTCTAAGTTATGTTGTCTATCTTTGGTGCGTGTATGATAATTAAATGTTTCAAAATTCACACATACCTTGTGTAACTACTCAATATGACTATTTCGTTTTGCACATGAATCACCTCACGGTGAGCTTGAAAAAAATTTTATTCGACCTCTCGTGGACATGAAATGTTTTTAGTGGTTTTTGTAGAGGGCGGCACCACGAGTAAGAATAACATAACAAGAAAATATTTCGATGGGAAAATTTTTAATTAGATCGATTTTTCGTTTTTCTGTGCCCTGCAGGAAGCTTCGAAAACTGTTTGGACCCTACTGGTGACTTGTTTGATCACAAAAATATAGTTGCTGTTTAGCCTGAGGTCTAAGCTTTACAGCGATACCAATCATGACATTCATGACTACCAACAAACATCTTTTATGAAGGAAAGTCATTCTGCTATGTCGATGTGAATTTTAAAGGCTGTATCATACGTGGATTACTTTTATTTTCTCTTAAAAAGTATTTTTAGTTAATTAACATAATTTAAGGGGTTAATAAAAGGTCGAAAGAAGATTTTTAGCTCGAAATAGGTTTCTTCGTAAATTGCACCGATGAGTAAACTGCATTATCTCGAGTCAAAAATTAACAAACCTTTCTTTTGTTTCGTTCGTAGTTTCTCCAATAGTCATTCTAAGCTAATTCTGCAACATTTTAGTTGTTTCCACTAAAAAATGAGACACATTATACGAAGAAATTTGGGTGGTCGTTCAGGTGTACCAACAAAGATTTTGTCAGAATGAAATCCAAGCTCATCCTTTGACCTTTTATTAACCCCTTAAATTATGTTAATTAACTAAAAATACTTTTTAAGAGAAAATAAAAGTAATCCACGTATGATACAGCCTTTAAAATTCACATCGACATAGTAGAATGACTTTCCATCATAAAAGATGTTTCTTGGTAGTCATGAATGTCATGATTGGTATCGCTGTAAAGCCTAGACCTCAGGCTAAACAGTAACTATATTTTTGTGATCAAACAAGTCACCAGTAGGGTCCAAACAGTTTTCGAAGCTTCCTGCAGGGCACAGAAAAACGAAAAATCGATCTAATTAAAAATTTTCCCATCGAAATATTTTCTTGTTATGTTATTCTTACTCGTGGTGCCGCCCTCTACAAAAACCACTAAAAACATTTCATGTCCACGAGAGGTCGAATAAAAAAAAATTCAAGCTCACCGTGACCTACATGTTTACAAAAATGACAAAATTATTAGTGATGAGCCTGAATCGTTGTCCCTCAGTATAGCCAAGTGTATGAACCATTGAAGTAAAGAGTTTCAATTACTTAAACAACTGAATAAGCGGCTTATCCACAACCACTTCCCCATCATCTTACGTTCTCTTCCTACATTCAGATCCTCTTGTAATGTGATCTGAAAATGTGAAACTTGATTTAGTCACAAGCCCACTAATTTATAGACTGCTTTTCAGAGATGCAGAGTATTTTATGTGAACCATGCTACTGTGTAAGAAACCATCAACAATCAGCTGATTCAATTTATTTGATTCACTTCAAGCTAATCAATTCAACAGACTGTGTGTATACACTGGAAATGTACACATGTAGACACATACGTATTTATGTCCTCCCGACGAACGAACCGTGTCGACGATTGTTTCTTGGGCGATTTGAAGAAAACCAACAGCGGATTAAATAATAACAGTTTGTGATAATAATTCAGATTTATATTTCGATGACTTGTGGTTTGACTAAAGAGCGTAAAAATGTCATAATAAAATTGCGGTCTCAATTGTTATGGAATATGATGTTTAATAATACAATAATAATTATGTTGAGCACCGTTCAATTCAGATGTTACAGTATGCTGAATTATGCTACTTATGTTGAGAATGACAGTCAGATCAGAATCCATTATAATTCTTTGACTTCTGCCATGTTGAATAACAGGATTACAAGTAATTCAAATAATATAAATTGAGTTGAGAGTAGCAACATACCGTCAGAGTGGTATTCGAATATTCGGTCAGATCAGATAATAATAAATGAGCGGAATCTAAACATTCTGCGTCGAATCATGTACGATACAATATTTGTACATTATAATCTTCCGATCGTTCCGGTGTTTATCATATAAATAGCAAAGTTATCAAATGCTCCGAAAAACAAAGGCATGAAGGAACTGATGTTTAATCTATATTTGAGAATTTTTCCTACCTTAGATTTCCTAGTAACCCGTAGTCATACATCTCTTACACGGAATGCTATTTTATGTTACAGTATTAATATTCATTTTACGTGAACTTGATTTATAACATCAAGTCTGAAGTACTTTACGAGGCCGCAGGCCGTATGTCACAAAACACATCTGGAGCCTAAAAAGGACTTTGCACCGAGATTCATACAACAATTTATGTAACAGATTCATCTAAAGTTTCCGAAGTTGCATAAAATCATATTCCTAACTTGTTCCTAAACTAGACTTTTGCGCATGCGATGGATTTTCACATCTATCGCACAGAATTTCCATTTTGGAACATGTTATGCAAAAGCGGGAGAGGGATTCTTCTGAAAAACAGAAGACCGAAATCGAACGCATTTTCTATTGGAATTTTATATAAGTACCTAGAAAGGTATTCGACCCCAGAAGCCAAAACCACTTTCAAAAAAATTCTTCGAAGCTTTTGTGGTTGGTATGAGGTCATCAAAAACCGAAAACTTGCACTTTTCTTACAAAAATTTCTCCAGTTACACGAGCCGTACAGGATCGTGTGGGGTGTCATTAGAAAGGTAATTGCATGTACTTACGAGGCAAATAGGTTCTTATTGGGTTTGAAATTCATCTACACTGAGATATGTACAGTTGAAGTTTTCAACCGAAAAAAGACTGAAAACTTACACATTTTTATACAGAAATTTCTCGAGGTACACGGTGTGGGGTGAAAGGTAATTGCATGTACTTTCAGGGTCGATATAAGCACTTAAACATTTCAACTTCTCATAATTAGTCGTAGATGCTTCCAAACCCCAATAAGACCCTATTTGCCCTGAAAGTACTCGAGAAATTTCTGTAAAAAAAGTGTAGGTTTTCAGTCTTTTTTCGGTTGAAAACTTCAACTGTACATATCTCAGTGTACATGAATTTCAAACCCAATAAGACCCTATTTGCCCCGTAAGTACATGCAATTACCTTTCTAATGACACCCCACACGACTCTGTACGGCTCGTGTAACTGCAGAAATTTTTGTAAGAAAAGTGCAAGTTTTCGGTTTTTGATGACCTCATACCAGCCACAAAAGCTTTGAAGAACTTTTTTGAAAGTGGTTTTGGCTTCTGGGGTGGAATACCTTACTTGGTACTTATAAAAAATTCCAATAGAAAATGCGTCCGATTTCGGTCTTCTGTTTTTCAGAAGAATCCCTGGTAGGGATTGATCGCAAAAAAAAAGAGATGAGTTTGATAGCAGAAGATAGTCCTCCAGGGTCGATAAAAAATGTTGGGACCGGTTTTGACGGAGATCTTCATTAGGCATATATCAAATAGTCTTCGGTAAAATAGTGCCGAAACAGATCGAAATTCCAAAGAATTCCTCGCAATTCTGAATCAAATTTATATGTACAATTTGTAGAGTGAAATGTATTGATTTTCTCGGTCCTACTGTTGCAAATAACTTCTATACAAGAACTTCAGATTTTATCGATCGGAAATTACACTTTTTCGAGAAAACTGGAAGCCTATTTATAAAGAATCCGAAGAAAAAGGTTCCTTCTGCTAAGCATTCTTACTAAATGACTACAGTTCGAAAATTTCCAACTTTTCGTTATACGAGGTGTGCGTATCACATTTTTAAATATTATGGGGCGTTTATCAAAAAAAAAATATATCAAACACACTGACCAGACCATTGCAACGCCGAGCGTATACGTATTTAAAACAAAAGGCGAAAACAATTTGCTTGTATCCGTGCATTGGTATTATGTTTCTTATCGCCTGGTACTGTAATAAAATGTTTTTCTTGAAAATGAAAAAGAAATTATTTTTTTCGTTCGCTGTCGGTTAAATTAGTTTCCAATTTAATGCTACGTAAACAAGATAATTAATCATTGTAATATATGTAAAAACAACTACCGTTGCATTGTTCTTTGTGGTTTTTAATTAGTTGATTGTATGTTTACTTAATATTTTTGCTAAGTTGATTGCATTTAGTAAAAATAATTTAATCAATCGCTTGAACATTTCATAGCATATACACAAGAGACGGTGCATGCACTTTGGCTATTACATAGGTTTTGCATTACATATTTATATATGTACAGACTACACAGCCACACCATTAATAGATTCTTGCATTTAATTTTTTTTAGCATTAGTATATGTAACATTATGTACATATAGTAGAGCGGAGCGACTGTGCAACTTTTTTTATTTCTTTATTTCTTCGACGACCAATATGTGACGAAACGACACAATAAATCGTAGGAGGACTAGTTTTCTAAAGAGTATATCTTCAACTGCTAGATGTGGTTTATTGACCAGGGCCTAACATTGAGAATTATTTCATCAGCTTTCACTGAACAATTCATTAAATTTGGTGAACTTTTCTGTGAATTTGGCGAAATATTTCTTAATGCTAGGCCCTATTACAGACACTGGTGGCAATGTCCACTATTACCTCAGAAAACTAAAGACATCTAATCAAATGAATTTGTTTAATTGTAAATTAAGGTATGGCTACCAACCGTTGCATTGGTTTGGTTTTACGTTTCGAGGAAAAAAGGTCAAAAGGTCAACATTTGAATATTTTTGCACATTTTAAAACTGTAGCAACATTTGAAGTGATACCAATAACGGATTTGTTCCATAGTGTTTCACGCTCTATCGTCTTCAGCAAGTTTTATTCGTTCACCATAGAAACTCAGGTGTCCGCTGATAGACGATTTTACAGATTTTGAAAATTTACTATCAGCGAACCGCCGAGTTATGTGGTAGGACATCCAAAACTCTCGGGGATGGAAAGAGCTGGGAAAACTGTGGAACAAATCCGTTATTGGCGGAGAAAAAATTTTGATAGCGGAGAATTGCCGAGGCTCTAAAGTTCCAATTCAAAAAAATATGCCCTTAAGTTTATTGGAGAAGATAAAAACCCCAAGGGCGTGACTGTATTCACGTTATTCATTTAGATTTTTTGTGGAAGTGTCCAGGGGGTGAAAAAACCTGATGTACCTACATTATCATCACACACAAAAATCATTGAAATTGTACGAGAAGCGGACAGCTTGCCTTTTTAAAATTTTCCTTTCATTTCTACAGAAAAAAAAAACCAAATCGCTCCTCTCTACCGTGCTGTATATTTTCAAAGATTTTTATTGCTTAAGTCAGAGATGTTGTAATGAAACATTAAAAAATCATGAACAAAAATGGTTAATGAATGAAAGTGACTGGTAGACTGGTCTTTGACACTGGTAATTATATTATAAGTTAATGTGTATCTATGAAGAGGGAAAAAAACATTTAAAAAAGAATTCAGCTGGAAAATGACACAGTCTGGTATTCGAATCGCAAATATGTGTGTAGCGCTGGCGCTATTCGTTGTAAGTATTGTGAGTATAACCCGAGTAAGTTCATTACATTTTGGAAAAACATGACCATCTAAATCCAAGCACATAGGGTTATAGAAAGGGTTTTTTTTTTCGAGTTTGAAGATGAATCCAGTAAATTAATTGGATGTAAGTAAATGTGGTCAAAGCCTTGGCGCTGAACCGTGTGCGATGGAGGCAATTCGTTGGTGGCTTATGCTTCCCCGCGGAGTAGGACAAGATGATGATGATGAAGTAAATGTGATCAATTATTTCGGAGAGCAGCTAAAATCTTGTAGCTAAATAAAAGGTAATACTGGGCGGTTATCTGTTAACTGGCTGTTAACATCTTAATGACAGAAAATCAGCAATTCATGCTTAAATCGTAGTGAAGTAAAGATAACTTTCTCGTTTCATCAAACAAAAATGTCCGCTTAATTGAGTGACGGATCACGCAGCAATGTCTGATGCAACAGACGCAGATGCAATCGAAGAATCACCTAGTGTTTGACATTAGGTGTATTGTGTACCGTGTTGCACAAAGTCGATTTTTGTAGCACCAGTCCTAAGTTTTCCATGGAAATTTAGGACCTGTGCTACAAAAATCAACTTGAGCAACGAAATCGATTTGCACTCGAAGAACTTGACTACGATAAAGGATCCCTTCTTCTTGTTTTCCTAAAATGTTCTGTTTGTGGAAGTTGTTGTAATTTGTTGTCAGACGATCGTGCATGGACTACACAAATATTTTATTAATTGCACGGACAGCAACTCTAAATATTCACTCATCCCTTCCGCCTTGGTGTTGTATCCTAAGACCACGGGTGTTTGCAATATAATCACAATGTATATGTATACCCTTAACATAGTGACTCAGAGTTGACGCCGTGAGTTTGCTGAAAATTCACAATTTAACGTTTCAAAGCCAAATGACACGCAGCGTTGCATTTGGTTAATTCATGATATTCTAATATCAGAGATTTATTTTTCAATTAATTTGTTCTTTCACTGATTCACCCAAAGCTCAAATTCTGAAGCGCTCTTACGGCGTGAATTTAGATGAATATTATTCATTATTAAAATACAAGCGCGGAAAAGTATGCCTGATAATTGGTGTTGATCTAGATATTGACACTAGGAAACATCTAGACGTCGCTATAGTTACATCACCTGTCATGTTTAGTTGTCAATCGCAAAGAACAAATCTTTTACTTCATTAGTTTCCACAAACCTTTTACTGCATGAGAGGGCATTACATATAGTTCTTTAACTATTATTTTGTCGTAAAAATGATTAATAAAACAATTGCGATCATTCCGAATTCCCCTACCGTATTTAATGTGCCCAATAAATAAAATATAAATCCACAACTACAAAGTCCAATACCTTGAAACTGTCTGAAAGTGGCCATACGAATTAATAAAAAATTATTTTTTTTTCTTTCAGAAAGTTTGTCATCACGCCATATCATTAACCGCAATATAATTCAATGTAATAATTTGATTGAAATCAATTAAGTTGTTTTAATAAAAGAAGATGAATTAAATGGATAAACGAGAGCTCATTAAATTAATTTAATATTTCGTTTTCTGTATGAAATGTTAATAACATACATAAATGCCTTGCATTCCCAAACCAAACCAAAAAAAAAAACAACCAAAAAACGAGAATCAATTCAATAAAGTTATTACCAAGAATGGGTAATTTTGTGTTTACCATGATGTACAACATGGCGTTTAAAATTTACTTTTATTATAACAATAGCAATAATAATTTCACGTTAAAGGTGGGTTCACATTTTTTTGATTGTCGTGTGCATAAGCATTGATTACAGTAACAAAAGTTTCAAGAGATTAACGCAGCTGTGTGCGTGAAACAGTCGCTGAAGCCATAATATGATGTGAGAACATTGCTTAATTAAGCGTGGATATCGTGTCTTGTGTTATTTTTTAATGGTTTACATTGCAAAATTTGCTTTTCGTTTAATTTTACGTTTCCTTGCCTTCCTCACCGGAACGGATGTAAATGCAATAATTGTTATTCTTCATGGAGAAGTAATTTTGTACAAAGATCGTTGCTTAAAAAAATCAGATGTAATCATCTTATCTACATCTTCCAGCCTTCATATCACGGCTATCATAAATTAACAATGAAAGATTCTTTTGAAAAACAGCCTACCGAAATCGGACGCATTTTCTATTGCAATTTTTTATAGGTACCTAGAAAGGACTTCGACCCTAGAAGCCAAAACCACTTTCAAAAAAATTCTTCGAATTGAATTGTGTGGCTGGTGAAAGGTGAGCAAAAACCGATAAATTGCACTTTTCTTACAAAAATTTCTCCAGTTACAAGAGCCGTACAGGGTCGTGTTGGGTGTCATTAGAAAGGTAATCACATGTACTATTGAGCCGAATAGGGACTTGATGGTTTTAAAATTCATCAAATAAAATTAATTTTGTTTACAAAGTACGCCCCTAAATCGACCAAATTTTGTCAGCCGTCTAAAATGTGACGGAGGCCGTTTCCAGTCTCGATGAAAATAAGTACGCGTAAGGTGTTCTGCATGGGCATCGACAATTCTGACCAAAAGAATTGCTAAAATTGTTTTACGTCGATTAAAAATAACTTGTAAAAACTTCAGTCCCCCATTGTGCATTGTGCCATTCACCGAATTTACTAAAATTTACCAAAAATATACTGAATTTCCATTTCGGTAAATTTAGTAATTTTTGGCAAATTTCATTTAATTTGGTAAATGAATCTACCAAAAATAGTGATATAACGCGTTGTATAACTTTTCTGTGTGAACTTTCTTTCTTCAGATCGCACTCCATTATATTATATGAACGATCATGTATTAGCATTAAAAAAGATGAATCAAATTCAATAAGAAGAACAAGAAAAAAAACCATAAAATTCCTTCCATATCAATCGACTGGTTCAAATCCATTTATTCCGTTCAATTTAGAAACAATCACATCATCGATATGACCTCAAACTTCCTACTATCCACAGAAAAAAACGCTTTGCGGTATAAGTTGAATTGAATTTCTTAATTTTTATTGACAGCACATCTAATGATGAGAGAAAAGTCAGAGAGCTACTTACAAATCATGACACAAAACGATATAAAATGGACCGATTCGGATGTTTTAAAGTAAGAAATATGAAGAGAAGAAGAGGAGATACAATAAAAAAACGGATTTTTTTTATTAGTTTCACTTAATAAAATTTCATTTCCAATCACTAACCTTTTAGCTTTTTAGGGAGTAATTTTCTCTTTGTTTGAAAACAATTTTTTTTTACTTTTACATATAAAAAAAGCGCCGATCAAACCCATATCAAAAACTGTAATTTCAATGTTCATTCGATGGTTGGTTGTTTTGTTTTTTCGTTCGTTTAATATCTTTGTGTAGTATGATGGTTTTTAATATTAAAAAATATAATTGTCTGTAATATCCGATCGTAAAGAGATTACTTCTGATCATACATAAACATAATATACATAAACGGTGTAGCGCGTGAACATGTTCTTGAAAGGTATTCATTAAAACAACACATTAATTTAATAGCAGATGCCTTTTTTTGTTAACAAAAAAATATAAAAATTGTTTGTAAACACTTTTCCGAATATGGTTAGTAATATTATCGATTTAATGTAAGGAAATGAGAGTATAAAATAATTAATCCATTCGTTGGAATCCTATGTGGTTGTTGTGTGTGTTTTTTTTCTTCTTCACTGAAAAGGTTTTTGTTTTCTTTTAAAGAGGAAGGCTTGACCAAATGTCAGGATTAATATAAGCCTTTGTGTCTGCAAATTGAACAAATTGAACCAGACACGAGGGTATTCACTCTATATATTATGATACATAATGAAGGAGTTTCCTCCGCTACATATACGTTGTTAATGTAATAATAATGGTTAATTGTTAGAAATTAAAATATTTCCAATGATGAACAAATTGTTCTGACGGTGCAAAAACCCTTCAACAATGCGATTGTTTAATTTAATATGAAAAGAAAGAATTTCGTGGAAAAGATGGTACTTTGATGGAAACAAGTGAGTGGCAATGAGAAATTCGAACATTTAGCAAAAACAAAAATCAATACAGAACGGAAGCTCTGATTGATATTTTTCGTATTTCGAAAAGATCATCTGCTAATTATATCATTTTTACTTTGATCTACATTGTTCAGTATTTTTACATTTCACAGATGGATTTACAGAAAATCGGCAAAATAATGAACATCAATTGCGAACAATAAACTTTAATGAAACGGTTATCGACAACTGAAATAAACGATGAGCTCTGTTTGTCTGCATATCGAAATGTATGTTAAATCCAATGAAGTAGAAGATTATGAACCCGATTACATGATAAAGGAAGTGGGTTCAGTTGATAATGTAGATTGAAAAAGCAAAATTAGAATAAATGGTATGATCTGATGCGAGCACTACTTAAGCTACAGGTATTGAAATTGAAAACCGATTTGAACCGATTAAACCAAAAATTTTACAAAAACCGAAAAACGAGTTAACCAGTCAATTTTGAGTAATCGATACTTATTAACAGGTCTTTCGGTCTCTAGAAATTTTTGGTTGGACTAGCTTTGGAAATATTTCGAAAATTACTCTCCGCCTTGTAATAGGATCGCCTGTGTGCAATGTCATTTGATGGTCTGTGATTCTTTACGGTACTTATGATTGAAACAACCAATGAATCATCCAATGGGAGATGATGAGGATAGTGTTTGGAGGTTATTTTGTTTGACCAAAAAAGAACAGAACATGTTAGCAGGTCTTTTCAACAGATAGGATATTATCAATATTTCAAGGGCGATTAACCGATCCCATACCGGTCCCGATTCCGATTAACCGTAACAGCGAAATATCAAATTTGGTCTCGGTTTGCAATCCCTAGCTACAAGTTTTAGGGGATTGTGAATTAAGATATCATTTTATGCTAAAATCGATATAATCGAGAAGGTATGCCCCTCTGCGTACTATAGAAATACCTCCAACAATCGCGGAACAAAATGCACTGTTTGCCTTTTGTAAATGGTAAGATTATAACCTTATTATCATTAAATCTGTTACGTCTTTTGTTTAAGGCATCACAGAGTGTTTCATGTACAATAAAAAAGAAACAACTTCAACAACTAGTTTGCAGTCGCTTACGATAATGTTGTAAATGTTTCTCCAATCATCAATTTAAAATCATCTACTGATTTTTCCCCCGAGATTCGGTAAACATCTGTAAATATGGTAATTCAAACATTAACAATATCTCGGGAATTATATCTTCCTCTTTCTCTCATTTTTCTAGCCACATTACAAAACGAACGGTTCCATAATGTTCGGTAGATTAAAGGATAAATTATTATTGTTAAATGAATCCATCGTGATACAATTTTAAGTGTTTTCTTATTATTTTATCTGATACACACAAAAGAGGCTTCAACATCAAAGAAGAGGCAATATTAACGCAAATCAGTCATCTTATTCTCATATAAATATACCTGAATGCAAAAATTCATGAGGATGAGAAGTAATAAACATAAACATCGTTAGATGAGATATGCATACCGGGCATGCATGTGTATATTTTATATAAGAGAGGGGCACTACCCACCACTAGTGATCGTTTAGCTTTAGCGAATGAATAGATTTCCCTTTACTTTAGATGCGGCGATTACTTTGACATAATGGCTGGGAGACAGGTTTTGAATAGATTCAGCCAACTTTACTTCCCGTAATCATGAAAGAAATTAGAATTTATCTAACCAAGTATTGAGATTTTTGGTCGTCACTGTCATGAGTCATACCAGTACAATATATTTCCATGTCACAGATATAATTATCAAGGCTTTTTTGGAAACGTAAATTCTTAAAAATTCTGAAAATTCCGAAAATTTCTAAAAAAGCTGCGAAGAAAATTTAGAATTTGTCAGGAGTAAAATTCTCAAAAATAACTTCTAATAATTATCGGTCAAGGCTATACCGAAAGCCTCTACGCAGCCTCATTCTCGTGATAGTCACATTCGGGGCGCTTGCTTATCAGGACTGGTGCACCAAGTAGTGTTTAGCACAGAGGGTGGTCATTCGAAATACAATTGTCTACGCTTTTTAAAGCAGTTGTGTTGGGAAAACTCATTGTTCAATCAGAGAGTGAAAAACGTTTTCGATATTTTACAGACGACGTCAATGACGTGAACTAAATTCATTTTATTTTTCAACGTACCACTTTGTTGTATCAAAAATCGAATATTGTGCACCTCGCTCCGATTGTTAGACTGGAAACAAATTATTGAAATCTCAAAAGTGATATCTTTTGAAGCTCGTTGAAAAACAGCCGACCGAAATCGGACGTATTTTCCAGTGGACTTTTTTTATATGTTCGAAACTAGAAGCCAAAACCACTTTCACAAAAATTCTTCGAAGTTTGTGTGACTGGTGAAAGGTGATCAAAAACCGAAAACTTGCACTTTCCTTACAAAAATTTCTCCAGTTACACGAGCCGTACAGGGTCGTGTGGGGTGTCATTTGAAAGGTAATCACATGTAATATTGAGCCGAATAGGGACTTATTGGGGTTAAAATTCATTGACACTGAAATATGTGCAGTTGAAGTTTTCAACCGAAGACTTACACTGTTCTTACTGAAATTTCTCGAGTGACACAAAACGTACATGGTCGTGTGGGGTATCATTTGAAAGGTAATTTAATGTGCTTTTGGGTCAAATAGGGTCTTATGAAGTTTGGATGCATCTATGATGAAATATGTACACCTAAACATTTCAACTTCTTTTTCATCGTAAATGCATCCAAACCACAAAAAACCCTATTTGGCCCAAAAGCACATTAAATTACCTGTCAAATGACACCCTACGAGACCATGTACGTTTTGTGCACCTCGAGAAATTTCAGTAAGGCCCTTTTAAGCCTTTTCTTCACTTCGAAAGCCTTTTCCTACATTTCACAGGAGCGCTTTTTTTTACCAGTCTGGCCCTGAAAAATTGTCTATTTGCTAAAACTTCACAATTCCGAAAAACCTCTGTGAAATGCCCCCTTTACTCTTCGTTACAATGTAAAAATGTAGGTGTAGATATTCTCTATTGAATATTGTCTAAGCCAATTCAAAGTGTAATAAGTACCTGGCTGACGTAAATGTATGGTGCATATCTGCATAATAAGATTTTTCTTTTTCTTTTTCTCTTTAACCAAACGTCGGCATTCTTAAGTACAGACTGAATGACTCCAAGTAAATTCTGGATACAAGCAGAAGATATTGGAGGCTTGAGTTTTTATTCACACATATGTGCGGAGAATCGAAACGAAATGTGTGTAGTGTAGAGATGCATACGAGAATATAAAAAAAAAAATTAATAAAAAATAAACGCTCACCTTAACGTGTAGAAAATAAAAATTAATAAAAAAAAAACTTTTCCTTCGAACACAAAACACATCCACATGCTTTGCGGTGTATAACTACCACTTATAGCTGTGAAAAATCTCATTTTTGATCGCCTTTATTCAAACAGTGATTCTGTAATTTAAGAACAAAAAGAACCGACGATTTAAAAACATATACCTTTGTTACACTCAGCAAAGAGGAACGTATATGCGAACGAAAAAAAAAATGCAAAAAACAAAAATGCTAAACCATAATTTGTAGTTATACATAAATAATTATGCTGAGGTTTGATTTTTAACGCGGAGTTCAGTGTGCAAAATTTATAGCATGTTGGTTTTTGCAATATATCGCAAATTGGAGATTTGAAAAATCATTGTTTATTAGCAAATGGGGAGATTTTTTTTTTTTATTTATTATTTTCCATTTATTCATCCGAACACTGAAAATGATTTCTTTTCACAATGTGCGCTTTTGATCGATGTTTAGAGAGACTTTTTTTTCTCAAATTGATGTTACCAAACGGATTTTTGCATTTCATAGCAACAAACGAAAAATTGTAAAGTGTACGGGTATACAATCAGACGAAATTAAACATAATTGGAAGTGGCAGTTTAGTCAGCAATTGTTTTAATTTCCTCTGGGTCAATATAGGGTCAGTAGGCGGAAATATGAGGATTTTATTTTGTAAAAGCAACACCATACTCTCCCGTTTTCGTTCACTAATGACTAAATTGTGCACAAGCGCAATTGTTCAATTCATTTAAATCGTTCTACATATAGTTAGTCTCACGCTGGTAGGTTTCTTGTTGTCGTACTTAGAATTTATATCTGAATTGAAGGCAGGTAGCACAGTGACCGAAGTGAACGTGTGCAGACAGCATTTTATGTTTACAGATTTGTTTGGTTGCGTTTCTCCGATTTGTCACAGGTCATCATGTTGATTTGAAGTGGAACGTTGTGAAGTTCTCACTCGTCTACGACGGTAAGAGTCGATAATCAAGAGTATTTTTTACAGATCTTACAGATCCTGTGTTTCTCATTTCAATTTTATTTTTTACCGATCAGGACAGCCAGAATACCGAATTATTCGTTAAATTCGAGTGTCTATTAAACTAAGCTTGCTTGCCAAGAAGTGAGCTTAGCCCTTAATATGTCTATGTTGCTTATGCCGGTAAAAATTATTGTGGAATGTCTCGAATCAGGAGTATGCACCACATGCGTTGCTTAAGTCTTTCTAACGCAATATCTTACCGAGCCGCTAATCGTTTTTGTTTGTTTAATGATTGTAAATCGAGCGGAAATCTGTATTTAGATACCCATTTTCGGGTGTAGTTCTGTGTACACAGAGGCAAATCAGAAGTTTCAATTTGTGAAAGACACAACAAATGTTATTTGTTAGCTTTGAAAAATGATTGTGTTGGCCCCGACTTTGGCTTATGACCCGGCAAGTTCGAAACTCATGTACAACATCAAAAGAATCATTTTTCGACACTAAAATGTGGGATAATAGAAAAGATTGGGATTAGTTGGGAACCCGTTTTGTAAGGGAGAACACTAATTTTGCTCAAAACACATTTGCCATATTTCGGACCTGTGTCAAGCCCATTCCAGTACCGGGCACTTAAACGATGTTGTTGTTTTTATTTTTCGTTCGGTGGCATGTCTAGAAAGGTTTAAACACCATCCTTTCCGAGTAGTCAATCATCTCGATAAATATTTTTGATGTCGTTTATTTAACCATTCAATTTTGCTAAATATTGAAGGACTAGATTTTTGAATTCATCAAATTTCTTCGGCATAAAAAAGAACATTAGAACGAAAATGAAAGACAGGTAGAGAGGATGAAAGAGGTGACAACAGATGTCGTTCACCCAAATCACTTCTTTCAGAAAAAAAATTGAGGTTCAGAGGATTCCCGAAACAAAGATTTCAATTTATTCCAAGATTTCTCTCTGTATCGTCCATCATCATTACGTTATAAATTAATAACAAGACCTACACACATCAGATCACATCATTAAAAATAGGTTTTTGATTTTGCCTTTAATAATCGTTCAGGGTCATTAAAAGAACAAGTCTTTCTTACAACTCTTTCAGATTTTCTGAAACAAAAATCAATATTTGATTGATTTTTTTTTTGTTCGACTCTCTGCATACATACGTTATACACCAACTCACCTATCAACGTTAAAACAAATTTTCCAAAAGCATAAATAATTTCGTAATTTATCATTTTCAAATTATGACCAATTTTTTGTTGTTGTTGCTGGGTGTAGTGTAATGTGTTGTTGCTGTTTTGTTTTCCTTCTCATCAATATAATTGACCATTGCTTGGAGTCCGTGTACGCACAAGACAACACAGCACTCATATATATTAAAGATTGGCTTTTTGAAATATAAATATTCGTGAAGACGAGAAAAATAATCTTTTGTACATAGTATTAATATTATGTAAACGTACGGTGTTGCATTTAGTTCGCGTGGTGATTGAAAGGTGTTTCATTAATGTGAGGCCTGATCAATTTAATGGCAGCTAATTTACCAATAATGTTTTTTTTGTGTGTGTCTTCCTTTCGTTGGATTTTGTGAACTCTATACACAACACATTTACAATAGAGCTGAGGTGATGGTTTTGATTTTAAATAAAAGTTTTATGTTGTACACGGTCTGTGATAAATGATGAGTTTGATTAGCAACTCAGAAAGCCCATTGATGGAGAAGTAAGTGTATGTTTTTTAGAACGCCATTACATCGGCTCTTGTTGTGTTTTTTTTCCTTCTTTCTAGTCAATTTAAATGGAAGAGAGAAAAAAAAAATTGAAGAAAAGTTTAAAGGTTAGTTGTTCAAAACAAAAGATTTTCGTCAATCATTTTCAACATTGAGAATAACACTTCTGGTGTTAACCTTTAGCTTCCATTTGAGATCAATTTTGAGATATTTTTTTGAGCTCCGTGCTTTTTTTTTCGTGTAATTGATGAATGTTAGACAAAGCGTTATTAAAATGTCTGAGACTAGACTTTAAATAATGGGAAACTGTAGCCTCGTTTCTTGGTTGTTAATTATTTCAGAAAGTCAATTTAAACTACGAACGACTACAGGTAACAGAGGTCGGACCAGATGCCTAGTTCAGATTATTTTACAGATTGTTTTCCTAGGAGCCCATAGGATCAGGGCTACTTCGTTTAACATTCGGGTAAGCACCAAATTACCACTCGATTATTGTTCGTTTCTGTGTTTCTATTATATGACAGCTTGTTTGGTGGATCTGTATATCTGAAGACAAAATAGCGGCTACCGGTTGCGAAATGGTTAATATTGTTCGACAGCGACCATTTACTTTTGATTTAATGTCACCACGAAAAAGGGCTGTTGGCGCACCCTCCTAATAATATATACAACCTTGGCAACCACAGCGGATCATACTGATACAGAGTGTGAGCTGTGTGGAATGTGTGGAATTCATTGAAAACGTGGAAATCATAAGATATGAGACTTTTGAGATGTCGTTCCTTGTAACAAAAACTGATAACTTTTTTGTTAATCATCTATGTTATCGACAACGAAACCAACAATTAACGAGGTACAGTGGTTTCGATTTCAGTATTATAGCAAAATCTCGCATTAAACAAATGAAGTAAAAGATTTTATTTCAACTAGTATAAGATAAACAATAGTCTGAGGATTGTGATACGACAATTTATGATGAAAATACATAGCAAAGCGAATAAAATTTCGTCAAAGATAAAGGCTGATAACTGGATGTGTATCCGGAAACTATCTTGCTCTTTCGAAATGAATTGTTTCCGTTCAAATTACATTGATACACACAAAATATTCTGTAGAATGCTTCTGCTCTATATCCGGTTACTTCTTAATCTGGTTACTTCTTAATCAAAAAATTACAATTTTTACTAGTAAAATATTTCGTTTAAATTTTTAGACGGTGGAAGCGAACTCAAGAATGAAAAGAGAACCATATTGTACGACTGCATCAACTGCATTTAAGAAAATCATTGTTTTGTAACAGAATTTCTGCAGCCAATACAATATGTCACTTTTGTGCATAAAATGCAGGGAACAATATTTAACCATTTAATTGTAATGGCTGTCAACATAAAGAGAGAAAAAGAAATGGTTCCATTTCATGAAATGTGTACACAAATCAAATATTATAAATCTGCGTATGTACACACGAAATGTACATTTAATTTTTACGTATGGAGAGACCGTTGTAACGCTGTAACCATGTCTAATTCGAACACAAATTTAAGATCCCTTTTTTCTCCATGGTTAATAAATTTGTTTGCATACAATTTAATATGCGTAAACATTTTGGTAAGGTTTGTATGCCTTACATCTCTCGTCGTGTGTATAGAGAGTGTATAATCTACTATACTACAACAACTAACAATTGATAAAAAAAATAACGAATTACAAGACACATTTATGTACAATGATTTATTTAACTGCGTTTTATTTATTGTTCTGTGCTGCATTTATCCATTGTGCATAATGTGCGAAAAATGACATCTGTTAGCTGAGATTGACATACAATATTATGTTCATGGTAATGCAGCGGAAAAAAAAATTCTATTGAACAAAAAATTGAAAAATAATAATAAATTAAGTGTGTGTGCCGTGCATTCCTACATGCGCCAATCAAAATTCAGCTGGCTATGCATGGCCCGTACGTGAACGATTTAGGCCTAGGCTTAGATGAACATTTACGCATCCTCACATTACATCGTTTATAGAATTTAAAATTCTTTGAAATATCAAGACGACAATAATCTAGGACATCAAGGCATCGGATTCAAGCCACCAAAAAGTTTCTTTATCGTAAACTTAAAAACAAGGTTCCTATGATAAAGACTTACATGTTTTTTATTGGATTTATTTCTCCTATGCTAGCTTCTAGACCCACCCCAATACTATAAAGAATTCAAAATGGTTAATGTAACGAATAATGTTTTAGAATTTTATTTAAATTTGCCACAGAAGGCATATCACCAGTACAAACATCGAGTCTACTACTTCTTTTGATCACGAATTTGTTTTGAGCAGATTGAGGCAAAATCAATAGTTTTAACATTTTATCATTAAATTAGCACATTAGCATTTGATTAGGGAATAGATTTTGGAAGGTTACGTAGGTCACTTGGTGAAAAAGGAACAAAATGCACAGCTGTCGAATATACTGATATACAGCAAGCAAAATTGATTGAAATTTCGTTGACAAAGGATTTTTCCAAAGAAAATCCTCTCTGGATTTTCGATGATTTTTTTTGCTTTTCAGGATTTTCTAGTTTTCAAAAAAATTTCCAAATTATTTTCCAACAATTTCCGGTCAGTTAACTCAAAGTGAACTTACTTTGCGCTTTTAACACACTTTTCGCTCTAAAAAGCCTACGGAATGTCTCACAAATATTTCTAAATATTTGGAACAAAAGCCGAAATCTATCAAAAGAAAATTCAAAATTTTCACGAAATTTTTTGTTAAAGAACAAGTTGCGCCCACAGTTAAAACAAACTTTTAAGTCTCACACGTCGTACGGGTCTAAAAAATGATATGATACGGTTCAAGCAAATGGAGTTGGCTACGTAATATGTGTAATGTTATTATCGTATCACTCGTAAAAATAGAAAAGTAGTGGCTTAATAATTCATGTAGCCGTGTCGTTTAAACTGAAGTCTCAAATTATATAATGAAAATTATTCGAATAACTTAATCGGTCGGATATTATTTAATTAACGCATTCAAGTAAGTATACAACTGCAAATAGCCGTGTTCAAACCAGTTAATTAATTAAATATTTATCACAACACAATTGTTAATAGAGACTAAAAACTACATCGTATACGTACTGCGAAAAGAGGTCGCTCTGTAATTTATCCTCGTAAATTACTTAGTTTTGCGAACGAACTGAGGTAAAGTTAGAATGATAATTTGTATGTGTAGTCATTGTAAGTCGTTTCGTTTAGTATAGAAGGGAGTGATGCTTTTACCGAGTTTTTGTTTATATCGCGAGCCTGATGTTAAAGTGACTTCCCTTACGGATAAAAAATTAATAAGAAAACATTGCTTTTAGCAACCTGGGACAGTTTTGATTTGATTTGAACAGTCATTAACAGCCAATAACAAGTGCAGTCTGGATCACCTGCCTAACGTGACTTTTGAACCACGCCTCGAAGTATTCAAGTACTCTCTGATGAAAGTTAGTTGCTTAATTGATATCTTGCCTAAATGTAGGCTAGACATTATGCACACAAATTCATCAGCCACCAAACACACTGCAACTACCCAAATTATGGCGCTTGAGTGAGCTTTAGGACGTTACCAATAATAGCTGGAAAAATTCCATGTGGAATTGTCTGACATAGGATTCGAACCGGATCATTTTGGAAGGCTAGTACGTGACCACTGGGCAATCCCGTCCGTCAACCATGTCGTATCACTAAAACATTACGTAATATTAGATGCATTATCTGGTAGTTGCTACATTGTAAGTGACGACAAAAATGTTAAATTTTAGAAATACTAACGAGTACCAAGTGGTGTCTTGGTTAAGATTGTTTAGAAATCGTCCGCGGCACTTGCGTTACACTTTAAATTTCAATCCAGAAAAAAAACTGAATGAAAATGAATTTGACAGGCAAACACCTCTGGTCCATCTCTAACTTAGAGTCAAACCCAGAGTTGGATCGGTTATCCGAAAAACCGAAAATTTCGGTTCGGATTAAACCGAACCGAGAATTTCGGTTCGGATTGAACCGAACCGAGAATTTCGGTTCGGATTGAACCGAACCGAAAACTTTGGTTTTGTCGAAAAACAATATGAAATGAAGGCAGACTCGTCAAAATTGATTGATTTCATTATGAACTAACCAAAAAGAAGTAAATGGAGCAATTGCATGATACTTTTATTGAGAATTGAAAATCTCATAAGTTCTTGTCAAATTCGTTTTCTCACAAAAATCGCATGCAATTGCTCCATTTACTTCTTTTTGTTTAGTTCATAATGAAATCAATCAATTTTGACGAGTCTGCCTTCATTTCATATTGTTTTACGACAAAACCAAAGTATTCGGTTCGGTTCAAACCGAACCGAAAATTTCGGTTCGGTTCAATCCGAACCGAAATTCTCGGTTCGGTTCTATCCGAACCGAAATTTTCGGTTTTTCGGATAACCGATCCAACTCTGGTCAAACCTCTGAATTTGGAATGTCTTCCAAACTTATACGTCAAATTAAAATTGAAAACGGGCACAATACCCTAAAAAACTAAAAATATTAATTTTTTGCAAGCTAGTCCCTTTGGAGAGGGAATCAATTCCTTCGAACATGTTCTGAATAATTGCAAACCGTTAAGGTCTTTGTGAAGTTGTCTTGTAGGACATATTTATACAAAAATATGTGTGTCAAACAGGATCAACAGGTATCGCATTGTAGTCGTAAATCTTCAATTTTATATGTTTGAACATGAACATGACTGAGCTTTATAAATGCAAATTTTATTAGCTGTAATTGCTTTTATTTGCTAAACATATGTATGCAGATGAAAGTATGGAGTTATTATACGGCGGTGAATATTGAATATATCTATGACTCGAAATGTCTTTTTCGAAATATATTCCATTCTTTAACTAGAGTACGTATAACGATAATAATATTATACGATCACTGCTCACAGCTATACAGTAATTTTAAGTGTTGGCTAAGCTAACAATATTTTCGTAGTAAATATACCATTTTTTTTACAACATCGAAATATATCCGGACATAGAGCTACACCTCTTATAACACCACAATTTACATTATAGAGGTCTCTTGTAATAAAATCATGTTTGTGGTTACGTTAAATGCTACGTAAAAATAAATATTAACATTTCATTATACTTACCGCTACATGATTATTAAAATTAATTGCATTCCACATTCAATTTAGCCTCCTGCTGAATGATATCCCAGCGTAATAAAAAAAATATTGAATTTGTTTAAAACAACAAGAAAACTAGTTTTAAAACATTACGCTTCGTGTATACGCAAGTTTTATTAAAGAGAGTTTTGTTTTTCATCCGATTTTTTTTTAAATCGAATTAATGACCGGTAATTGGCTTATTTAATCTAAATATTTGTTTAGATTTAGGCTTCGACATAATTTGAATTTTATTGCCGCAAAGTGGATTCATCTTTGTGAACCGATATTTTCCCATCAACAGCTTTTTGTATTAAGAAAATTGGACGCCCTCATTCGCGGTTTCGTTTGCTGTCATAAAAGAACATAAGGCATCGTTAATAGCTATAATTGAGAGATCATGACTTTTCGGACACGCTTTTCGCTGTCACAAAATTGCTTTCTTAAAGGATAAATTGATACCTTAGATGCTTCACCAGAATGTTTTGTGTACCTAGGAGAAATGTAGCAGTGGCTGCGCCAAGAAAATTCGGTCTATCGAGGTCTATACATGCGCAACTCTTACGACCATTCGAGTCGAAATTCTGGTGTAGTGAACTCGTAAAAATATCAACATTTGAATTAAGACGTGCAATTGTTGGTACGATCCAATTTGTTCTTGTTGTCTGACCAGTACGACTCGTCCAAGGTGAGGACTATCTTAAGATGAACAACGCCTAAAGTTTTTAAAGGATGTAAAGTTTGAAGTTTTCATAGACATATAGTTGTCTGTTGTTGACTTTTTCGACAAAAATAAACGACGAACTCAAACTGATATTCGCATATGCATGCTACAGAAAATGAAGTACAAGATTTGGTATTCTAAAAAACATTAACAGAAGTTGCAGATTTAATGATCATACGATGATATGTAAACATGTCACTTAAAAAACGTTAATTGAGTTGTTAAATATTTCAAATGGCACTGCAGGAAAAATCTGGGTGAACTTTTAATACTTTAAATCAAGCTGGTATTACTTATATCATATGCAGAATGAGTGAGAGTGTACCACCTACATTAGTGAAGAAACTACTGATTAGGAAGTCAAAGGTTGCGATAATTGCCTGTTATGATGCTGACTTTCCAACAATTTTCAAATGTCTATACCACTTTTCCTAATGGTACATCCACTTGATTTTTGAGGGAAAATGTAAGGATTGTCGAACCGATTCGATAGAAACTTATAAAGACCTATAGAAGTCGCCTCGCCAGTTATTGATCAAATATATTCAACATTTCGTCTTCATAATATAATATAAAATTGTAAGTGCGTTTGCCCGTCATCACCACATTTATTAAAAGTTCGCGTGAGTTCAAGTCCAATTTTCCCGTCGTCTATTGAATGGATTTTTGTCGAATAAAGTTTTTGTGTGTGTCTGTTTATTGTTTACTTAATTCACCCAAAAAAAACTGCAAAATTATACCGTCCAAATTCCGGATTTCAGTAGCGCAACAAAAGCGTATTATTATGTTTAATATATGTACACAAGGCGTTAAGCAATTCGAATCAAGCTTGCTTGTTTAATCAATTTAGTTTTCTTTTAATTAAAATTTTAAATAATAAATAATATTTTCATTATCATTAACATAAAACGAGTAGCTGTAATTAATAAGAAAAAAAGTTATGAGAAACCGACAATATAAAATATGCCAGAAGAGATGTAAAATGTTGTATTTTATTATCATTCCTTGTTGGGTGCTTGTAGTCAACACAAACACCAAGTTTATGACGACGACGACGATGATGATGACGGTGTGTGTATAAGATATATATACACGTATGGTTGAATGTTTGTATCAATATACGGGACAATAATATCTTTTACATTATTAATGCCAGAGAGGCCGATTTATATCATAAGTCATAACCAGTTTATTTAAATAGGCAATTTTTGATTTTTCGTTTATTAATCTATTTTTATTTGTCGGCCAGCTTTATAGATATAATTGGATTTATGATAATATATTTTCGAATGCAAACTTTTCGTATATTTCGATTTATAAAAGGAGTCCGTTGTTAGTTTTTGTCGCGGTTTTTGTATTTTTTAAATTAAATATAAGAAGGTAAAAAAAATATCATAAAATAAAGAAAATAATTTTATGACTTATGATTGTTTGTTGAAGTTATACAGAAATTTAATTAAAAATTGACACTAAGCTGGATTTGAATAATTCGAGACGATTTTTTTTTCTTTAAAACCACAAGAGAGTAAAAAAAGAGAATTTAAACCGAATACACAAAAAATTTACTTATTCAAACAATTCATAATTTATTGGTATGTTTTTGAGTTTAGTGTTTTTTTTGGGCAAACTTAATAATAATAATAATAATAAAAAGCGCTGACTGAGAACGAAACATTATGCAGATATTTCGGTGGTGTCTACAATTTTATTGCATTTCGGCACAGTGTGTTGAACTTTTTTTTTTGCCTTAAACGAGTACTTACATTATCATTTTATGGCATTTCGGTGGAATTTTGGTGCAAAAGTAATCGGAGCTGCGATGAAAAATTAATAATTTATGGCTACTCGCAAGGCTACAAGGACCAGTGCAGGTCGAATTCTCTTGAGATTTTTCTATATTAACTAACTTCAAATTTTCATTTTTATGCTGTAACATACGAGTGATGACAAACTCATCGATAGGGTCAAAAATTAATTGAAAATTCAAAGAAAAAATCCGAAAAGTTTGGAAATTCTGAATCCTATGAAAGTTACTCTAAATAGCGTCTATTTTCGTGGAAATATTTTCTTGCAATTTCCTGAATTTTCTTGAAAATGCTTTCAAGAAATTCGAGACAGTTTTCACATTATGTTTTGATTCAGAGTTGAGAGACGCCGAAGATTACGGGCAGATTGCTACTTACTTACTTAGGTGGGCACTACAACCTACTATTGGTTTTGGCCTCTTCCAGCAATCTTCTCCAATCGGACCTATTCCGCGCCAACGTTCTCCAGTCGCTCACTCTTAGTACTTTTAGATCAGACTCAATTGCATCTTTCCATATCGCTCTTGGTCTTCCTGGTCTGCGTCTTCCATCGGGATTTGTATTTAGCAGTTTGAGTGGTACACGTTCCTCGTTCATCTTCCGAGCCATCTTAATCGATTGATTTTGATGAATTTGACTATATCAGGCTCCTTGTAAAGCTGATACAGCTCATGGTTGTATCATCTTCTCCAGTTGCCGTTCACATTGACACCTCCAAAAGTTGATCGAAGAATTCTCCTTTCAAAAACCAAAAGTTTCTGTTCGTCATGCACCAAGCTTCCGATCCATATGCTACAACTGGTCGAATCAGCGATCTGTACAATTCGCACTTAAAAGGTTGCGGTTCATAGTTTTTGACCGGATGAGTTTTTGAAGACTGTAGTGACTCCTGTTACCAAGCGTTACCCTTCTACGTATTTCCTCTCCGATGCTATTGTCATTATTGACCAGCGACCCAAGGTAAATAAAGCTGTCGACAGTCTCGAAGTGTTTTCCATTCACCTCCAGCGTATGGTCCGTTGATCTGCCATCAGACAATGAAGTTGCCATGTACTTGGTTTTTCTCTCACTGACCGAACCGACCGAACTCAGCACCCCTATCTTCAATTTTCGTGAGATTCTCTTTAACGATGTCAATGTCAACGAATTTTCGTCTTAAGCTACTTCAGCACAACTAAAAATGCGCATTACGTATCCTCTAAAGAAAAGCGATGAAATTTAAAGACAAATTTGTTCAAATTGTGCTCTAGGGAAGCTTTTACAAAATAGTTATTCCTACGGAATCCGCAAACAATTCAGAAAATAAAAATCATAGAAAAATGATAGTGCAAAGGGCAACTGATTGTTCCATATGTATCGACAAAACCAAAACACGTTCACACCTTCAATTTAATCAAATATTCAAAATTACTTCATTTACGTTTGATCCACTCCTCTCTCTCACAAAAAAAAAACAATGCGATTGAACCCTTGTGGCAATATAAAAGCGTAATTCTCCTAGGGAACAAATTGTCAACGATATAGCTTTTAAATTCAATCTCGTTTTTCCTGCTGTTTTGTTGTGCCTTTCAGCCAATTGCCATAATCAATTTTGAAAATTATAAAACGAAGCACACAACAACAACACACTCATTTAACTCATTTTCAAACCAAAATCGTTTTAAAATATAAATAATTTTCTGTAAAAAAAAAATTAGCCGAGAAATTGTAACGAGAAAACTATGTGCAAGCATGGATAGGTGCTATTACCATATAATACCGACCATGAGACCAGATATTCAAGTTTTGCGTGTTAAAGAATAAATATTGGTTTTTAAACGTTTATTTTATATAAATATTATAAGATTGAAAAATAAGAAAATATTGTAATAAAAAGGCTACAGCTTTACACCTATAGTGTATAGTATACACATTTTCATGTCCACATTATTATTTCGTTGTAAAATCTACTTTTCGCATAAATATAACAGGGTGGATCGGATTTACATTTACAGTGGATGTCAGAGTGAATTTATGAAACAATTTACTTCAGTTGTTTTTAAGCTGGACCATCTATACAAGAAAAACCTCCTTTATAAGGCCTGTATACGGTCTTACCTCTACCAGACGCGTGTAACTATTCCTTTTTTGTAAGCAAGAAGCGACCACCTCAAAAACAGCTGAAGTAAATTGTCCATATCAATTTCACTGACTTAATAAAGTCTTTGAAAAATTCGAAGAAAAACAGAAAAGCGACCAACGATTTAAAGCTTTAATTTATAAAGTTTTTTTGTGGACTACACAACCTTTTTTCTAATAAATTTTTCATGAAGTTTTGACTAAGTATATTCATATTTCAGTCTGCATTTTTGCAAAGTGGTTAATGAATGAAAGAAAAATAAAACTTTTGATGAGGACGATTTCCTGGAATTTTGATACAAATCTATTACTTCAATAGTTTTGACGTACACTTTGAGATAACAATAGTTCATCATTTGACGTGGTTGTCACTAATAGACGTTTAACTGGGTTCTTTCTTGTAGTTGAAGAATAACTGAATGAAAAATTATTTTAGAAAAAAAAAATTAAGAAAGGTGATGAAAGTTAGACGTACAACGTCCACGGATCATTCATAGTGACAATTAAAATTCTAAATTGCAGCACGATCACGATCCCCCCTAAAATAAGTACTACATAATGTACAATATATAATACAAGGTGGTTGTGTGTATTTTTCCTAATATGTGCACGTAATATTGGGGGGCTCTCGTATAAGTTATGTACACAATCGAGACGGCACAACACTTTATTTATGTACATTGTACACGTACGTAGGTATGCAAAAGTGTTGCATGTCTTAAGGCCTTATTCTTTATAAATTTTTCTGTATAATTTACTTTAATTAAACTAAATATTCAAATAAGTGTATTATTAAAAGGTTTTTATTAGACTATGTAAACATTGCAAATGTGCATGTTTGCATACTGTAAGAGATAACATTTCATGTACGTAATGATTACCGACTAATAGGAAATCAAGAAACTGGCTGCAAATGGCACGGAATAATGAATAATGAATATATAATGTCTCGATTTATTCTCTCGGTTTAGATTCAATACGCTCAGGTACGGAAGAAAAAAGAAACCAAAGCAAAGAAAACATTTCATTGAGTTTTTTTTACCTCAGAGTCTTGTTCGCACAGAATTTTGAACTGCATGACTCGGTTCAATTTACAATACAATTTTTAATGCTACTGGGATACTGAAAATATCGTCCAGCCTTAACAACAACATAAAATTTTTATCTATTATACAACACAGTGGTCGGAAAAATATAGAGCTCTCGCTAAAAAAAAACTGCCTTGATCCTTAATAAGAATCTGAAGTCTTATTTACGAACAGCGCTGCAAAAGTATCTAAATACGAAATCTATTACTTCGCTTTTTTCATAAATCAATTAACTTTTAGTCTGCGAAAGTCCTATGTATCGAATGTAAAGCTTTAAGGGGACCTAAAATCTTCGACTTCTTTAATACTTAGAATAATTTTAAAAGTTTAGCTAACTACACGCCACAACTGATAGCCGAGACATTTTATGGTAAGGGCTAAAGGCCAGGTTAAAGCGGTTTACTATCGCAATGTTTCTCAAATTTTTTAAAGCTTAAAACATGGTTTAACAATGTAATTTTATGTGCAGACAGACAAAAAAGTAACCAGAGAACTCGTACAGTCGAAAAAGAGTAAGAAGAAGTAATTAAAGCCTTCGATATTCAGTTTTCAAGTATTTATAAAAACTAGCTGTCTAAATCAGTTTTAAAAACGTTTAATATATTGTCTGCATCGTTAGACACGTAACAAAGTTAATTTTCTAAAGAATTAGAAGAATTAGAAAAAAAAATTGTAAAAGTTTTAGAAATTTAAAGAATTCTCAAAATTCTCAAAAAATTTCTCAAAAATAGTCCCTGCCTTAAGGCCTGGCTTAAGGCTGACGTTATAGGTCAATGAACTCTTCAGAACACCAGTAGGTAAGAGTTAGACGAATAACTTCTTCAGGTGATACAATCCGGAATCTTGTAAAATTAACTTTTGATTCTGGCGTGCAGCTGATTCATATCAGTTTTTCATTAAAAAAATTTGATATCTACCGTTCCGTTCCGGTGTCAGTTCGTCATTAAGCACTCGAGGGATTATTAACGACTGTACGGTGGTAGTGGGTCCAATACACTACATTGACATCCCATACACGACGATCCGATGTTGAAATTTTCTACATATATGACACGACTCTCTTTCCTGCTCGAGAATCTTAGATCCGTGCGAAAACCACCGTCTTGAAAGATAAATGTCCTTTTTGCAGTTTCCAGTGCCGACATTTGTTTTTTGTCCGAAATTCCCACAGACCAATTGTTACTCCACAACCAACATAACGTACCTTTTTTTAGAAGAGACACAAATCGACACAAGCCTCTATACCGCCAAATAATGTCAATACAAAAACAACTACTTACAACTTACAAATAGCATTTCTTTATCCACACACAACAACAAAAAAAAAGCCTCAAAAAGCAAATATAAATAAATAGTTTCAGTTCCATTGACGTTCCTTTTGTACGTATATGCATAAAGCTTTTATAAAATGTTTAAATGTAAACTAATGCTTCATCATCATGCCATGATGATTTGTTTTCAATGAGCCTTTATTAGGTATTGTAGAACACCGCTTATTGGTCTCCAGCTGAGTAAATTTGTTGTGCATAATGTTCACACCTTTTCTGTAATATTTTATAAAAAAAAAAATTTTACCTTTCAATGGAACGATTTTTTTTCTCTTAATTTTTGTTTTTAATATGTTACAGCATGTAACATATTAAAGAATAAGAAAGCAAATAACGTCTTTTGTATGTTCGACTAGAATTAAAATAATAATTTTTTAACATTATTATTGTTATACCAGAAGAGTTTTGACGGTATGATAAATTGATCAAATAAAATCATATTGCTACATAGAGATTGTAAATATTATTTATAATCAAATTGACTTATATTGTAACGTACACACATAATATTGAGCTTTTACTTTGATCTTTTTGTGGATGTGCAACAATAATTTGTATATTTATTGTAATAGAAGCAATGGACTGTTGTTATGTGTAGAGTTTTAAGCCAGCCTTGGATCCTTCTATTTTGTTTTTGTTTAAAATGCAATTCAATTTTAATAGTTCAATTCATTCAAAGTAACTGCAACGCAAAAAATAGACATTCAAAATTCCAACGCTGTATGACGAAAGCCTAGGTACTTAACACTCTCTCGTGCAAGATCGAGTCAGTTTAATTGAGCTCTCTTTTGTTTCTGATACTGAATCCATGCAACGAAAACAACATACTGAACAATCACTGTCACACAAATTATGCAACTGAATACCTTCGACCAGACGAGAGCCAGACTAGCAACTAGTCTCATCATTCCATATTACAAATTCCACAGACTTTGTCATTTTATCTACTAGATTGGTTTGAAGATAACAATTGCATTTTTCGTAGAGGTAACAGAATGCATCACAGTCTACCTTTGTGAAAACAATTTCACAATTTTCCCTACGATTTTCTCGAAGTTTCAGTTTTCAAATTTTCTAGAAAAATCGATACAATCGAGTAAATTCGAGAAAACTATTCGAATTTCCTACATTTTCTTAAATTTTCTAGGAGACAGGAAAACTGAGAAATTTTTCGAATAATTTTCTCAAACGTCCGTACATTGAAAGGCTAATTTCTTTGCAAGATTATGTTCAGAGATTTCATAGGAAAACGTTTTAAATCCGGCTAAACTCATCAGTTGACAAATAACAAATAATCGCTGTTAAATCTTATAAAGTAAAAGATTTTTCATTAAACGAATCAGCCCGAACGAATAAGTCCGAACGCGCTGAACGGATTCAATAACAAATGTGAAAGAAACAATACAATCGAAGTCATAGATTGGGAGATAATGTCGCATGAAGGTGGTAAACATTTCACATCGAAGCATCGTGTATTTCATTGGAAAGATGAACAGGCACTAATGATGCTTTTAAAGGCTATAGTCAATAGGTCAATCCACTTACCAAAAATACGTTAAAAAGCGACAGGAGAACCATCCTGGCCTGTAGAAACATCTCCAAAAAGTAAACTAAATTCCATTAATTAGGACCTGATTTCTGTGTATGATTACAGAAAACTGAATGAAGTGATTCCACTATTGGTTTTCCTACGTACACAGCGCATCGTTTTTTCTTCTATTCCTATTCCAGCCCAGGAACATTTGCGGCCCAGGAACATACTGTTTGTTTAGTATGCATAAAAGACCTGTAATGGGTGTCTTTCTCTATACCTTCTTGGAGAGTCACACTTGTCACCTCGTATGCGTTTCTAATGGATGATTTAGAAGTTTATTTTGTATTATTTACTTAATATTAGTTTCTGAAATAAAACCACTTGATCATCAGTTAGAAATTAAATTAACCGTGCACAGTCACTGGATGTACCAACTACATTATTTATTACCAAAATTTTAAAAGAATTTGACGAAGTCATAAAATTTATAATTCTCATCTCTGCGACCAACGAATGTCTAATAAGCATGACAAAAACAGTTTCACATTTCACACAATTCGATGAGTAGATATCTATACCATACCAGGCAACATCTGTCTCCAAATACCATCATAATCTCGAAGAATAGAATTTCGAAACAATTTTTTAATTTAAAACGAATGTCATGAGAATTCGAAGAATATTTCGTTTGATTTTCTATTTAGTGAGAAAAGGTTAAAATCAATTTTCACGGCGTTAACAAGGGACACCATCGACGACGAAAAATTTCATTCAATCGATTTGATGGTTTTTAGTGTCCGTAAATATATATATAAATGATATGATCGAGAACGGGGCATTTAAACCATAAAATGAACACCAATGTAGCGTTAAATAGCAAATTAGATCAAATTATTTATTTTTATTAAGAAAACGGAGTTCTCAGCACAGCATTTTATATGCAAACAAAAAAAAGGTGCACAGTCACAAAAGGTAAGTGATCGCACAAGCATAGGATCAGGAACAACAACAACAGCGAGACAAAAAAAAACCTGAAATAATTTCTTTTACCATTTATAACATTATGCGACCTTTACCAATTGAAATTTTTCCGGTCGTCATATGTTCCGTTGGTGGGCTATCAAAGTGCCGTCAAAGTATAATAATTAAATGATGATTGTTGCATTTCGATTGGATTCAATTAAATGTTGTGCGAATGGAACAATGGGCTTGGTTTCTGTTTTCGTTTAGATATTTCTGTTTGAATTTACCTCCAGAACCGATTTTGCCCTATTCAGGTCTATAGGACAATTTCTAATTCAATCAGATAATCGAATTTGATTTTTTGAAAAGACCATTGAGATCGAATCGCACCTTTGTCGGGTTTAGTTACCAGGCAGCTCGACCCGTGTTGTCCATTCTTTCCCCAAACGATATTGATTGGTGACGATTGGTGGTGGTGGTGGTAAGTAAAATTAAAAGTTTTAGAACAAATGTTTGTACAACCTTCATGATTAAAGCCTTCTTCCGGCTAGATCGTTAGATTTTGTATAAAATATTCTTCTCGAAAGATTTCAGCCGAATTTGAATGGTTGTTTTTATTAACTTTGTTTCAGTCACTAGAACAATAGACCAATCGAGGTCACATTGACGCAATCCTTCATTGGTATTTCGCTCTTTTTTTTGTAGGCAAACTAAATAATGTTAAATTCACAGAGGGAAATCTGGTGTTTGTGATTTATGACTTAGAATGATCATTTCTGCTTTTGCTTTACAATGAGGCCTATCAAAATCATAAATATTTATAAGTTTGATGTAATTGAAAATTGAACATTTTATTGCTTGACCATAAAAGGCGGTCATAAAACGTGGTGGTACCGGCTTAAGTCAACAGTGATTTTGAACTACCATTTTTATGATATCGGTGTTCATTCCAAAATTTATCTGATCCATCCTGTCCAATTTCTATGTCCAATTTCGGAATTAAAGTTTCTGTTTTTTTACAGTGCGACAATACAAATGAATAAAACTAACGGAGCAAGCTTATAACGATGTTCTGGAATCTGGAACAAAAGTAGACGTGTCGATCCACCTGTCAAATTCTAATGCTGTCCTAACATAAAGTATAAAATCGACTAAAAGGAGAGGATACTAGAAAATCATTTGATCAGAAATCATAAAAATCGAAAAATTCCTCAAAAAGCTACAGTGAACGACATCTCAAATGTCTCACTGTCATTTTTTTTCAGAGAATGTCATTGTGAATTTGCAATGACACAATAAAATTCTCAGAAAAATTTGACAGTGAGACATTTGAGATGTCGTTCACTGTAGATCAAATCCATAGAAATTGAAAGAAATCCTCAAAACTTTACAAGCAAATCCTTAAAAATCTGTAAAAATCCATCAAAAATAGTAAAAAAATGATTTTTAAAATGATGGAAAAAAGAGAGAAATTTGCAGGCCGGTTAAATTCCCGCTATTTTGATATTTTTTTAAAGTAAATGTCTGGTCGCCATATTGAAACATTGATTAAAAACTTCAAAAATCGGCTCAAGATTTCGCGAAATGACTCTTAAATATAAATTTTTGGTGACATATAAATTGACGATTTTCAACCAGAAGCGACGAAACATTATTGCGACAGGTGATGAAAACACATTCGGAACATTTGTTTCGAATTTTCATTCAAAACAGTGTCGTCTTTAAATAATTTCGTTTTAAATAACAACAAAAGCAGACGCGGATGGTCAAATATAAGCTGTTTTGTGTGTTTTCCTACTATCATATTTCCAAACAGAATTGGAATTTGCTCATATTCAATCGATTGTGGTCGTCGTCTGCATTTCAATCGAAGAGGAAATAATATTTTCTCTCACAAATTCTCCTCTCTGAACTTTTTATGCATTGTAGGGCAGTATTCCGATTGTTGTTATAAATATATGAAATTCTCTCATCTGTGATGAAGGTTTTTATTGCACTGTAGCAAGGCACTTCAAGCAAAAGTGCTATTAATGACAGCTGCCAAATAGAGTACTATTTTGTATGAAATTTTATCCCCACTCTTTTTACGGTGTAAAGTTTTGTTTGGAGCACTGTCAAGTTTCAGTACCCTATTTAGAGTACCACGTTTGCTTGAAGTGCGTTGATTGTAGGGTAGAATTGAATTAAAACTCCTATATTCGATTGAATGAAATTTCAATGCTGTGCCATTTTCATGTTTTTACTTTTTCCTTGCCTTTATATTTTTAAGCTTTTGGACGAGTCCATCTACTTTCGGTTATCAATTGTTTCGATGACAATTTATTTTTTGGTAATAACTTTAATCCTCATACTCTTTTCTCTTGTCCTCATTTATATTTATTATAAGTCCTCATCCTCACTTTAATTGATTTATGAAAATCCACTTGTATTAAGTGTAATAAAATGAATGAATGAATGAAGGACAAGGATCTGAGGCGTCAATGAAACTGAGTCGGGCTTAATCCTAAACAGCTACCATTCTGTCAGGGGACAATTAAGAATATATTCCGAAAGGGCACGAGACTTTCTGACATCTTGGCTGAACAAGTGAACAAGTATTGTCACTAGAGTAAGATATTAGGGTTGCCTTTAGTGAACACTCCTTTAAAGCAATTCATTCCGAATTTCACGTTTTCACGTCCAGATCCGTTAAATGTTATTATCTCTCCGATTGTCTCTCACTTAAGGTGAGGATGGAACTACATGCAAATTGTTAAAGCATTTAAAACATATCAGAGTGGTTCAGAGTGGTTTTACGAATGCCTGCAGTCTATCTCTCCAAGACTTTTCTCTGTGTCACGATACAAAAAGTAATTATTTCAATTGACATCCCCTTTGACATCGTTCGTTGTAAAGGTAATGTATTGAAGCCTGAATGTGCAGAATCAAATCGAAGCAAATATGTGCAATGTAAGTGTAATATAAACTCTGTAAAAGTTCGAAATGAAATTCCTTTTGTTTTCGGCTGCACACACATTAATCAAATATTTAGTGTTTGGTCAATAACAGCAACCCAAATACAACAAAACATCTCCATGTTTATTTTCGACACAAAAAAATTAAGTTAATTAGATTTTATAACATAATAGGTGCTCATTTGATTTATGGTCATAAATACATATAAAAATTAACTAATGAAAGTGCGGTATACCACAAAAATATGATGCAAAAGCAAAAGTTTAAATAGAATTCTTTTTTTTTCGTCTTATTTTATCGCTTGGAGAAGATGTGACGGACCGACCGACCTTTAGTTAAAAGGATCCGAAAAATAGCAGGGTGCCTTTTAAACGATTGAAGTCAATTTGTGAATTCAAACACCTTCCAAGGTTTCTGATTTTTTTTTTACATTTTAATGGAACATCAATAACGTTAAGATTTGTTTTCGTACCTGGTGCCTTTTATGCTGTATAATTGTGTGGCATTTTTGCTTTTAATATTAGTTTTTATATGCGCTCGAAGGTATCGACTGTGGACGATCTCTCTCCCTTTTATATTTCGAGAAGTAAAGGAGAAGAAAAAATGATATATTAAAAGGAAATGCGATTTAAATTGCAGATATCCTTGCAGATAAATACAGAGGGAGAAAATGATGTGTTCACACCATATTGAGATAATACGATTATGGGTGCTAAACCTAACACACGGTCGGAGATAATTTCGAAACTTGTTGCATTTTATAGATGGATATATAGTAATGTCCTTATCGAAATACGGAATCTGGTTTGAGTGAACATATTTGTCTAATGGTTTGAAATGGGAGATTGAATTATTTATATAGTTCGTACACCAGAGCGTTTGAATAATGATTAGGAGAAAAAATGTGTGTTTTTGATTGCTTCTGATACTCTAGAAAAATATAAGTCTCAGAATTTCAAAAAATGTAGTCTCATGGTCTCAGATCTATTAAGGCTTTAATTTTCAGCCTGGTATAATCGACCGTATTATAGCTGGAGCACAACTTGTGCTGCACAAGTACCATCGATGGATCACTAAATGGGATACGTATAGACAGTAGACATATGTTATCAACAACGATAACAAATATAAAACGATAAATTCTGGCTGGACGAAATCTATGTCGAAACTAATGAAGTAAGAGATTTTGAACAAAAAACTAGAAAATAATTTTAACAACAGAAGTAGTAGAGTATAGTAGATTATACGTGGGCTCATAATTCATTTGTTAAACATTAATGTTGCAATTGAAAGTACAAGTTTCTGGATTCAAAGGATTCTTTAATATTTCAATGTGTCACCAAGCACCTTGTATATAGATGCTTACTAATAATAACATTTTGCTCGTATAGTAAGAATTTTAGAATTACATTAGGTCTTTACATTGCATTTAATGAGTTTTAAGGTTTGTTAAAGGGAGCTTAATGACTTTTTTCTACATATGACCTTAGGGGTTTTATATATAAATCTACGTCATACTTAAACGTGCTCTTCCTACTCTGTGAATCCGATGTGTAACACTAAGCGTAAGGCGGTCGTTTCATGCCAGTAAGTCACCTATCAATACAATAAAATGAAATCCAAATTCAAGGTTTCCTCTCAAATATCTCCAACAAAAGAATGGAAACAAACCTAAAAAATAAACGTTCGGACGATGTAAAAGAAAATTCAACGAGACAAACAATTTAAACCGAACAAGGTGTCTTATTATCGTCTTCTCCTATGTGTTACTTTTGACACTTGAATTGTAATCAATTAAAATTAGCCACATCAGAAAAGAAAAGGAAGATTACTTTTACACATTAAAAATTACAAAGTTCTTTTTCGACAGCGCAAGAAACACAAAACCAAAAATTATACGTAATTACAATAATTTGATATTATATGAAACCACAAATTAAATTGGTTTGGCTTGTCTTTTCGCTTTTTCGTTCAAGGGATCAAGTCCAACCGAAAAAAAAAATTCTTTTTTTTTGAAAAAAAGAGAGAATCAAGTGATGTTGAAGCTATAATAATAATAAAAAAAATGCTACAAAGTATATCCCCTGTGCAGATGCGGTATATATGCGAAAGCAAACATTGGTGAAAAAAACAACAACCAAAAATTATCTACAAGGTAAATACGAATACGGCAATAAATTTACGGGTCTAGTTGCACTGAGAAAAATATGGGACTTAAAGGTGGAGTTCAGTTCAAAACACTTCTGAAATGGAATGCAATTCAATCGAAATTCACCGAGTAAAAAAAAAGTTCTCACAAAGCCGTCAATTATTTTGCTAATAACGAAATAAAAAAATGGAAATCAAAACAACAGAATTAGGATCTATTCCAATATTTATTGCACAGTACCATTATAACGGTGATCGAGTAATGGGCACTCTATGAGAATCGAAGTCACTGAACCAAATATTTTAATTATAAACGTGGGCAATATAAACGCGGAAAAACACTTGTCATCAAAAAAATTCTTTAAACAATTTTCAAAACTTGAAATTCATTTGATAAAAATTCTCAAAATTGAAGAAAAACCTGAATATTTACGAAAATCACCTCAATTCTCTTCACATTTTTTACAGTGCAAAAACTTGTTTGATCCACTGCCCAGTTTCCATTTAGAGTACCACTCATGCTTGAAGTGCGTTGGTCACCTACAATTTGAGTGGTAAGAAAAATTCTGTACATCCAATTCCGATTTTATTGAGCCTTAGATTTTCCTCGGTGTGGTAGAGAAATGTTAGAATTTTATAATCGAGAAATTTTCGGTGCTTACGGATCAATTTGCGTTTTACACCTGATTGAAATTAAATTTTGAAGAGGATCGAATATAAGAAGGAAAAAAAAAACTTGAAATGAATATAACCTAAATATATTAACACTGTCTAATACCAAAATACATAAAAGTTTAATTTTTTTTCTTCATATTTTCGTATAATTTACACATTTGCAGGTGTTAAATGAAAAAAAAAAAATTATAACAAACCTATTGTTAGCACTTCATAAATGTTTATTATTATTATGATTGTACATCAATAATTTTAAATGCCACATGCTGGTTTTGGTTTCGGTGTTAAAAATACAATACAATTTTTCATATTTTGATCTCGAGTGTGTGTTATTGTACCAAATTGTCTGGACGATATGTAATAAACACACTGTTCTTTCAAATAAATTTCAACAAATTGATGTACTTTATTAACTTTAATATTTGGCTATTTACATGTTACGCTCAAATTATCCAATTTTTTTTTCGAGTTTTTTATTTGATTTTAAAATTAATTTTAGAAAAAAGAGAAATTTTCTTACTCTATGATGAAATAGGCATACTTTGTTCATTCTGGCAGTGTTCAGACCCGAAGCCTCCGGGAAATTTTTATGACTTTTTGAAGGTTAGGCTGTCACGTTTGACTTCGAGGTTTGATTTCTCTCGATATAATACTATCGTGAGTCTGCAATGAACATAATATGATCAACATATCCTATCCATCCAAAATATTTTCCATCAAATACATTGGGTTCCCCGAATCGGATGGATAAACTTGAAGAAAACGTAGATGATCGTTCCACAGTTGGCAATAAATTTTATAACAGATTTAATGATTATATTGTGATACACTTGCCAACAAAATATAGTATCTTGGCACTGTACAAGCGAGTCATTACAGCCTCAACTTCATTTCTTTTGGTTTGAACCGAACTGTCAACTGAAGAAAACTATTGGAAAATGTTTGAAAATTAGAAAAGTGTTAAGAATATTAGCAATGTCAAAGAATGAAGAGTGAGAGGAGAATCAGAGGAACTGACCGCACATCTGCTATTGCGTGCTCTTTCTCTCGAATAAATCTGTCATACTTTGGAACATATTTGACAGTTAAAACTTTGACAATTTAAAAATATTACGAATATTTTGAACATCCGTAACATGAAATCATTGTAATAATACTTTAAAAAAATAATAGGAATATGACCAAATCTCAAAAAGAAAATCCTTAAAAATTGACCAACAATTGTAAAGAAAATCAACTTAAAATCATAGAAAATCCTCACAGAATCAACGAATTTTACAAATATTTATCAATTTGAACAATCAAATGAGTAACTTTGGTACGTCAGAAAAATGTCTGCTTACGTATGTTACCAGTACAACAAACGCATCAAATGCGTTAACAGATAAAAAAGCTCACGCGTCAAATAACGCATGAGCTTGTTTAAGTAACTGACGTTACTGATGTTGACTACTACACACACGGAATTTTGAAAACCGACACATTTTCAGTTTTGTAGTTTACTGATTTTTTGTGAGTTTTACATGCATTTTTATATGGGCAAATAAAAAACGCAAGTCGGTTTTCATAATTCCGTGTGTGTTAGTAACGATGTTGACTCATTAATATTTTTAAAAAAATGACTCAACAAGTCCAACTTTGTACAGTAATCCACGAAATACTCTCACCTCTCATGGCAATAAATATGTACCGTTTATAACATACTTCGCACCTATTTGGCATTTCATGATTTAATCAATTCCCAAATGACTAATTGATTGAAATTACCCAAAAAAATAATATTAAAAATAAATAAGAATGCCACAACACAAACATACAAATCGGTACAATCATATCCCCGCATTATGTTTATATAAATAATTTTTTTTCAATTTTTTTTTCAATTTTTTTTTTTCAAGACACAAATATTCATATACTTCACTTCGTTATGATATTATCTGTATATCTATAAGATTATAATATTGTAGTACTATGATTATATCTGAAATACGATTACATGAAGCGTATCGAATCCGACTACACGAATATACGAAAATAATAAAATAAAAAAAAAAACTCTAAGAGATTCTAACAAGGTATAAAATTTTAAATAACTCGCTCGGTAAATCAATTGTATGGTGTAAACTCTTTCAAATCATAAAATGGTGAGAAGGCATTGATTATAAACACTGTGTAAAATTAGTTCCATAATAGGTTTGTTCATACTTTATTATATCTATATGCATATATATATATACTATCTACCTACCAAATAGATATAAAGTAAAACTATGCTCCGCGTTTTTTTATTTTTGTTGTTTTCTTATATTTTTTTTGAATATAAACAAATTTAATTTATAATCTATCTGTGCAGAAAAACATTTTAGGTATACATTTCGAATTTACATTTTAGCAATGAAGAAAGCATAAAAAACATTTTGCTGTTTAACGTGCCTTTTTTTCACGAAATAATTAAATTAAAGTTTATTATATCAGAGACCAATTACTATTAGAGGTTTTATTATATTACACTTTGGCTTGAACCAACAAAATGGTTTCTTTTGCCGGATTTTAAAATCAGTATTTAGAATTCGTAATGGAGATTTTAATTATTTATAAAGTGTGAGAAATTTACTTTTAATTAATTTTTTTTTTCGTACAGAGAATAAAAAAAAAAACCCGCGCTAGTGTTTTTATTCATTCAACTATTTTTATGATTAATTATCTGGAATGCAGCCGCATTATTTAACTGGGACTTTTAAAAGCAGATCGTAAAAGTTATTATTACGTTGTTTTACCAGTTTAGTTCGTTTAATCTGGTAAACTGAGAAACATTATTTTTTTCTACAATTTTGTGTATCGATATATTGTTCAGGTCAGGTTCCTTGAAGAGGGAATTGGACACCGAATTTTGTAAAAATCTATAGGTAAACTGCCTCTGGGTAGTTTTTCAAGTCTGTTAAGATATCAGATGACCTTTCAGTTCATTACCAGCACGAGGTTCTATTTATTGCACTTCGACCGATTAAGACTTTTAAGAACAGATCAATCCAATTTACTATTTTCATTCAACATCTTATACACGTTTATGCGTTCACATATCATCCCATACCGTCACCCATATGTAATACGTATATATGATTCAATTATCTAATTTTGATTGTATTTGTTTAAACTTGTCCGTTCGTATACTGCTCAACCCGTTGAAATCTGTACTTACTCGGTCTACGAGATATGCTATTTCAGAACTGAACTAGTTTTGAAGAGACACTATTCAGATTGTTTTCGGGTGATCTTATGCCAAAAAATATGGAAGTAAATTCAGTAGATGCAGAAAAGATTTTTACTCACTAAGCAATTGGGAAATTACTTCATTGACATGAGCTTTACATTTATTTCCAGGAGATTTGTCTTGTCTGGTTGCATCCCTTGGCAAAATAAAAAGTCCCAAACAAGAATTTTAGATTGCTTCGGGGAGGTTAAGAAGCTTTTAGAGGCCTACCATAATAGTCACAATTTTACATTTTTCCATGTACTCATATGTATTTACACACTAACTACTTAATTTAATCTCTTGATAATAGGCAGTACGTGCTTTGCGGAACCTGAACTTGTAAAGTAATACTTTTTTCGCGATTTTTCAGGTATGCCAGTGGCACTGAGAGCCATTTTAGGCATTTTAGGGAATGTTATCGGTTCAAGTGAAAGATTTGAAAAACAACTAAATATGGCATGAGACAACGGAGGGACTTCGATGTATCATCTTTCCATAGAAAAGGCTTGGGCTACCGAAGTTCAAACTTTTTGTAAGAAAAATGACATTCTACTTTTTCAATATTGTTCTAGGCACATAGAAATAGGACACTGATAGAAAAGTTAACGCCCTGGACGTGTACTGTACGTAGTGGACGTGTAAATTGGCTGGCAGACAGCTATTTTTGGATCGAACTTCGGGAACGTTTAGTACACGTGCACTGCGTCAGTAAACGTCCAGTACGTTTGCTCTGGTATCCGAAATAAAATGAAATTTTGATGTACATTATTTCGTCAAATTTCGTTCTTTTTAATTTTAATTTTTTTATTTTTCGTGTTTTTATTCATTTATATCGTAACTTTTTCTTAGATAAAAATTTTCTCCATGTTTGGTGCCGGGTTTGAAATGGGGACCTCTTGATCTCAAAGCGGCTCTTCAACCAATGTTGCAATTAAGACATACTACATTGATAGTTGTATTGTGAAGCGTTGGTAGAAGTAGGTAAACGTGGAGCACGTTTGCACACAAAGTACTTATACATGCTATACGTTTACTTACATGACACACATATGAAACTTTGAAAATATTTTTTTTTATTCTAATTAGAACTATGGTATATGACAATGACCTAATATCGAGAATCGTAATCGTAATTCCTTCTTCTTCTTTTTGCGTAATATTTCGATATTTCAACAGTATGAGATTGGAACTCAGGGAATAAAACGTTTTGAAATTTAAATGACTGATTTTAATATTTCTGTTTTTAAGTGAATCCTAAAATCCTGATACAGATACATTCATCTCATGTACGTAAAGGACTTGACATAGTTGCTATTAATATAAAATGCACAGTGTACGAATGTTAACGCACAACAAGTACGATCTTTTGACATCATACTTACCATGCGTATACAAACATCCTAAACGTGTGCTTTTCTCAAACGTGTTGGGCGTATGAGGTAATTTTGCGATGAAGTTACACATACCAAAATTTTACACATGTCCTACGTCGACTACACGCGTGAGATGTATGGCACACATATCGTACGTAAACTTACATACGACAGGTTTGCCATACATACCCGACGCATACTATGCATAACAGAAGTATATCATACATATCCGAAGTACATCGCCAAAATCTTTTTTATCAGTGGACCACTAAAATTGAGAACGATTTCGGTAGGTTGTTTAAAGCAATGACAACAATTTATCAAAAAAGATGCATAATGTCTAACTCCGTATCCTAGCGAAGTTCCTATAGGAAATCGAAATCGTGATAAAGATATCGGATAAGAGTTTTCCCGTACGTTCCAATAACAGGAATAAATGGACAGAGTATTCCATTAATATGTTCCCCATTCGTTCTGAAAAAAAAAGCTCTGCAAGCGTTGAACTTTAATTTACTTTCCGTTTAAGGACCCTAGTTAAAATAATCACTAAATCAATGAAGATCCAGCGTAAATTGATTAAGAAAATTTATGAAAAATTTCCGACCAAAAAATGATTTCTCTTTTGTTAAAATTATATTTTATGAGACAATATGTCTCTGATTTATTTTTTGAAGGGAGACAGTTAGTCTGTGGTGTGTTCAAAGTGGAAACTGGTTTGCACGGCAGAGAGATACGTTTTTATTTATTTATTTCGTTGGTTTTTTTTTCGTTGTTGTTCTTGATATATATTTCATTTTACATTTTTCCGTTTTGCCCTTTGTGTCTTCAAAATGGAATCAAAAACAAAAGAAGCCGCTAAAAGGAACGCATATATTCGTTCGTTCGGTTTTTTTTATTTTTATTTAAGATATGACTTGATGATTGTATAAATTTTTGAATGAGTAGCCATCATGTTGGCAATATCATTTTTCTAATTCATTTTTTGTGATGTTGTTGCTGTTGTTTATTATTCAAGAAAATATAATGATGACTTTTACAAATGAATGTTTTGGAATTTAAACACTTTAACGCCTCGCAAGTTAATTGGACCCTTTACTTTACACATCACTGATATTTGGAATAACAAAAAAAAAATTTGTTCGAAGTGGAAAAAAAGTGTAAATTACCGAACTGATATACCTTCGACTGTAGAATTAGAAAATTTGTGTAAAACGCACGTAAATTCATTCAACAAAAGAATTTTTGTCAAAAAATCCAATTTCAAACATTTATATAAAATTAAATGAAAATCATGTTAAATCACATGAAATTAAATTAAATGTTCGCGGCTCTGTGCTATTCCCACGACCGAGCCCGGATAGTGATATTGATACACACACACACACCAAACAACAAGAAGAAAATGTTTTACATAAATCATTGACTGTAAAAATGGAATGATTGTACGGTTAATTGACCGTATCGTTTTCTGTGGACGTGTAAGATTATTTTTCAACTGATTTATTTAATCAAATTAACAATTTTGTATAAATAAGGAACGGTATATTATATAGATTCAATGTTGTGGTCAACTTTTATTTTGATTCCGAAATTGAGATCGATTTAAAAAAAATAATAAAGGGAAAAAATCTCACAAATTCGATGGAAAAAAATCTTAATCGAATCAAGTGGAGAGAAAAAAAACACAACAACAACGAGCTTTTGTTCAATCAAATTGAACCAGTCACTAAACAATTGGATTTAAATTGCTTAACTGCAAATCTTATCTGTAAGCTACTTCAACGTAGACTCAAAGTTGGACAGTAAAAGCATCTGCTACAACTACAAAAATAAGCGTCAAGTGATTGAGCTATGACGTAATCTTTTATAAAGCGACATTCATCATATTAATGAAGTAGTAGATTAAGTAGTCCTACAAACAACCGAGGGAAACAACTCTTTTTTATTGATGTGATTAACATGATTAACCAGTGATTAACATGATGACAAAACAGTGATTAACCAGTATTTAACTAAGTGAAGCGTCACAAATTGCAACTAATCGTGAAATATTGTGGTGAATCACGGTTAAGCAATGAAAAACTGTGCGTATTCACGGAAGATTAATACAGTTGGAGGCAGTGAAATATCAGCATATGAACTTGCTTCAGCTGATTTTACCACTACAACACGCGTGCGTATAGCGGTATAAACGGTATAAACGGTATAAACAAGTTTAGATTATATGTGCAGATGAGCTGAAAAAGCTGAAGCAAATTCATGCTGAAATTTCACTCTCATTACCATCTAATTAAACATTGTACCACTAATAGGCATAGAGGTCCAGGCATTATTTACACACAAAAAATACTCTGCAACACCGACGCTTTTTAAGCACAGACAGTGCATAAAATATCAGTTGTCCGTCAGAGAAGGGAACAGACTTTTAGCTAACAGATTCCTTCACGGCCTCTGATGCTTCAGCCAAAATAATTTTTACAGACGTGAGTGGAATTTGAAAACGCCAACGGCCTATATGTTCGCACGATCGTCCAATATGGCCAGGATTCCTTGATTCTGATAGGCATTTCCAAAGCAAATTTTGACCTCTTCGATAATATATAGGATAGTTAATACGACGACGACTGCAATACATTCCCTCACTGTGTACAATGAAACATTCTGAAGTACATAAGATCCGCGAAAGTATACAGTCGATGTCATTTACATTTAAATGACTTATTTCTTATCAGTGGCTTTCTGCATACATGCAGTCAACGAAGCTAAAACTCAACTTGAAATTTACCTATTTACGGCTTCCGCTTCGCAACGGAAATCCAGTGATACCGACTGCAGAATTTATTTTCCAATTAAAAGATGGACCTTTGAAAGTCGAACATTGAAAGAAGACCTTGACTCACAGAAAGCTTCGATTTATGTTCTTCCAATATGTGTTGCCATCATAGATGTTATACTCAAATTTTTGACCGAATTTTCGGTTGCCACAATATTTGGTTTCATTAATTTAAATTTATAACATAATACTCGGCTAATATATCCACTAACACACCACTCACTTACCCACCCACAGCCGTTGACGCTAATTACGTTTGATTACAATTCCGAATAACGATTATTAGTTTATTAAGGTAAATTATTTGTGACAACAATTTGATCGTTTAGATGGTTATCGGAGTATAAGTAGCATATTCAACAGAAAATAAAATATTTTTTCTCTTTCGATTGAAAATAAAATATTAAAATTTGTGCGCTGTAGGTATACATATGATTTGGATATAATTTTTATGTCAAAGCAAGATTACTATCTATACAACCTTTTCTCTCGTTCACATTAAGATAATCATAAAATTCTTATTTATTCACATCATCCAGCACACACAATGAAAATTAATCCAACACAATATCATATTATGGCTTTCTTATTCAAATACCAAACAAACAAAATGATTGTTACAATATTTAATTCCATTATCAAAATGGACAGACTTTATTTTAATCAACAAAAGTATATTTGTGTTGCAGAGGATAACGACACATTGTGTCAGCTAAAAATATTGATTTTAGTTCGTTTTTCCTTTTGTACTAAGTTCTTCGGTTTCGGTGGAACCCATTTGCTTAAACCGAAAACAGTTTTTCAGGATGCTTGCTTTCTGCTGAGTAATATAATTAAATTTTGAAAGCGAGGTCTTCAAGATGGGAGGGTTTTTCTGGATTAGCGTGACAGTTCAATCTTTTTTAAGTTGTCATATATTTTTATGTGACAGTGGGAAGGGTTGTCTGTAAAATGTCGATTTTTGCTTATTTTGTGAATCACCACTTATGGATTTACCTTATGGACATTAATAACTTTATTATCCATTCGTGTGCGGGCGATAATCTGCATAGCACTATTATCCGGTGCGAGCCGATCAACAACGATGTTCCTTGAGGACACCAATCAAATCATATAACACTTATACTATACAATACGAACTGTTTACACGTCTCGCATATATGGTATTATTATAATCATTAACGCGGACAATATTTTTTTATTTAAGCGTAAATAATCTTATGGATGAGAGTCTTGTTTACAATTTATATGGCAATGCAAAGTGAATTATTATAGCGTCAATCATCACTGCAATTATCTTTTCTGCTTTGATTTAGCTAAAAAGAAATGTTTTGAAAAATTAATACAAAAAATTTGTTTTAAAAAATAAATAAATTATTTTGTTGTTAAACACAGCAAAAGTTTGGCTTTTATTTAAATATTTTTATTTGGGATTCTCTTTCTTTCGTCTTGAATTCGTTATGGTCGTTAATTTGGAGAGGTTCATTTTGGTTGAAATGAATCGAATATTTATATTTCGCTAAATTAATTAGAAAATGAAATTTTAACAATAAGAAAAAAGATTTATTAGGAAATCGTTGAACTGTAGTTTCAGTAATCTGTAAACTTCGGTAATACTCTGTTCGTGTTGTTTCACACTTAATCAATATTAATATTTTGCTATTGTTACTTTAGACAGCTGTTACTTCGTTTAGCTATGTTTGACTTCGATTTGTTTTGCGACCTCACTAACAGCCTCTTACAGCCCATAACAAGTGCATTCTAGACCATCGGCTTTACGTGACTTCCGTACCACGCCTGAGAGTATGAAAATACTCTCTGATGAAAGTTAAGTTGATACATAGCCTAAAAGCAGGCTAGACATAATGATCACAAATTCACGTCATACTAGGCATTCAGTTTGTGCATCGTCGCAGCCATAAAACACACTACAACTACCCAAAGTATGAAGTTTGGTTGAACGTCCATATGGAGTTGTCTGACACGGAAATTGAAACCGTATCATTTTGGTGGAAGGTTAGTACGTAACCACTGAGCTATCATATCCAACAATGCCGTTACATCAACAGATTGATACAATCTTTTCAACTTCCTTGATTTAGGTTTAACTTAAACATTGCACTTATCTGCTGTGCTATATATGGCTCATTCCAGCACTAACTTCATTACATTCTAATATTTCTACGAAATGGATTAACATGTCGTGAACACTTAAACCAATTCTCTTGTTTTCCCAGTGATGTAATAAGCCAATTTCGACCCTAGCTGTAAAAGATTGTTTGTTGAATTTTGTAGAGTTCTGAAAATGTTATAAATCTAAAAGGTCTAATGAGAACATTGAATTGATCGACTTTGGATCAAATAGTACAAATTAAATCACACAAATGAAGTAATAGATTTAATTATTTTGTTGCAAAACGCTTGCTGTTGGAAAGCTATTAAAAACAATCGCGAAACCAAATTGTAGATCGAACCGTACCTTGTATAATCCAAATGAATGATTAATTTTCTTAAATTTTCGATCAATTTCTGTGTCCTCACTTAATCGTCGAGTCAACTCCGTGAAACCTAAAATTCCCATAATCCTCTTTCTGTTCTTGTCCACTGTAAAATGAATATTACTTCGACATCACAATACTCATAAAAGTCAGAAACTGATCTGTGAATTCAAAACTTTGAACAGACATGGTTCGTATGGGTGGCACTCCGTGGGCAGATTTTCAAGGTCTTAAAATTGTTTAAATTTACTCATCAACATTGATTGATGGTCCAAAGTATATTAATAAAATAGTTGAAGAGTTATACGACAGACAAAAGTAATTGGTGCAGAAAGTGGATCATTGTAACCGTTCGTAGAACGAGAGAAATTGGTTGAACCCTATGAAAACTGTGCTTCACTTTTTTCTACGCATGGGATCCAGCCTAATTGAGCAAGATCCTGCAGGATCCAGCAGGATCACCAGTGGTATGACAGGTATACCACCCGGGTACATAGGGAACGAAATATAAACAATCAAAACTGAGTCAACAATATTCCAGTTTCAATTAATTGATCTTCAATCCAATTAATTTTCTGGATTGAAGAAATTGGCTCGGTTTCGATTGTTATTTACGCCGCACAAAAACACAGTTCTTAATATTTTATGCCTCATTCTAATAATTTAAACAGAGAAGAAGTAGAAGAAAAAATTTATTAATTTACATCTGCCGAATCGAATTAAAATAATATAAAAATTATACGTAGCACTGTGCCGGTCGGTCGGTCGGAACTTTTATACAAATTATACAAAAAAAAGGTGTAAAACTGTATTATTATTTGATTCAGATTATTAATTTTTATTTTTCTTCGTCTATATGTCTATGAAAATAAATATAAAAATGATATGCTCAAGGCGGTATAAATATATTAAGAAAAAAAAATGTGTATTAGGACATGTTGTTTATTATGCAGAGAGAAGAGAATGTTTTATTAGGCTCGATCTTGTAAAATTAATATTTAGTTTAACATATGGTTTTTATTTAATTGTAATTATTCCATGATTTTATAGGCAATAGGCGGGCTATAAGAGTTCGTCTTCTTTATTATATTTTTGGTTTTTGTTTTTTTTTTCGTTATTTATGATGCATTTTAAAGATTTCGTTGAAAATCATAGAAAAGGATTAAATTCTTTATTTGCTTATTCGTTTAACTTCGTAGCCTCTTTCACTCTGTTTCAACATTTATCAATTCTAAATAATGGTTCGTTAATAGTATAACACATACTAAAATATATCGAGGTGTTTTCTATATGGACTACTTATGAATTAAAAAAGGAAAATTGAAGTCATTCCAGTGCCTATTTTAGACACACTTTTGTAAAATTTAGAGAAATTTAGAGACTTAGTACAGCAATTTACATGGAGTTTCGCTAAATTTCCCTAAAATTTCCCTGATTTTGAAATGTTTGTTAGCTTGTTTCAATAAATTGTTGACATTTAAACAGATCTTTGGTCGCAATTTGGTATGTGAATCTTGCTAGTACTTTCTAGCACTTTTTATGGAACAATTTCTGGCCATAACGGCAAATGACCCAATCTGGCGTGATCATTTACCACCCCTTTGAAAATCTCTAAAATCTTCCAAAACTTTACGAAACTAAAATTGGTGAAATTATTATTAGAGAAACTATTTTTCTAAAATTGGTATTCTTACAGTTCAAACGAATCTATGAAACCTATTTAACGCCAAGCGAGACGTCATGAAAATTAAATCGTGTACTTCGTTGTTTATTCGATATATATATCGGCTAGAAATTTGAAATTCATATCTTCATCAGTTTCAACTTTCAACACTAGCCATCCTTATCGCTCATGTTCTCATCGTTGTCGATAACAGATGGTCTTACAATTTCAACAACGATTTCTCTCACTGACTCGATAATAGCGATAGTGCAAAAAAGACAACGAAACTTTAAGGGGCTTAGTCATACCTTAAAGGATGGGAAAGTCTATCAAATTATCAATAAAATAAAAGGAAACTTTTATACAGCCTTAAATCCAGACCAACCAGTTTCCACCAAACTCGACTGAGACATGTTACTACGAAACTGGTTTTAATCAATGAAGTATCCAACCGATCAAAAATATAGAAACATTTCAGTGTTTCGCTATGAGTCGTATCCGGATTTCTCCGGCGTATTTTTCTAAAAATTGAGCTAAAAGTAAGTAATGAACTATTCATAGTTGATCCCTGGTGAAATCTTTTCTTTTGAAGAAATCGAATGGAATGAACCACACGGTGCCCGTAAGAGACTTTTGAAGTTGGTATGTGATTCCTCATTTTCGTACCGTCAGGAACAATAAATTACGAACTTCTATTTGCAATGTCGACTGTGAGTAATCTTGAAAAAAAGTTCAAAAATACTGCTATCGAATTTAAAACCTAAAGAACTTCAATTTCAATGTAGGTTTTCCCATAAAAACGTTGGAATGTGCAACGCAAAGCCTATATTTGAAGATTGAGCATCCTAAGACAGAAATGAGAAAATGCTATAGAGCTCAGCTAAATCCAATATTAAGAGTCAATTCGCCAAAACTTCGAACAACTTAAAAACAAGCCATCAGCGATTTTCGGCGGGTACACAGTAATCGATTCAGGTGATCCTCCTGAGTCATTTGCAACAAAAAAAAATCCTCGAAATAATTATGTTTTCACGCCAGAAATCATGAAAAAATGTACTGCGCGAGGGTGACCAAAATAGTTTTTGTTGCATATCACCAAGAATACGTAACGCATTTATCTGAAATTATGGTCATTGGTAGAGGTGTTGACGCCGCATAAGCTGGCTTTTAAAACATTTCGAAATTTTTCGTGTATGTGGTGCAGTAGCTATTTTAGGGGAAAAAAATTCCAACTTTTGCAGAGTGTTTTCAAAAAGTTACAACGATAGACTTCGAAGATATGGGTGTCGTTGGGTAGGTAGTGACCTCTACTATCCATGACACCATGAACCTACCGCGGCACGACTTTCGTTGAGCTTCAATTTTGATTGAAGTATACTAACACAAAAATTCTCTATAATTCCACTTTTCTTCGCGTCTATTTCAATTTTTCTGACGTATGTGACAATTTTAAATCAGGGCTGCAGTTACTGGCACCTTACGCTTCGGGAAATTTCGTTTAGGGCCTATAAAATTTGAAACAAAACCAACTGATTCAATTGTGTCATATGTTCCTCGGGTATCTCCAGACTTCCTAGTATGGCCAGTGCGGCACTGTATCAAGTGTTTACTAGCATATTAGAATCATATTTTGTACTTTAGCCACTTACCGGAAGGATTTGGAAAATTTTCACAAATGTACGAATACGAAAAATTCGACATATTTCCAAATCCTTCCGGTAAGTGGCTAAAGTACAAAATATGATTCTAATATGCTAGTAAACACTTGATACAGTGCCGCACTGGCCATACTAGGAAGTCTGGAGATACCCGAGGAACATATGACACAATTGAATCAGTTGGTTTTGTTTCAAATTTTATAGGCCCTAAACGAAATTTCCCGAAGCGTAAGGTGCCGTAGTAGAGGTCACTACCTACCCAACGACACCCATATCTTCGAAGTCTCGAAGATATTCGTTGTAACTTTTTGAAAACACTCTGCAAAAGTTGGAATTTTTTCCCCTAAAATAGCTACTGCACCACATACACGAAAAATTTCGAAATGTTTTAAAGGCCAGCTTATGCGGCGTCAACACCTCTACCAATGACCATAATTTCTAATAAATGCGTTACGTATTCTTGGTGATATGCAACAAAAACTATTTTGGTCACCCTCGCGCAGTACATTTTTTCATGATTTCTGGCGTGAAAACATAATTATTTCGAGGATTTTTTTTGTTGCAAATGACTCAGGAGGATCACCTGAATCGATTACTGTGTACCCGCCGAAAATCGCTGATGGCTTGTTTTCATGTTTCATACAACTTGGTTGAAGTTTTGGCGAATTGACTCTTAAGATGATAAAGATGAGAAAACATTAACATTGTTTAGCACCTCATAGAGATCTATCCAGTAAGATAACAAAATTGCATATTTCCTGATTTGTGACACCCCTCCACCACATTAATTCAACTCTATGGAATCCCATAAACAATTCAATTGTGTGAAACGACATCTTATTTATTTTTTGCAATGATCAACATAACTTTCGCAAAACTGCACTGGTTGTTACTCATGCCAACCACTTAACAAATTATAATAGGCAAAAAAAAACAGTTTTATATACAACATGTAAAATGTCGATATGTACGTGCGCTTAAGAAAACATAAATCACAAACGGGCTAATAATCATTCCATATCCCCGAATGCAGAAAGAATTTTTATGTCCCACACCGCCCGGTTTGGTACATACGTACATATAGATAGATACATACGTATATATATGTAGCTATCATCAACAACAACACAAATTCACAAAATTCATTTCTCATAACATGAATTCAATAATAATTTAATATCAATCTTGATGTATATTATAGCCATATCTCTTTTATATGAATTACAAGACCTTCTTTATATATACACTTTACTAAAAACTAAAAATGAATTCTGATTTACCATGATTATGATACGTTAAATATTAAAGTCCGATGCCTGGATGGTGTGAAGTAATAACAGCTTGCGATGGTTTATCTTTCATCTTGTTGATACAAAGAGAAGAACCGCCAGCATCCAATGAACTGACTGAAGTGATGTGGAAAATTTATAGGACGGAAATTTTATTTTTCGGATTTTTTTTCCGCGTTAAGGATCTGTGGTGTCGAAAAAATATTATTTTTGGGATTCGATTTTTTTCGTACTTATTTGATATCTTATCGGAAAGAATGCAATATTTTGTGGGGAGCATTCGATGGTGCTGAATATCAAAAGCTAGCGGCATAATTTGTCTTGTTATTAGCTCGCTCAATTGCCAATCAGTAAATTGGCTATACATCCACACTACTAAATTATATATCGGTTCAGCATCTTTTACATCATGTCATGCAAACAAAAATCATTTATGTTAAGGTGAAGATATACTTGAGTATACACAGCGAATATTGACTGTTCGGCGGAGAAGTTTTTTTTTTCATTCTTCTTCTTATTCATTCTCTTCATGTATAAATGCAACCATTGTTTTATAGTATCAGTGTCAGTATCTTACATGTTTACAAATTATTATTTTTACACTTTTCGGAATACGTACACGTATTATCAATATTCTGATTTTATTTTTATTTCTTTTGCTCGGTAATGCGGTAACATTCATCAACATCATTCCGAGGTATCATCATTCGCAAAATCACCATCTTTAAGAGTGTTTGGTTTTTGGTTCGGGTGTTAGTGTTATACTTTTTACTGTACATATACGACTGTACGACTGTTAGTCGGATAGGCATATATACGTTGCAATAAATGTTTAGCGAACGTGTTTTTCGAAAATGATCTCGGTAAATTGTGATTATCGAATTGGAATATAATATTTTTATGTCTTGTAGAAAATTTAAAAAAAAATTAATGTTGCAGTGACTTAATATAATGAACACGCATCACTGTCACATCATTATAAAATGTAAATTTCAATTTAGACTACTAAATTTCAGATACGATATGCTAACCTTATAAACCGCATTAGCATGTCCCCATCACAATTATATCGAATCTAATCTAATCTAAGAGTTTCCATCAAAATTTTTCACTAAGTCCTTTCTCACATAAAGACCAAATCATGCAAAAACCTTAGTCGAAAACGAAAATCATGACAAACATTGACGACGACAGAGACATTAAAATTGGTGATACTGTCATTGAACGAGTCGACAGTTATGTGTACCTAGGTCATAAATTGAAGTTGGGTCTAGACAACCAAACTGCAGAAATACAACGTAGAATTGGTCTTGCATGGGCAGCGTTCGGAAAACTGGCTAATTTTCAAAAGCAAAATGAACAATAGTCTGAAACGTAAAGTGTTCGATACGTGTGTCCTTCCTGTGCTCACATATGGAGCGGAAACGTTAATGTTAACAAACGAAAATAAATTAAGAGTGGCACAAAGAGCCATGGAACGGAGTATGTTTGGAATTACGCTCAGAGATAGAATGACAAATCAATGGATTCGACAACAAACAAAAGTAGTTGATGTCATGGAAAGAATAGCATCTTTAAAGTGGAGCTGGGCGGGACATATTGCAAGAAGCACGGACGAACGTTGGACCAAAAAGATCATGAACTGGAGACCACCTAAAACACGACCTAGAGGTAGACCACCAGAGATATGGAATAATGGTATAAAGAGAATTGCCGGCGCAAATTGGCAACAAGTTGGATATTTGTTTGATTCATATTCAAAATGTTCTTTTATTCCAGATTTGATACTATTTTCTCGACTAAATTCTAATGTTTTCTTTATAAAGTTCATGAATGTTCTTTGTTACTACTTTAAATTAATTCAATTCCGTTAAACAATCAATAAATGCATTGTTACTTGATACTCATTCGAATTGATTACAAAAAATGAACGAATTAAGATTTTAGAAATAAAATCCTCAAGAATTATCCCTGCTGTCAACTGACTAAATATTCAATACAATTTTCAAAGACACAGGCAATTTCATTAATAAATCGAAAAAGTTGAAACCTTAACTACATGAGTAAGTGGAATGACCACCAGATTTCGCTTAACAATAAAATCTGAAGACTAACCTATGACGTTGTGGCGCGGTCACAACGGAAAAGGGATGGAAATAAACATTTGCCGAAATTTTCCTAATTTCCAAAATTACGAACATTTTACATAATTCGGAGATTTTAATACGTAGCCATTAAGATCTGATAGCAAAAATGTTTTGTTTACGTTTTTTTTTCACCTTCAATTTTATTGCCACTTGATGTTTGTTGAGTTATGCGAATATTTTCACTGCAAAACATGTAATTTTATTTATTCGAAAAATATTTCAAAGTAAACACCCCCCACGCCAAAACACCATTATACAATTAATCGTTACTAGACCCCAAATGATTACAAAATAAAAACAAAATAAAAGAAAAACTTCAGCCGCAAAAAAATAACAATGAATGGTGGAAAAAAGAAAAGAAAAACGAACGAAATAAAATTGAATTCCATTTTTCCTCGGAGGTGGGTGTAATAAATAATTCCCTGTTTATTATTCATATTTTTGTATTTATACAAAAAATTCCGAAATATTTAATTTTCCTTTCTCATTCTTGTTTTATTATTTCTTTTTTTAAATATTTCCATTGAATTTCCAAAGAAACATTCACCGGACGATTATGTACTAAAAATTTCCACCATTCCCCAAAAATAAAGAAGGAAAAAATATTTATTATTATTGTAATATGTGTATAGTGTTTTATTACGTTTTGATTAATTCATTATTTCCCTCCCATTCTATTGCTCATTTTTGTTTCTTTGCTATTGTAGAGTGTAAGGTATAGCTTTTTTTTCACCCGAAAGCATGTACATTGTACACTTTGTGTTTTTGGATGTTTATGTGTAGATATGCTATATGACTGAGTCCATGGACAAGACGAATTTGCTTTTTTTTTACAATTTCGTCTTAATAATGGTTAATCAATTTTATAATTTTTGGTCAATTATAGTGCGCAGCGCACTCCTTCGAAAACAATTCATTTTCAAAAAAAATAAGTAGAATACTTTGCAGGTATAAAATAGGCGAATGTCTTCCGCCAGACTCATGACAGGTAAAAGACAGAAACAATAGTAATAATACAACGACGACCATAATTGCTGCATTTACACAAAGTATGAGAAAAAATAGAGCCATATCACGTCTACGCAACGTATTTCTCCTATAAAGGTGCGTGTTACTTATAATTGTATATAAAAAAAACCGCGCGAACGGTTGGAATTATCCATATATAGATATTCTGTTCATTAAAATTCAGATTGTCGAAAATATAGGGGGTGCTTAGTACAGTTATGCAGTCAATACAAAACAACAACAGTTTACTATAGAGCTGTGCATAGCATCATTCGTCGACACAGAGAGAATTTCCAGCTTAAAGCTCTGGGGCCCGATCAGATTTTTTTTAAGAAGTAAAATGTCAATAGTGAAATGAAATAGATTCTTAAAAGAGGAGGCGCACACGTTGTTTCTAACGAAACCACGATATGAGAGTATTAAATTATTTTGAAGCGTGAAGTTAAATAAATAATGACCCCACATTTCCTAACTGAACTTCGAAATGAGTTTTATGCTTTTTTAAACGGCAAGTGTATCGCAACAAAATCATTAAATCTGTTACTTCAATGTGTTTGATACAGAATCTATCACTTCAATATTTTTATCATACATTTCCCAATATTATAAGAGAACACTAGAGCTCATCGCTTATTCTTGTTTACGCTATCGATAGCAGATGACTGTCCGTTTTTACAAAAGTTAGCAATTTCTGTGAAACCTTTTTTGAGCCTTTATAAAGTTCAGTGTTCACCACCAAACACCAGATTTTCTTCTGTGTACATGAGAATGGTGTATTATGATTTTGAAGGTACTTTCAGTTTGTAAAACAAAGCAAAAGTTATTTATGAATACGCGGTGTATAAACAAATCATACAATAAAGAAAGGTGTGAATGGCATGCGAACTACTCATATATCACCCGGAAAATTTGCATAAAAACAGAGTATTCTTTGTATGCCTACAATTTTTTTTTTGGTAGTGGTGGTGGGTAACAAAGTTTTTTTTGTGATTTACGGGGATTGCGTTTTTTGGGTTTCTTTGGGAATTCATCTAAACAAACGCAATCCTATTTATGAGCCTATTTATAAAATGGCCTACATTTGTTGTAATTTTTTTTTCCATTCTTTCTTTACATTCATTTTTTTGGGTAACGGAAATATCGTGGAAAATTAGCCATTGGTTAATTAATTTTCACTAACGAGGTGGGCGATGCGTGTAATTATGTAATTATGCAATAATTAATAAGACTTTTCAGACATTTTTTTTTGTTTATAGGGAGGATTTATATTTAAAAAAATGGGAAAGATTCGGAAGAATTTTTATTTTGTGGAAGTTTTGAGCTTTTGATTTTTTAAATTAACTCATCACACCCACCTAATTGAGTAATGTTAATCGTTACCATATAGTAAATATTACTGAAAGGAAGGTTTTGAGTAAGAGCTATGAAAAGTGAATTTTTCAATCAATTTATTTCGTATCTGTGCGGGCTACAGATCTCAGAGTTGTGAGCTTTAAAACGTTTCTGATATTTTATCTCGAAAATAATGTGAACAAGTTTCAGGTTCGATGATAACGAACGGCATTACTAAAGTTACCTGATAATGTGTTTGGTGATTGGTTAAAACTATGACTGCCTGGTCATTTCTCTGATTTACTAACGATCAATTTATTTTTATGATTATGATTGGAAGTCTTCCCATTTAAAACAAAAAGAGATAAAAAGGTCCTGAAGCAATGGGTATCTTTCAATGATTAGAATAAAACGAGTCTCACGAATCGAATCTCAAGTTAGACCAACTTCTACAAAAAATCCGCTGCTCTCGTCAAGTAGGTTTGTTTCTTTTTAGGTAGACAATTGGAAACGATACTACGACGCTGGCTGGCTAGCAAATAAATAAGTTGCATCTACCAAATTGCTTTCATTATTGTAAAAACTAATTTTTACTTTTGAAGTTGACTTATCTACTGTATTTAGTAATCTATGCCTACGCTCTAACATTTGTGGATTCTGTGATATTGTTTTAACATTATTTGTAAATTCTGTCAACTGTACTAGTAAGACGTTACATAAACGAATTGAATAAAAAATCAAGTAAGGCATCACCTTAAATGCACCGAGGACTTCCAGTCTTTAAAGCATCGTTAAACATCTATTACTTCATTCGTTTGGTCACACATTGTTATAATGATACAACAATTTTTTTTATTTTATTCGGAATAATCATCGACAGCATGTTTGCCAACTGATGATGAACGATTACAAACGATTAACAATCAAACTCTTAAAAATTATAAACAGCAAATGAAACCCGATGAAACTTAGAACGAAAACCAACTATCACTACAAAAAACTTGAATAAGAAAAATAACGATCGCGTCTTAGCAATACTGAAACCAATCTTCATCCAACTACCCGGCTATGGTATCAGAAAACATATGAGCCAACAGCGAATTTCAGTTCACAATCAATTGATAGAGACTTGATCAAACGGCGATGCGTGGCCCAATTGGCTCGCGGGTCAACTAAACGACTAAAATTGTTAAAAATCCTGGACAAATTGCAAACCGGCTCGAAAAAGCCGTAAAACGTGCGATGAGTCGGAACGCGCAAACACTCATGAAAACGGAGGGACCTGGAAGGTCGGTTAACGACGAACTTCAAAGCGAGGTCGGGAGCATCAATACGACCGCTGAGAAGATCATGCACGAAAAATGCGCACAGATTTAGCCTTCGCCTGGACAGAGTCTCGATCCCGAGAGTTTTACACCTAGACACATAGGAGGGAAGCCTGTAATAAGCGTCTCTCCTAACAGTCCTACGGAGGGCATAAATGACAAAGTTCTTTTGTATCGACTCGACCTTGGCTACTCTGTCGGTTTGCCAGGGATACCATACAACCGAGGCATACTCAAGATGCGAGCGAACGAGTGCACAGTAGACACTAACAAGCGCTCTCAAGTTGGTGAAGCCGTAACACATTCGTTTCACGAATCCAAGCATCGAATACGCTTTCGATACAACATATTCAAAGTGAAAATTAAAATTGAGTGCACAGTCAAGAAAGACTCCAAGATCGCGAATAAGCGTCACACGTTCCAAAATGGAAGCGTCGATACAGTAGTTGAAGAACACTGGATCTCTGGATCGGTGGAAGGAAATCACCTTGCACTTATCAACATTTAGCGGAAGGCGGTTACGGCAACACCAGCGGCAGAGTGCGTCAAGGTCACGCTGAAGCAACACACAATCGAGTATAGAGCTCACACGAAGAAATATCTTCAAGTCATCAGCAAACAACAGAAACTTGGCCGAAGCAAACACTGACGTGACGTCATTGACAAAAACAATAAACAAAAGAGGACCAAGGTGACTACCTTGAGGAACTCCTGACGTAACGTCAAACGAACGTGACTTCCAACTCGACAACTTCACGTATTGGGAACGACCACTCAGGTCGCACAATGCTAATCACACAACAAATGGATAGATACATCTGATAATTTGAGCTCGTAAAACATGTAGTTGATATCATTCCCTTCAGTGGCTGCGAAGGATCTGTGGGTTTCACATTATTCCATCCGAAAATTGTAACACTTCTAAGCAATTAGCATATAAAAGTGGGCCCTGAGTTCCTGAATTATTATTTCTTTCTGTAAGATCTAGCCCACAGCGTCCTACTATTATAGATAATTCTGATGGACTAACTCCGGGGACGTAGTACATAGTACATAGTAATGGAAAAGACATTTCTTTTTGTAAGATCTTAGATGTCCAGTTACGAGCCGTCTAGAACAAATGCTAACGTTTTATTAACATAAGATACAATGTTTCAGTTGCGAGATCATGGTCCTTTGTTTCACGTATTCCTCATTCTCGAACTGATTTTTTTTCCGTCATATTCTATCCTTTCGGTTTGATTTGATTGGAAGAATTTTTTGATTTTTCTGTTAATAAAAGGGATAATTTCCCACAAACATCTAAACGAATTGTTTGTGTTATTGTGCACTCAAAACAAATTATTTGAAGCAAAGAAGAAAAAAACCTATGAAAACTTCAAACAAACAACACAACAAAAACCCGAAGCAATTTAAATTTCGATCCCGCGTTTTATATATATAATATTTATGTTGATATTGTTAAAGAGGTTTCAAATTGAACAGAACAAACATTTAATTTTTGTGAAAGAAAAAAAACTTTTTTTTTTGTTTTGATTTATACGCTACCTTTCGAAGTTCCTCTGACTCGAAAAATAATATTGTTGCGTGCACAAAACATTAAAGAGTTTTTCAAAACTAATAGAAGGAAAAACAATCATAACGTCCTACAAAAGTGCATATACACTTATACACGAATATAATGTAGCTTTAGCGCTGCAACACATTTATTACCACATTATATTTTAAAGGTAGGTATGTCTAGCTAATCATCTATGTCTGTTATGTGTTCAAATGTATTATATTCAGTAAAATAGTAAATCTCTCGGCTTATACATGCTATAAAACATAAAAACAAACATGATTTTTTTATATTATTTTTGGTTAAACAAGAAAACTTGAATTTAATATTTGTTAATAATAGGAGCAGTTACACGTTTATACAAACACTTTATTATAAACAAAAATTTGTGGAACTTTTTTTTTTGTTCTTTTTTTTATTTTAATTTTATTTGATTGTTGAAAATGTTTTGTTTGATTTACCACGCCACAGGTATTTTTAAAAATCCCTTAAATGTGCCTAAATTATAGGCCATATGGTATTACGTTTTTACGATGCCAGAGCGAATAAAAACAGACGTGAAGATCCGAACGAAAATGAAATAAATTTCGGTAAACTTTTTGTTCGTGTGTTTGTGTGAGAGAAAAGAAAACAAGAAGAAATAGATCACCTCAGGGTATTCAAATACCTTTTTCTTATAAAATATTCTGACTCGCCGGTTCTTTGTGCTTTTTGAACATAAAAAAAATCGTCTTCTCTTTTACCGAAACCAAAAATAAGAAAACTTTTTTTTGGAACTATATATATATGAACATAACCATCGTCTTGGAAGTGTTCTCCTCGCTAGCTGTGCTTCAAAATGAGATCAACATAATTACTGTTTATAGTTTTTCTTCTGGTTCTTTTCGACCATTCAGTTTCTGTGGCAACCGATATAGAATCGGATTCTTTATATCAATATAAAAGGATTTGAATATTTCGGAGTATATTTTCGGTTTTTAATGTGGTGTAGATTATATCAAGGCATTCTAATACACCTAATACAAGACGCTGTAAACATTATATCTGAGATTAACACTTCTAACACGTAAACGCTTTTTCACAGCATTAATCATTTTCGGGTTCGGCGAAAAGGAACATTTGTAGGAAAGTTCTGTTTTTTTTTAAATTTGTTTTTTAACATTTACAATACCAGAGCAGCGGTGATGTTAAAAGAGAGTTGTGAAATGACGGAAATATAGTTATTTGCGATGCAACTTTTTTGTTGAAAAAGTTTGGCAGCACAATAAAATTGGCAAGCAGAAAAAGATTGAAGCAGCTGCATGCCATGCTACGTGTAATAAACATAACTTGTAAATTGTGTGCATTTAACATTTCACATACTTCAGTACAAACATCATCGAGTCTTCTGCTTCTCTTGCTTAAGTATTTATAGTAGTAGTAGATTGCCACAAAATCTTTTACTTCGTTAGTTTTAGCATGAAATTATGCTATATTAGTGGGCACAAGGTAGTGATCATCGCATACTTTCGTCGCCATTATTGTTAACAGATAAAACAGCGAAGAAATTGCTAAAATAAGTGAATAGCTGGTTTATTGGAGTTATCACTTGATATTAACATAGACATATTAATATAAATGAATTAGAAGTTCGACTTGCCTTAGTTAAGAGAAACATGTTGTTAGACACTTCTCAATAAACACCAGAAGTGGAACCAGTGTGTGTGGAACCATTATCAACGGATCAGCGTATTTTCAATGACTTAATCAAATTCAAATGAATGACTGTTACTACCATTCGAATGTTAAAACGAATGAAGTAAAAGATTTTGCGATGATCACGAGGCTACATTCTCAATATCTAAACTTACTGCCTTACCTACTGAACTGCTGTCGATATTTGGATCATGTTTGGATAAAAATTCCAAAGTCTTATGTCGTCCCAATTAATCTTTGATGGACCTGTGTAGCCAGAGAGGTTCACTTTTTCTTACATTTTTTCCCAACTTTTCCGCATTTTGTTTTCGGTTGTTGTAAGTCATCGACAGTTACATTACAATAAAATCATTACGGAAACATAAGAGAACAATTAATAATGGAGGCAACATTTAATAGAAATAGAAGACAATCCCGACTAAATTGATTTGATTTTCTTTCATTCAAATAACTTTTGATGGTAACGACATTACACAACCAATTACCAATCTTCGCATGGAGAGTCACAAAAATAAATTCGACTTTCCCATTTTGAACGGTTATATACGCAACAGCACGACAACAGCATAACGTAAAAATTTCTATGGAGGAACAATAATTCAACCTTTTATCAGAAGTAATTTGATTTTAATGTCCGGAAAATTTACCAAGACCTTTTTGTTGTGACAATATTGATACTATGGCAAATCTATCATAAGCGGAACTGACTGTAACGGATTGACATTTCTTTAAATATTTTTTTTTCGTTTTTCAACATTCAACCGTTTGTCCGATATTCAATTCTTTTTAACACGTTAAATTACTTGTTTATAATATGGGAAAAATGCTGAAGGCAGGAACAATGGAAGTAAATTTATTATTTACCGCTGTCAATTTTGCTTTAACGACAATTACATCGCCTTTACAGTAGGGGAAACAAATAAAAAATTTATTTTCGCTACTATAACTACAATACAAATTATGATTTTGTAGAACTTACATGAGATTAATAATTTATCCGATGTTATAGGCGAAAAATTGATTGTTGGAAATGTGAGTTATAAATATTCTTTACATGCTACATGCGTCAAAAACCGTACTTTCCTTTCCATGGTTCAAACACTACTTCGGCGTTCTCAGCATGTAATATCGATTACATAACTCGGGATAAAAATGAAAAGTCTCGTTTTCGTGTGTTTATTGACCACGGCTACGTCTCGGGCCAACAAAATTCACACTAAAACTCTACTTTCCATTTTTTATCCCTTGTCTTCTAAAATACTGTCAAATAAAATTAGTGCTGAGCAAATCAGTAACTTATGAAGAAAAATATCTGGAAATGTGTGATGAGGGATTCTTTGATATGAGGAATTTTTCGATGTATATACGGCTCGACAGCGCTCAGCACAAACATGTCAAAACTGACTTCGGATACATTCGCTTTCCGGAAGTGGACGATACGGATGAAAAAGGGTACATTGAAAAGTCATAGTGCCAAACACAGTTTTTAAACCGATTTGACATGGACAGTGGATAGAAGGACGTTAAATATTCAATTCTCCTCAACGTTTCACAGTCATCACAGCTCCGTACTCCAAATTACACCGTTATCCACAGATTACAGGCCTAGACTGGTGATATGAGGCGACTTGGAAAATCACGCGTAATTTTATTGAATTTGCTTTGTTATCGTCTTTCAATGTGGCTTGTTACGAGAGAGAAACCACTCTTTTTTATGGGTGTGATTACCATGATTAGCCGGTAATTAAAATGATGACGAAAGAGTGATTAACCAGCATTTAACCAGGTGAATCGTCACAAAACTACAATTAATCGTGAAATATTGTGGTTAATTATTGATCACTAAAAAACCATGCGTATATTTATCAGGTTGCTGATTAACTGATTAGCCATGTTAATCACAAATGAGTGGCTTCTTTTCGGCTTTTTACGACTTTTCTTCACTCTAATCGTCTTCTCCTACATTTCTCAGGAGCGCTTTTTGGAAGTCAGTTCTGTCCTGATAATAATGGCGTGTATTTTCTCGGACAGTATGTTTTGGCAGTAAATTTATTATTTTCGCAGTAAATGTGTGTTTCTGCAGTAAACGTGAATGCGAGGGTTGGACATTGTGTTGCACTAATTTCATTGATTGAACAATTTGATGATTGTTACCAAAATTTGTTGCATTAACTTGTAGATTTGAATGAAAAGAGGGTATCATTCTATTCACTCAATTAATTAGTTCTGATGCGAATTAAAACCGTTAAAATTCTTGAAATTTCATGGAACTTAACGGTCACTTTTTCGATATAATCATCATTCACGAATGTCGCCTAGATACTAGAATCTAGTAGATACTGAAAAACGGGTCAAAACAATTGTAGAAAAATCATCTCTGTGCAGATGGAGTTATAACAGTGACACGGAAAGGCTAGATTATTGACAGTGGTCTTGAGTCCAGTACATATGCATAACTCTCAACAATCGACTTGAAACTCAGATTTAAAAAAAAACATAGAACCGCGGGTTTTCTTTACCTTAAACGAAATTGTTTAAAAATCAACATAAGGAAATCGTTGGAATTGGGGCATTGCACAAACAAAAGGAATTAAAATATGGTTAATCATATGCGTTCGTACGTTGAAAATGAAAGGAAACAATTGAAGAAAAAACCAACCCAGACTTCAGAGGAAAACCGACAAAAACAACAAAGACGTGGGTATTCTATCTGGCATTGCTAACAATTAATGTAATGGTTGTGTTGTTTTTCCGTTCAATGTGCATTTTAACTAATAATTACTTGTTTATGGGTCAGGCATTCGAAAGAAAAACGATATACACCAGCCAGCTAAATATTATTCGGAGAGAAGCAAAAAAGAACGGAAAGGAACAAAAAGAACCCAAAAAAAATTGACATTTAAAAAACAATAATGAACGAAGAAAACAACTGAGTAACATCGAATGAAATAATTGTAGGAAAGAATTGATCGAATTGATATTTATTTTTGAAATTAATATAAAATACTTGCCATTGTTCATTCATATTTATATTTCGATACACGCACGATTCGATCATTTTTCTTGCAACTCGATGAAGAAGAAGAGAGAAGGAGAGGTGAACACAAAATAAAAATTGGTAAAAACTTTACTTTATTCAGCTTTTATAATGGACTTATAAGTTGCGGATAAAGTTAATTTAAAATCAATTTGAAGAATAAGAAAGGAAGAAAAAAAAAAGAATAAAAAACAAATATGTTTTTGATAAATGGATTGGTTTTGATTTTTATATAAGCATTACCATCGAAACTATTGTTAGGTTTAACACCTTTTCATTAAAATCAAACGATGCCGCAAGAACTGCAGGTATCTTATTGTGTGTTACCTACATTTAACAAAAAAGTCATTAATAAAATATGTTGTAAAGTCAATTTTATACCTTTATTCCATTTCACATTTATATACACAATACACACAGAGATACATATAAATCGGATGGATATGTTATTGGGGGTAAATTGGTATTATATTGTTATTGCATTTTGTAGCAATTAATGTGTAGGGTCTCTATCTATCAATGGTATATTGGCGTGGAGCGGCAAAACAATAATAATAACAATAATAATGCAACAAAACATTGCATTCATAAAACAAACTGCTTTCTGTCTATTAGGCAAAGCGCGGTACATCCAACTGTGAATGGAGAAACTTTGCACTTTGTTTTATAATAATTAATACGTCGAGACGTCGTGATTCTCACTAATTATTGTGTATAGCAAAATCGTTCAGTAAACGCTTTACGAATCGGTAAAATGATGCCTAGGTTAGACAATTTTTTTTTAAATTCTAGTGCAGGAATATTGAGATCCAACAATCCAAATAACTCATTCGAAATGCTTTGTTTATCACATGAGTACAACGTTACGGTGCGTGCGTATTTGTAGCATGGATCGATATCGTATTCCGGATTCTTATCATTTCACAGCTGTAAGTTCACATTGACCCATTACTTGACCTTGCTCGACCATGTATACATATATGAGCGTAGAATAAGTTAAATTGCTTATAGTAGAAGGAACCTCTTGAATTCCCTTTAGGCTCCGCTTTTATAATATGATGAATGAGGATGTATATATACATTGTATGTCCAAGATAAACCGAGCTTCTCTGCGTTCAGTTTTCGAACTAACAACAATCACTGTCGGAATATCCGTGTGGAAACAACAGTTTAAGAAACTTTCATAAGATTTACCTTTTAACTTTGATTTGTTTGAAAGTCCTTGAAAGCTTTTTTATTTGAATGCAAATTCAAATTTTTATGCGAATTAAAGAAAAGCAAAAATAATAAAAAATAATTCTACGCTCAGCCTTATTCTCCGTCTAGGTCTCCCGATTAAAAATAAACACCTGAACACTTACCATTGTTTTATTACGTTTGTAATTGATCAATAAAAGTTTTGATGAAGACAGTTATTTCATCCGCTCTATAATTTAGTCGTTAATCGGTCGTAACATTAACGGTTTTTAGAGCCTCCGATTAAATTACTGCTTCGGAATCGGGTGAACTGTTGACGATGGTTAAACTGGGACAACAACAAAAATGATCCTTCTTTTGCTATTCATAATATTAACATTTATTAAACTTTTTCGTTTATTTATTTACATAAAATTTTTCCTTTTTATTTTCATTTTGCTTTATTTAGACATCGTCCATGTAACGAATATTTGCGCATGGAACACTTTCCTCAGCATGTATAATCACACTAGTTTATTATGCAAAGCCTTTTACATTTAAAAAAAAATCGCTTGGTGTCTCTACTACAGTTTAAGTAGTCAATTTACAAGCATTTTTGCACTCAATTTCATTGACGTTACGTCCTAAATTTACATACCCGTTTCCATAATTATTTTTTGTTCCGTAATTAGATAATTTAAAAAAAATCATTTTAAAATAGAAACAATCTTAGAATTAGGTTTATTGCATTAAACATGAACCGAAGCATTACAGCGGTCGAAGATCTTTTTGAAAATGATAAAATGCTTCTACACAATCGATCGATTTGTTTGTTTTATATATATAAATACATGTATTGTTGCATGACTGATATACTACGCAATGCTGCATGTTTGCATTATCAAGTCAATAAAAACAAATGAGCTGCGTTGAAATCATTACTGTAAAAAATCTCAAATGTTATTTCCGAAAAATAGGTCCAATTTCATTCATCGTTCAGGTTCTACTTTAGTATACACAATTGATTTAAATTAACTTAGCATAGCTTAGTATGTCCAGCTTTCGCCAAGGACTCATGACTCCTCATTTATTGCAAAATATTTTGGTTCTCAACGTTTTCTTTTCGTTATCCAATTTTTTTCTAAAAATTTGGTAAATTGATCCTTTACTGAGTTTATAATAAAGATTGTTTCATTGAAACTTTTGCGTTGAGTATCAAAATATTCGACAGTGAAAATTAAATCAACATCCCTGTCAGAGCTGACACATATTTTACGCATATCTAGCACAATGTTAAATAATGTTTTTATCGATAGAGCCGTTAACAATAAAGTTCTTATTTGATAAATACATGCAGTCAACTAAATTAATTTGTTCAGAGATAAAAAGAAAACTTTCTAGCACTTTAGGTGTAAGCTGGTAACACTTTTGGCAATGATCAAGATACGCAAAAAATATATGGAAAAATGAGATGACAGCTCGTGATCTTTGATTTTCCATAGGAAATTTACGCCCTCTACAGTGCAGCTCAAGTGTCATTAGGGTAACAATAAACTCGATTGAAATTGAAGATTGAGGTCGTAGACCCAGATTTTCTTCATTTTATTTCCGACTACCATACGACAGCAGTTTTGCTCCTACACGATTTATTGTGTTTGATTTTGAAAGAGCATTTTAGTAGACATTTTCCAGCGAACCTACTATTTTTTAAGTACTAAGTTTCTGAAGTTATCCGATGAACAAACCGAGTGTAGCATAAAAATGTCGTTTTTTAATTAAGTCGACTGATCCACTCATCATTAGGTCTTAGCCTTCTGTCGTCATAATCGATTAGGTTCATATACCTTCAGCACTAAATAACCATTTTATCCCAGAAACAAATTAATTCAGTTTACAACACTTATAGTAACGTAGTAAGAATGAGATTACATGCAGTCAGTCACAATTTAAAAAAAATGTCAATACAACTTCCAGCACCGAGGACCGATCTTTTCAACGGCAAACAAAACGTGGAAATAGAAAACAAAACGAACTGACGACACAATATTGATATGTAACGTTATGACAATGACACCCATCTCACGAGCAGCTAAATGTAATATTGAATACATTTCGTTCAATCCAATATATAAATTGATTGGTCGATCGGAATTAAAGGTTCTTAAATTCTGCTGGCCAAAATTTCAAATAACTAAAATGTCTCTCTCGCGCATGTATTACGAAGTCGTAGACCACAATTGTCTGACATGAAAATTAAGAGCCTTAATTGCCATTCAACCTAAAACACTGCAGCTGTTAGTATTCAAATTCATACACCAGATGAAAAAAAGATGCGGTATCGCGAAAATACTTAAAAACGAGCTGCATCAAAAATGTTTTTCCTTTACTTTTTCCGCAGCTCTGTGTCATTGGGCGGCACTGTCAGACGAATGTAGCAAAAACAACTTATTCCTTTGACCGTTCTAATACAATGATTTTAAGACATAATTTGCTACAGAATTTTAAACCGACCACTAATTTGAAGGAATATTTCTTTGAAATTTTCCGATTCAAAAATTGGTTTTTATTGCTTCGCGTAAAGTGTCTAACAATGATGGAAATGAACGGATAATAGGATAATTTAGCTCTTGTTTACCATTTTGAATTGATTGACACTTTAGAATGGAATAAGAGTAAAAAAAGCTAGGTAATCAATCAATCTCATCGAAAGAAAAAAAACGCAATGGAATTTATCAAATGGAAACTATTGAACATATGATAAGGTCCTCTAATAAAATGTAAGGAAAAGATCCGTTTGTTTCGTGAAACAGTACTTTGTCTTATGTGTGAAGACGGCAATGATCAGCCGTTTATGAAGATACTTAAGTAAAAGTCTAGGTATTTCGAATCTTTAAAAATCAAGCGAAAATTTGGAATGATCACCGTTGGTAAGTAAAATATAAAAAAAAGGAAAGTTTAGCGAACATTGCTCAAGGTTCAGGATCAGGGTTGATGAACTTTAACACCACAGAAAAGATGCACAAACTATACAACTTCGACCAAAATTATTATCAAAATATTTGGCAACACTAACGAAGTAATAGATTAACAAGTTAAATGTGCCAAAGAACGAAATCTCACAATATTTTGGAACTTTAAAGCTCGTCCAGGAATAAAAAGGAACTATCCATTAAATAATGACAGCTTGAGCCACGAGAAGGAAAAGCTAAAATAGGAACACAAAACTCAACACAAAATTTTACTCTTACGATCACCGCATAAACATCTTCGTAATTCACGATCGAAAGTGAACGCAGTCAATCAATTTGTGCTGCAGAGATTATAAATACGTCTCTGTACAAGTGCGAAGCTAAATTTGTTAAATTGGTGGAAGAATCGCAATTTATTATTTTGTTATTATCTAATTCTCTGGGCCTAACAGTCTTCGTTTTTCTATTTATTTAAACAATAAGCGAAATAATCGTGAGAAATGGTCGTGCGTATTCGAACTATTTTGTGGTATTGAGCTGGTTGAATATTTGTAAAAGTTTGATTCAGATGAAATGCATTCTACGCAATCAACGACACGATTAAACTAAAAATGTTTTTCTCCTTTCTGTTAAGGGTTCATCTGAATAATTATTGTATCAACAAGTAGAAACATTTCCACTTCCCTTTTTCGCACATCATTCATATCGACCGAATGATATCTAAGTTATTTTCCGGACAAAGGAAAAAACAGATTGCAGATATACCGAAAAGCCAGTGCTAAGTAAATACAAAGAAAACCCATACTTTACAGTTCCATCTGTTCTCAGTTGCAAAATGCACGGTTTCATATTCTTCTCACCTTATGTCGAACCGTCGGTCGGTCGGTGGATACGCGAACGAAAAGTGTAATGATATTGAAATAAATTGTTTGACCAACAGTATTGCATGTTCTTAATGGAGAGAATATATAGGTCATTTATTATTGCGTAATTTTATATACAAGAGTTACTATCAACACAATCACTTATTATAATTTCGCTTACAATAGATTTACCTTTAATTTTAAAATATTTTGAGAATCACAAAGCGTACGGTTAAACTAACAAAAAAAATATTTTCCCTTTTTCTTTAAAATCTTTTTTTTTTTTAATTACAAATTAAAGTCTTTTAAGGTGATTAATAGTGAGGTGTTTTACGAATTAGACAATGAAAAAATAAAAAAAATCTTTTTTGTTTCGCTTACTTTCGATGCAGCTAACTGATCATTGAGCACATTTTAATCGAATTGATGTACGCCTGCGGATCCATCGGCAATAATCCGAGCATCGGCAAATGGAAACCCATCCGACTCATCATACTGTATGCGGGGTGTGGATAATACGAGGGAAAGAAATGTAATGGATTTTCCATGCGATTTTCATCAGCTGGTAATTGAGCCATATCTCCCCTCCAATCGTTTATCGCTTGATTCGATTCATTGTTCGACGAGATGATACTTTCGATGGTGAATAGACTTTTCGGCTTTTTCGTTGTTGTGACACATGTGGTCGGATGAATGGTTGTGTGACTGTTAATATCCAAATGGGGTATGATCGGCGATGAGGATGACGACGATGAGGATGTTGTTGATGATGCTGATGATAGTGACTGTGCTGCAATTGATGACATATTGGATGGATCCATATCGAAACTGATGCCACTGTGATTGGCCAATGCTGTGAGTTCGTCGTTGATGGAATTGAATGAGTTTTTGTTGGCCAGTGAACGGAATCGTTTTCGCCGACGCAAAAAACTGCCATTCTCGAACATACCGAATGCTTGCGGATGAAGCGTCCAGTAGGCACCTTTGCCGGTTTTATTGGGATGTCGCGGTATTTTGATGAAGCAATCGTTGAAGCTGAGATTGTGTCTCAGCGAGTTTTGCCAACGTTGCGTGTTTATCCGATAGTATGGGAAGCGATCGGTGATGAATTTGTAAATTTCACTCAACGGTAGCATTTTTTCCGGTGAACTCCATATAGCCATTGCGGTTAGCGAGATATAGGAATACGGTGGCTTATGTTCACCGTATGATTTTCTTGATGGTCGCGGCATTGTTAACTCTTTTTTTTTAAATATTTTTTAACTTTGAAAAAATTTATTTTAATTTAAACTTCAGATTGTTCGTCTCTTTTGTCTTTTTGAAGTTTTCTTTCTCGTAATTAAATCAATCACTTTGTTCAATTGTCAATAGAACTGATAAAATAGTCTGCGGTCCACACAAGATATCTAACCACTACACAAAATCTTTTATAAGCACACACAATGTCTCTTCTCCTTTCTTTCTTTAATTCGTTTTTTTTTTCTTTTATTCGAAATCTTAAATACGTTTTCTCAACTCGACCAATTCCTTACGACTGATTTACAAGCAACATTAAAAATGTGAAAACCAGTCGGAAGATATGTGAATAAAACACAATAAAAAAAACTTGCTTTTCACACCAGCACAACACACAACCACTCTCTGAATGAATGAATGATGGTATTCGTGTGCTCTCTGGTGAAACAAGTTCCCTTTCCCATATTTCGATACAACAACCATTGGCGTACACCTAATAATGGTGTCTGTCGACTATCAAGGCGGAGTTTCCACCGCACAAAATTGTTATTGGTTACATTTTTCGTTGTTTGTTATTTTATTATTATCGAATTATTTCGTGCATATAAATACATATCGTTATATACTTAGCGATGCAGTTTATTTGTTCTTAAGCAGGTTTTTTTTTCGTGCTTTTATTTCTTTGAACAGGTAATACCAATATAATAATGGTCGGTTATGTCTGTTTTGGTTGGGCTTTTTTTCGCTGTTCTTTTTTTTTCTTCTTTTCGTATTATACACATGTGAACAGAGAATCATCATAATTTATGGATAAAAAGGTAAATAAAAACTTTATCATATTTTTGCGCGCTGCACTTTCCAATGATGTGTGTATACATATTACAATAACCGACCATAATAATAATGTGCGGTTTGATTCATTGGTTTTTCTACTTTTAATATGATACAAATGTCATCAATGTCATCGTAACATTTTTGATTTATTGTAAATGATTTGTTGAGAAAATTTGTGCACACATTGTATTCGGTTGGTTTAACCGATTTGAATGATTCCGATGATAATAATTTGAACGAATCGAAAAGCATATGTTTGTGAATAATATCTAAATATTAAATCAATTATGAATGACATTTCAATTAACGGTACAAATCTTTCTTTGGCTGGCTCTTTTTGTATTCCGCACATGGACGATTTCTTTCAGGATAAGTCCTGCAAATATTGACCGTTCGAACCAGAGTTGAGTTTGATAAATCTACTTGTGCATCGAATGGCGGAGAAGATAACTTATCTTAGATAAACCAAGATCACCTTGTACAAACTAAGGCATCCTGCACGTTGTATTTACATTGTCTGCGATGAGAACGTAAATGAAACTTACATGTTAGGTTTTTCGATGATTTACATGCTATGCGCGATCATTTGAATGCGCTGGTCGGAAATTTTTCGATGATTTTGTTTTTGTTTTCACTTCATTCAAGATAAGAAAACACTTCACACAAACCACGATAAGAAAACACTAAAATCAAAACTGAATTTACAATTTGAAACAACAATTAAAAATTTATGATTGAAACTGAGAGTGACAACAAACAAAAAGTCAAAAAAGTATCACCGAAATGGCGTGCACATCCTATGCCTACTAAACGAAAGGAGTGGAAAGGTTCCGAAATGCTATAGGTTTGTTCCAAGGCCATATGAATTGTCAAATTTCATCCAAATAACCATAACCTCAATAATATCCCAGTGTAAATCGCGTAGGCGACGTTGCTCGATTTGTATGAAATATCACGTAAGCGACGTTGCTATGGATGAAATTGTCGTTGTTCGGGTTGTCAAAGTTCGTGTTTACAGTTACTTGGAACAAACCTATTTCTATGCAAAATTATTCCGTAGTTGTCATCTTAGACAATGTAAATACAATGCAATGCCTAAGACATTAAAGCACAGTATAGAAGAGCCTATGCGAATCAGTAATACATGTGTGCGAAATTAAGCGGTTTGCCTCCGGCTCATACGCTGCAAACAACGCACTCATGTGTTATTCATTTACATAGGCTCTGCTGTAATCTACTATGACGTGCTGGTGCAACGGTCTGATGAATCCGTAATGATGCCGTTGCGTACCTGAAGCTCAACAAAATATAAAACATGACTTTTCTTCCAAGAATATTTAGGCCCTTTTTGTAATCGCAAAAAGTTACAACTTTGTACAATTCAAACAGTTCTCCAATCTTCAGACAACTGGTTTTATAAATTACCGAACAACATTCATTTTATAAAGGGAAAAATTCCAAAATGTCGTTTTCATGCATTTCCTTTCACATTTTGCCCATATTATTACAGCAACATTCCAATGCCCACTTGGATGCTTCAATTATAAGCAAAACTCCTTCGTCAAAAGCAAATGTGGAAGTTCTTTTTACACACCAACTATAAATTTAAAACAGGTCGACCTGAAACCTGAAGCACAGATTGTCCTGAATCAAACTAGAACTGAACCTGGATTCAATGTACACTGCCAATCAAGAAAGGTGGTCTCGGTTTGATATCAACGGCTGATATTGCTTCATCAGCATTTATTTCTTCAATGAAAGCGACTAACCATTTACAACAACAAATAATGCCATCTAACAACGAACTTTTAGATTCTGCAATCGAGTTTTGGAAATTGGAATCAGCCGCCGAGATACCATTCGAAAACTCCGCTATTCAGAAATCTTGGTCTATTCCGGTTATGGAAAGGAAATTCGCTGACCTGACTTTTTCTTTTGGAAATGATGCCTGTCAGTAAGCCCGTTTACTAGCATCATCTCAGGAAGAATCTGGACTATGGTTGAGCGCGTTGCCTTCGTCATCTCTTGGTTTACGACTCGATAACGACACATTACGAATTTCGGTTGCTCTACGACTTGGAGCAAAAATATGTCATCCCCATAAATGTATTTGTTTGAAGGACGTTGACATCTATGGTTATCACGGACTGAGTTGTAAAAAAGCATCCGGCACACGGCCAAGACATTATACTTTGAATGAAACAATTCGTAAAGGAGTTGTATCCGCAGGACTCCCAGCAATTTTGGAACCACCTGGAGTTGTTCGTGAAGATGGCAAACGCCCGGATGGCCTGACGTTAATACCATGGTCGAAAGGAAAATGTTTACTGTGGGACGCTACATGTCGAGACACAGCTGCAAAGTCTTTTTTTTTTTTTTTTTTTTTTTTTATTCAGTTTAACGACCAAACTAACAGGCCGGAGCCTAATAACAAGCTAGTCACTTACTACTACTTCATCAAATCATTCATCAAAACGTATACAATTCAAATAGAAAAACTCACCAATCCGAGAAACAGCCATCCGTTACCAAACATAACAGTCCTTAACTGCCTTCTTAAACTCAGGCGGCCTCATGCCGATAATGTCTAGTTCACGGAAATAGTGCATATGATTAAGTTGTGGCGCCACTGCAGTTGTAATCTATTTAACGGTGAGTTTAGCTGGTAATTCGTAGACATATTTGGAAGGTAGAAAATTGAGTTCAGCCTGGTATTCGTGGACGATTGACGGAATGACAACTGTCGCCTCAATGATGAATCTACACGATAGTGAATAAGTTTGTACAGCATCAGCTCGTCAGATTCCAGACGGCGAGTCTCCAATGAATGGAGTTTCAACTTCAATAGCCGTTCATTGTATGGTGGCCTCGGGTGAGCAATGCCGAATTTGAAGTATAGCATCCTCGTGTACTTCTTTTGTACTCTTTCAATCCGATCCCTGGCATTCAGATAAAATGGATTCCACACTGATGAACAATATTCAAGCCGATTCCTAACGAGTGACGAGAATAGCAATTCAAGACTCGATTGGTTCGAAAAATATCGGCCACATCTAAAGATGAACCCCAGTAACTGGTAGGATTTACGCACAATGAAGTCCACGTGATCCACGAATGACAATTTATGTTAATACATCATCCAGAAATGCTGGTTGGGTGGCTAAAACAGCAGAAAATAAGAAGATCGAATTATATCATTCTTTACTTGATCAATATTATTTTGTTCCGGTAGGTTTTCAAAATTTTGGTCCGTGGGGCCCTCATGCAAAACAATTTATTTCCGATTTGGGCAAGAGAATTGCTGATGTCACTAATGACAAGAGATCTACTCTTTTCCTTAAACAGAGAATTTCTATAGACATTCAACGTGGTAATGCAGCTTCCGTGCTTGGTACATTGCCATCAACCGAAGCATTGGATGAAGTTTATTACCTTCTTTCGAATCGGAAATCGAAACAGTAATTTTGTGGTGGCTTGTCATGATATATGTATTTTCGATTAGTTAAGTTTTTCTCCTGTTTCTCAAGAATCAGGCCAGTTTCCATGGTTCTGGACAAAAAGAGTAGGGTAATTTTTGTTCAGAATAGAAGTCACTCCATGGGTGGAATTTGTTTCATTTACTGATACAAATTTACGATTTATTCAATGCAAACTGAACCTAAATTGAATATTTTTATTAAAATTGAGAAAACGAAATTCTTGTGGAATCAATTACAAACCACAACAACTCCCAAAAAAAAAAAAATAATAAAAAACATGTCGAATTTCACTTTTTTTCTTCCTGTATCTTCAAGATTCGGTACTTTCAAACGTAACCTCAGATTAGTTTCGTTGTATTTTATTCGAAGGTTCTGAAAGAACAGGTTAAGACACTTACGAAGGCGGGTGAAACACAAATCTTGACAATTCAGACATTTATATTGTTTGAAAAGTCAACTTGAAAACATTTATTTTTTGTTAAGTTGAAATCGTCATATAAAATTTTCCAAACCTAGTTGGCGCTACAGGAAAATTTTGATCACACCACCTTCGTGATCAACTCGAAAGTGTCTTAACCTGTTCTTTCAGAACCTTGGTTTTATTCAGCACAAATTATGTCAAAAAAGAGCTGTCATTTGAGTACTAAATTTAAAACATGTGTAAAAAAGGAACGAACAATATGCGGCGGTTCCAAATCTTTCATTCAAATGACATTATTTTTTAACGGCCTTGAAGATGATCTATATCTGAAATTTTTACAGGCATACCTGAAAACTGACCTGATATAGCTGAACTTTTACTGATTTTAGATTTCAAGTACGTTCAAGTCAAGTTCAGGTTCAAACAGTGCCGGACTGGCTCAAAAAAGCCCTTCGGGCGTTGTATGAAGAAATTTTTCATAAGACTCTTAGTTGTCATTTCTTCAAACAAAAATTAAAAAAAGGGCCCGAACGTCCATAGGGCCAGTCCGGCACTGGGTTCAAATACTCTCAGGTTGACCTGAAATTCAGTTCAAACGACCCTTTAGATTACTCAAAATATTTATTTCCAAATGTTAAACACAAACATTCTTTATCATTCAGGAGCTAATTGTCACGGTACACCACATAAGTTATATCTAAAAGTTCACCATGACATTAAACTTATTAATCAGAGAGAGAGAGAGACAAGCCAATTCAAGCTCGATACGAGATAACGAGGCTCTTGTGAATTTACCGACTGATATTGTTTTGTGACGTTGTTCGTACAACTACTTGGACTGCATAATTTTTCCTCTTTTTTTAAATGTGTCATTACCCTAATAAAAAAATGCCAGTGCACCGATCGTCTGCGGTTTAAGGTACAAAAAACAACAAATAAAATGTTGCCATTCATTTAAATATTTTTCAATCTTTAAGCTCTGTGAGTTCTTCAGGTTCTATGTGTAATTTTCGAAACATGCAGATAGTGATTCCAGATGCTGCGTCCTGTTATTAATAAAATTAGCAAAATTATCGTTTGCACAGTTATTACCAATGAAATAGAGCGTGTTAAGTCTCGTCGCGTCGTCAATGATATTTCTATCCATTGAAAAGATCTCATTTTCCGCCAGGTCCAGTGTTGTCAAAGACGAAAGCGATCCAAACGATTTTCCGTGCACAGTCGTTAGACTATTGTTCCACAGACCGAGGTAATTTAGGTTTGACATTGACTGGAAAATACCTTCTGGCAGAGCACCAATTTCGTTGTCGTGCAGCGAAAGATAAACCAAATTTGGCACACCCCGAAATGCATCCGGATCGAGTGAATGAATTGACGAGCTCGTTATGGTTAGCGATGTGAGCGTGTTGAGACCCCGGAAGGCGTCCTTGTCAATTCGTCCAATTGGATTCCCGCTAATATCAAGTGTAGTCAAACGGTCAAGATTGGGGAATGAATCCGATCGCAATCGTGTCAAATTACTGTAAGAAAAATACATGTTCCTAAGATTTGGTGTTGCTGTAAATGTTCCGGCCGGGATTTCACTGATTGGATTGCCAGTTAAGGTAAGATAATTCAATCCTTGTAATCCAGCAAAACAACCCGTTATGTTGGTTATATTGTTGTCTGCCAAATACAAATCGTACAAACGATCAGTGGTTTGGAACCATCCGCTATCAATAGCATCAAGATTGGAGTTGCCGATGGACAGAACCCCCAGCTGACGAAGTGGTCGGAAAATATTAGTTGGAAGATGCTCATAAAGATTATGACCCATGTACAGCCACTGTAAGTTAGGCACAGTCGCAAATACATCGACCGGTAACGTTGTCAGTAAATTACTCTCCATGACGATACTAATTAGTCTGGGAAGATGAGCGAAAGCTTTCGCGGTGATTGAGCTGATTTGGTTGCCAGTCAAATTGATTTCGTTGACCAGTGAACAATTAGCGAATGAATAATTATCAATTGCAGTCAATCCCAATTCATACAACTCCATACGAATGAGATTACGAAACGTGGCACAAATGATGTGGGGGATGTTTGTAGTTATACCACCGCCGCCTCCGTATATTAGCTGCACATCGTCATCGGTGTTTCCATCGAGATGCTCACCTCCGATTGTAGTAAAGTTATTAAGGCCATTGGGATTGTGGATTGTTAGCTGGCACGTATACAGGTATTCCCTCGGTGTCTCAAAATAGAAGTAGTCACAGTACAGAGGTTGTTCTTCTTCTTGCTGTGCCGCAGCGACAGACAATAGTGAAAAAATCAGGATAAACTTTATCATCTTGGTAAATGAATATAGACTGCCGATTCCGATGCATTACATTTGTTTTTAAACTCAGATTACTTTGCAAAAACACTAGACTCTAGACATTCAATGATAAGATTTGCCCGCAGGTCAGGGTTCATTATACGAAATTTGAATTCTTAAAAATTCCTAACAATTATCGAAAAAATGTTGAAAGAAATTTTAATGAATAACTTCTGAGAATTGGCAGGAATTTTCAGAATATTTAGGCATTGCAATTTTGAGAATAATATGCCCTGTCGCATCAGTCGTTGTGCGATTAGATAGTACTTGAGAGGTATAACTAACGATACGGCGATATGATGTCTTTGTTGATTGTTTACTTATTTGTTCTACATATATTCAGATGGTGTTCGGCCTAATGTTAATAACAAGGAAGTACGACACTATCTCATACCAATTGGCTTTTTAATGCCAAGCTCAAGTTCACAGAATAACTTAATTTTGACGAATATTTGTATTAGCGAAAAGAGCAAACAAAATTCACTGGGTAAACATTTAATGATTGTGCGTACGTAAGTTGTGCCATGACTATTACTTGAATTATGCGACACAGACATCAAAGGCGGAAACAAAATTCTGTATTCGAGTAGAACGTTAGAATATCTTGTACTTAAAAAGAAAAGTCGTCCTAAGTACCACTGTAGTCACATGAGAAGTATCAGTTCAGCCTATTTTCAGGTAATCTAAAACCTATTTCAGAAACAAAAATTGCCTGAAATGGAAAAAGGCTTTTCTGGAAAATGAACAGGAGACTCTAGAATACAGAACACTATGTCTAAAAATTGAATATAAAAACTAAAATTTTCAAACTAATCATAGAAATGTAACAAGATCAACTGTCTGCAACACATTTCTTAATTTTTTGTTCCACTCACATTATCATGCGTAAAAAAGATTTACAGTAACTACACTACAGTCATAGTAAAAATAGCTATATTTCAGATGTCCTTAAGTATTGTTTTGATTTCTATACGAGTCCACTCGAATCGAGAAACCGCTCCATTCTATTATCTCAAGTTTATGAATCAATTATCATTGCATTTCGCCAATTTTTATTCTAATCAAATTCGAAGATTTGAATTTATTAACGTTGTGTCTATCACGTGCCATAGGATGGTATTTTATCGTAATATATATGTCAGCTTTGCAATTGACGCAGGCTTTATTTTAGAGAATTTTTATTCTTGAATACAGAGAGAGGCTTTGGGATGACGAAGACTCATCTTTTACGATAATATATTATCATGTAATCACTGTCCTGTTAATTGGCAACAATACATCTGTTACTTCTTTTGTTCACAGTATAGCCTAGTGTTTAACACCCAATCTATTACTTCATTTGAACATAAATTTCAGTATATATAAGACCACATTAACCGATGGTCGTCGTTTATTGTTGTCATTCCTGTTGATAGCAAATGATTATCTGAAATAAAGACCCTCACTTGGAAGAAATGTCATTTAGCATTTAGAAAAATGTCACGATTTGACTCATTCCAAGTTAACGTCTTAAAGGTCAGTGAGTTGGTCGTGCAAGCAATCTGTTTTATTTGCCACTAAATATGCTGAATTATTGCTACAAGTAGTTGATAGTTACTTGTTGTGGTACTATATTCTAGAGAAACGAAAAATTTTGGTATGTGAACTTAACGGAAAATTTTAAAAACAATAATGTTATGCCGGAGCTCTGAAGAATTACAAAAACAGAAGGTGGTTTGCATCTCCGACGTATGCTAAAAACAGCTTAAGCAAATTTGGACACAAAGTTTGTTGATTTTAGCTTAATGTACTAGAGGTGCGCGATGGGTAAAGTATCGAGATTGGTTCACAAAAAATTGTCATCATCGCTAGATTCAAAGGTCGATTTTTTTTTTAAATTTGGTAACGATTTGCGCAAATTTACTGAAGCTAAAGTTTAAATGACTTCTTTTCTGCTGCATTGGAGTACAAAACCAATAATTTGACTAATTCCACCCCTCCACCAACAAGTAGATATGTCTGATTTAAACTAATTATACAGTCATATGTCTCAGTATTTCTGTAATACACCAAAGTACCACTGACCGGATCCCCACTTCCATTACGTGTATTACGTCTACTTCAGTCTATAATTTTTAGAAATTATATCCTTCAAAGGAAACAATAGAAAGAACAATGCTCTCGTGCTGCAGAAAAACACTCTCACTCATCACCTTATATCTTCAAAAAGCTTTCCACGTTAATCGTTCTTCTATTGTATAAACCTACTGTGTAATTGAATGTTTCGTTAAATAACAAGGTATGACTATTGCGTCGACCAGTTGGCCATTAATTGAGTGGAATAGTTCGCTCGAGGACAATCTGGTTCTGTTACCGAACTGCAATTTGTAATGAGTCAATCAAAATGGATAAGAAAGAAAATTATATTCATTTCCAAGTTCAGCAATAAGATAGAAACATTAAACTTTTAACAGAACACATACGGACGGTCAACACAAACATTACCGATAAACGTGTCATCAACAACGTAGAAAAACAAGAACGAAAACTCAAAATAATAATCAAAATGCCCTTGCATGTCGGCAGTTAAACGGACATAAGTTGACATGATTAATTAAATATGTTTAAAGACATCCTGTCAAATGTCGATATATGTGTAGCATACGTACACATCACGCTGATCACTATCAATATGTTATTATGTTTTTTTTTTTCGTATATACTGTCGAACCGGGTTTTTATTCCATTCCATTGCAATCAAAATAATGGGTTTTCGGTTAATACGTTAAAAATGTAAAATGTACAAAAAAAAGCTTATAAACTAATTGCAATCGTGCATGTACTTTAAATTACGTTGGAAGATTTTTCTATAAAATATTGATGGGAAAATTGTATGACACAAATCACTCTACCCAAATCCGACCGCATGATGTTACGTTATACCCTCAATTTATGTATACATATGAATGAATGAATGAATGTGTGGTGAATTATTATGTTCATTATATTGTTAAAAATGTTACTCAATTCGTTTATTTATATCGCTGGATATCACACAGTTTGCGGGGGGTGAATTTGATTTATTCCCTTATTAGATTTCGTAAAGTGCAAATATTACTTACAACTGAACAAATAGCACCAATCATTTTCTTTTATGAGCCTACATACTTTTTACCTTTATTTTAGTTGAATTTCGTTTCGGACAATAAAGCTGAAACGTGTCGGTTTATATTGCTGAAGGAATAAATCAACATCCTACAACAGACTGTTGTTTATATACGATGCAATGTGTTTAGGTATACATTTCCAAAGAAGTAATAGACTCATTTACGATAGTCAAAGTCCATTAGATTTAGATATATATGGCAAAAATGAAAGTTCGATTCAGTTCTCTAGCATTCGTCTCAGTTTCAGTTGGATTTTGTTTTTAATTGGAACGAGTTTCTGACGCACTTTCACTAGTTAAATGCGTTAGTTTTGTTGATGGCTCGATAAGGGATGTATGGTGCTTTTATTGTTTGCACAACACGATCTATCATTTCCTTTTTTGGTTATACACCAAATAAAATTTGATTTCGATCAAGATGATAGAAACGATAAATAATAATTCACCGAGGACGTTTCAAGCGGTTAATCCATATGCCAATTAATCCCTTCACCTGCGTGTTTGTTAAATCAGAGAGTTAGCCTTTAAAACGATAACCGTATCGCGGCTCACGGTAAACGTCTTTTGTTTAAAGTATCTATTGGAAATTAACACAAAATCTTTTACTTCATTTGTTGAACCATTAATTTTACAATATAATACCACGATAATCGCAGGCCATTGCTTATTTATGTCGTTGCTTTCGATAACACATGATAAGAATCACAAATAATCAATCAATAAGTACTCCGATGGTTGAATTGCCGCTCGAAAAAGCTCTTCGGGGGCTACATACAACCCCATTTGTGAAAAACTCGAAAATAAGAATTTTGAATATTAGGCCGTTGCGATCCAGAATGTAGTTTATTTATCTCTATACTGTAAAGTTATGGTAAGCAAGCGAACTTTAATCCTCGATATATAAATCAATTTGCTACAATCTGAAACCTGGATCTTGGTTCTAGATGTACTAAAAAAGGTTTACCGTTTTACAGTTCTAGTAGCATAAATATCGATTTTAAGAACAAAATCGAAAGGGATACACAAGATATGTACAGCAGATATATGCATGACGAAAAAGAGCTTATAAAAACTAGAGAGGACATAAGAACTCAAACGTAAATACGGAATGTTTTTCGAATATGCGTAGGAATTCTCATTTATGATTTTTTTATTTCATTTATTATTAAAATCGGCCAATGGGAACAAACTCCCTATCTGGCATCATCGAATACGAAAGTACATAAAAATACGTCTACAAGAAAAACACCCCAGCATCACTGTCACAGAAGACTTACTATCACATTTCACGGTGGGGCTGAACCACATTATTTTGAGACTTCCGTGAACATGGGGATATTGGTTTGGAAATGATTGGAGAATGTTTTTTGAGTGATTTGACCGCAAAATCAAAATCGTTTGGGTGGGAATGCTCGCAAAAGCTATATTTGTTGCTCAAAATGTAATCGATGGAACACTCCTGATTAAGCCGCGAATCAGAATGTTTTAGAATAATGTTTTAAGGTTGTAAAATGATTTGTATGACTCAAATAAGTCTCTACCATTCAACTGAAACCCATTTCACGGGTAATTAGACGATAAAAACTTAATTTTAAGATATCTTAAGATATTTAGTGTCCCCCACGCCCCTCCTCAACAAAAAAGAAGTTTTTCCGAAATGTACCCAAAAACTAAAAACGCACATCGATTCAGGGACTTTTTGGGAGCTCAGAATAGCATTCAGTAAAATCGGACCAGCTCCTTCCCTATACAAAATTTTTCATTTCATGAAATTTCATGCACCCCTTCGAAACCATTTTGTCACAAAAGTTCACTGAGTTTACATATTTTGATCGAAGTTAATTTGTATCTTATAGTCAGAGGTCATACCTTTCTAACGATATCCCACTCAATGTATTTCATGTGAGAAAAATTAGTTTGTTCAGCCAAATCCGTCACCGTGATTTTTAATCATTGCTTACACCAAGCGCTTTAAACAATTTCTCGACATATTGTATTGAAGTCATAAACACTTTGCACTTTATTAAACAGTCTACCCATATTTGTGATGGGTTTCATGATCACCATGTTCTGTATTTGTCTAGTTCAAGCAATTCACGTGATCTAGGATTTCTTTGCGGGAAGTTCAATTTCGATAACAAAAGCGGCGCATCGATCCTCCTAATTAAGATAACGAAGACAAAAATTACGCTCGCGTTCTTTCTCCTTTGCTCTAAAGATTCCGCGTCTATCAATTTACTTCTCTCCCCATATGATGTTCCCGTCTATTTCTCCCACCAAGTGTCGCAGGGCATACAGAAGAAACGTTTTCTGGATCGATTCAATCCGTTTGCAGTAAGGGTTCCATACAACCGCAGTAAATTCCGGTCGTGATCGAACCAAGGCACAATAAATTGACTTAAAACCTAGCATCGTAGATGATTTGGCTATGATGTAGTCGTAGTGGTCCCTGAAAGTCAGTTTGACTAAATCTCTGAACGAAGTGAGATGATTTGTCCGAAAAGAAAACTGAAATTCGACTAACCTGTTTGCGCATTTAACCTTAGCAAAAAGAAAATGTTATTTTGATTGGCTACTGAAAGAATCACAAAGTATTTCTAATGCTCCATTATTCTTGTAACCAATTTCAACGAAGAAACTATATCAACTCAAATTAACCATGAAATTACTTGCATGTACGTGCATCTTCACCTCTCACTGTTTGCATTTTTATGTTGGAAATATTTAATGTTCTATTCTCTTCAGTGAGATCTTTAATTCAATAACAAGACACGGCTTTCGGTTATTTTATGAATATAATGCCGAGTAATCTGGAAGAATTGGATTAACGCATTAAGGCATAAAATGTAATTGAGATCAATGTTATAATGTCCAAAATCCAATAAAACATTTTTAGACCCGTACGAAGTACTGGGGTCTTATGGGTTTACGCATACGTTTGTAACACGTCGAATTGGACTCCCTGAGTAAGGGGAAACCTATTGTGGTTGTCTAGAGATGCCAAATCCGCGAAAAAAAAATGTCCGTCTGTCCGTCTGTCTGCACGATAACTTGAGTAAAACGCATCCGATTTTGAAAATTCTTTTTTTTCCCGTTTGGTAATGTCAAAAGACAGGCTAAGTTCGAAGATGAGTGATTTTGGATCGACCCCTCCCGAGCTGTGGCCCAATAAGTGCTTGACGGTTTTTCGAAGATATCTCCGGACATTTAAACGTTAAACTTGTAAGTGATACGTCAAATAAAAGGTATTTACAATACCGATCGACAAAAAAAAAGTTTATGGAAATCGGATGACCGACTCGTGAGTTAGACCCCTTGGTGTGGAACAGGCACAGGGCGGCAAGCAGTTTTTGCTTGTAGGTCGGCCACATTTGAACATATTTCGTCTGTTTTAGCTTTATTAGATAGGTATTGACCGTACCAATCAGGGAAAAAAAATTTATGAAATTATGTTCTCCGGAGCGTGAGCTAGGTCTCTTGGAGTGAGCTCTTATCTGGCTACTCGGAAGTGCAGTGAACGTGGTGTATTTTGACAATATCTCGAGTAAATTTTGACCGAATTTCATGAATTTTTTTTTGTTTGAAAGGTATTAACGAATGTAAAGCGTCGGTACTATTTCCGGTCTCCTAACAAAATGGCTGCCGGCGGCCATATTGGATTTTAGTAAAATAGAAATATCTTGGGAAAAATGATACTTAGAGAGTTTCTGTTAACATGGAAATAATTTGTTATGTGTGTGGGGTTTCAGGGATTCCATATACGGACATCTATATATACCTATATACAGCTATATTGAGCTATATACAGGCATATAGAGCTATATAATAGCATATATTTATCTGTGAAATGTTTATTTATAGTGAAATATAGTTAAATATAGCGGTATATAGCTGTTTAAATAGGAATTTATGAAATTTGTCTTCGTACGGGGCTGTCTATATTGCCTCCGGCAATTTAGTTGTATATGATAACAAGGCAAAGAGTGGATAATGTAAGTGATTTTAAAGGGAGAATAGTTTTTCAGCAGAGAAGAAAATGAAGTAAGAGAAATGAAGAGTTTCACATTAAAGGCTTTTGATACGAATAGGTGTTTCGTACGGGTCGGCGTTAGCTATGTTTTTTTTTTTGGTGTACGAAAGATGGAGTGAATGAATGAATCAACTGAATTAATTTCGATTATCGCCATGGGGTAACCGTGGCAGAGGTGATAACATGTTGAAGTGGTGCATAATGAGTCTGTCTAGTTGCTTTTTTAATTCATTAACAGATTTCTTTTTATTAAATCGAACAGTTTGATGGAGTGACACCTAGCTATTTTTGTTGTTTTAATGGACCTAGCCCACAACTTGGTGTTATCAATTAAGTAATCAAGAAATAACTGAGAAAGCGTACTTAAGCGATCGGTTAAGGAGGTCCGGAACCTCCAACTTCTTAATGATTAACAGATGGTAGTGGATTCGAAATGATCACCCTAACTTGATGAAATCTAATGAATTCTGACAAAAAAACAATAATTACGATACGAAAATTACTGAGGTTAGTGACATTCATCTTGACGAACCCGAATTTTGACAAGTTTGAAAGCACCTACACTGAAAATTCATGGATTTCGTTAAAGGCTGTGTAACTTATAATGTGGCTGTAGTTTTTATATTATAGCTCATAGAAATATAGCTACTGAACGCATATACTACTAATGTTGGTTAATTAGCTGCAATATGAGTTATACAACTATATTATGGATTACAGAGCTACATTGTGCACCGAGAACACATTTTATAGCTAGGATTTGCATATTGTGGCTGTGTACTCTATATCATAGCTGTGTAACGCATATTTGACGTATGAAAAATATAGCTGTGTACTGCATATCAGAAAATGTATTGGACCATGCAGTCACGTTAAAATTCGAACTGACGTACTGACGCTATCAGGTTATAGAAATACCTCTTCAATAGTCAGAATCCGTAGAAACACAGATGAATGGTAGGTAATATCAGAAATTTGGCTACATTAGAAACGAATTAATTAATTACTTGCTCCTAAATGTCAAACTCGTCATTTCACAGAAAATAATTGAATTGGCGATTCTTCACGCAGTTTCAATTCGCTTTCTTTCAGAACCTTAAACAATGCTCCGAGTGACAACTCACCAAAGTAAAAATGCTTAATAATATAAAAACAACAGACTTGAATTAGGCTGTGGGCCGCATAATATAGTTGCAGAATTTATATTGCGGTAGCAAAACGCTTCGAAATAAGAACGTATTAAAGCACAAGCAAAATTAGCACAACAGCAGCATAGGTGACGGTCGGGTTCTCAGGTTAAGCATCAATCGGCGTGGTTAGTACTTGGATGGGTGACCGCAAAAATCATAAAAGTTTATGAAAAACATTTTTTTTCTCGTGATTGATTTGAAATGCGCTTCGACAGCTATAATATAAGTTACAGTTATTTTAACTATAGTCTTCGCAATATGCATATGCCAAAAAATGGGGGTGCTAAGTCCACTTATAGATCTCACACGCATATATTGGGATTTTCCGTGTACAATAGTAGAATATTGCCGAAATTGTAATAGTAGATTCGCATCTAAGGGAGAAACGATGTAAAATGTTTATGAAGACTCGTAAAGAAAACTCAAAACTTTCGAAGTCTTTTCTTCCAAAGGAATTTGAAAGAAATTTATAAATACAATGTCTCGTCTAAAGACTACATCGGCTAACTCTTATAACCCAGCCACTATCGAGAATTTTTGGCAGTTGTCAAAAGTGGCAACTGCCACAAATTAAGGAATGTAATGTGGATTGCATTTAGTGGATTTATTTAAAATGTAAGCTTAATCGCTGTGGACGTGAAAAATTAAAAAGTAACCAGACTGTATAATATTATCAATATATAATAAGAATATTCGATCAGTAAAAAAATTATATTAAAATTGCCGACCCGTCAACCGTCTCCATTAAAATTCAATAAAAAATAATTTTGATTAATTTACATTTCAATTTTGTACAAGACCTTGGAAGACACGCAAAATTTTCGACTAATTTTTTCTTCCATATTTGATTACCATATAATTTTTAAATTCAAAAATTACACACACAGAATGCACAATCATCTCGTAAGTTTAATAATTGAAAGTATAACATCAAAGTTCGTTGATAAGAATTTTTGATGCCGCCATTTTTAGTGCTGGTTATTTTCGTATTTAATTTGTTGTTGGTGTTCTATAATTATATGCAATGAAAAAAAAGTGCATGGAACAACAAAATCCAGCATTGGTGCATATTACATACGGTAATGACAAAGAATAATTGCGAATTATGTTTTAAACTAATATCCATGCAAAAACATGCATCGCAAATAGTGATTCACCTGCTGATAATGCAAAACAGTATAATAATTTCATTATCATCGAATATCTACATACAGAGTGATTCGTAAGGGTTTTTTGTAATGCACCAACACTTTATGTAAATTAAGCCACAGTGTTTGTCGAAAGCCATCTATTCAACACGGGAACATAATTTCTTATGAGATTGGTCGAAAATTGATCGACCCCACATCCCACGAATATGTGTTCAGAAAATCAGTAATCACCAGAAGATCGTGATGTGCTTGAAATGTATTTGGGATCGAGATTTTGTTGGGGTTGTTGGGTCACATGAACTGTTATGGTCAATTTCACACTGAGATTTTTAAGACATGCAGTTACATTTTGTTGTATAACTTTGTCAGGCAACACCTGAGTGGAAAAGGTAGAGATACGTAAAATAAAGAGTAAGGATCATGCTCAAAAGCTTTAAAGACCGAATCTTCAAATTAAACCTATGCACCAAAAACATTTGAGTCACCGTTCCTAACGTTTCATGAGTTCTCATTTATAAAACGTTAGGAACTTTTTTCTGATCTGCCTATGGTTGCTAGTGGTACTCCAGATGCTTGGAGATGCAAGGAGATTATTTTATTCATAGAAAGTTGGATGGAATCATCTCAAAGGATGTCCCATCATCTATAATCTCACTATCCCGTGTCCAATTATAGCATAATCCTTACTACTTATTTTACATATCTCTCTTTTCCACTATCACCGCTTTTATGCAAAATCGTCCAAAGTTTTTTGACCAACCGATCCATGTCGATTAAAATGAATGGAGCCTTTTCACAAAGACAACGCATTCCTGCAGGGGTACCACAAGGTAGCTGTGTCTCGGATATTCTGTTCCTGGCCTATATAAACGATATGCCATCTCATCCGGGCATAACCAAATCTCAATTCGCTGATGATTCTTTGTTCTACCGTACACACCGTCAGTGCCAACTAGCAAAGCAAACCTTCAACTCATACCTCCGTCCGTCGCATCGCCGATTATTTCAAATGCTGGAAATTAAACATCTGTGAACAGAAGAGTCAAATGCTAAATATTATCGGTCGATGTTCAGATACAAATCGGAAGCTTAGATCAGATGCCAAAATGATGGAAGTTAGCATCAATGGATTGATCATAGAAAAAGTCGACTCTCTACGCTATTTAGGATCAGCGAAAATCCATATCGACAGCGCTATTAAAAAATCCAACATCGTGACCAGTAAGCTTAGACATCTCCTAAGAAGTTCCCGAATATCAAGCAATGTGAAATCCAATTTCTACAAATCAATTATACGACCGATTTTATGCTATGCTTCACCGATTTGGGCAAACCCATCGACTACTTCGTCATCACAAATGGAACGCATCCGGTTAGCCGAGAGGAAAATACTACGGTCTACCACTAACACTAAACGCGAACGAGGCAGCTTCATGTACGCTAACAACTCGACGCTATATAGAAAAGCAAAGACAGTACGAGTGGATCGACACATAGCGAATCAAGCGTTGAATTTTATGGACCGCTGCACTGAAAGTACGGAACCAAGCATCAGCAACATTAGCACTTTTCGCCATGGCAACGATCCCAAATATTTACCAACATCCTTCTGGTCGAAATGGCGTTCAAATGGTACACTTTTTGACAACGATAGTTTTCTTGTATTCAACAAGAGTCAACGTGGATTGGCCCGTCAACTGTACAACACGAACCAATAATCGTAAAAATCGTAAAAAACGGAAATCGTTTGGCCTATGCAAGTTTCGGATTCAGTGTCTCCCGAACATTGCTTGTATGAGTGGTTAGTGAAAAGAAGAGTTTTTCTTACTTGAGTGTGACAGTTTTCTCCTTCTGAGTTTCCTTACATTTTTGCTTTCCTTTAGTATTCAGAAGATTTCTGCTCTTTAATTTTTCCTATTTAATTTTCATGTGCGATACTTTAAAATGAGTCAAGTTCAACGTGAAGTAGAAGGGTTTCCTTTGCCCACAATGATATGTTTTAGATTGTATTTGTTCTATTTAAACAAATAAAGAAAAAAAAAATCTCTCTTTTCCATATAGGTGCTTCCCGACAAAATAAAACAACAAAATGTAAGTGCATGTCTTGAAAATCTCAGTATGGAAGTGACCTTATGGTTTTCAGGTTTCAAGTAAGTTAGGTCAAATCGTATCAGGTACTGGTAGAGTGGAGTAGGGTCAAAGGTAATTTTAGATTACAGGTAAGAACTGTCCCGTTTCGAACCTGATCTTCGTGATATCTTTGATATCGACCGACTTCAGAAGGATCGAAAAATTAGCTGGTATTCGTTTTGCCTTATAGATGATGCAATATAAGTACGAGATAACTACTCGGTTACTATCTGACATGGTACACAAACAAAAAAAATCAATTTTTCTGAGTTTTTCGCGATATTAAAGACTAAAAATATTTTGCTTATCGCACAAATACGAAAAAGGTATCAAGAATTTCATATACCGGACAGTTTCCGACTCTACTGGAATTATTGTTGGAAAAGATCGAAACACAACGTTAGTCACTGCTTTCTTAATTGACTACCTAGTTAGGTGGTTAGGGTAGGTCTTTGGTACTTGTAAGAATACACACGTACTACAAAATCACTTCCTTAACATACACCATCACGTTCGCTAGATCGTCGACTAGAAAGTCAAGTATAACAATTAATGCAGCCAAAGCGTACAATGTCTCAGTCAATTTTGACAACATAATAATACATTATGCATTCGGCATAATAGACACTAACGTAATAAATGTAATTACTTAATTCAATATGCACCTATTGTGAGGTATATTGCGAGGGGTGGTGCGAAAAACTTAGTTAATTAACAATCGTTTCCAGTAAATTCATTTTAATTGTTGGTTTGTTTGCTTCCGTATAAGAACATACAACACTTGAGACTCGTACCGCTAATATTATGGTGATTTTAAAAACTTACATCAATATTCTGGTTAACAAATTGTGGTTAATTGACGTAATAATCGTTCCACATTCCCATCAAATAACAATAGCGTCTCTTTTTCATTTCTTTCATTCTAGATGTACGAGTGAGGGTAACTGCTCTCTTTACGTTTCTCTTGATTAAAGCATAACAAATTATATGCACCTGCGTCCAAATGTTTATTTTGACGAGTTGGATTATGATTGGCGCCTTCGGCACCAACACGTAAAAAAAACATTTGGACACAGAGTAAATACCAAATTTAGTTTCTTGCGCAACTCCTACTGCGTCGGTATACACTTTCGACTCTAGTGCTGTAAAGTAGTTCAAGTGCAAAAAACTCGCAATAATCGTCGCTTTACAATCGTGGCAAGACGAACATTATGCATGGGTTTATCGTTGCATCGACACATGATTATGCACCCATTGCCAAAATTGTTATCAAGACGTGTGGGCATTGCTGGTCGAGCCGAAAGCGAAAGCGCAATAGGTGCATACACTTTTTTATCTGCCGTATATACACCAGATAAGCAAAAATGCCCTCTAGAGCATGTTCTAGCAAGTTCTAAGCAGATAAAAAATGATATGCTCCTATGTCCAAATGTTTATTTTGACGTATTGACCCTAGGCAAAGCTAAGATCAACAATCACACACAACCTGTGACTCATATAAAATGTCTAAGACCAAAGTTCTTGATCTAAAAAAGATACAGTTTTTAGCTCTGAAGTACGTAAAAGTATATTACGTCTTGCTTCTAAGTTTGTTGTTTTGACAAGTGTGAGCTTTGCGCCTCGAGTCGAAGGTGAGTGGAGTAATCTAATCACACATGACAAAAAAATAAATTACAAGCAATTATTACATGCTTGTGCATGATAAGTGCATTTTTCTTGTCACAAACAGTGCACTTTACCGTGAATAAGCTTTTAAAGGATATTCACTGGCTGCACCTATCGGAAACTTTTCTTCGTCGATGACAGTAACTGAAACTCGTACTTCTTCGTGGGTAGAATCTCCAATCTAGTACGTAATCTACTAATAGCCTTCTCATGTCAAACTATCATAATCTACACGAAAATTTAAAAGTTTGTACGTTCTACTTGGAAAACCCCGAGTGCAGAATGGACGCCCTGTGTTTATGTTTTTCGTTATGTTATTAAGTTAATTAAATGTTTTCATTTTGTTGAATTTGTGTGAACACTATAAACATCGCTTATTGTCATTAAAAACGTTAAATTTGAAAAAAAAGAGAAGCAGAAAAAACACAAAACTCTTTTTCCAACCATAAAATTAAAATAAAAGTAAATTTCATGTTTGTAGAACAGAAAACAGAAATAAGACACATTCCGTGTTTTTTTTGTGTCGTTTTGTTTCACTTTATTTTTATTATTTTTGTCACAAAAGCTCGTGATGCATGCTAAAACAATCGTGATGTTTGACAATTAAAATGGAAAAACAAAATGAATGTTCATAGTTTTCTATTTGTCCAATTGGAACTCGCGTTTACACACCATATAAAAAATAATTATACTTTTCATAGTCGCGCATTATATATGAATATAACGAAAAACATGATGAAGTTATGCGATAGTGGAAGTTTTTGTTTTACGATTCTATCTCTGGTGCAAGCAATTTAAGTATTAAATTGCAGAAGTCATCCATCGGAAAAAATACTGTAGATTCATGATATTTGTAGTAAATAATGTTAGTATCTGATTACTGCAATTTTATGTTGTAATAACCATGCATATGGTACTTATGGTTGTACTTTTAAGTCTACGTCTTCCATTATTCACCGAGAAAATTTTAGTTTTTTCTTATTCATTGACATAAACACACATAAATATACATACTTCGGATGTCACGTCACTGGCTTTGTTAGAGACGGTAGTATCTACATATTATGATTTACAGAGCCAGGTTTTCCGTCCATATCCCAATCCCATTCATTACCCAATCCATATTTTGTTATTGCCAGAAAATGTAATTTGCTAAACTAGTACCAGTTCTACTTTAATCAGAATCTGACAAACAAATTTTATTGCCTGTCCCATGCGTAAGTTGGACAGTTAGCCCGTTGCGAAAATGATCGACTATATGAAGAATATTTTGGGTTCATTTTACGTGATTTTCGTTATGATAATCAACTTTCGCTTGGATACATTGGATGCTGTTACGTCCTTCATTCATTCGGAATCAACTGTGTATGTGATACTCGCAAACTGACATCTGACGTAGCAGAGCGAATACCTCGCCTTCGACTCTGATATGAAATTTTCATAATGAAAACCCCACACTTCTCTAAGAGGGATTATTTTCAAAGTCCACCTGCCGAAATCGGACCCATTTCGTCTGGGATATTTATCGCATTTGAAAGGTCTTGGCCTGAGGAATTCAAAAGTGGCATTGCTAGTACCATTGGTTGCTGGTAGCAGGTCATCAGAGGTGGGTGTTTTTTAGACTCATTTTACGACCGTTAAATATGAGCGATCTGGATGTGAGTGGGTTGGAAAGCTTAGGTTAACTTCTTTCAGGGCATGCCTAAGTTTCAAAAACATCTACATTATATTATGTCAGAAACAATGATAAAATGGAAGTTGGGTGAAAGGAGTCAAAATCTATGAAACGTTTGTGTCGGTAGTAATGACTGCTAATAATGCTTAGTTTCCTCTTACCAAAAAAGTACTCCGTGTGAGAGACAAAATTGATTTTTTTCATTTTTTGCATTGTTTATTTGACAGCTCGCTCTCTAACGGCTCTCTCACGGAGTACTTTTGTTGAGTGGAATGGGCACTTAACAACTAACATATTCTATGTAACCAACGTTATCCAAGCTTTCCAACGTTCAAAAGCATATTTTGACTCAATTATTAACAAATCTGCAAAAAAACTCATTTATGAAATTTCTAGAAGGACGATCGTATTCAGACAACTCCAATTCAGATTTCTATTTTGCTAGGTAAATTGTCATCACTCGATTAAAAACAGTGCAGCACCAAAAATTTCGAGCGGTTCATTTAAAATGTATTTAACCAGAAAGATCAAAAGTGAAAAACCAATAACAATTATTACAACAAAGGTGCTAGTATGATGTATCTATATACTTATATATGATCTCCTATAACCGATATATAATATTTTAAATAATGTTCTGTTGAATGGTCTTGAATGGGTGCGGTGTATAATCCATAAAAAGGTGAAAGAAAATTAATACCAAAGGAACAAATATGAGTTTATGCGTTTGATATGAAAAATATTGTGAAGACCCGACCGATTTGCCGGTATTTCAACAAAGAATCCCTGCCTAGCGGGGTGCCCCACTAAATGACTGTAACAATTTTCGAAATCAGGCTTCCATAACGAAATATTTGTTTATTTCTTTACACCATCACAGAGACGAGATAAATATTTTCGAAAAAAAAAACACTTTTTTCTTTGATTTATGTTCGATTTGTGTTCCAAACACAAAACTGTTGTTTGATTAGTTCTATCTAAATTATGTTGCAGCGTATGCCATGATGATATCTATAACACGTTTTGTATGGATATCGTTGTGGTGTAATGGGCTTAAATACAGAAATTAGTTTTAAAAGGTTTGGCGCTTTAAATTCTGGACCGTACGTTGATTTTCTGGATGGTTTTCGACGCAACGTGTGTGCAACCATATCCTACCCACCGTCATTTTTTTTAAATTTAAAATTTAAGTTAAATTATTTAACAATTTTCATTCTAGTCAAAATAAAAAAGCTTCCACAATGTAAAACTACTATTACTTCAATGCTTGATATCATCATATATTGCGAATTCCATGACCTGTTCCTTGATGAATGATATTTCATTTTGAAATTCATCCAAAACTATGTAGGATTAATAGTAGATCAACGTTCACGAAGCTTTATGTCGTCTACTAATGGACCGAAGATTCCATAAGTCTTATTGATTTCGATGTATTATTGTTTGAAGTTTTATTATTTCAAACCACAGGTGTTAAGTTTTGTCCGGCTAGCTACCAGCTAGACTTCTAATTGTGCGATTTTGGGCGTTAAAACTGGTGAATAAAAGGCTTACACGTCTGTTCGCTTTGAATTGCTTTTTATTACAAAGATATTTTTCATAGACTTCTCGATTAGGTTTTATACAAAAGGCAAACTTGGATTATATTGAAATGAATTAAGCTTGGAGTTACAACAACAGGTCATGGATTGCTTTATATATTTACATGCTACATGCTTCGAAAACCGCACTTTTCATGTTTCAAGCACTACTTTCGATGTCAGCATATAAAATCCATTGCATACCTCCGGATAACAATGAAAAGTATCGTTTTCTCGTGCGTTTATTGACCTCGGCTACGCATAAAATTCACACATTCACACATTTTTCATTTTTTTATGTCTAGTCATGTAAAATACTCTTTGTTGTCATTCAGATGATCAGTCGTCAAAGTGTAAACTAATTGCTGACGAGTAATAAATTCAATCACTATTACAGAAATGCCTGCGAAAATTACGAAATCATTTAGGTGGAGAAACATCTACGATTTAAATTTGAAACTCTCCATCTGTGTTAAGAAATACTCGACTCTTTTTAGATAATCATTTCTTAGAAAACCAATAAAATCAATCAATACTTTCTCTAGCAAACAAACTCTGAGCTCTTCGTGTCAAATTCACACCTTATTTCCACGAACACTCTTCTGACTGACTACGTTGTAATCTACATGTAAATTCCAAAGGCTACGTGATTTGTTCACCACCTAAATAAAAGTAGTTGGGTTGCTAGAGAGAGTATTGAATCAGCCCATCAACGAATTTATTGTTGTGTTGTGTCATTACTAAGACTATTTTTATTCATTCGTCATTTAGACAGCCCACAACGTTGTGTCACAACTGAAGAATGTCATGGCTTAACTTTCGCAATAATAACATTAAAAGTTATGAGGACGATAACTTCCAGAACTTCAGGGTTTTCACTATTAAAATTGCTTTATCATTCATTGTAGACACAAAAAAATGCCATTAAAATAATAACAAAAGCTCTACTTAACAAAGTCATTTTAGTTCAACGTTTATTATCGTTTTTAAATATGATTCACGAGTACTGCAATAAAATTGAAATAATAAGTCAAATCTCAAACAACCCGGAGAATAATAAGTCAAATTATGTTAAATTTTTCGTAAAAATATTCGAAATTGTTTTGTTGTTGTTGAATTTATAATCCTTTGAAATAAAATAAAAATTGCAACTTTGTACCAACAAAAAACATATATTTACCGCGCAGGAAATGCCAGATAAATGAGTTCCTTAAATTCCATATTTTATACAATTTATTTTATTGTCGTACACAGCGAAAAAAGTTGAATCTACATTTATGTACGAGTGATTCGTAAAAATGAAATTTGTGGAAGAGAATGTATTTTCTTGAGACATGCATTTTTTGTATAGAAATGAAATTTTTATTGATTGTCCCATGCGAAAGTTGACTATAACATAGCAGTTTCTCCTCTCCGAAAATGCGCCATTACACTCTGATATGAGAATATCGTGAATCACCCATATACGACGCTGTGTTCGATTTTTGTTTGACACTTTCCTTTTCACACGAAAACTCTACTTTTCAACTTTTTATCTCTAGTTTTGTAAAATATTATTTAATCAATCTGTTGAAAGATCTTCGATCGAAGGAAGTAAAAGATCTGATGATTATTAGTGTATTACTGATATGTTTACCGTACCGTCTAAATCTCTGAAAGTTGTGCTTTTTCAAATTAGGTTCTGTTTCAAAATCAGTAGAAAGAATCTACATTGAGGAGTAGAAAAATTGTCTACCCTATGCCCACAATTTCCACCGAATCGCCAGTTTCTCTCTGTGCAGCTACTTTGCAAAAGATATTATTTTGTGTTCATAAATCACAGATAACTACAAATAAATCATTTGAAAATGAATCGACATTATTATTACGATTATTGTGCATTGGGTAAAGTTAACAACCCTAATTTTACTACGCCCCTCTGTTTATATCGCACCCGACATTACATTTAATATACTTTATGATGTTGTTGTTCTCGCACACACAAAATTTCATTTCAAAGGTTAGTAACCATAACCAATTGAACATCATTTTTACATTGAAAGTTATTTGCACAGCGAATTGATGACATTAATAATACAATGTTATTATGATGGGAATTTATGCGGAATAGTTTTTTGTTGTTGTTGTTATTTAAATCCATAAAATCCCGAATTTGTATTTCAATATTGTACATGTAACATATATTATACATGTGTACGAACACGGACAGAAGTTAATACAATTCGTATTAAAATATAGGAACCACAAAAAGGGGTTCGCTACATTATGCGCTTGTATTTAACTCTAATAATGTTTTCCCGTTTAAACATTTGATTATCATCAAAACTGTATGTTGCATCAGAAGGATAAATTTATTTCCTTCGTTCGTTGTTCATTTATTGACATATTTTAGTTGAAGGGAAAAATCTGACAAATCTTCTACCGTTGTTATATGTCATTGAAACTCGATCCTTTACAGGACATCATCTATAATCGACCATTAACAACGAATAATATAAGTAACATTCTGTATCGTATGAGTACTATACGATATAGTGAGTAACTATTTCATGCCAAGGGTTGTGAAAATTGATTCATTGTGAAGCGAAAGTGTAAAATGTGAACCAACTTCACAGCTATAACATTTCATGGATATTAACCAGAGTGAAGTTGTATAATTAGGAAATAAGGAGCAAAGAATGAAGCAGGGCCTACTTTTTAAGGCTTACCACAGGTCAGGTCAGGTTGACCTGAAATAGAAATTGACTTTGACCTGAGTTTTAAGGTCATCACCCGAAATAACCCGAAATGACCTGATGACCTGAAATTGAATTTTAGAAAAAATCAAAGTCTTCAATAAAAGTCGTTAATTCGAAATACATTTTCGTATTTAATTCCATTTTCAACTGCCTCAGTCGCATGACTCGTGTTTTCTTGTCCTCACATCAGTTCCTGTGGCTGGAGCTGATATTCTAACGCTGACGAGATGTTCCATCGAGCCAGAAATCATTCAAGCTTTACTATGTTTACGAAACATCGTTCATTCGTACTCACATAATTGCCATTGTAATGTAGAGACTTTTGATTATTGTCTGTGGTTTTTGACGTTATAATTTACCAACAGACCAACAGATTAGAGTTAAGTGATTAGAATGCAAGTTCTGAAATGTACCCTGATATTGGTCATGTACTTTGGAATAATAAGTTGGCGCATAGGTGGTTCCTGAGCCCACAATATTCACCTTTCCAGGGTAGTTCTCTAACCAATTTCTCTGTAATATCAAAGTGAACTTAAGGAACGAAAAAATAATCTGTTTCGCGAATTAACCCTCTGAATAGGAACGCAAATCATCCATAAAAGTCGCACAATCTTTATTAGGTATCGACACTTTGAACATTTTAAATTTTTATTGGCATCAACGAGTCATTAAACCTTATCAGGTTAGCTGATAGGAGCTTTCAGTCCAAGAAGTTACTTCCTGACCCCATAAAAAAAATGTAAAATGTTCGAAGTGAAGATAATGATCCTAGTGAAGATTGTACGACTTTCCGTACCTTTGGGTTTGTTTACAAAGACATGTCCGCTCTGCGACAATAAAAGCCTAATAATAGGCCTTATCAGGAATCAATTGCTTTTTCGATTTCATCGATTTCATATTAACAAAACTAATTTAGAAAAAACTAGAAAAATTTCAGGTCAACCTGATAATATTCAGGTCAAGTTATCAGGTCAAATTCAGGTTTCAGGTCATTTCAGGTCATGATTTTAATTGACCTGACCTGAAATTTTCAGGTTGACCTGACCCGATAGTAAGCCTTACTACTTTTTAGAAACTTTTAGAGAAAATCGAGAAAATCAAGAAACTCTGAGAAATTCAAGAAACTTCGAGAAATTCAAGAAACTTCGAGAAATATTTCTTGAATTTCTCAAAGTTTCTTGATTTTCTCGAATTCGAGAAATTTCAAGAAATTCCAGAAAATTCAAGAAATTCGAAAAACTTCGAGAAATTCAAGAAATTTCAAGAAACTAATTTCTAGAAGTTTCTCGAATTCGAGAAATTTTAAGAAATTCGAGAAAATTCGAGAAATTTCGAGAAATTCAAGAAAGTTTCCAAAAAGTAGGCCCTGGAATGAAGTGCTGAAAAAAAAAACTGTTGCACATCCTCAGACCAACGAAGGTTTCTTATCTTTTGTGGTCGATAAAGACTCTTAAAGACTTAATATTCATTGATATTCCTGTTAGAACCCTTTTAGAAGTATTTTGGGTGAGATTCAAGTCGTACATTCTTCTTGTAACTTCTCACAGACGTTAAGCACATTAGCAGTTTTATTATCTGAAATGCAGGATTTATTCAAGTAAATGATAAGAAAATTAACAAATTACAAATTAAAAATTTCATCCAACGCTTTTCCATGGGGGAATGTTCCCATAACAGGTGCTGCATTGCGACGTTGAACTGCGATACTTATTCTTTGTAGTAAGAATTCTTTCGAGCGACTCTCACCAGTTACGTCTTCAATTCGCTTTGCAATTTCATTGATAAAATTAAGACCATCCTTGCAAATTGGTCCCAGCGTTTCGTCAGCGAATGGAACGAAAATGTGATTTTGTCTCTCAATAATTTCTTTATAAAGCCAACGTTTACGAATTGCTGCTTTTTCTGCAACTTTACCAGAATTTTGAGAAGAGAGGTCGATGTAAGATGGGGCCAAAGTGTCAGAACAAGTTGCATCCCATGACAAGATTTGACCATTCGACCAAGGTATCAATTACTTCAATTTATCTAAGTAGTACCAAGAGATTGATTTCAAATCTTTTACTTCAATTTTTGATACACAATTTGAAGACACAAAAACTATTAGAAGTTGAAATGTATCGTTTGCTTGAAAAATAGTTGGGTTTGTTACGTTCGCAACAGCCTGTAATCTAAGCTAAAGACAAGCTCAAGTTCTCAGTATGTTTTATTTATGCATCTGAACAGACAATTTGGAAGACCTTGATTCCGAGTCATAAACTTTGTTTCTCATAATAAGCGTCATTGAAAGCTATACGTTAAAAGTAATGAAATTACAAATGGGAAAAAAATGTGCATTCAGCGAAGAAAATGAACTTTAAATGCCCATTACAAATGTAAATATTTATATGCAATGAGATGCAATAATGGTAAATACGGTGATTGGTTTTGATCACGCAATGCTTATAAATATGATACTGATGGATGTTTACTTTAACTCAAATTGAGTAAATTATTTGATTATTCACTTTACATAAATGAATTTGATTTATTCATTATTTTCCCTTTTCAATGCAATAAATACTTGCTGCCCCATGCTAAGATCATATTTAAAACAAGAAAGAAAAAAAATGAAAAAGTTGCGATAAGTTTCTGTAATTACAAAAAAATGGATTTACATTTTACAAAGTACGTAAGGTGCTAATTAATAACGCGATCGATGTCTAAACCCACCGTGCGGACATATTTTTTTGTGTATTTTGTGTGCTTCGGTATCTACGCGTACGAGACATTTAAAACTTTATTGAGTTGTGCATTTAACACTGTTACATCCTCATGAATAAAATCAATAATTTCTCCGTTTTACAGTTTGTAGAGCCTAAACATTTTTAAATGCATGGTAGCTTGATCGGTTAGAGCATCACCCCGGCAAGGTGAAGATTGTGAGTTTAGAAGATACCCGTGCACCAATTTTGTATTTTTTCAATTACATGTCCATAAGCACACCACGAAGTTCGTGGCACGCACCATTTACACTTACTCATATGATCCTCCTCTCTTGTCAAAGCGTAACGTTACAAATATCGAATGTCCTATTCAATGGCAACCTTATCGAAGCAAACCAACAAACAACTTGTTTAGTTGACTTATGTTTATCTCATCTCTTACTCTGTCGGTCTTTACACAGTCTGTTTCTGCATTAAAAATGTTCTTCAACAACAATTTCTGCGATAATTACGAGATCTAAGCTACAAAAATCAACTTGAGCGAGCACCGAGGTGCACACTATGCTTTCTGCAAGGGTCTTTTTTTCTTTGGTTTTCTATGTTTTACTTTTCACCACTAGTGGTGAAATGGCTTTTAATATAAGCTTTTCGTATGGATTTACTTTTCATCACTCCTTCTGAACATCTGAACAATTAATCGTAAATAAAAATTCTGCCCTGACCAAATTTCGAACCACCAACACCAAAACCCAATGCGTACATAAATGCAATCTACTTGATCGTTCATACAATATTTTGTTCATACAGTAGAATGTAAGTTAAAGGTAGAGTTACGTTTTGCATTTCAAAAGTTCATTTTTCGCAGCTGGCTGTAGAAAACGTTGTATGCAACACGTTACGAAAGTGGTAGTTTTTGTCAGACGATGGTGAAAAACTACCACTTTTCGCAACTAGTTGCATAAATTACTATTTCGCAATTGACATTTAACACATTCAAATTAATTGCGGCTTGCCAACTTTCGGCACTCTGGACTTTATTTAAATAGTCATGGAATACCTCCAAATAAATTTCTAAAAATCTAGAATTCAGTTTTGGATTTTTAGAAATTTATTTGGAGGCATTCCTCGACTATTTAAGTAAAGTCCAGGGTGCCGGAAGTTGGCAAGCCGCAATTAATTTCAATGTGTTAAAGTAGACAAACGCCGAAATAGTTACAAAATAAAATGAAGCTGCATCATCGCGAATGTCACTTATTGTGATTCAAGTGTGGAAAAGAATGTCAAAAATTGGTTTTGCCGCATCAGATTTCCACACTAGCGAAAACTTTTCGCAAAAATATCAATTGCACCTAGCATCACAATCTGTCATTATGTCAATCACAAATAGATTATTGCTAGTTTTAAAGTGTACGAACGTTTGTCATATAATTTTTTTTGCCTTGGTGTTTCTTATTTCGGAGAAGAATAAACTTTCTTAAATTATCCATTTTCACTTAACAATAATTTCCAAAAATATTTATTACCTTTTAACCAGTCTTTATTGTCATTCATAATTTCTATCATCGTCGTCGTCTGAAAACACATGTTTTCTCGGTGGATCGCTTATTATGGAGGCACTTAAATCAAACTAGACAAGCTAATTATTAACTAATAGAAAAAAATTTAATTTTTTTTGTATAAACTGAATCGTAAACCTGCACAAGAGATATGTATATAAATAATAATAAAATATAAAACGTTTATAAATACAATTTTAAACAAATAAAACCTCAAGCGGTGTGTCTTTGATCGTTAATATGTAATTTAGGTTCGTGACTTATAAAAAAAGAGTTAAAATTGATTGCATAAAATTATCAAATGGAAAAAAATTTGATTTTAATATGTGGTTTGTTCGGAATTTTTTCGGGATTTTGTTTGATTTTGAGATAATAGTGCTTCTCGGTATATATATATATATTTAATACACACTAAATAATTGATGGTAAGAGTTTAAGAAACGATTTGTTTTTGTTTTTTGTATTTTCTGTTCACAAGATATGGAGAGATTTTATTTTAAGTTTTTAACAGCTTTTCACGAGATACTTTTCACTTTCTTCTAATGTTTCTGAAACACAGTCTTAACGTCATATCAACCGAATTTGTGTACAAGTTTTTTTCAGCTGATCCACCGATACAATCATAATGTCTGTCTATGCCCCATGTGTGCTTTAACGGTTAAACTACTACCATTCGTGTAAGTCTGACTGATAATCCTATAAAACAGCAAAGTCAAAATTAGACACAAATTGGTTGACATTAAGTATATGATTTATGGTCAGAAGTTATTTCGGTCCACCGACCCTATCCTGTTCAATATCCTGTTCTTGATTTATGACACTTAAGACTGATCTACATATCCTTAGTTGTCAACTTTATACTAATCTCAGGCTTCGAGCCTTCGTGTATTATAAACTCCAGGATTTATCAAAAACAAGGAAATTTCCCTGATAGAAGTAGTAAGGTCTGGGAGTAAAGAACAAAAGATCTTTGATCTGGGCTCATGCTTCTCAGTTAAAGAAATCTGCCAGACCTCTAATCGAATCTAATCTAGAAGTTAGTTTCTATTTTTCCAACCAATTTGGACAGACTCTTTTGACTGTACTGTCTGTATGGAAAATATCGTTATTTTCCTTTACTAGAGAGGGAAAATGGACTTTCCGTCCCTAGGAAAATTCTTTCCCTCCTTCCCTCCTCCGAAAAGATCAAATTCCTTCCCTTGTGTACCAGTGCCTATATTTGCCGAAAATATTTTCACGAATTTTCTCAAATTTTCGTGAACTTTTGCAAAAAGTTTTTTTACGAAAATTTGAGAAAACCGTGAAAGATTGAGAAAATCGTGAAAATTTGAGAAAATTCGTGAAAATATTTTCGGGAATATAGGCACTGTAATATACTATTCGTTTTCATCTACGAAACAGTTCAAAATTGATGAAACGTAAGGGAAATGTTCTTGTTTGTTTGAGTGGGCCTACTGAAAAACAGTTGTAAAAAATGAACTTTTATACAACAAAACTCCGAGTAGTAAGTACGCCATTAGTGTGAACTATATGACTATACCAGCTCTTTTCTTGCGATTTACTTTCTAAACTTATAGAATATTAGAACTTACAGGTCAGTTCGTCTTTGTTTATTGTTCATTGTTTACATCAGTAGTGTACTAATCGTTTATTTACTCAAACACACACAATGTGTGAGTGAGTAAACCGACTGATACAGTTATAAACAATAGGATGAACACCAGCTGTTGCAAATTCTGCACTCCATTCTGCTACCGACTGTAACTAAACTAAACATTGGATTTTGAAAACGAAATAAATTGTGGAGGTGTCTTAAACAATGCTTATCGAAATCTATTCTTACAGTTGGCAACTTTGAAATAAGTGACGTATTTCGTTTTAGCTATTGCCACGAGCATGCGTGAACAGTGCTCACCCGTGGCACGCATTAGCTTAGCATATGTATGAGTGGATCAGCTGAAACAAAATGCATCACTTATTTGAAGTCGCCGATTGGAAGAACAACTGAACCCAAATAAACGAGAATAATCGAATGACTAAAAGATCGTCCCAATCGTTGAAGTAATTGAGCTTTCTAGCTTCTTTGAATAACGGACCGAAAGTCTCCAAAGCGAACGGAAGTCTTTGCTATTTCATATTCACTCCAAATGATTAGCAGTTTTAAGGAAATCAAATACCCTTCCTTTTATTAAATAAAAACTTTCGGAATGACGTCAGTATTTTGTCACATAGGACACATAAATCACAAGACTTCACTGAATGCTCCCAACTACCAAAATCTTCGTCATCCACCACCGTCTTGGTGCGGATTTTCACAAAAAAAAAAATTACAAAAATTGTGTCACTTGATCGAATAGAAATTAAAATCCCAATATTTATGCATGACAGCCAAACAGTGCTTGCCATCATGGTAAAGAATTTGTATATAAAAAGTATTACGTTTTGAAGAATCATCTATTTTAAGAAGTTTTTAATTCATACTTCGTGTTTCCGAAAGAAAGAAAACAAAAAAAAATGCAAAATCATTATTATTCGTACGTACCTACCTATTCATTCCGTTCAAGAAGTTAAAGTGAAAAAATATACAAAAAAAAAAGAAAAGAAAAATAAATTGTGTCACATCAATAATTTTTTTTAAAAGAAAATAAAAAGCCAGGACAAAACAATGTTGCAGCAATATATATTTAATATTCGTGGCACGTGCCACAATAAATAAGTGGGCTTTCGCTCTGTGGATAAGGTACGTATGGTGTGCTTCATTATCACGTATCAATTGTTTATGTACTTTCGTCTGTTTGTTGTATGAAGAATTTTTTTTTTAAATATTTTTTTCATTAAAAAAAAACAATTTTTCAATAAATTTGGCATCTCGTTGCAATGTGAACATGTGACGTGTATCGACAGTCACATGTCACCCGGCTATAAGCAGTAATAACCTTTGCATATTTATTTAATTAATCCCTTCAAGACAAAATCAAATTAGTTATGCGTTCTGCATTTTTTTAAAATATTTTTATTTTGGGTATGAAAGACACTTAACAACAAAGTGTTTCTGGTGAAAATTATACAATGGAACCGAATATCTTACATTAAGCGTATGTTTTGATCATTGCCATCATTACCAATTAAACAACAACAATAATTTGCCATGTGTGTCATGGTAATAAATGAAACATGCATCTAGATATGCAATATATCCTTTAATTTCATATATTAAAAACTGTTTGGTAATATCTTCTAAGGTTCAGTGTAGCTCGTAAAGTTATGATAGCTTCATAGCTCCACATACCTTCACTAAAAGAACGAGCATATTGCATAATGTATTATTATTAAATCTATTAATCTATTACCTTTTTCAGTAAAATATTACCTAGTCTTACATTAAAAATCTTTTACTTCATTAGCTTTAACATATCTTTTGCTATTTATATAAGAGATCACTGTTGCACAATTATCGTATTTAAACCAAACAGTGCTCTCATTAAAAACGTTGGTAGATGAGTATTCTGTATAACAAAGCAACGAGACAGCGATCTGGTTTTTATTAAATAAATGTTTCTCTTTCTAAACCTCATTTCTATCCAATATCACAACCAATTTACAGCTGCTATGCGATCTTAGTTCCATCTGTCCGATTTACGTTAACCTCTACACTCTTTCAAAGAATGCATAACGACGGGTTTCAGTTGAATCAGTCGAAAAACAGTATGCGTGTTGAACATTTTTCCAAACATTCAAACCTCAACTCGATAACTGAATGTTTTTTTGTCGCATCTCACTGAAACCAAAATCTGCACTTTCTTTTTAAATGTCATTCATTCTTCTGGACCTGAGAAGAATGAGTGGTTGATGAATAGATTAAGTGTAATATTGGGAGATTCGTTAAGTAATTTTAATCAATAGGGGTGTTTCTGTCAAAGCTTATTTTTCGCTTTCCTCGGGATTAAGCGATACAATCGACAGTATCAATATGCTAATAGTAAAATGCTAATGCGATCTCACTTCGAATCATCAAATTATATGATGTGGAGATTGATTTATGAAATCTCTCTCTGAGTAACCCAAATATAAATATTGTACGAATAGCCTCTTCATAATACTGTTTGCATGACAAAGTTCTATACAAAGTTCTTTTTCGCTGTTTGCGCATTCTGAAGAAGTAGTCTTGGCGTATACTAACAGGATAAGTTCACCTGAATTCTTGGACGAGGAAAATTCGTTAGTATCAAACAAAGGCGTTCGAGTTACTAACAATGACAATTCACCGGTTCGCTGTTGTGAAATTGTTGTGAAAAACGTTGTGTCTAACTAAGGAAAAAAGTTGGAAATTGTATTTCGGATGAATTGTGGCCAGAGCGTAGCGAATAAATAAATGCAATTTCCAACTTTTCTTCCCTCGTTGAACAAATAACTATTATTAACAAACGCGACATCTGATCAGGTCAAGGCGACAGTGGAAAAGAAACAAATGTTGTCATACATTTTTGCATGTACACGTCTAGCGAATCATAAGCGGAATGAAAAACTACAAAACTGTAGACTAAACTTCCACGAGAACGAAACGCTTCAAACGTTCATAACAGCACTGGTATGTGTTATTGTTGGTCAATAAACAGTGATAGAGTATTATTGTTTATCAGAACCTGTTTTTAAGTTTTTTTTTAATGATCTTAAATTACTAAATTAAGTAATTCAAGAATTTAAGAATTTTAGTGAATTTTTAGGAAATTTGTGGTATTTGAATTCCTAAAAATAGGCTACACCCAAGGAATAAAAATACTGTTCGATTTTGCTATTTATCACTTTTTATTCGTCTATTACATCATCATAAAATATTTCATGTTCAATAAATACATTTTTTTTTAAATCAATTCAATTAGTTCTGTGTGTATTTTTTGGAACTTAAGTTTCAAAAACTAAAAATATTTTTGCATTAAAAACTAAATTGTGTTATTAAATACGATTTTATTTTTGTTAAATTTCCACTGTGAATTTTTCCTTTTTTTACGTTCATATTCAGAAGATTGTCAATTCTAAGTGCTATTTTTTTTTTCTTTATTTTATTTCTCATTAATAAACCTCATCAATATAAAGGAAGACGGTAATACTATTAACAACAACGAAATCCAACGAAAAAATTTCTTTATTTTTGGTTTCTTAGTTTCATTTTTGAAATAGAGTTTTTCATTCAATACGGTTTTATATCTCAACAATTTATTTATTTTTCTTTTTTTTGTTTAATTTATTTATTATCTAATACATTTATATTTCTTTTTTTTGTTACTATTAAACATACATCTTTCTATTATAATATTTGATTTTCATTTTTTTCTTCTTGTTAAATTCATTGTTCAACATCAAAATAAACATTTTTTTCCTACTAATTTTAGACACCATTTTTCGTCTACATCCAATCCATTACAATGTTAGTGAGTGAGAGAACTTCCATCGACCGCACCGTTTCAAATGTGTCAATGTACGCAATGTATATAATATTTATATAAAAAAAATCATATTGCTTCTTCGATAATAAATATGTATATCTAATGCTCAATTATCATCGAGGGTAAACACATAAGCTTACACAGTCGGTCGTAAAAAGGCGGAAGTGGAATGAAATCAAATTTTACTAAGTTTACTTTCACGAACATACAGACCCAGTCCCCAATATCGGACGTTATTCAGCGATAAATAAATTTGACTAAAGGGCGTATCTCCGATATCTCAGAAACTACTGAACCAATTTTGATAAACTTTTCCTTGAAAGACAGTGAAAAATTTCGAATTGGGCATATGGTTCGGAAGATATTGTCGAAAAACCGACTTTTTTTAAACAAAATTTGTAAGTCATTTGAGCCGATTTTGATGAATTTCTTTTTTTTTCTCTGAAAGGTAAAAAAAAGTAATGAATTTTGAGCTGGACATGAAGTCAATCGGCCATACGGTTCGAAAGTTATGTGGAAAAACTGAAAAGTCTCTAGAGAATACAACGAACAATGAAATTTCTTTTATACTCAAAATTCATAGCTTGTTACTACCTTTCAGGAAAAAAAAAAGTTTTTCAAAATCGGTTCAGTAGTTCATCCTGAGATATCGGATATACGCCCTTTAGTCATGTTGCCGACGATATATATGGATAATGAAGTCCTATCTCCTTACACTCCAAAGAATCTAATGTTTCACTTGAAGGCGCTGCAGAAAAAAATGTTTTCTTTCCGGAAGCAAAACTTCCCGTTTTGTAAGTAAAAATTTCCAAGTTTTGAATTTAACATCAAAAACGTCGACAACAGTGAGGGCTTCCCGTGATCCCGCACTATTTCCACCAGCGCTTGAAGGTCACCAAGATTTTTGAGGTTTCTTTGGTCTTCCAGTTAGATTGGGTTTTTTTTAGTCCGGTGATATTTTGTCCTGGGTCCTAGATCCCACCTTGAATTTTTGGAACAATTTACTATGAAAATACGACATTTTGATTAAAATCTGCCAAAAGATTGGACGGGATTTGTGATCGATCCGCGGTCTAAAAATTTCTTCCTAGAAGAGCTCGTCTTCTGGACTTTTGATACAGATTAAGAAATAGATTGAGTTAAGTGTGTATATACGTAAGTTTCGTAATGTTGGGACCACATGTGGAATGAATGGAATTGCATTGTATTAATTGAAATTGCCCATTCTTTTCATTCTCAACCTGGAAAAAGCAATTTACAAACTCATTTTGTTGTTTGTCTTTGGCAACGAATGTCGTTGTGTGTTTGGAAAGAAAGAATCTCAATATTTCCGGACAAGGTTAAACAGTCTCAGAATTTTTTTTTTGTCTATTTTTTAAGATCTGCAAAAAACCTCAGAGACGATGAAAAACTTCGAAACTTTTAGGCGTTGCACCGCAGAATAGAAGTATCGTAAAAATAATTGTTCATCGTACAGTTTCTTTTGAATAACCTTTAAATAGCAAAATTCATGCTCAACTTAAGTCAGATCATATTTAGGCTGATTTGTGTTTTATACTTTTTGTATTTAAATTTAGTACGAGATAGCATGTAGCCTTTAAATAAATGTCAAACGCAAACATGTTCTTGCAATTATGAACAGAAAGTGACGGTTTTTTACGCAGTTCACGTAAGCTTTCAGTTTACCCCTAATGTTTTTCTTTATATTTTCTTATTTCTCTCTATATAGGTGTACGTTCAATTTTTCATTTTTTTTATTTTTAATAATTTTTACCACAACTCTCGTATCGTCTAAGTAAAAATAGGACTTATTATTATAGAAAAATGTTTTCTTCATTACAAAAATAGTATACACAATTACTAAGACTTCAAAATATTTTGTTGTTCTGTACGTATTTCTGAACTTGTTAATGAGGTTGTAAGATTTTTCGTATTTTTCATAGACTTTCTTACTAACGAAAACACAATCCAAAAAAAAAAACTAGTGCAATCGGCCACATAGCATGTCTTAAAATGTATAATCTTTTTTCATTTTTTTTTATTCTGGAACGATTGCCAGGGTTTACCAGTTCTGGACTCTATTAACGAAATATTTTTTTACAAAATTTTCGTCATTCAACGCTTAATGGGCATTTGAGTAGCCAGGCCGGCCCTTAAGACACTTTCAACACTTTCGTAAAAACATTTTCAGCAGAAAACAGTATTATTAATCACTCACGAAATCGAATACTTCAAAAGTATATATTTTTGTAACGTAATCAGAGAGATGATCACAGGGTGCCCTAGTATCATCGCTTTGAATGACGTAATATTATACGGATTTAGCTTTTCATCAATTAAGAAAAATTATTGCGGATTTCTGTAGTAACGAATCGATTTTTATTGTATTATTGCAACTGGCAGTGTCGGTATTTCTTTTGATTTTTACAAAGTGCGAATGTGTTACCCTTTTGTGAAGAAAACTCTTTTTGTTCAACCAAAGCGAATTTCTTTAAAAACAGTAAAGCAACAACAAAAAAAAAATTATCAACCCATTAGATGAATGCTTGCCTGTAAGGGAAAAAGTGAAGCCATGTTCAACGAAAACAGCACAACATGGAAATTACGCGTTGATAAGAATAATTTTCATATTGGGTTTGAAAACTTTCAGAGCTACACCATCTGTCAGAAAATTCTTTACTTACGTCACTTTAAGCTTTAAAGGGAAAACAACGTATGGTTTTATTTGTAAGCTTTAGAAAGCTTTTACGAACTTTAAACTTCTAACGGATGGAAACCATTTTATAAGTGCTCATGAAATTAAATTTAAGAAATTTTACAAAAGAAAAATTCTTTACGAGAACGATATACGTTACATTTGAAAGCATGCTCTACGACCGCAGCACTTTTCTTTTAAAAAAACTGTTTTCAATAGAATAAATCCTACAACCAAATTAATGATTATGAGTTTTACAGGTCATCCATTTGCATTACATTTTAATTATGAGATAAATACGTAACTATTTAACAGTTTATCCTAAGAATAATTCTTTGGTGTAAGTAAAACAAAAAATCAAAATCAAACGAAATCAAAACCTATGCGACTACTAATTTCATTTTATTTTTACTGAAAATATTCGGGCTTCAGGTCACACATTTTAAGACCAAGGCATCAGATTGATATAGTGCTCTGGGGCTCCGAATCCAACACATCTGGTCGTAAAATACGTGATCACATACCACATCTATTGAGTTTAAAAACGAAACTAGAAACAAACTATTAAAGAGGCGATTAACAAACTACGAATTTATTCGTTCCAATCGGTATACGTCTTAATAATCACGTTTAAATATTGCGCCAAAAAAACTTTCCCGCATTTTTATTTCGAAATTACACACTTAACATTATGAATCATGTGGATGTTGTACAAATGGTAATACTTTCACGATATACTTATTGTTAACAGATCAATGAAACTGGAACGCTGATGACTGAAACAAAGAGCATGTATACTGCTGCCGTCCAATAGATGAAATCGAAAATTTTCATTTGGAAGCGAGGTGGGGTGGTATTAATAACATACTATAAACTTCAGGAGGTCGTTCGGATCGCCATTTAATTAGGTAGTAAAGGGTACATATAGAAATGTGACTGCGAAGTATCGTTTACATGACCTTTTAGGCATTAAATTATAGTGTTAACTTCATTTTCAGAAGTTTTCGATGTGAGAATGAATGGATTTGGGTTAAAAAAGTATTTCTCTAAAGTTCACCGAAAATTCGGCTGATGAGATTTATATTCTCAACAAAAGTTTCACTTTTCCCCCACTGAGTGGTTCGATGTACTTACATTTTACACTCGCCAATGGGGCAAGGCTTATTATTTGGAATTTAATTCTTAAAGTTAATGTAAAATTCTGAAATTTTAAGGAATTTAAGAAACTTCAAGATTTTTTAAAATTTTAGGATTTTTAAAAAATGAAAGAATTAAATTCTTGAACTCTAAAATTTTCGAAGTATTCCTAAAAAAAATCCGAATGATAAGCCCTGAAATGTGGACTTGAACCTGCAATAACAGTCCTATGTTGAGGTTTGCAAAAGTTCCAAGCCTATTTTCATAGTTGAATACGGCAGTACAAGAAGTTTTAATACTGATGTCTAGAAATATTGAGTGAATGAATTAAACTAAAATTGTAAGTGAACGAAGCAGTTCTAAGAGGGAAAGAGAGAGATATATAAAGTGTTTATCCCTTTCATCGACCTTTTTTTCTGTCTTTCTCTCTTTCTCTTTGTTCTATGTCAACATGCACAATTAACCGATGATGCATACAAATTAATGATTTACTAAATTTATTGACGCTTATTTACGCTAGACAATATATTTTTTAACAATTAGCCGTTGACGATCATTACAGTTTAGTTATAAAGTGTTTTTTTATCTTCATTTTTTTATTATTTTGTTCTCTTTGTAAGTCTTATATATTTTATCTAAATTTTCTTTTTTATTTTATTTGCGAAATACGATTTTATAAATATATTTCGGATAATAAGCCATATGATCAATAATATCACAAGAAGAGACTTAAAGATTCTACTCAAAGTGTGATCGTTTGTCTTTTATTTATTTAAAAAAAAATTAATCTGCAAATGAAAGAGTCAATGCGAAAAATAGAACAAGCAATTCGGACCATAAGTGCACTTCCAATTCCAAATATAAATTTATAATTTATAACAGTGCTAATCTTACCATATCATTTACAGTACATTGAGGTGATAAATTAAGTGGCTTTGATACTGAACATCCTCATAGAATTCTGTAGAAAGATCAGACTGTCGTTTCACTTTGAATTGGAAGCGCACTTAACGGAACAAATAGTTTCACTTTCATTTACTTAAAAAATTAAAAAAATAAATTTTTCATTAGTTGCTTAGTGAAAAACAAATAGCTTAAATGTTAACCGTTTTTAGTTACTATACATAATAAGCGCTATATGGTGTCTTCTTATTCCAGCAAAGAAACACACACTCCAATGTATTCTTAAAAGCTTCCCGAAAATCACGGTTGAAATAAGCATAGATTAATGGATTCAGTGTCGAATTGAAATATCCAATCCAGAACAGAACAGCTACTAAAACATCGGGACACGGACATGCGTCGCCACACAGTGATGTTATTACGTACCTACAATAGGGGAAAAAAGTCTTTAAATTTGATTCAGTGCACATTTTAACCGGAGGCAAATAAATTTGAGTTTTCAAACAACTAGTCTCGACGCTGCAATACGTTTATCACTGAGAGCCGACTTTATTACAGTCGATAATCTTTGACGCGAAGTAATCTAAAACAATAGGTCTCGACAAATATCTGATAGATTTCGTAAGTTAAAATTGATTAGGCGTAAATGATGCTAAAAGTCTAAGTCAGAAGTCTAAGTCAAAAGGCTAAAAATACTGTCAAAAACGCTATAAATGTGTGAACGTCTATATTTTTATTTTTATTTATTAAACAGGGCATCTGTTCAATTTCTTAAACAGATATGCACGTAGGCCTCTTGTGGACCCATTGTGCCACCCATGTATCGTCATTATGCCAGAATACTACACTCCGTACTTTTCCCGGAATCTTCCCGAACTACATATGTAGCTTAGGACATCCTTGGGGTGTAGTGATTTAATAGTACCGATTCTAAGTGTAAAATTGCCAAGACTGGATAAATGCTGGGCATTGGCATAGGTAGTGGTCGGCTGAATCAATGTGTGCTCCACATAGATCACATCCTGAGTCCAGTCGTTTTCCTATATTCGTAAGATGCTTGTTAAAATCAAAGTGACCCGTCATGACTCCTACATAAACTTTCAGCCTAGTTCTGCTAAGGTTAAGAAGAAACTTGGAGTGGTTCTTACGCAGTGTAACATTATTCTTCGATTGTTTGCATCCTTCTTGTTCATGCCAGTACTTAGTAGATTTCATGTATTTGTATCTGTTTATTTCGCGCTTAATAATTGATGGCGGAATTCCTATTAATGGTTCAGGGATAGGTTCGATAGCAGTTTGTGCCCCTTGTTTGGCCAGTTCATCTGCTTTTTCGTTACCTATAACTTCACGCTATTCGGCATATGCATATAATGGATCATTTTCGCAGGGGGTAAACTGCTATGTAATAGTCAACTTTCGCAACAAAAGTTTTTCTGTTCATATCGACCTAAAATACTCGTAAAAGAAGGAAAAGACGCTGCAAAAATGTTTGAAAAACCACAAACTTTAATCATGACACGAATATTGGTTGTGGTTCTGCTTCGAAAAAAAGTATTAAAATTACCGAATACGGGCATTCTCTTTCGATACATCCGAAACAGATTAAGGATAAGGGATGGACAAAAAAGATAGAATTAGCGAGATCCATCCAACGTTATCAGCCCACCAACACGCTTGATGCCATTCATTTAGAACAGACATCAGTTCAATGACATTTCAAAAAGGCCTTTCATGCATTGATTGCGAGAAAAAAAAAACAAGAGAAGTGTTGTTAATTACACAAGTTAAGAGAACGTCAGACATATTCATCGCTGTACCTACCCACCGCTACACACAAAAAAAGAATTATGCTTACGACGAAGGCAGATTCATTAAAAGAATATTAGGAAAATACAGAGAAAAGAATCATTAAATGAACTGAGAAAATTATGGTAAAGTCTATCACCAAAGCATTCCTCTGTGAGAAGTACATCATATAGTTGAGAAAATGAAGTCTCCTTAATAAAAGTCTTGAGAAAAATTCCTGAAAATGTCCCAAAATGACAAAGGTGACATCATCGCCAGCTACGAAATTTACCATCAACCTGTTGTTTATGTTCTAGAGACGACACATTTAACAAAAAAAATGCTTTCTCAAAATGAATAATAATTTGGCCCATGAACCATGAAAAAAATATATTGGAACCAAACGAGTGGACCACCCACCCGCGAATATGTATATATACGTTCACTAAAGTCCTACAACTTCAAAGCGTATTTCTGAGTTGTAGCTGTCACCAGATTTAATAATAAAGAGAGGGTTTTCACTGCATAAAAGAGAAAATGCGTCTCTTTATTTCAGTTTCAGCTGATATACAACGCGTGTTATGCGGAAATGATTTAGGGCGCTATAACAACATAAAAAGCAAAACCAACGGTATATTTATACGGTTTTGCTTATCAAACAAAGGGAGAACACAAAAATGCTTTTTGAAAATGGAAGAAACTACCGGCGACCAATAAAATATGCGACAATAAATAATATTAAAATTTCAAATTCTGAAAAGTTTTGAATCTTTTTTTTATGGCAAATGCGATCCATTCGTTATATATTTAATGTCCTTTACATACCATCGGCTGAGTATGGGATTTATTTATCGGTTGTGTGTTTGTGTTTTATTATACGAACTACACGGGCTAATTTATGCACAAGAGGAAAAGGAAATGTAATATACACACAACAAGTATGAACTCTTGATCAGCGATTCAATGTAGCCACTAGGACCAATGAATACTTTTGCGCTTGGTCTAAAATGCAAATTTAGATAATAAACGTTCCGTAGTCTGAATGGAGGGAACAAAAAAGTTCAGTAAAAGTTAATGGTCTTCAATCGTGCTTCTTAAGCATTATTGATGACGTATCTGCTAACGGCGGTCGTAAAAAACGGAATTTACAAATTTACGTGCCATGCACAAATCAGAAGTTCCTTTTTTGTTCAATTAATGTCAAACGAATTTATTTCTCAGTTTGCTTCAGCTGCTTTACCAGCGGTTCCACTCATACAAACACATGCGACTAAGGTTACATAGACAGTATAGCAGTATAAAGACAGTATAGCCAGTGTGTTTGTAACCCAGGTGAAATAAGGTCAGGCACTTTGGTTACATAAGCTGTACAAATATTGTAAAGGAAAATTCTCACCAAACCTGAAATCACAGTGATAATATTAGCAAAAGCGAGAGCCTATCTTCATCACATTATGTTCAGGTAGAAAATATTGCGGCTGGGACTTTAACTCAATGAAAGTGTAAAACAGGTATGGTCTATTGTCCGCCCGGAGGACATAAAAATTTGATTTTCGTACTTAAACGCACTCATTTTCATATTATTTTGACATAAAATTGTGAGTGCGTTGAAGACGAATTCGGCGATCGACCATACCTGTTCTCTACTTTCATTGCTTTAACTGGGTTTCTCCCATCCACTATGTTACATCTACCTGATTTCGCTTAGCACGGGCACAAGTTATCGATTTAATTTTTAAAACGCTTGCATAATGGGAAAATAAATGATGAATGAATGAAAATGGAGGAAAATTAGAAAAACCACAGCACGAAACCTCATTTTATTAGACAAAGGTGGAATTTTCTCTTCTCTCAATTATATCGCTGATGAATATCGGCGGGTTACCAGCGATTACTTACCATAGAAAAAATGGTAACCAACACAGCAGGAATACACCCATTATGATTCCCAACGTTCTTGCAGCTTTGTGTTCGGCCCGCCATCCTTTCGCCGGACGAACCGATCCGCCTATAGCAGAAAATTCCGAAAAAAATGGGGAAATTATTTCTTGTATTAGTTGAAAATGGTGTAAGTTTTTCATTTGAAATTTTGTCGTGAATGAAATGCTTTTCATTTTTCCATTCAAAAATGGTTTGTATTTGATTTCCGTGTTTCGCATTATGATTTGTGGCTAAATGTTTTAGTGCACGCACTTTGATTTTCGCATTCTATTTGCAAAAAAAAAAGAAAACAAATTGTCATACACCGAACCATGCTGGCTGAACTACATATATACACCATACCATTAGTACAAGCTGGGGGGATGCCATATATGTATTACGTGGGGTTACTATTTTGCTGACTACACTTTTAATTGGAACACACAAAAGCTACGGGTGGTACACATATTATTATTTACTTTTTGATATAAATTCAATGCTGTAGATGATTTTATTACACGTAAATGAACAAATTGTCACATATTAAATGTTCCGATCGATTACCTACATTAATTGAGTTCGCAGCATTTCAAAATTATATTCAGCTAATAACCCTCAAAAAGAGACACAGAGGTATAATTTATCATTTTTCAATAGTGGCTGTGGATCTCCATAACAACAACCAATATCGGGGCCAATCAGATAACATCATTTATGTACTGCAATATTCATCAATAGTAGTAAATTCGGAACAAGAAATTTTTCCATGATTTACACCTAAAACGGATATTTTGCGCATACGATGAACCGTCTACATCGGCCTCGCCTCCCATAGATATATTTGAAGAAAATACCCTTTCATCGTCGACTTTAAATATTTGAATTTCAAATTCGTTTCACATTTAAAACAATAGTGAAACGGTGGTCTAGATTACTTTAAGCTCTGTCGCGACTCGTCCCGTTCAAAATATTTTACGTAAATGCCCTTTACAGCCTATGTATCGACAAATAAACGCAAAACTTAAAAAGTTTCTATTTAATAATATTGAACAAAGGACCGAGTTGAGTCAGAATAATGGGATGTCATTGTTACACAACTAATCATTTTGTATAAAGTAGATTTCTTTACAGAACTAGTACAATACTAGCTACTTACTAAAATAGTGGAGTTGGAAAACGTCTCAAAATGTTGTTAGATTCACCCGCTCTGTTTGGAATTAGGTCAATTTTTATGTCCCACAAAAATCTACTTTTTTCTAACATTTCTTTACATAATTGCAGCCAGTGCCTACAGCCATCACTGTTATACTATTGCAATAATCTAATGTCTAATATCTTCCCACCATCAATGTCGTATTCTTTGATGGAGTATACAGTGCAAGTGAGTTCACACATCAATCATTTAGAAATGTCGAAGAATTTAACATCTTCACATAAAGAAATTTCAATCGCCTGTCTCCACAGCAGACCCGTCAGCAGCAGACATATTATGTTGAATTAGTGTGATACAACAATTAGCAAGCCGTTCTGCTTCGATTATAACGATTCTAAGGTGGATGAGGGTCATTGAAAGTAAATTGAAAAACACATCAAGTGAAATGCCTTATATTGACCCAATTCAATTTCCACCATGCGGTAAAATGCATTTGAACCTATACCCGATAAAAGACGTTAAATAAAATGATATTACATTTGCCATTAACAATACAGACGGTCATCGACATCATGGATATAAAACTTTCTTTCAAAAGACAAACTACAAATTTTGTTGCGATTCTTTAATGGAAATTAATTGGCGGTGACATGGGAGAGAAACGTAAAACACAACGATGGCGCTGTGAATAAAGCCATAATTTATATATACTCTCCTAATGCAAGAATCGGTATAGTTGAAAACCTATTTTAAACTACCTGTTCTGCACGTTGTTACGAGACAATTTATATATTGTGGCTAGCTATTTTACAGATTGTGTTTTGTGTAAATGTAATTTCTCGAACCATTCTGATTTAAACCATTTTTTTGTATTCTTCAATCAAACCTGCATGTCTTGCTTCCGTTAATAGTCCAGGCGCTTATATCAGAGAAACTGTGTCTGCGTAAAACTTTTGTGCAGCATCGTTTCGTTACACGACATACTTCTAGAGCTCAAAGAATGAAAATTGACTTTGTGCAACATGGTACGCACTTATACTTTCAGGAGGTCACACAGATGGCAATTTTATCAGGTACGAACAGACTTTCCATAAAAAAAAAATCGGCGAAATCGAATCTGTCTATGTAGTGAATTTTTAGTATGTGAAGTGGTGTCATAACCTGCGTGACCTTCCCAAAGTTTACAAACGAATTGACTTTACGACGTTTTAATTTTTGATCAGAAAACTTTAACCATTGTGGCCACTTGACAAACATTTAGCATTTCTGCTTAAGGTAGAAAATAAATTTTTAAATGAACAGAAGGTTCGTTATAAGATGAATAGTAGCTCTTGAGGAGACGTGCACGTGACGTTGTTCAATCAGGAAAGTAAACAGTTACAGTCATGTCCTTCCTTTTTATGCAGTTGATTGTTACGTTAACCGCAGTGTACATCTAAGTTGTCACATGAGAATTGAAAACGATTCAATTCAATTTTTTTTAAACATAAAACCGGTATAATTGCTTGCCCAGACAGTAGAATTGAACACGAAATTACACATTTAAAATCCAACGAGATAAACACCCTCTGCGGGATCCCAGACTATTAACTGCGAAGAAATGAACTGAGTTCATGTTGACATATCTCAGCTTATTTCGGTGTGTACCGTTCGAGTTCTATTAAATTTAAATCATTTCGCTGTACATACACGTATGTACCAACACGGATACGTTTACAATATATTGTATATAAGAAAAGATGGCATAACCATATTATAATGTAAAAAAAAAGTTTTCTACTACACTGTGCACAATGCATAAAATGAACGATTCAAAATGCAGTTATTCAACAAAAGCTCCTTGTAACGAAAAGCTAAATGTACAAAGCAATATTGTGCATTTTCTATTTGCAATAAATAAATAAGTAAAATGTTTCAAGACGTAAATTGTGTTATCCTACACGTAAAATGTTTTGCTGGTAGTTGGATTTGTTGCATGCTTTTTTTCCACTTGAATTCATTCTATGGGGGGGCACCAATCAGAAACTAGTTTTCTATTATCAATTTTTTCTTCTTTTTTTTATTTTTTTTCAAATTAAATTAAATTTTTATTTTGTGTTCTGTTCGTTAGCTTCTATGTTATGCGTTTTATTTTTACTTATGATTCACCAACTATTATCTACTGCTAATAATATTAAAAACTAAATATGATATCTATGTCATACGACCTTCGTTGCAATATTTTATCGGTCCAGTTAATTTTTTCATTTTTTTTTTTTTGCTTTAGCCAATTTCGATATTTTAAACTTTAAACAAAATCGTTTCACTAATATCAAATCAATAAAACAAGCAAATTGGTTTTTGGTTTTCTTAGTTTTTTTTTCGTGATTAAAACCTCTCAACTAACCTCCTTCCCCAGTCTTATCAAAATTTCGTCCAAGTTTTCGTTTTTTCGGTCGCACACAATCACAACATAAAATTCGTTGCCACCAATGGGTCGTCGTTGATCCACGAAATGTGACCGACGCGCGTCGATCTTTCATTGATTTGTTGTAGGCTTTATCAATATCACCAGTACTATTCGTCCAAACATTATTGTTTGAGTAACGATCGTCTTGTTCAAAATCATTTATGGTTATGCAAATGGCACCGCGTCTTCGGATAGAACTTAGTGGCTTTACATTTAGACCTAATGAGTGTTTGTTTGGATTTGGTTTTTAAAAAAATTTGTTTTTCTTTCTTTTAATATTTTAAAATTTCTTAATCTTAAATATCGGTAAAAATTCAATTAAAAAAAATATATTCATGAACGGAATAATGGTCATGCACATGCACTTTACAATAAAATCTAAATTTTAATTATTTTTTCATCATTTCGAATATTTCATTTTTGATTCTAAAATTATCGAACTCAAAATAGACTCGCATTTTCCTATACTTCGCATGTTTGTCAATTGTCTCGACCAAACAGTGACCAAAATCAGCCGATGAAAGTCAAAGAATTGCTCTATTATACTATAAATAGATTATAGCCATTGGTACTGAGATGCCGAACATGGACAAATAAGGTAAACAAGCCGGTTTGTTGGTTAAAAATTGAGACCATTTAAAGTTCGACGCCCCTAATGATTCTGAAATTACTTTTAAGAAAAACATGCTCAGCTATTCGTCGTATATATTAATTATGTACGTAAAAACAACATAACAAAACTTTCATTCGATATTCGAAAGCTTTAGACGAAGGAATTGCTCTGGGGATAAGTACGACCGAATAGTTTTCGAGTGATTAACATAATTTAGTTGCTTGAGAACCCTAGCTAAATTTTTCATAATTGGATAAGTAATGAAACCGGATTTTTTGGAAAATGTTTTCCTTAAATTTCTTGAACTTTCCCACGTTTTCACATAATTTTCCTACAAATTTTTTTAGGGAAAATTTGGGAAAATATAGCAAATTTCTGGGAAACATGTGAATTACAAAATTTGTATAATAAACGTAATACAATCGTTTTCTTGAAGAAAAAAAAAAATGGCCGGACATTCACCCGTTTTCTACTCTTATTTTCCCTCTGTCTACTACTACGACCAATGCTCTCTGATTGGTACGACCTATAATCTGCTGAAGATATTTAAATTCACGCATTTCATCTCAATATTTATATTCCAATTACAGCTATGTCGAATCCTAAAATGAACTCATTTTATCAGCGTCAAATGCAAATACGCAGACACAATGTTGACTGTTCAATTTTGGAACGAACGTCGTATTGAAGTAAGTAAAAACTTGAATTTTTAAACTTTCATCACAAATAGAATCTGATATTTCGATGAATATTAATTCGGTTGAGTTGTGTCGTCGACGATGTGTTCGTGGTGTTCGCGGTGTTCGCAGTGTGAGGCTTGTACATACAATTTAACAGGTTTTGTGAATACTTATTTCGTCTGTAACACCTTGTCCTGCTTAAAAGCTCACAATAAATCACCTACCTACGCTAACTTAAGTCAACAGAATTCCAATTGTTTTCTTAATCTTTATTTTCCGAATATTGAACATAGAGCTCGTGCGTCTCTTACGCACGTACATAGAAGAGCAATCAGAACATTTTGCTTTCATTTGATCAACTAAATACTTGACTGAAAATAAGATAAAAATTTCGGCGATTACAGGAAATGATAAAGATTTTCTGCCACATTAAAATTCCGCATCCTTTTCCGCCTACACATGTATATACATCCCACACGGCACACTTCCATTATTCTATTACATAATTGTTCTAGATGGAAACAACCTTACATTTTATCCCTTAACTTCAAACCCTTAATAATGGAACCAGTGTGGATTTTCCATTCCGTAAAAAATGAGATTAACTTTCCTGAATTGTCGATAAGGTCGACATAATAATCCAACCAAACAATTTCAAAGTAATCTGTTTCAGCAAGGACTTTTTCTTGTGGCTTATTATTTAAAAAATAAAATAAAAAAAAGATACGTCGGATGTACCTTCTCTAATTACTCCCTATGGACGACCGTAATACCTTTTAAATACACAATGCATTATACAATGAATTTAGATTTATACAGACGGTAGAGATTTTTGCACATAAATTATTGATTAGTAATTCGCAAGATTGGTTTATAATTGAAAATTGTAACTTCTGTTTTTGGTTAAAATGTGAGCTTTTTTTTAGCGCAATAGAAATTCGCATTGGAAATAAAATTGAAACCAGTAATTGAAAATGGTTATGGGAAATGTATAAAACGGGCTATTTAGATTTTCGCAAAAAAGAAGTCTTCTGTGCACAGTGTGATTTCGAATGAGTAAATATTTTATTTGCTTCGGAGGTAAAACGAGGTAGAGATGAAGAAAGTTAATCAACGAAACATTGATTGCTATGCTTTCCACTAAGGGCAATATTTTTGAAAGTTATGTTTCAGTTGGCACTTTTACCAACTAAATAATAGGACATTTTTAATGTTACGCTGTTATGGTATGTAGTGTGCTTGTAAACATGTCTGCTAGAGTTCCGAACATTCCGGATCCACCTGGTCTATCGATGACGGTAAAAGGTCGGTCTTTGATTCCATATTTGCATAATTCATCTTGAACCTATGGAACAGTTGCCGAAGAAGCAGAGAGACGTAAACACAATCATTAAATTGAATTAAAAAAAGGACTATCATTTTACGTCTCTTGCATTTGAAACGCTTGGTCCTATGGGTCCAGATACGAGATTGCCGGAGCTATTACAATATTATTAACAGACCGAAATTTAAATACATCTTTCTTTGCCCCCTGCGGGTTAAGAAGCCAAAGTTCACCCAACACTAGTGACTATTGTAAGAAGAACATTATTGCATGTTTTACTGATATCTCCCATATTTTCCAAAATTATGGGGAAAATTAAGGAAAATATGGAAAAATCTAGGAAAATGTGAGAAAATTCAAGAAAATGCGGGAAAACGTTTTACTGCCTGAAATACATGCAGTACACAAATTCGCTGTACAGATGACTAATGACCATGAATAGTTCATTTGCGGTTTCATTTGCCTAGAAATTCCTTTCGAATTGCTCCATCGAAAGACTCGTGTTGCCAAGACTGTTAAGAGGCATCGATGCTTAGCTGAAATTGTAGCCTACGTTTGTGTGTCCCGTATTTCATTTCTGATGGTATCTTTTGATGAGAATCCTTTTTGCGTAATAGGTGAGTAATAAAGTAATTTGCCCGAGTTTGCAGTTTTCAAAAATTATGATGCTGAGTTGCGTAAATTCAAATGAAGCAAAACCATACTAAAAACAAAAAGAACTAACAGATTTAATGATTACACCGCTATTATTGTACGTTTGCCGTTCGTAACAGGTTAAACGATATTCATTTGTTTAGTTTTCTGTCTACTTTATGGCAATGCTCAGATTGCCATTTCCAGTATATACATCGACCGCAAACTTGGATTAAAATTCAACTATAAATAGCATAATTACAAATGAAGTAATTAGAAACTTTACTGAACAATTCCGAGCTAAATGAATGCATTTGCGGTGCAAAATGAATAGTAGAACTGTTTTATATTGTTTTGCGAACCATGTTCAATCATAAATGGATGTAGAGTAATTATATGCGACCACTTTATGAATTTTTAAGATGGTCCTTTGAATTAGACAGCAACAAAAATTCCGTGGAAATATCTGTTTTGGTCGTCATACAGTTTTGCACGCGTAAAACAATCCCACTTTATAATCTGTTCGTTTTGGTTTCTCTGCTTTCTCTCATTTGTCATAGCATACGAAATGAGAATCATCAGAGAAACATAGAGAAACAACAGCTGAGATACGAAAGTGCAAGGATTCTCTTTTAAATTATTTTCCCTGTTCCCACAGAATATGAATATCCTGGATTGTTCTGAATCGAATACCGTATATCATATTCAAAAAATGTGGGCATTCCATATGTTTGTTATGCGATGTGACTGTCCCCGCAAGGTTTAAATCTGTTTACGTGCAACATTCCTGTCCGCTCATCGAACATTCTAAAACATTTAAAATTTTTGATGAATTTATAAACTGATAGGCAGCACCGTTTAAAGTAAAACAAATGCAGAATGCCATTGTGTAGAATGCGCACAGATTCCTATACTGAAATTTATCTCATGTATCCGGTGTGGATAAGCTAAATATCACCGCGTCATCAAGCCCAATTCAAACGGAGAAATGCTAACATTTTTTCGGCTTTTTCATCGACCCCCCGGGAAAATGCCTGCATAAATTTTAAAAACATCTGTTACTGAAGCGACTTCGATTTATAATTTAAAATATTTGAGAGGAAATGGCTACAGTTTATTTTTGGAGCACACGAAACTACTATTGTAGCAAATCCACTTGCTCTTTTCCTTGTTTGCATAAGGAAAGGATATGAGTGAATAATTCGGGCATAATATCAATTATTCACAGGTTGACTGAAATTGGAGAAAAAGTTTTGATGCAAAGAGCACACGGTCTCTTTAAGTTTCCGATTTTATTTTCGTAATTTATCCACCGATCTACTTTAACGAAAGTGAATTCGTAAATTGTCAATATAAAAGTTTCCATTCTAGGAAAATCTGTTAGCATAAATAACATAAGCTGTCCCCCGTTACAAGTATACGGTTATTATGTGAGCGCGTTACCATATATACATCCATACTACGATACACATGTAACAACGCTTCGCATGTGGATTGTGGATATAATCCCAGTTTCTTTTTGTCATTGTTTGTTTTAAAATTTATAATTTTACAAAAGCTGTTGCGACAAAATGATCTTCTTCATAATTACAAAAGACAAGACAAATGCTCTCATATGACTTATTTATCGCGACTCTTGTGTTATAGCTTCTAACCCCTCTAACCCTCTGAATTTACTTTAGCAAGTTAACGTGACAAAATTCGCGTTGTTGAATTGAAAAAGCAAAATCTACATAAGTAAGAATATTTTATGTATACATACGCATTAGGGCGGTCGGAATTTCCATGAGAAAACAATGCTCTTGAATGATCTTATGCCTGGAAGGATAATGGTACTAAATTGGTACCCCTGATAGAATGTTTTTTGGGAGTATAATCAAATTGAAATTCATCTAGACGGCGCATAGAGAAATATTCAGAAAAAAAAGTCAATTCCAACAGCAGAAGTGGTCCCGAAACATATTTTCTTAGTAAAATTCAAGAATTTGAATTTTTAGTAAACTAGTGGCCGAACCGAGCGGACAACAACTAATTTTTGTAAATTTTGTTGATTTAAAAAAATCTGATTTTTTTAACTGTTTTCTCTCAAATAGCGTATCATGACTGAAGTGACCTGCGCGGTAAGGGTCCAAGGATGTTACCAACATCCTTAGATCTGCATAACGGGTCAGAAATCATTTTTGATAGACACATATTTTGTACATCTCTAGGGCTGGCAAGTAAAAGACTCGATTATCAAAACAGTTGCTACCACTCCTTCGGGCTGAACAGATGCATTAAAAAGACCTTCTCACGTTCCATTTTAAATTTTTAACGTAACTTACAACTTAAGCAACGTGAATAGTGTATCATCGGCATCATAGTTGATATTGGGACCACTAGGCAGCATAATGTGATCAAATAAAGTAAAATGATTGAAAAGGCAAGACCTTTCAAGTAGAATGTTTAGCAGACTGAATGCGGTCTATTTCGAAGACGAAAATCACTCTTCATCTTCAGTGCGAAATATAATGTTTGCCTTTCAAGTCGTTTTCTGCGATTAAGTTTTCCCCTTTTTCTTCGGACCACCCTAATTCAGATCTGATGCTGTGAAATGTACACACCCCATTCCAACGACACCGACACATTTTATTCCATCAAATTTAAGTTTACTTTGAGATTAAATACATTTTATGTATGTAAATCTCATGGCGCTTTTTACAGCCTCGAATCCATTAATTTTTAATCTTGCATGTTGTTAACGCCTTTTAAAGTTACTATAGCGTAATCATAATTTTATTGATTCACATGCTTCAGTTAAAATGTCACCTTAAAACCGTTATGGAATAATAAATAATAATAAAATGAAGAGCAATGATTCGGATACAAATATTGTCGTTATGATTTAGTATATTTACACAAAAGAAGTGGAGAGGTTTGAACAAATGCTTATTGTGTATAAATAGAAAATAGCATAACTCAAAGACCTAACATAAGTCTATCATAAGGTCACGGTTTGAAACTTATAGCAAGAAATAGCAATCAATAGAACATCTGCATTGTGAAGTGAAGTGACACCGAAAAAGTTCTGTAAGATTCCATGTGGACTGTTTTACCATTAAAAGTTAAATCGGGTTCAAGTGAATTTATCATAAATTATATCCACAAATTTTACGGAAAATTTAAAGAATTTCCTTCGATTTAATCGTGGCCAATACGTATTAAACGTACGTATCGTTACGTTACTGGCTGGACGGAAAGAATACATGTTTACGTAACTAGGACGGAAACGTTGAAAGGTCAAGTTTTCGCGTGAATTTTGTAGATCGGAGGCGAATACCGATATCAATACTAACGTGGAAAAGCGATCTTAATTTTTCGACCGGAGTTACGTCCTAGTCGAGGGGGAAACCACTCTTTTGTATTGACATGATTAACATGATTAATTAGTGATTAACATGATGACGAATCAGTGATTAGCCAGCATTTAAACAGGGGAATCGTTGCAAAACTATAATTAATCGTGAAATATGGTGGTTAATCATGATTAACCGTGCGTATTCACAAAATCATGTTGCTGATTAACAGATTAACTGATTAACCATGTTAATCACAAAAGAGTGGTTTTCCCCTCGGTCCTAGTAAATTACATTACATGCTGCGAAAGTAATTTATTTTTACATCAGGTAACAATCTTTCGACAAAAGTTAAGTCACAAGTGTGTTTTTTGAGCAACAAGCTTCCATACACTGTCTTTTCGACATTCGAGATTCCGAGCATCATAAAATTTGTTTCCTAAATAATGAATTACGTTGCAGCATTGAATGTATTCCGGTTTATTGCCCGGCCATACAAAAATGAACCGAAAATATTCTTCATGTAAAGAATCATTTTCGCAGTGGGCAAATTGCTGTGCAATAGTTAACTTTCGCACAGGCCGAACGGTAAAATATTTTATGATTTATGTAAAAATCATCCAACCTAATCACAATAAGTGGATAAATAAGAGAAGGTAAAATGTATTTGCACTGAAACCAATTATATATCCGTTGTGTACAATAACATCACTGTGTACAATATAAAATATAGACTGGATTTTAATATAGTTCCAATAGAATGACCCTAAGTTTTACTAGAATAGCATTTTCACATACCATGGTGCACCATCAGTTCCTGATATCATGACGTTATCTCTTCCAACACAATGAATTTTTCAGCACACTTTGAACGTTCATTGAGTTGAGATGTGCATAGATATTATATGCAATACGACATATACTGGAGTAAGAGTGTGAAAGTGATTCTATTTTCATTTTTTTTTCTTCGGTATTATGTCATTGACACAATTTTATTTTTGATGTTTGCCACAAACGGACTTACTGTCTGTGATAGGAATCCTATTACACTGTCGTAAACGAAAGTCGAATATTTTGTTTTTATTTTGGACCGACAAACTCAATTATATCATAACACGTCCAACAAAGAAACCACGGTCAAGGAAACCAATATTTGATAAAATTTCAAGGAAACCAATATTTGATAAAATTTTATTTCTGTCTAACATTCTGATTAGGGGTCGTGCTATTATGATGTCCACATGTAGTGGGTGGGTCTCTATCAAATCACACGTCATGTTGTAGGTACATGGTATATATGCGAAAGCAGTGAGAAGAAAGAGATTGATACTAATTGGAAGCTTGGACGCACGAAACGTACGAAAACTGGAAAAGGTAATTTTAGACAACAAAAAAATTATTGCAACCGTGACAGTGACAATCATGATTGCTAAATGAGACCTGTTTTCATAACACATTTTCAGTAATGATGTGATGAAACCACATTTAACAATGTGGATCATCTGAAACAAAATTCAAAATGCTTATTTCAAGTCGCCGACTGTACGTGGTGTGTCTGCTGTAAAAATTGACATAAGTGAAGGATTTGCATATAATTCGAAAACCATAAATCATAACCGCCGACCACGACCTACAGTTCAGGCTGAACTGCGGCCAACGGACGATTGTCGAACGCAACTCGAAAAGATTAGGAACTAATCTGCCACCGTCAATTAAATATTAGTTGTGGTTAACCGGAAGCGGTTTATCAAAGTCAATTTTCTCGACACCTTCGTCGACCTTTCATTTTCCTTACAACTTAAAGCTCAATGGTTTTTGTCGCAGCCGTTTAAGTGAAGCCACCCTATATACAAGTATATGAAATATTCACAAAATTTGTCTGAACAAAAAGCTCAATTTTATATGCTACCCTTGAAAGTGTATACTCTTTGCTCTGACTAATATTATGGAGAAAAAAAAATAGAAATTATTTACACGCACACTTTATGTATATTGCTTAACCACAGAAACATTGTTACCATACACAAAACATGTATCCATTAAAAGATTTACATAAAATAACCACAAAATAGAATGTCAATTTCTTTCCTTGGATGTTTTTTTGTTCACAATTTATTCTGAGTCTAAAAATCATGCAACAACAATCATTCACCATTTTTTTTGTCATTGAAAACAAATTAACTTAAATTATAATTCACAAACTAAATTATTAACAAATCAAAAAGAAACAATTCAGTCCGAGAGTTGTGATGCCCCAGGAACTGCGTCCATGTAAGGCCTGTTGTAATTTTAAGCCGCACGTCATTTCCTTACGAAATTGGAATAAACCGAGAGCCTGTATGCATTTCCGGGGTATCTTTTGCAACCTTTTCCATTTTATTATACTACACGGATACGAAAGCCATTTGATGTACGACCATTATTTTTGAGCGCTAGGAGAACCTAGCGTATATCTCAGCCATTGTGTGGGGTATTGTTGTAAAGGGGAAGGCTAGGACTATCAGATAAAGTCCAGGAATTGTCATCGTTTCAATTTCAAACTGGATCAAAGTTTTTTTTTTCCCATAGTACGCTGCTTAAGTTCTACACGGCATTCCTTTTTATTTACATATAGACATTTAAAAATGGATGAGCAGTGCTCATTGAGCACCTTAGAAAAGTCGATAAATTTTTGTATTTGACTCTACCTAATGTACATAGGCTCTTAGCCTAGCAATTCATTCTTTAGTACTTTATTTAGTGCTGGTGAATGAACCCAGCCACAAGCCATCGTATTTCAATTGTCTTTCCCTACGATTTAAAGTAAATACTTTCGACTTCGTATAAAGTGACTTCAGAGCTTTCAGAAACTTTAATAGTTTTATTTGCATTTCTATGAATAAAAAGCTCAGAAAAGTCAAGTTTTCTTGTGAAGTTTGTTTAATCACCCGAGAACACGACTTTTCGTTTTCTCTTTTGCCATTATGCTGAAGGTTGTCGGTAAAGTTTAGCTCGGGAAGAGAATGAAAATTTTCGTTTGTGAAAGAGGTTGGAATATACACACGAAAAATTGAATTTCAATTTTTAGTTTTTTCTTTGTTTTTGTTCAAAGAACTATTTCCCTAATGTTCGCATGAGAGAGTAATAGTCAGGGGCATTTATGGTAAATAGTAAGTGCGGTAAATGGCGATGATAATATCAAAAAATGATTTATTGCAGAGACGCTCACAACTCTCGGACTAATTGTTTTCGAACTATTTCCATTTCTTTCTTCTGTTAAATCTTAAAAAAAAAATATAAAATTGAAATGGAATTGATCTTACTTGTGGAACTGGTCGATCGTCTAGCATTCGGAGCACAGTTTTTCGTCGTATAACCACCATCCGGACTTATGTCTTCCGAATTATTTATTACATTAATATCATACGTAACGAATGCAGGCTGTCGATGGACACCGTCCCGCTTGTCCGGACGATTGCCATTTTTACAATTTTCGTTCAGCAATTTGATGGAATTTTGCGAATCTTTTATGATGTCTGGCTCGTTGGAAAATGTGATGGTGTGGCCGTTCAACGGCATCATACCGGTCGGCCGTCCAATCGGATCGATTATGTCAGATGATTCCATTGTTGATTCGGTGAACATCATCAAATTTTGGGTGGTAGGAGGTGGTGGTGATGATGATGAACTGATTTTAGTTTTGCGTGGTGATAGTGGCGGCGATGTAACGACGAACTTATTTACGAATACATTGTCCGAGCTAAGACTTTCGATTGGTTGTTTTTTGTTTAACACTAAAATTGAATTACCATCGTCCAATGCACATTTATTGATTAAAATTAAGTGTTCACTGCTCTTCGAAAATATTTTATCTAAGCTGTTCGAAGCGATACGGCCGGTTCCTTGTGCGCTAGTCAAGGCATCGGAAAAACTATTCACTACACTACAGTTGTCCGGCTTTATCTTGATAAGATCACAATTTAATGTATCCTCGTTTCGATTGTTGAATATCAAGTCGTAATTGCAATTGTTGAAGTGGTCGTCAATGTAAAGTGGATCGTTTTTTTCAAAATCCAACAGCTTTAAGAACATATCCACAGCACTAAATGGTTTCGATGTAACAGCATTTGTGACGGTGAAATCGTCAGTAGACTGATTGTTGCCCTCACTGAACACCCGTTGCAAACTTCTAACGACACTTTCGTCTTGTGGCTTATGGTAACAGCATCCGTTGCACGACTTAGATAGTTTGCTCGCCTTTTCGCCACGTTTAAAAAACAGACCGCCCTTGTTCTCATTGCAATGACGATTTCCATCGTTGTTGTTCGGCATTTGATTCGCATTTTCCTTATTCGTATTCTTAATTCGCGTACTTAATATCGTTTTCGTAAATGGAAGCTTTGCCTTCAGCGATATTTTGCTCATTTTCGTGCCGTATGATAAAATGAAATCCGAATCACTGCAAGCCGATATCTTGTGCTTGACCTCTTTCGGTTTCTTTTCATCAAGTGCCCAATTATTTTTGAACATAATGAAATCGGAATCGCTCAACGCCGATATTTGCTTCTTGCTGCCGTTACCATCGATACATTCGTTATTGACGGTGCCACTCTGCTTCTTGAAGTAATGAAAATTGTCCTCGATAAACCGTGCCAATTCATCGTCATCGTGTTCGATCGGCACAACGTCCAATTCTTTGGGGCTAGTTTTCAGCGTATTATTATTGAAGCTGGTGTGAAAGCATTCCAGTGGCTGTTTGAGAAAATTCGTTTTCGAAAATAGTGGCTGCAGAAAGTTGCCCGATTTATTCTTCTTTATTTCGTAATTGAAATTTTCGGTTGCAATTATTGACGGCGCGCTGTCAGTGTGCGTCACTTTTTCGTATTGTTGTTGTTCAAGGTCACGCAAATCTATACTGCTACGGCTTAGGCGTCGTTGTGGCGGCGAGGGTAGTCTTAATTCATCAGCATCTTCTTTAACGGTTTGAACACGTTGTATCTGAAAGAACAGATTGGATAATAATATCAATTTGTGGGTAAGTTGCAGCTAGATTATGTTTTTAAAAGTTTCGATGAGCCTGTGTCATTAGAAAGTGACACTGCAGTTTCGTCTGTGGTCTATTAAATCACGTAAAGGTCGAAATTTAAAAGAAATTCTGAATCTGTTCAATCATATCATTCATTCATCACCCACCTTACCATTCATTTATTCAATCATTCATTCACAAATTCATTGATTCATTCAACCAGAAATTCATTCATTCACACAACCGTTCATACTAAACTGTTACCTATCCTTCCACTTCCAAGTTGCGTGGTAAATTTCAAAACGTACCAATTGTTATGTTCATTGCTTATTTTTGCCATCTTCTGCAAAAATTCAATCCATTCAGCCCGCTCAGTAACCAAGGACACAAACAAGATGAAGTTTTCATATAAAAAAGTCTTTTCCAGGTGAACTTAAAATTGAGGTCACAATAACAGACTCATTCAATTCAGTGAACCTAATTAGATTTCATAAACTTCTCTGGACTCGTCTAATGACTGTCATGTGTCTACATTATCAAAGATTGATAGAACCACTAGGTGATGTTACATTTGCTGTACGAGAGTTTTGTAACTTTGAATTTGCTATAAATAGAAAGCTAGTCAGCCGAGAGCTCATCCAATATTTTTGTTGGTGTTGACAGCTGACTAAAGGAGTTTAAAGGAGCCTTTTTTCAAATTTTTAACTTTCGTGTAGTTGTCAAGTTTAATGAGCCTGAAGGTCTTATTGCCAATCTCATTGTCAAGCATGAAAATAAAACATTTTATTGGTGCTTTGCAATGACACTTTAAAAACACAGAAACCAGAACAGACATTTAGAACGATTTACGAGCGTAACTACAACGTGATACACTGATAGCAGCACTAAAAAACAACGCATGGATGAATAGTTGAACTAGACACTAACGCTGTTAAATCTCTCATGCTTTTGCGAGACCGATTTTTTTTCGGGGCAAAGGTATTTGGTAAAAAAAGTACGGAAAATGGATGGTATATCGAGTAAATTCACAGGCAAAAAGTTTCATATTTCGTTTTTTTTTTTTTTTTTTGGATTTTTTTTTGTTACGAGACGGGTATATACCGATCGAACTCTGTACGAAAAGTCATTCAAGTTAACGCACAATATCCGGGCTGGATGGAATAGACATTGAAAATATTCGAACCAATATTTCCGAAAAAAAGAAAGCTTTAAATTAACTTCATTTTCATTTATAAGCATACTACACACACACACAAAATCCCAAATTATCAAAGGGCTTTCGCCATATGAGAAAAGTTTTTTGCTCGAAGTAATCCCTGCATAATTTGTATAAAGAGATATCTTTTCTAATCCCAAAAGGAATTTATTTATTCGGACTGGGTGGGGTGGAGACTCTGTTGTGATAGTAAAATTTCGAACGAAATGAAACGAAATATGATTGTATACACTCCGGAAAACTATACCTAATATTGAAAGAATAACCATTTTATTTACATGGTACAATGGTACATGTACGGAGTAAAGCACAGTGTGACAGAAAGAGAGAGAAAAAAGAGGGTGTGAGCGGTGGCACAAAATTATCTTTCTGTATTTGAATCACACGAAAACAGGAATGCTGTGCACAACTTTGATATAATAAACTTTATTATTCCATTTGCTGTCGTAATCCATCAAATACAATATACTCATATTATATGTAGCCAGATCTTCCACACCTCGAAATTTTCCTGCTGCTTAAACAGTCAATGTTTTCCAAAAGTCTACAACAAGTCATTAAACCCACAAATCACGGTTAAATAATTAATCATCACGCTGTTTTTTCGTTGATACTTCACACGATCGTTTCAATCAATAGACAGCCGGAGCGCTTTACGAAATGACATTGCGCTCTGGATGGATCATTTTAATGTACCACCGAAGAGTTGGTCCAAGAGTCAAAATTGATCATGTGTCAGAAAAATTCGAATTAAACTTCGAAAACTTTATCTTGAAAGGATTTTCAATTCGGTATATAACCGGTGTGGCCTTTGTCAATTTTCCGATTCACCCTGATACGATTTACAATTTACGACAAAATAATTTCAAAATAAGTGCGTTTATGTCCACCAGGACCCAGACTACACCATACCTCATCTGTACTTTCATTGGGGTATCTGACATCGAGATTCAAGCTAAAATTGAGCAATCTATATGACGTACTCACGCCATCTCGGTGTGTTTGGGACTAAACCTACCTTGCCCGTTTCTTTTCTATATACTCATTTGCAACATTAGGATTATTTACCTGTCGTCTGGTAATGTAAACGTAGGCGGAATAGAACTCAGCCTTAACGTGGGAGCCCTGCTTATTTCGTCAGACTGATTTATTAAGAATCATAAAGTAAAAGCAAAATCTTATTTGAGTCAAGAAGAAAGTTGTGCGAATATTGTTATCTCAGAAATCAACGTTCATTCAACTTTAGTCAATAAATCCATTGAAAAGGTTGAACAGAGATTCTTCGATCTTATTTTACATTCTATTTCATTGCACGTAAAATATTCCTAGCAGCACACAGAAAACTTTTGAATGCAAAATAAAATTATTTTCACATTTTGTCATTTCACAAATTGTTCAGTAGAACAGAAAACAAACAAAGAAAGAAGAAATTTCATCTTGTGATGTTTTTGTAGGAGAAGCGTTCACATGCCATTTTCAGAAGTCTAAAAGTCTAAGAATGCATTTCTTCCCAAGATAGAAATGTAGAAAAGACAAAGGACAGCGACATGCTGGATAGCTTTTGCTGATCATTGAATAGACACTTCATTACAGAAATGTGTAGATTCATATTCATCAACCGTATGCCTTGAAGGCATTGCCTTCAATCCAACAGTTCGTCTACATTCAGAAGTAGTTTAAGTTGCAAAATTTCACGAAGATCCAAGTTCTTTAAAACACAATGAAAAAACAAATCTGGTGTATAGTCATGGCTACAAAAGTTTTGTTCCCATCGATGCAATTCAATGAAACTTTTAATGTCCAATTTTTACTCAGTGAATCAGTGAATCGATGTAAGCTATTGACTTGAAGGAAGAAGTAAAAATTCAATACGAGTCTCTAAATAGGTCATTTCTACGAAAAGTACCATGAAATCCTTCCATCATTCTGTTGAAAGTATCACTTTAAACTCTCTTCAGCTGGCGTTTTACTATGACTGTGGGATGTTTGCGGATTTAAAATTTTCTGTACGTGGAATATTCCTTGATCGATTGGGGATTGCACATTGTATATACCGTTTAATACTATCGGAAAACATAATATTAAACGATTTTTTTTTAAAGAGAGTGGACGAACGATAGAGACAGACGATGTGTAAAATTCCCATTTTGCCTAACATCCATTCGCAGACTGAAGAAGAAAAATTGTAATTCCACTTTAACCAACTGAAAAGGGAAGGAAAAAAATCTTATCAAAGAACAAAAATCTGAAAAGTTAAACGAAGCGGACATTAGCACCATTCAAACAGCTAAAGATCTTTGTATAAACAAGAAGCGGAAAAAAAGAGCTGAAACTCAAATAATATGGAGCACATAAATTACGCTATGAGTTTTCTATTCAAACAGAAACGGACTAATAGCTTTCGCAGTATATTTCTTTGCGGCAGGCATAGAAAGCGTTCGCGTTTATGTGTAGATATAAAAGATATCAATTTTAAACGAGTCTATAAATTAGCCAGAAGTAATCAGAGAATTTTCTTTTAACAAAAAGAAACACCAAACGATTTAGTAAATAAATTTCTTAAATTACATTTTTTTGCCACATCTTGAATTTTTCATATTTTTTCTTTCATTTTCCTTTTTTTTAAATTCTAATTACCACATAATGTTATGACAGAAAGGAAGTGACTGTAATTACCTCGATATTGCTAGTTGAACTATAAGTGCTATCTCGTCTCAGCTGCTTAAGAGTTAAGTTTAAATCACAATCGCTCGGATGCAAGTAGTTCATATGATGTGAATGATGCATTTGATGTGTTGTATGCGCCATGTGAACGCTATTCAGTAGAATATTGGAACTGGTACGACTCAATGCCTTCCGTTGACGCACTGCTTCCCTGTTAATAGATAATTTCCATCGTTCAATTAAAATTTCATTATCATCGATAATTTGCACAATGTTATAATATATATGATCGAGTGCAGATAGTAAATTGGAATTTCTGATGAGGGTGTAAGAATGCTTATGCAATAATAATCAATTAAAATGTAAGGAAAATGAATAATGTTCTATACGGTCAATGGAATGTACGTACAGAGGTTCCACTGGCATCAGAAACTCTTCGTTCAACGGGTTGGAAGGTAGAACATTTTGTTAGAACAAAATTTGGGCACATATTTATATGAATGAAAGAACTCATTTAAGTAATAGAAGGGCGATACGATCAATCTGTTTTACTGTACCAATCTTCAAGGTGACAGGTGATACTAGTTTTCCTTGTCTTAATTCAATAAAGATAGTTTCACATGACGCTCTAAACTCCTAAGATATCTCTTGATAACTCCGCTAACGAAGGGTACTCTTTACGGAAATGGAACTAAATGCATGCGTAATCTGTGAATGGCTCCTTAAGACGTCGTGATCAGTGTAGCTCGGTAGCATGACCGACGAAAAGTTCAAAAATGAAAGTTAACAGATAAAAAGAGCGAGATGGAGCAGCTTACAGATTAAAGCGTTACCAACTTCACAATACAATGTTTCCATTAACCAGAATGCCCTCAAAAGTTCGAAAGTCTTTTGCATCGAGTTTAGTCGCTTTTCGAACTTTCGAGACTTCGCTTTTTCACCAGAGGCAGTAGTGGAAGCGCTGAAACAATTCTTCCCATTCAGCAATTAATTAGTCTCGAACGAAGATGATGGACAAATTTTGCTAAAGAACAGAGATATCATTGCTCGAGACATGTGAACATGTAACTATACATTACTCTGAACGAACGCTTCAGTATATATCAATTTCATGTCTAAATTTGTTTGGTTAACTTATTTGAAGATTGAAGCTTTCAGCAATTACAGACGAAATAATTGTTATAGCGGAAACGGACGCCGTATTTTTTGGGGTTTTTATTAATTCATTGGACCTTTTTTTGCTGTAACGATGTAAATCTTTGCGTAAATATGAGTCTTATAATTTGGGTGTGTCGTTTCGGTTTGTTACAGTTTGTAAATATGGACACAGTACAAATTAGTCATTTAGAAATATTCCATTTAAATTATTGTTAAGCCATTAATGGCCGAATTTAAACGACATCTTTAAGTTAATTTCAGAGTTGTCGTGCCATTCATCGCCATATAAATATTAAATGAAATACCGAAATAGCGCGCTTAACCGGAACAAAGGGAAATAGAATTTTACCACACAAAAATTTCTGTGAACTGCTAGTTCAATTTGAAGTGGTTTCCTGTTGCACATGTTGGTATTAGACATTTCACATGTCGATATTAAAACAGGGAACGTACTTAAGGTTAAAACTTTTAACAGGTTCCATCTAACAGGTTGAAGTTGGTCTATTTAGAGAATTAACAAATTAACGTTTCTTAAATTAAATTAAATTCAAATTAACGTCACTAGCACCGATACTTGCACCGATATGTGCACCGGAGACAATTGAACCGACTACAATTCCTGAGTTGAGAGAAAAACCAATTATTCTGAGTTTGGTACAAAGTTTTTTACAATAAAGGCAAAAAACCTACTATACGTTTTGTCACTAAACACACAGAGTTGGGAAATTGTTATTTTCTCAACTTAGTGTCGAAATGTAAAAGTTTCGCTGTCCTTGTAAATAAAAGCTTTTTTTATTCTACTCGGTGATAGGTGCTCTAGAAAAGCACTAGATGTGTCATTGTCACTCGAGGTCTCAGGCCATATTAAAATAAGCGTCATTTCTTGAACGGTAGTACTAGCAATCGTATTAAGACTTTTGAAGTTTGCCGGCAAAGAAATTTTTTAGTTTATACATTTGAAACATTGACGATACTGGGTATGGAATGTCATTGGCAAAAAAAAATCGGGTGTCCCCTTAGCTGTGCGCAAAGAAATAAGGTATGCCCACTCATCTCTGATGGGAATTTCGATGGCTGTTCATTTCGAGGTTTATTAATACACAGGAAACTTTGATAGTGGCTAATGTACATACGAAAAAGCTCGATAAAATTTCCATAGTTTCTCGTTTGAGAACCGAAAAGTTTTAGTTTCAAGAATCCTAAAATTTGTAATAAATGTGAAATTCGTGAGAAAATTATACACAATCAAGTTATTTCATTTTTGATGTTGATTTTGACATTAGAGTAACCTCGTTCATCTTACGTTATGAAATTGATGTTTTGCTCATAATCTGTCTTTCAAAGCTCGCCCTCGGCTCATGTCATAATATCACATTTACCCCGCGAAACAGACCCATTTCATAACTGAACGAACATGAAAACATCAATTTTACAATGGAAGTGAAAAAATATTTTTATTATGAATCATCAACGTCATTATTATTATTATTGTACCTGTATATTCTGCAGTACATTGTTATCATAACAAATCCAGGGATCCAGAAACTCACCGAGCTCGAAATAATTGCATACGCTGAAAGAGAAATACAAACGCTTTCATCATTTGTTTATTTAATATTATAGGAGAGGGAGAAAAAAGGCGAATTCTTGTAAGTTTTATGAATAGTGAGCTATACATGACTGGAAGGGAATGGATATCGAATTGCTTGTTATTTTGAAGTTTGTGGTTGTTGTTATGTGCATAAAATATAATTTATGTTGAACGAGTGTAATATAAAATTAAGCTTTTTCTGTCGTTTTATATGGAATAATAATAATAAATTGTAAAAAAAAACTGGAATGTGGTGCAAATGATGGCAAATTCCTTGAATTTTCTTGTGAATTCTACAAATTTGAGTTTCTTTCGCCAAATACAACAATACACGCATTTTATGTATTTTATGTGTAAGATTAGTCTATTCTGAGACGGCAAACTGTTCGTTTCATTGTAGATTCCGGACTGGAATAGAACTATAATTCCAACAGGCTATGGGCCCAGATACATTGAACTGTGGCATCCGCTTTATGGTTAAATTGTTGTTGTTGTGTGTTCTGCGGAAATTTGTGGTGCTGGTTGGTGCTATGGCGTGGAAACTCCAAGTAGTGCATTGTCTCGTCTGAGGTGGGGTCGCCGGTAGACTCATTGGATCAAGATGGCTCGCAATGGTCAAGATAACAAACGTGGTCAAGATGACGAAGGCGGTCAAGATGACAAAGGCGGTCAAGATGACAAAGGCGGTCAAGATGACAAAGGCGGTCAAGATGACAAAGGCGGTCAAGATGACAAAGGCGGTCAAGATGACAAAGGCGGTCAAGATGACAAAGGCGGTCAAGATGACAAAGGCGGTCAAGATGACAAAGGCGGTCAAGATGACAAAGGTGGTCAAGATGACAAAGGTGGTCAAGATGACATACGACGCTAAACTGGTTGACAGCTCGATAGATCGATGGTACAAGTCGATAGCAATAAGCCACTAACAAGTTGGTGTCGATGGTTAAAGTTTCAAGTGGTAGTAAATTCATAGAATTATCCAATTGAGTGGAATTGTTGGAAGTTACAATTGAAGTTATGAAGTGATTAGACGACCAACAACGATTAGTTCTGGCTAGAGTCCTTTTATCGAAATGCATGACAAAACTATTGAAGTGACAGACCGTGTACCATACATGTATCAGGAGACACTTGACACACACACGATTTATGTGACGTGTGTACAGATTTAACGATTTTGTTGGGATACACTAACCATTCCTAAAGGATTAATCGAATCGAATCAAATAATTATGAAGTACTGGGTGTTGGAGCTCAGTGTTGGTATAGCTATTAACAATCAACTGAAAATTATTTCACAAATCATCATTTACCTTTGTTTGCTTTGAATAGACATTCGGTGGGGTTTTGGCTCTGCAACTCCAAATACTCAGCTGTTGTATACCATCCGAGGAAAATTGGAGTAAACGATATTAGCGCTGGCAGCATCCATACATTAGTTAACATAAAGCCAACAGTTCGATTCGTCATATATAGTGGATACTCCAGTGGACGGACAATTGCGAAATATCTTCAAATCAACAGAATTATTTGTTTGATTAGTTAAATTGAATTAGACATAATGGGAATGTGAATCGTTGTTCTCTATATTATCATTGCTTGTAACGTGTGTATATAAAATCCGATAATTGATGCAAGGGTGCACTTTGGAAAATCGAAAAAAAAACTATTTTTGAAATCGGACTATTGTAACGACATTTTAATTAAAGTAGAGAGTGGACTCGGATCAAATAAATTTGAAATGATGGTGTTCAGTCACGGTCAGCTTTAAAACAGTAATTACTCAACAGAGTAATTGGATTTGTGTTGGGGGTTTTTTGTGACATACACATTGTTATGCAAAGTCGTCGGACCGGCTAATTTCTAAAAAAAAAACATTTTTGCTTTTAGTCCACATTTGTTGGTAACCGCATTCGGAACAAGTATGAGCTGCATTTTTTTCTTATGCAAACTTTTGTTCAAACTGACATGACTTCTCAGGTTGTAAACATATTTGTCATTTAGCAAACACGTATTTTACTTGCATTACCGATCTGAATTTTTTGTTTAAAATTTCTGTACGCGATGGTTCGGGATACTTTGAAATATAGGCTTTGAAAGTAGTGTAAGATGACTGGATCGAATCATGGCAAAACAAAGCCAGGTAGGAGCGATTGATTTGTCTTGGGACCTGAGTTATCTAGCAGCCCCATATTTTCCGAATAAAATTAATTAGATTTCTGTTAGTGTGCATTTCAGTTCATTTTCATACAGTGTATAAGGTCTCTTATTTGACATTCGAAAAATTAACTGCTGCTGCCTGGTTTTACTCCGCCGTGATCGAACCACTTGAAAAAATAAATAAATTTTTACTTGGGACAAACTTACCTATCGACAGATATACAGCAAAGATGAAGTATGCTAGCGGTTGAAAAATAAACATCTAAACTATTATAAACGTTGCACATAAACGGTCCGAACATCCATCGTCCCGACAGTTCAACCGATGCGTTAAAAGTCATCGCACACAATGCCACTAGCATATCAGCCATTGCCAGCGAAACAACAAAATAATTGGTAATCACACGCAATTTTCGATTACGCTGCACCGATATTATAACCAATGCATTGCCGAGCACCGCACCAATGATTATTGTTCCGAAAATGATACTTTTCACACATAACACCGTTACATCGGCCCAACCGCTTTGGCCTTCGTCTTTAATACCATTTACAATTAGTGATGATCCATTGGTGATGTTGTCATTTGTCGTTGTAACTGGCACAATATCGGTCACTGTCATCAACAATGACATCTCTCCAGTCATATCAATGGGTTGATTTCCTCTCTTTACAATTGATTTTAGTCATGTAACTTTCGATTTTTCTAGATTTTCGTGTCATTGCGTTTACAACTGTTTTGTAGAAAAAGAAATACGTGAAAGGATGGCTTGGAGAGCGAAAAACTTCCTAATACGCTTATGATATAAACACGCTTACGCCGTTTGCTTCTCTGTTAACTGTCAAACAATGACAAATCCTCCCACTTTCCATTGTTGTTTAGTAGACAGATAGTTTAAGCGGCGGAAGTGCATTTTCCTGCTTCTAAGCGTAATATTAAGAGAAAATGTAGGATCAACTCATAACGTATAAAAACAAAAATAATTTTCGAGGCATAATCTTAAATGACGTTGACTCTTTTCTGTTATTTCAGATTCCCTCCCCATTGATACAATTTTCAATAAATTCGCTAGCGAATAGCCAAATGAATATAAAGATTTTATGCTTCGTCGTCAAATAGAATTTCTATTACAAGATCGTATTCGTAGGCGACATTCAATATATCTGAAGATTAATTTGGCCTTTCGTCGTTGCTAGCAAATGGTATTTCCGTTTCATCGATTAATTCCAGTTTTCGTCGAGATAAAAAAAATTTACGTAAGAAAATTTCCTTAGGAATTCATGGCAGTTTTCCTCGTGGAAGTAGATTTTGTAGAGGAAAATGCACCTAGAACTTTGACCCTTACACTACATAATATCAGATGAAACAAGAATTTATGCGAATTATGTCCTGAAAACGTCATTTGAATGTAAAGTTATAGAATGCGTTCCAGGTCAATATATCGTAGATTATATTGGATGCTGCGAAAGTGGTTCATTACACGAGGTAACAACTTGGGGTGATAAAAGGCAAACTCAAAAGTGTATTTTTGAACAACAAGCTTCGCTAACTGTTTTTTCGACCAGTGTCGAAAGCTTGGAATGCAACCTACACTTGTCTGAAGCAGGTCGATCAGAAACACACGAGTGAGTTTGCGGGACGCACAATGTTACTTCTGAATTTATGAATTACGTAGCCCAATACAGCCTATTCTGGTTTATTGCCCGCCTTATGTGAAAGTTGATTATCACAAGGAATTGACATAAAATGAACCGAAAATATCATGTAATGAGTAATGTTGGCAGTAATAGTCAACTTTCGCAGGGGACAGGCAATAAAATAATAACGAAGATATCATGCACACGATTGAAAAGCATTCTTTTTAACATCATCTATAATACGGCTCCATTCAAGTAGTATACGTACTCTGTAAGGGAAATAGGTTTAATAAAAATATAACGGTATGTCGTACGTCACACAAATGTGTAGCGAAAGATTCTTCACTGAGAAATGCTCTACAATCTTATTAACATCTACACCTTTCAAAAGTCGTTGGCCTTTCATTTTCTTTACCTTATCAGATAAAATGTACTTTCGATTCGTTCTTTTGTATATTTTTGGTTACTCAATGAAAGGGCTCTTCCATGTGTACGTCTCTAAAATACCAATACTTTATTGTTGCAATAATCTACTATTACAATCGAAATTCATTTGATTGATAGTTTTATGACTGATGATTCCGTGCCCATGCCCACTATTAGTGGAAGAGTGAGTTTTGAAAAAGCGTAACATATATGTGGGGTCATTAAACATCTTTTTTTTTAGCTTGCGCACTATTTGAATGATCCCTGAAGGTATATATTCCACATGGAAAACGGATAGAACAAAACATACATGTTTTTTTATTGCTTAGGAAAAAGTGTGTGTATATAATAAAAATGTATAAAAGATATTAGCCATTATTAGTTTATTGAAATTTATTATGCTCGAACCGATAAATGGCATCGTTTCATGGGAAACATTTATGGATTTATATGTGTTTTGTGGCTGATGGTGTGTATACGAATGAATACGTGATTTTACGAGCTTTCCATTTGGAAAACCAATGAAATACTTAAATAGAAAACTCAACGAGCCTTTCTATTATTCATTGGAATTGAGTTAGAAGTATAGTCTTTATGGATGATTGGTTTAAATTATGGATGTCGAGTAATGTAAGAATGGCAACATACAATGGCAACATACAAACTTGTTCGGTTTTTTTTTTAAATAAAGTGAAAAACACGCAAAAGGTAATGTTACGATGAGAAAATGTATAGGAGATGAGTTGGGTAGACACTACACCAGACGAATATGAATTGAGTATGTACATATACTATACATATTATGGATCACGATTAACCAATGTAATATTTTCTTTGAATATTTTATTGTCGGTTCAGTTAGTTTATTTATTCATGTGAGCGAGAGAGTCACATTTTTTGGGTAGGTACTGCGAAAAATTCTAATTTTCAATCAAATTAGAACTGTAAAGAAATCGACGTGTTGTGACTACATAGATTTATCACGATGGTAAAAGCCAACGCGTTCATCAATATATACATTGATATCGTTGAGAGGCTTCGTCTATATTAAGTACTAACATGAACAAAATTTGAATGTCAAAAAATCGGAACGTTGGTTCTTAGAAAAACGAATTACTGCTTATGAGTGATGAATTGCGGGAAGTCTGTAGTTGCCGAGTTGTTTTAAGTGAATATCCTTAATACTAAGAAACATTTTACATTTCGAAGTTTTTGTCATAGTTTTAGATAGATCAGCCCTTTATCATCTATTCGTCTGTTCAAAATAAATGATCGACTCTACCTATCGAGTAATATAGTCAAATAAATGCTAAAACAAATGACGTGAATGATTTTGTTTCAAGTTCAAGCTATCGAACACATTTGTAGAACAAATCAAGTAATAGATCGGTAAATATTTACGATGATATGACGATGCTGTTTGCGGAAAACTAAACGAAATTTCTCCGTTCAGAAAACAATTCATTCGTTTACTTGACTGTTTAAGTTCGTTTAGAGTTTATAAAACTATCGATTTAACGCAAAGGTAATTAATAAAATATTTACATTCGAATTAATCGAAAGTCGACAAAGTGTTTACCACTTACCGTTGTTTCTACGAGATTTTTTTTTTAAATAATTGCACATCGAGTGCGAATGCGAAACTAAAGCTCAAATGTAATAGATTTTTTTTAAGGAAAATGTAGGTTAAAATTTGTCACAAAAATAGTCCCTGGCTCTAGTACATTTTGTCATAAAATTACCAATGTCAGCGCTCTATTTTTTGTGAACCAACTTCACTGCTATGTCAGTTGACGGAAATTTATCAGAGTGAAGTTATTTCGGAAAATAGACCGGCAACAGAGAAGAACTTTAAAAAAATATTTGCGGCACCTGGTATAGTTCAATGGAAGTTTCCTATAAACTGCAGTGGGTGATGAGTTATTTTAGCGTTGTTAGAAATCAAAAAATCCATTAACCACAACAACGGAACTTAATCTCAAAATGTGCAAACTCCTCAGTTTCCATGAAACTAGGGGAGAAAAATCTCTCAGAGTTGGAAAAATGGCAAAAATGTTTTTCCAACCACAGAAAAAATCACGGATCGAACTCGTATTTGTCACCCTGCGTAACCCCAAACCTTGTGTTCGTACGTAAACCTCTGACATAAATTCCTTTTATTTAAATAGAAAATTTCCACAAAATATGACCAGCACAATTTGGCGTTTTTTTTAATATGCAAAAGCAACAACTTGTCAGAAAGAAATTATATATTTTCCGCGCATTAATTGTACTTAAGATGTCAACTTTCTGTGAGAAAAATACAAATTTAATCGGGGAATATTTTTTGTTTGCGTTGTTGTTCTAGCGGTCTTTCTCTCTTTTTTGGTTATTTATAACGCCAATCTATTTCTATGCCTTAATAATTCATTCATTCATAATTCGTTCATTCGATGTTATTCTCGAATACTAATTTGATAACTTCTTAGCAAGTGAGATTTTTTTCCCGTTGTTGTTTGATGAACTTTTCGCAAGTTTCGCAACGGGAACAAAAAAAAATTTCTTGTATACACATCCCATTCAAAGTTTGCCTTTTGTTTTTCTTTCATTTTCCATAAATTATTCACGAGTGTTAAATTATGATCCTTCACTTACATGGAAATAAATAAATAAAGAACGCAACATCCACAACAGCAACTTAGCCGAAAACTTACAAACAAGATAAAAGTGAAGAAAAAAGTTATATTGCTTTTTGTTTGTCGAAAAGTGTTATTTTTGACGCTGATGTATTGGCCAAATATCACTTTTTAGCAAGCGTACAAATTAACTTAAACACAGGCTAATTAACCGTTACCTCCAAACTAGCCGCATCCCACAAAAAAATAAAAACAACAAACACACTTAACTGAAGAAAATCCATCCCGTGGGATAGCACACAAATACTTCTGTTAAGCTTTCAAAAAAGCTCTAAATTTGCTGTGCGATACACGTGTATGTGTTCATAATAACATTTAGCATCTCTGATAAATAATGTGTTATTTTACGAATTCAGGTCCGAACTGGCGATGCCAGAAGGTCTTTTCATTTTTTGAATGGATCAAGTGCAATGAAGGGCTTTTTCAAGTTTTTATCATATAACGCCCGAAGGGCCTTTCCGAGCCAGTCCGTCCCAGTACGTTATTGTGCTTGCGGATTGGTCGTTGAATTTTGCACATCATATCATTTTTTGTGACCCTTTTTCAGGTTATTTGTTCATTACTCTGGACATACGACACCTAAAATGAGATAAGATTAAATGAGGGGCAGTGTTCAGGCCAGTTATCTCAATTGCTTTTATTGCCGGCAGGGAAACAGCATCCAGTTAAAGTAGAATTTTCCTCTTTTTTTTCTTTTCATAAAATTTAATTATTTATTTTCGTTGTATATACTCTGAAATTGTATTGTTCCCAAGACGTACGGTTTTAGTCAGTAATGTAGAATGTCTATGTAGACTAAAACGAAAATTTTTACCGTATATGAAGAATTTAAATTCTTTAAGGCAATAAGTGCTCATGCTCATGTAAAGACTCAAGTAGTCGCCGCAGAATTCTTTGGGACAACATAAAGAAATATTTTTGAACAGTAGGACAACTGAAGACATAAACTATTTTTTCCAACAAAAATCGTTTTTTTTTTTGGAAAATGTGGAAAAAGGCTTACTTTGAATAGTCCCTATATAAAAGCAGTAGCATAATCTATAATGAAACAAAGAAGTAACTTAAGTGACAGTGAACTGAACATTAGACTGTAGTCATTTAGTGACGCGATTGAGGATTGATCTTTTCTTTGGTCACTACTTCAGTCTAAAAGAAAAATTTTCTAGACAAAGTCTGCAGTTTGGCTGTTTCTCAAAGACTTTAGTCCACATAAATCCTGTAACCGGACTCACTCTATGTTTTAAACTACTATTAGTCACTACTTTCGTGATATGATTATATTCTGATTTCTGCATCTACTCCCAGTTGAATTTCGATTTTTTTCATCATTTCATAAAAGTGTACTATAAATCTAAGACATTTCACTGACATGTTAGATTCGAAGCATCAATGAAATGTTCATTAGTTCAGCTAAATCCCTTTAATCTAGAATTAACCTTTCATCCACTCATACAGCACAAAATATAAATTTTTGTTTATTTTTTTTCTATCTCTCTCTCGATAAAGTATAACCTTCCGACTAGCGCACATAAAAAAGTTAAAAAAATCCCGGATTAACATAAATTCCAAAACCGAGTTTTAAACCGACAAACATTGAACTGGGATTAATACTCTGATATCATAAAGGGTGTATTGAACCGAACATTATATATACACCACACCAACCAAATATCTACAGATTTATTTTGATGTGATTACGTCTTTTCCAGTTAGAATTTTAGTCTCGATTTTAGCAAAAATAAATGCAGAACCATACATGAAGCTGTGCTAAAATTTTATAATTGAATTTTGAACAATTTTATTTTTTGCTTTATATTCATCGACACATTCCGGCAACAGTCGCTCATAAACAATAGGTACCTTCGGCACGTATGTGCTGCGTGCCAATAGTCACTTCGTCAAATCACCAAATTGAGGTGAAGGAAGTGCACGCTCCAGGCGAAAATTTTTGTATCGCATTTGTCAGCTATATCACAGTGGCTGCTCTGGAGTAGAGATAGCGGTTTTTGGTTAAAAAAAAATTCACTTTAGAAAGTAAACAGTCAACGTGGTTTCACATTCAACTTCTGTTAGATGCAGTTAATAGTCTACAGTTCGACTATCGCAGCAATGAACATTAGATGAAAAGTGCTTCACAACAAAAAAAGGAACAAACTCGTTCCTTAATGGGTGTTTTGCATACAAGATGTAAGAACACATTAGGCTACTTGTTGCTGCTATTTCTTTGAAATTTCTGTAGTCTATGTAGGGCAAGTGCAGACAACAAAATATAATATACCAAGCCAATCGAACAATGTTAATTGGCTTATATGAGAGAGTTTCAACCAATCAGATGATAGTATTTGCTTTACAGGCAAAGATCACGATACGTCAAGAATATATGGAAAAATGAGATGACAACTGGTGGTCTTTGCTAATGCTCTCTTTTTTATAGAAAAGTGGACGGCTTCTTCAGTGCACCTCAAGTGCCAATACATCAAAGGAAATGATGGTGGTAGATTGGTGGTACCGATAAGTCTAACCAACAAATTTATAGCAGAGGAACCGCGATGCACTAAGATTAGTCGTTGCTGGTGACTCAAGTATGGCCAATAGCTGTACTGATCATTTCAAAACATTCCACCTCCAAGATACACTCAATTTTCTTAGAAAATAATTTTCTTTATAAAGGACGACCCGGTATGACCCTAATCAACGCACCAACCATAAAAAATAAAGTATTTGGTTTGTCAAAATACTAATCTATTCAATGCCATTAATGCCATCAGTATGACTAACGGTATTAGTCACGATACCATTAATAGATAGAGTTGTGTTTTGACGCAACAAATATTCTGTTATTATGCCAGGTGCTTTGCCCTAATTGGTCTAATTTGACAGCCGCCTAAGATTTACCTGAGGCTGTTTGCAGCTGCGATAAAATATAAATATAAGCGAGCTGCTTTGTAGTTAGAATTGGAGAGCAATTGACAATTTCGATTTCCCATCCAGCAAGGTATCACCTTTTCATTTATTTTCATACCAACGATACGATACCATTAACGATATGATTGTTTCCCGAAAACTGTATCACCTGAACATCATTACACTGAACATCATCGCTTTGACACCGTAACTCATTATCAATAATGTTATTATCGAAAATCGGTTTAATTAAATCTAATAAGTAATGCATTACCATTTGATTCGTGAATGTATACTAATCCCTCTGTTGTGTGTTTTGTATACGATAAACGTTTGACGCGAAACTTATTATATCGAATTTCTGTTTAACAGATTCCGTAAGGTATTTGAAACTTAAAGACATACCTGTGCAATACACATATATAACGCAACCCATATGTCTATAAATAAACCGAACTACTTTCTAATTACCATAGGGAATGGTATCTCACATTCATCTAAACCATATTGTCAAGATCTGATACACAGCCAATAATTCAATGCTTTTATCATATACTCATTTAACCTTTATCGATAGCAAACCCAACAATGTTATATCAAATTATATTTCATTATAATTTCAGAAGGTTGGGGCATAACTCTTGCTTTCTAGGTATATTATACATAATGTAAGTAGACATTTATACTCGTTGTATATATACAATATGGGGTTATATGGAGCCGCTAATAATAAAATGTGCGTGCGGCTAGTGCTTCTCTTGTTCGACGGTATCTAATTTATCTATACCTTAGCATCTAAGGTTAATAAATTTTCAAGTACATATACGATTCGGCGAGCATACGTATATATATATCGACGAAATTATATGTATTCAAATGGATATATAGAATATACGTGAGCTATCTTCATTGCATAGTACAATGTAAGTTGTATTAGGTTTTAAGGTTCTTTTATTAAGCATTTTGGTTTTGGTTAAGATAGTTACGAGGTATTTTTTATCACGCAGAATATTCATTAAGCCACGTAATGTTTGGTGGCAGTTCGTCTATATACACATTTATTTATAAAGACAGGAAAAAAAACACCATCACATAGTATAAATAATGATATTAAGTGGGTATGAGCTCATCGTCTTTTGGCTTTACTTTATGATACTTTAACACGGTAATTATGTTTTAATCCAAAATAATAATGACGAGAGAAAGACATTTTCGGAGTTTTACAAAGATACTTTACAATATGTCGTTCGGTATTCTGTCGTGTAGTTTTAAAATTAACATTAAATTTTCAAGAATTCGTTTACCTAAATTTCTTTAGGTTAAATCAGACTTCATGAAAATTCGGTGGAACGAGCTCAGACTGTGGTGACGATACTCCCAACTTATTTCAAAAGTCTCTGACATCACAAAAGCGCCTATTACATGTATAATATTCATGGTAAAAGGACGTGAATGTTAACGTGAGCCAAGTTACTTGAAGTGGTCCTTGGAGTACTATTAGGATTAAAATAAAGTTTTTCTGCACATTTTTGATTTGCTTTAGCGGGCTGTGCAAATATTTTCCCATGTTTTCTTAAATTTTCCAACATTTCCCCAAATTTTTCAACATTTCCCCAATTTTTTCTATATCCTTCCGAATTTTCTCAAAAATATTTTTTTTTGGAAAATTAGGAGAATCTAGGAAAATGTGTTGAATTACTAGAATATATTTACTGTTTTGTGGTTTTGTGGTTTGTGGAATCGACCAATGATACAAAAGTTTATTTTACCTGGAAAACATATTAGTTCCAGTGGTGGCGTTATCTAACATGCAGAACAAACACCAAAACAAACAAACAGAGCATAATTACTCTTCCCTTTCCCATGGATCGCGTGAGCGAAAGTGGAGACAAAATGCTGTTTCGACCTCCGGATACAGTGGCGGCCAGAGGTTAGCGTGATCTAAATTTTCTGATTGAACTAGTAATTTGAAAATTTACAATAAAAGTTCTGCCACCTTTGTAATCGACCAATGATACAAAACTTTATTTTACCTGGAAAACATACTAATTCCAGGGGTGCAGTTACTGGACTTCGATCATGTTTTGAGCGCAGCGCGGGTGTTGTTTATTTTGAGAAAATTATTTTATAAAAATATATTCCACTGAAAGTTTGTGTAAATAAAAAGTAATTTTTACAGCAAATATTAAACTCAAAACGCACGAGAAATTCTGAACCATTTCCAATTTTATGCGAGCTATCTGATGAGCCAATTTATTTTTAAATTGAAATTCCTATTCCTATTTGAAAAAAAAAAAACAGCAAAATCTGTTAGATAAATTAAAAAAGATGTTCGCGTAGTAAGAGCCATTCATGCAAGAACTAAAAGAAAACTTTTGGTCTATTTCATTAAAACAAATTTCGCGATAATGACACCGTCACATAGGTAAAATTTTATGGCTTAATAAGTTTCCTGTGTTTCAATAATTTAGTTTAAATGAAAAATATGTCAAAACTTTGGAATATTTTCCTCAGAGTCAACTAGAACTTTTTAAGCATTTCAAGCATGCAAAGTGTTTCTTACGTAACATATTGTGTACTTAGGTGTTTACAAAGTCGAATAACATAAAGTTTTTCTTATGAATCACAGCGTTTTAAGGTTAGTTGAGAGACTTATAATAATGAAAGCTGATTTAATAAAAGACAAGATGAATATTGTCCCAAATCGAGAATGATATGACATTGCATGTTTTTCATCAGTACAAATTAGTAGATTTTAGCTACGTTACCATACCACAATATTCAGGACCGTAGCTGGAATATATGAACCCATATTTATAGCAGTGAGGTAAGACTTCTGAAGGAAGTTAAAAAAAACGTTTATGACGAAAAAGCACCGACTCACCTGTTGTAAACGGTGCAAAAAATTGCAACGACTAGTGGATGTCTTATCTTATAACTTTCTAAGCTTCCAAGCGCCCCTGCTTTTATAAAGTTACTTTTTAGCCAAGAATACATCATCGCTGTACATATAAAATGGTACATTGGGATCAATATGTTTTAGCTACAGCCCTGGGGACCTGCGTCAGACAGTAATTTTTCAGAGCACAGACCGTGATTTGTATATCTAAGCATGACACAAAATTAACCTAATTTTTGTTGCTAGGCAATAATTAGGAATATTACTTCTTATCCCGTCCGAATTTGTACTTATAAAGATTTAAGAAGTAAAAAAAACCTAAGCATTTATTGATGGTCCAATCTTCTTAGAATATACCGCTTATAGTCCGAATCGTATAACAGGTTAACATGAAAATCTGGTAAAACAAGAACGAAAGACGGAAAAAAATAACGAAAGAAAATCAAATAAAAATTTAAAATACATTCTCCTTTGTTCCATTGATTAATGCATGTTGGATAAAGTATAAGAATAAATATATTCTCGTCCATTAGTTCGGCTGCGGAACTCTTGGGATCGATTTCGCATGAGGGTGTACAAAATTTTACCGAAAGGATGAAGAAAAAAGCTCTTGGGATTGTGAGTATGCTGAGGAAAAACTCATTAATTCTGAATCAACCTATTCTCTCGTTCTCTCTCTGTCTCGATCGTAAATATCCGGTATACCATTTTTTTTTTCAAACATGTTTTTTCTGTGTTGTTTGCGGTAAACGTAAGCTATACGTTACCTGTATTTGTACCTGCATGTTATATGTATATATCTATGTCTAGATCTACGTACTTGTTCAAACAACAAACAACGGATTGCTTTTTTCCCTTTAAATATTCCCAGCTATAATCTGAGTTATTGGCTAAAGTATGTGTACCGAATGGATATTTGATATTAAATTTCATATCAAAATGTATTTGTTATTTCGTAATGTAGACACCAGCGCCTAATTGATGCTATCACACTGAACTAATTTCAATATTCTCTTTAAATTTCCTTAATTTCGTTAAAAAAAAACTTCCAAGGATTGGAATTAATCTACTACTTTAAATTATAAATCAATTAATTTCATGGATGAACGAAGTTTTAAAGTTTTTTTTCTTCTTTGTATTTACACACAAAGTGGATCAGAGTTTCACCATTCAAACTTAAACAAAACTTTTTTTTTGTAAGACTTTGGTGAACAAGCAAGATCCTTTAGATTGAAACTTTTGATGAACTTATCCCGACTTTTTTCAAAATTGAACTGGAAATAGTTCAAAGTGTGAAATTAATTTCAAACAATTCGAATGACTGTCGAAAGAAAAATCATTAGGTACACACTGTACTGCTCTACTAGAACTAGCTTCGTCAGATTTTTAATGTTACCCAATTTACCTAAGTATTCTTTTCTAAATGACTTTATGACATCTTGGCGAATACCAATATTCAACAGATTCGACACTTCAATCAATTTATGGGAACTGGCGGATAAGAGTGTTGAGCCATTGAATTTGATGCTTAAAACACTACTCATCTTGTACTAATTCAAGTATTCAGTTCAGTCATGAGTTTTGAAAGATAAACGTAGATTTTAAATCTATTTGTTCCAGACGAACCGTCAGTCGATAAGATTTTCATATCAAGTCGGCTAGAAATCGACAGGAAATTATGAGGTAAATCAGAAGTATGGAAAAAAACAATTTCTGTTTTTATGATTTTAATAAGCTAATACATGCTGCTAACCTACCGTATAGCGCTACATACCAACTTTTGAATAGCGCCGCAATCTTTTCAACGGTTCTTATGTCTCTTCTTATTCGACATCGCTTTGCTTATTGCTTAAAGCAAAGGAATTCTTTGAAGTTTGTTAGCAGAAAACTCTTTGTATGGAACACATTTGATATTTTATTAATTAACCTCATTAGCCAATTGTTCCACAAATAGCTAGTTTGCCATATAGTTGTTCTCTTGGTTTTCAATTTATCGGATGGACTACATAACTTGAAAGGAACTGTTGACAGTATCCATCCCCCATCTATATTCCTGCTTTTTTTCCCTAACTCTACCATTACAATTTGCTCGTCATATTTCTGCGCATAATATCCCTGAAACGGTACCCCGCTTGACTTGGCTCTGCGCTGGAATAAATTTTCTTCGGAGTGAAATAGTTTTATGGAAATGTTGATGATTTGATCGAGTATCGCTGTTAAAGCATTCAAAACAAAAGTTGGTAATTGTATTTCTGTTGAATTTCTATTCCGACATGCTCATGATAGCAAATAAATACGGCATTTTGTTCGGTGTGGAATACATGGTTTTGTACGGGGGATGTCAATATAAAAGAGAAAAAGGCAAACTGATTTACTTTTCAATTTATTTTTCGTTGACACAATATTTATGATCATTGATTTTTGATAAAAGGTTAATGTGTTATGCTAAATAGCTCTCTTCTATTATCGGAAAATTCCAGGTATATTTTCAGCAATTCGAAATTTATTTCGACGTGGCAATAAACGAGGAGGAACAATGTGAATAACGTATTTGTTTTTACAGATGTGTGTCGAAAATTGGTATAGACATTTTGAGGGTACATTCAAGAAAAACGTCTGCGGTTAAGGGTTGATCATGTGTGTTGGATTTTATGCTGTGTTTCAATGAGCTTCTGACGATTTTAGATTATTTTTAAGGGACTTTCTTAGCCGTTTTTCCTGGATTTTCAAAGATTTTCAAGGACTTTAGGGATTTTTTTTTAGGATTTTTCCTATAGATTTCCATGGACTTATTTTAGTTTTGTAAATGAACTTTTAAAGAATTTTAATATTCATATAATTAACGATAACATTTTAGGATTAATTGAACAGGTTCCTAGAGATTTTATTCCAGAGAATGATGAAAGTAAAAAGGTGCAAAAAAATTGGGATACCCCGATGATTAGGAGTAAGTTTTGCGAGATGTTTGAATCTAGTGAACCTATTACACGTGCCAGATTACTTGCGTCATCTACTAAAGAATCTTCAAAGTGGCTGCAGGTGGTCCCATCGAGTAAATTAGGTTTGCTATTAGATAACAACGCCGCGAGAATTGCTGTTGGTCTTCGTATAGGTTCCCAATTATGCGAAGAGTATAAATGTATCTGTGGTAAAATGGTAAAAAAGGACGGTTTGCACGGTTTGTCTTGTAATATGACTGGAGCAATAACGCCTAGACATGACGATGTTAATGGAATATTTTCTCATGCATTTTCTTCTGCAGGGGTACCAACTATATTGCAACCACCAGGTATTTCTAGAAGTGACGGTAAAAGAGTTGACGGTATGACCATAATTCCGTGGAGTCATGGAAAGTCTCTTTTATGGGATGTGACAATACGTGATACGTTGGCTCCTTCATACATAAATGAATCTTCTAAGAAATCAGGGTCAATCGCAGAAAAGGCAGAAAGATTGAAGCATAACCATTATATAGATCTAAAATTATTTATTCACTCCTATTGCTTTCGAATCGCTAGGTTGCATGGGCCCAGAAACGAAAAAATTTGTCTACAAATTGGGGTCATTAATGAAAGCAGCTTCAGGAGAACCGCGCTCCACCGATTACTTATTACAGAAAATTTCAATCGCTATTCAAAGAGGAAATGCGGCATGCATTCTAGGAACATTAGGGAGAAGTAGAGTAGATGATTTTTATTTATTGTAATATTTATTTGTTGATGAAAAGATCGTTTTTTTACTGACTGCGCCTTTGTGAGCAGTCTTTTTTTTCGCTTGTTTAAATAAATAAAAGGTGACGTTTTGTAAGGATTTTCTTCGAGTTTCAACATTTTCTGATCACATGACTTTTAAATTTTGAAAGCGTCTTTTCAATTGGCAAAGGATTTTCTACTATTTTATCTAACCCTAGTTTCAAAAAAGCTTTCCAAATTGGTCAAATTCAGAATGTTGAAAATTTACTCATTCACATTAAATAGATTTCAGCAATACCTATTCTAAAGGCTTAGTTCGGAAGCGCTATGTGGGTAGCATATCATTGTAAATGATTGTAAACCCTCAGAAATCACTGCCAAAATTAAAACCCTAAATCAATAGTATCCTATTCCTATCTTCAAAGCTCACACGCATTGGCATGGCGTGATAATGACAGAAAAATTGGCCCAATCTCAAAACGATATTTCAAAATTCAAATCTCGTTTTATTGAGTTATTGGGAAGCGATATATTCGGTGCATCTCGATGCTAGTATTATAGATGTTCGTTCAGACATTTTTGATTACATTTTATGCAAGTCGAACAATTTGATGTATCCGTCCGACTTCGCCAATCTAGCGAATCCATCAGCTTTCCAAAATGATAAAGTGGATTATTCTGATTACATTATACACACGGATATTATGACATATATATTCATGTGAAAGTGGATACATGTATCGTCGTTGGTCTTATCCAATAAAATAGAACTGATGAAGGGTGTTGGATGTAGGGGAAAAAAAATTCAATTAAAATGTTTTATAACAAAAGTTTTTTTGTCGATAAAAAAAACCAATTGGAACACACTCGTTGGAATGGTTTTTCATCTTTTTTTTCAAATTCACATGCCGATTCAATCGAATAGCAAATTGACGAAAATTAAAAATTCGATTTTATGTATGCGAATATATTATGTGCACGATTGAATTCCATAATAAACAAGATATTACTTATATTGTGCCGAGTACATAAAAAAAGGGAACATAAAAAACATAACTTTTGTCGGTAAATAATATGTGAGTGTGGGTGGGAGATTAAATTTGCTCATTTCATGCACAAGTAAATAGCCGGAACGGAGGCGGAGAAAAATAAATAAATAGATGAATTGAAACTAAATACGATCAATCAGAGTGTGCGGGGTACTGAATAAACGTAAGTGGAAACTTATCATTTTTATTGTTACCGGCAATTGCAGAAAATTTTATTTTGCTTGATTTTTGGTTGTAATTCAAGCCGTAAGTGCGGTCGAAATTCAAAATGGAAAGTGCGGAGGTCTTTCTGACGTAGCGTCATTTTCATACAATGAAGCGTTGAAATGTATTTTTCGGTTCACTTTTTCATCGAATCGTTCACTTAAAATTCGAATTTTTGGCACACTTACGGCGTGAATTATGTATGATACACAGCCATTCTGGCAATTGCAAATTAACTGGTATCAGCATTTTAGGTACAAAATTCTACCTGATATTCGCTTTTTAGTAAGGCGCTTTGTAGAACTAACATTTCTAATTTATCTTGATTGAAGTTTTGATCAATTCGACGCAATTTTCTCAGCCGCCTAAAATGTGCCTGAGGCTGTTTCCAGTCTCGATGAAAATAAGTATGTGTAAGGTGTTCTGCAGCAAGAACTACATAGGTGTCGACAATTCTGATCAAAAGAATTTCTAAAGCAACAGTGTAAAATCAAAAATATAGGGCCGCCATTTTGTAATTTTCTTACGGGCGGCTGTACGTTTCGAAGCTTAGACGAAGTTATAAAAAGATCAGTTCATTTTAGAGACACACCGTTGAACAATTTTTTGTTTAAAATAATGTTTTACGCCGATTAAAAATAACTTATAAAAACTTCAATCCCCCATTCCCGTAATGTCATAGTTTAGCGGCAATGATATTTAAATTATCAACCGTTAACAGAAAGGTACCCATAGTCACATTTGAACAATAGAACAGTTTATGTCTAGATAGCCTGACAGCTTTTTGATTACTCTTCTAAACTGACAATTGCGTTACCAACGACACTGTCGTGTTATTTTACATTTTTATTTTCAATTGATTTTTTTCGCGCGATAAAAAAAATTATCGCCTACAGTCAGAGGCATTGATATTTCAGCATGAATTTGCTTCAGCTGTTTTTCAGCTGATCCAGATCCACACATACAATCAAAACTGTTTATTTCGGTTGAAAAAACAGGCAACACAAAGTCCAGCAATTGAATCCTTCTCAACCAGCAATACAACGATAAAGTAAAACTGTTTCTACTTGTTTATGTGTGGTAGTAGTAATAGTATATAACTTCCAAGGCTCCAAGATGTTTTTCCCACTTGTCAAATAACATCTTGGAACCTCGTAAGTAACATGATTTACGTGATTAGGCAATCATTAGGTATAAAGGCGTAGAAACAGTTTTGATTGTTTTGGGGATCAGCTCGAGGATCAACTGAAACAAATACATCCTAAAATTTCACTGCATCTAACTGTATCAAGCGATGCATTTTTTCACACGAATTGACAATCGATATTGTAACATGGAAGTATTCCACTCTGTATTGGCGATTACGTTTCATAGTTTTACACCTCGATAAATTTATTGTAGCTTCAAGGCTAGCTTTTACCTATTTATTGATGAGAGTACAACTGTTTCATATTTGTTTCATAAACAAATTGTTATGACAAACATGTTGTTATAATATTTTGTTACTGTATCTGGGACAATACTGTTAATTGAACGAATGCGAATGTTACACACAAAGAATGAAGTATGGAATTTGCATTGTTTCAGAAAATTTGATGTTTTACGAAAGAATTCATTGTTTGAGAGCAACACAAAACAATACTTCTCTTTTAAAATATGTCAGTTGCATTACCAGCAACTTGTTATAATAAATTGGTTTATTATAAGTAGGACGACTATTCTACAGATATTTTCACCAACTTTAAGAACAATTCCAATCAACGTCCAAATGTAGTCTGCATTTCAGCAAAACTAGTTCTGTTCTTAAGTCAATTTTTTTAAGCTCAATTCACGGGACCTAATTTTGTTCTCAACTCTGACATTCACTATAATATACAATGTATATTATACATGTGCAACTAGGTTAGATCTAGTGAAAAATATTATGTTGAAGTAGGTCACAGGGAAGAGCTTTGAAAAACCGACAGATTAATCTGAACCAGATTCTACCCCTGAGCAACACATTGAAAATATCCGATTTTTTAGTTTCTTTAAATAACGATTTTATCTCGAGTGCTGAACCAACAGTCGGAAGTTCATAAATGACGTACTACACGCTGTAGAGTGGTCAATGTGGGCCGGAATAGAACGCATGAAACCATTGTGAGAAAACTTGAAATGACTACAGAGAATACAGTTTCCTGGCTTCATTTGAAAACCTGCTGCATCTAAACTCTCATTAGTTTATGTACATAACTATAATAATGTGAAAAACGTTTGTTTCACGACTAAACTGTACTGAACCAACAAAGCAAGAAACTTTCCACATAACATTGGTTTGGAATGTGAAAGGATAAACTGTCGAAAGCAGAATTCCCGAAGAACGGGTACATAGCTCAGCTTTTTGTTAAATGTTTCCTGGCAAGAGCACACAATTTTCTTTTTGTCTGAGTACGCTTTATCCTTGTTTTTTTTTCGATTCGAAAATGTTATTGTTTCCATTCGTAAGCGTAACATTCAACATGAACTTCGTTTTCAAATCGGAAAATCCTTGAACATACTGTTCTTGGAATGTTGCCAAAATACGCAAAATTTTAATTTATATGCTCTGCTCCGTTACCACATACTCCAAATTTTGAGTGAACCCAAAAAACCGTACATATTTGTTTGCGCCCAAAGCACCAAAATAAAAAAGTTAATCGAAGTTGAAGCAAAAGTTTTTGAATTATCGTTTTTACAGACGCGTCTCTAAATTGACTGTGCGTATAATTCGTCGAGAGCTTCGACTGCTAGAGCAGCGTAAATCGCTTTCTCTCAAAGGTGCTAGAGACTTTTAAGAGTTCATGGCTGTTGATACATCTGAAAACAACATCAAAACATCGAAATAAAACCGAATACCGAAATCAATGTTGGTGTACATTTTAACTGAGAAGTTTGTTCAACCGAATCTAAATATTTAATCTCTGTACATAGTTATACAAAAAAAAATACGGTCAGAGGTCTTGTGATTGTTTGTGACATTATTTCCATTCAAATCTACATTCATAATAAATTTGCCGTATAGGTACACCAGACACATTCCTTTAGAATATGGATTATATTTTATGGTACGTTACGTGTATAGACACAGGACAGCATACACAGATTGAAACCAACAATTTGTAATATGACACTACATTTTATGACAATAGATAATTCTAGGCACTTGGGAATATTAAATAAAATTACCGCAACAAAATGATGATCATGGAGTTCCGATAATTTGTTGTGACTGGAAATTTATTTGATGGAAATTCTTTCTCTTTATATGAAAAAGCTGAAGAAAAAAACCGTTTTCTGACATGGCGCAAGTATAATTTCTTCACAACTTTCTATCGAACCAAATGTTTGATTGTAATGTTTGAAGGTAAATTAAGGGGATAATAACTGATCAATCATTTATTGTCATAGAAGGAGTCATTTATTATGTGTGTCACGGTCCGAATGGGAGGCAGTCCGGCCTTGCGTGACTGTCTATACAATTTTTATTTTGAAGGTGACTGAGGGGCTCGTGGACTGCAGATAGCGACGTCCATTGTGATGAGCTAAATGTGGTCTAAATGTACATTGGACCAACACTTATAAAAACAAATTCATACAACTGAGACACTTCTCATGCCATTGTGTGCAATGTAAATGCTGGTTTATTGGCCAAAACACAGAAATAGCTTGAACAATAACATTACGGATTTTGACGGTTACTCTAGAAATTGACTGACTTATGAGATGTGCTCTGAACGAATGTGATACTCACACTGAAAATGGTAAATTTATGCGCTTCATGCTTCAAGCGAGCATCTTGAGACAATGGTCCCTCGAGCGGTTGGACTAAACTGATGTAAGTCTTGATAAGTGTTCCCAGCGACAGACGCAGTGTGATATCAATCAAGGGGTCTCTCAATAGAACAAACTGACAAATTAAAATGAAAAATCGTATATTTAAATGTGCGTCTGACAGCTTCGTGTACAGACAGTAAAAAGGGACTCTTAATGTCAAAAGTTAAGGGATTTGTAACGTCAAAAGAAGCAAAGTTGACGTTTTTGTGTTAGTGGCGTGTGTGAAATAATTTTTCAATGAATCTCGGGTCATAATTCCTTGGTAGACTACCTCTATGATGTTAATAGTAGAAGCAAACATGAAAAGTTAAATGCAGAAACTAGAAACTGGTTATGTCGCATTAGCGACTTATAAGAAAAATGAAATTCCATTCTCTTAGCTCCATTTCGAATACGCTTACGATGTTTTTATTGGTTTAAGCGGAGGCTTAAACAAGGCAATGCTTAAGTGTACATTCCACTTAACAAAAAGTACTGCGTGAGAGAGCCGTTAGATAGCAAGCTGTCAAACAAGCAAAGAAAAAATTGAAAAAATTCAATTTTGTCTCTCACACGGAGTACTTTTTTGTTAAGAGGAAACTAAGCATTAAACGGAGATAAATAAATTCAATTTCCTTTTCCTCAAAATTCGCCAATGTGATACGTCGCGTTTAACTACTTACTTTTGAAACTCTAAACTAATATACTAAATTAACTGTCAGACCATTCTAACCGTCTGTTACCAAGGCGAACAGCACGGCAGACCTAAATTCATTAACAAATATTTACTTTCATAAGCCTGAAACGAGGATTTGCAACGCTTCCGTTTAAACAATTGAAGTCGAATAACAACCTCTACAGAGAGAGGTATCCTTCGATATCCTTTTTGTTGTATATTCACACTGTCGCCGATTTATATATAATATACTGTCTGTTGGTTCTGTCTATAACCACCTCAAGGCTAATTATCCATGTTTCAATGTTGTTTCTTCCAATTTTTATCGAGAAAAAGGAAATTTATCTTCTGAGAAAAGAAAGAAAGAACGAAAAAAAAACACACAAACAAACGTAAATAAATCAACCACAGCCAACAGGACAATAATATTGCAATGAAATCTCAACCTTTAACTTGAAAAATCCCAATAAAAAATATAATCAAGTAATTGTCATGAATGGTCATGGACTTCATTTCATGGTTACACGGAACGAGCGTATTATATATATATATATATATATATATATATATATATAAAAGCTGTGTGTATGCATATGCATATATATGTATGTTGGCACATATCCAAAGGAAAATCAAGGAAACACTCGGGTATTATAAACAAAACATTCAAACAATCGATAGCATAAATTTCCTATTGGATAACTCATAACGAAATCGATGACGTTTTCAAGCACAAATCTCATACCATACAGTCTCGGCTCGTTTTTTTTTTTGGTTTTTGTTTGTGGGCTTTCATAAAATATATAATAATATCCAGTATGGTATGCAGATATGCTGTACGTATGGTTATACAACTCATTGTGTTCCGTCGTCGTATACACATAGCATTACACACGACCCTGAGAGTCTATGTCAATTCAAAACAAGGTAAGAGATGGGAAACATATTTGGGGTTGTATATATAAATGTATAACATTCCGTCGTCGTCGTCGTTTGTGATGATTTATAAATATTGTAGCAGACTTCTTCTTTCGCTTTTTTTTATTTAATTTTTTTTTTATTTTGTCGGAATGTTTGTGTGTGAATGTGAGAGTGTATAGGCTGAATTTTATGATGGCACATAGTTACCCTCTTCTGTATCAATACATTTTCGTTTCAATTAATTTTTCGCGAAGGTCCAATATTTGTTTGTTAAAAGGAATGATGAGAGAAGGGAAAAAGAAGAAGAAGAAGAAAAGGAATCATAAAATCTGATTTGATTACTTCTCTAAATTCAATGTTATTGAATGGCGCCTCATTCCTTATAATATTACCCCGATTGGAGTCTATGTGTATTTTCAAAAGCTTAAACGTTCTATACATAACCAATATAAAATTTTCACATGAAATGGATGTTCTATACACAAAAATCGATTAGCAATATAAGAAGGATAAAATTTCTTTTCCAAAAAATAATAAAAAAAATGAAAAGAAGAAGATCCAATCTTTCAAATATTTTTTTTTTGTATTCGAAAATGTTGAATCTATCTTGAGGTAGAGCTTCATTTTCATCGGAAATGCTTCCCGATTTTTGCACTCAGATCACTCTCATGTCTCGCTGCTTTGGATAGTAAACCTTTTTTTTATATTTCTATGAAACTATATATCGAAACAGGTCGAATCCTTGTCGATCATGAACAGAACGATATGATAAAACATAGTAACACATTTGGTGTTCATTTCACTGGTTTTAATCAAAAAAGAAGAAGAAGAAGAGGAGAGAAACTTTTCGGTTGTAGTAATATTTATAACTGGAACACGAAATGATTTACATAAAAAATCCAGTTCAATGTTAATGTTCATTCACCAAATCACTTAACATTACACTTTTCATAGAAAAATTACACATTTTCTGTGTTTTTGTATTGGTAGAAAAAGCACTTTTTTATGGGGAAAAACACAAAAATGAATAAAAACTTAATTTTATTCCACGGACGCGTCTACATACACCGAATTACCTTTGACTACTAATGCAATATTCGTTATGGCAGAGAGTTTCCTTCCTTTCCTGCATTTTAATATACAAGGGAAATATCATTGTCCTGAAAATATACATGTTTTCGAAGCGTGCGCAATCAGCGCTCACTCATTAAAGGATTTTCTCTTCTAGTACACTGTGTAGACAGCAGAAAAATGTTCTACTGATAGCGACTATGTATTTTCGGAGACCCGTCCGATGTTTCGACTGTTCGATTTGATGACTTTTGACATTGGTATCCGGTAAGACTAAGGCTCGGAACGGGTCGGGTTCGGTCAGACCGGAACCCGAACCTGATCTTGACCCGAACCGGAACTAAGACTTCGGGTTCAACCCGAACTTGACCCGAACCTAAATTTTCGATTTCGGGTTCCAACCGAACCCGACCCGAACCCGAAGTTATTCAACCCGTACTTGACCCGAACCCGAATTTCCATTTCGGGTTTGACCCGAACCTGACCTGAACCCGAGATCTTCAAATAAATCAGGTCCGGTTCGGGTTAACCCGAAATTTTTGGCATTTTTTAGTGTAAAATTTTCGGGTCACCCGAACCGGACCTGATCTATTTGAAAATTTTGGGTTCAGATCAGGTTCGGGTCAAACCCGAAATGGAAATTCGGGTTCGGGTCAAGTACGGGTTGAATAACTTCGGGTTCGGGACGGGTTCGGTTTTAACCCGAAATCGAAAATTCTGGTTTGGGTCAAGTTCGGGTTGAACCCGAAGTCTTAGTTCCGGTTCGGGTCTAAGACCGGTTCGGGTCAAAACCTGAACTGATCAGGTCAACACGAACCCGTTCCGAGCCTTAGGTAAGACTTAAATTACTTTGGCTCTCTTTGTGACTGAAAGTGTTCCCCTAAAACTTCTTGTATTTTCAATTTCCCACAATGTACTCGTGAGGAAAGAATCACTAAAACAGAGGGTGAATATGTGCAAAATGTACATCATTGTTAGAAACTCAAATAGTTTGTGCATATTCGTTATTTACCCTGACTCACAGTAACAACCTTTCGACCCGAAGATACTTTTATTAGAAACGTAGGTCAATTCTTCAATTCTCCACAAATAACCATTAGAAGTCTAAGAAGTCCATTAGAAGAATATCTGAGTTCACCCCGAGCCGTTCAAAAAAATCGTTTCTGGAATTACAATTTAATTAGCCCCCATATGGATTACATTTTAATCCTTCGAGAACTTAGTTCAAAATTCAAATATTTGTGAGATAGTATTGTGTTGTGTTACACTTTCTAGTGAAATAATAGGTCAATCCATGAAATGAATGAAATTGAGAAATCGGTAACGTTAAAAAATGCAGACGTGAAGTTTGCCACTATTATCACTTTAATTCATTTCCTTAATGCACAGCGGAGGATCACAATTTAATTCCAAAATACTTACTGGAAGTAATTCATCTAGGGATTACAATTTTAATTCCGGATTTTTATCTGTGTATCAGTTGTGGCAGAAGCGAAAGAATGTCGACAGATTTTACTGCTCCTCCGACATCCAATAAACCAAGGTTCTGAAAGAATAGGTTAAGGCGGGTGAAACACAAATCTTTACAATTCAGACATGTATATTGTTTGAAAAGTCTACTTGAAAACAATTTTTTTTTGTTAAGTTGAAATCGTCATATAAAATTTTCCAAACCTAGTTGGCGCTACAGGAAAATTTTGATCACAGACAAATTTATCGCCGACGCCAGTCGTGAATCAACCTGTCTCGTATACCAAAGTTAGTATTAAAACATCGATCTATTAATGTCACAAAAAAAATTGTGTAAAAAGAGAGAATTCGGCAGGAGTCAGGGACTATTTTTGAGAAATTTTTTGAGAAATACAATCGCTTTAACGAACTGGTGTGCACCAGCTGGTCACATACAATTACAAATGGGACCAGCTGGTGCAAAATAACGTATGCACATCAGTTTGATTTAGCGATTGTATTTCTTTAAATTTCTCAATACAAAACATCAAATTAATTGGATTGACGTTGACCATCATGACAGAGTCCAGCATCGTTTCATTTTCATCACCACTCACGTTTGACTGGACGATTAATAGGGCGTATCGAATTTTGTAAATTATAAGGTCCGCGGCAGCCTGTGTGTGGAAAACGTAGATCATCGAAAACTCTGTCCGGGCATGTGATTGATGGATCCGATTGAGCCCGGAAGAAGTCCACCCGAACGACTTTAAGTTTCCGATGGTCATAACTCGGAAAGTTGTGAGTATTTTCGAAAACAGTGTTCTAGCGAAAAGGTGTCACTGCCAAGATTACCTAACATCGAAAATTTGACCTTCTGATTTTTGAATTATATTTCCTCCAAATGATTATGTTTAGCTTGTGGTATGAGGTGGTAGAGGAGGTCCAGCACTACCAGTACACTAGGCACGTCCCGGTAGGCAATTCACCTGAAACCAGTGTAGCTCTTTTGAATTGTTTAATGCAAACTAGAGTTACGCAGGTCATGTCAAACAGAACTTTTTTTAAGATGAAATAAATGAAATGAAAATATGCGATCACCTTACAAATAAGTATCGAAGCTGGTTCTAATGAGGCCAAAAAAAGCATTATAAAGTCAGAAAACTTGCGACAATTTTGCAAAATTATAATCGTTTCGTGTTGAGCAACATCGAGAATATATTGGCAGTTCGATCTCCTCTATTCAAGCTACGAGATGTGAAATGGTGTTTGACGGTATACAAAGAATCAAATGAGCTTGGTATGCGTGCAGAATTCGACCCCTTTCACCTCAATTCAAACGAAGTGTTTGCGATAAAAATAACGCTTAAGTTGATCTCATGTAACAACATCATCACTCCAATTAAAAAAACATCTTCCCAAATGTTCAAGAAAACATTCGAAGGCCAAATGTGGGCAGTGGTCATTTCACAGATAATTTCGTGGAATGAGCTAATCAACGAAGCCACGAAGCGTCCATCAAGTATAATACAAACGCAAAGCAAGTTCATCAAATTTTTATGCGGAATCTGCCAAAGAGAAATTTCTGACCAGAATACTGCGAGCACTCCGTGTGGCCATTTATTTTGTACACTGTGCATCACAAATCTTTTCAAAAAACGAAAGATTTGTCCCATCGATTCCTGCAAAGCAGAGTGCTCATTCGATTTCCTCCTTTTTGAGCAACAGTTTACAAGCCTTCTATCCTGAACAAATGTATCTTTAAGAAAGACACAAGTTGGAAACCAGCCTCCGGACATCAACCAGTAGTCGAACACCGATTGTTCTTTCATTGATAAATGAATGGAAGAACAATGGGTGTCCATGCATCTTAACAACGATGTTAACCTAATTCACCAGTTATTAGTGTAGACCTTCCACTGACGCCAAGGTACCAATATAGTTATCGATTTGTTGATTCTTGCCATTAAATATTTTAATCAAATTGATGCAACTTCTACCCAATTCATTTTAACAAACATTTTGCTATAACAGAGCTAATCGCATTGACTTTGACGCTGACGTTGATAGCAGTGTTGAAGGAGCCTAAAATACATAATGGACTTTTGGGACGCAGACAAACTTTGAAATGGGGAGTTAATTTCATTGAAAATTGTTTTACATTTTTCAATCTGATTAGAGAAGTCGTTTAAGCATATTCATCATTGTAATGTACTCGACGACAGCCCTAAAGTATGCAGTCGCCTGAGCTTTAATTGTAAATCTGTCTCTCCTCTCATACACAATCTTCGTCATCATCATTATCATCATCTTCCTTCTGATTTTGATTCTATTTCTAGTCGTTAAAGATTTTTTCATTTGCTCAAATTTTGTATCCATGTAGTATTCATAGGACGTGCGACTGACAATGCCCTATATTTACCAAAAATAATAGTAAATTGGAACCTATGCTCGAAATTGTTCCAAAATTATTCTGAAGCGATGTGTTTTCTCGGGTCAGAGTCTGATTCTTTGAATCGAGTCCCTAATTGTTTCACGTGTCATATGTTTCTCTAAAATAACAATGTATCGAATTTTTTTGATCTTTTTAAGCTAAATCGATTAGATTCGGATGGCATTCAAGAGAAACCACAATTCAAGAATTTTAGGGAATTTTTGGAATTTCCGTGAATTTATTTTCCTAAAATAGGCCCGGTTGCACGGCTGTCTCCTGTTACCGATTACGACATTCAAAATAAGTGATGTGTGTCTTAGATGATATGACATTACGTATAGTAAAATATATGACAAAACTAATGAAGTAATAGATTTTGAATTAATCTTCCGAAAATACGTTAATCAAAAGAAGTCCGAGGCTACGACGATTCCGATGCAATATAGTCTCAAGACACAATGTTATAGCGATACGTGTGTTGGGTGCAATGTTGAAATATTTACTATTAGTAAGCGAATAACCACTTGGACGTTAAAGTTTCAAATCCTGATGAATATGAGACTCACTCGTACGGGTCTTGGAGTTGCCGTCTGATTCTTTATTCTTTTTTCATTCAACCTCGTATTATTGTTATGATTGAATCAAATGAAATGATTTTCGTTTCGTTAAATTTATTTACAATTTTCATTACAATCATTATCGTATGTTTGCATCTGGAATTAATGCGATTTATCCAATGTGTTTTCTTGTCGGATTTATTTTTCAAATAAAAATTTCTCTTGTTTGCGCTCGTTTGCTCCTCTATGAAATATTTGTGTTTCTGTGTTCACGTATTAGTAATTCGTTTGAGCGATTTCGTTTTAATTAATATTTTTCACAAAAGAAAGGCATTCATACATTGAGAAAAGCATCACATCAACTTTCCTATTTTTTCCTATTTGTGAAATGTAACATTTTCTCCATCAATGTACCACATTACTCTCTCTATCTCTCACACACACATACAGTGTATACAGGGTATAATATAGAATTTATGTTAACAAACACCCTATACACGTCTCTCAGTGCATCCGTTATCGTAAAACTGCCTGAATGTATATTTATGTCTCTTGTTGCGTGGTGCTTTACATGCTTCCTGTAATACCCAGACACCTATTTCGGTGCTATTCCAGAACCCAATAATCAAAATGGAGTGATGTTCCATTCACTATGGTACATGGGCCGGAATAATCCTACGTTTCTTCAGTAATAAATTGTTCGGATATAATGTACGATGCCTAATAAAATGAATACGTTTTACTGAAACTAATGGACCCTTCTATAGTGCGGTTAAACTTTGAATATGTTTTTCCGCTTAAGAGTATCTACGTAAATATTTAATGGATGGAACTCGTACGCGAACAATAGGCTTTTCGAGTGCCATACGTTAAATCATCATCACAGCTTTAACTGGAATTCGATATCGACCGAAAGAATATCGTCTCATGATGGTCCCTTTCCTAAAATTACCGCTTATGTTGAAGGAGTTCTGAACTTCGTAATTTATACTTGAGAATTTTGTGAATGGCCTGCAATGTTGATCCAGAGAATCTGAGAAGATTTTTTGATAAATACCAAATTCAAGGTGTTACGTATGGGCTAAGCAAATAATGATGATATCCTGTTGTTTGTCGGAATCAAGACATTACATAAAAAAAACCTAGTCAATAGACTTAGCCCGATCAACATCTGCATTTTTTTGATGGACCTTCATAGCTTGGATGAGGTTGATGTGTGATGAGTCTTAAAATCCTATCGCCTCGCATGAAAATCTGTTAAACCAAAGGTTTCCCACGGATGATAGTGACAATGTATCACTATTTTTCGATTAAGTTTGTAGTATAATGTGCCATAAATATTTTAGAAAAGAATGATCCTACTTCCGTTTCACTATACCCAGCAAGGGGTGTATTTCCATCACTATGCTTCCTAGATTACGCTAGGCCAACCAAGTAAGTTGTAAAGGACAATCACACAAGGAGCTGGCCCCTAATTGGCGTACAGTCCGACTAACTACAACATTTAGGTTCAGAGTACATTTATCATTTAGGTTCAAAAGATCCCCTGAGAAATTCACCTATACATTATAAGATATCCGATCTCCTGAGAGATTCACCAGAGCCTTATAGGTCATCCGATCTCCTAAGAGATTCACCAACATCATAACAGTATTTTCGATGATTATTGCTGAATTGTAAATGTATAATTAACAATGCGATACATACAAACTGAATTAATGCTCCTCGTCTTTAGGGTTTATCTGTCTAATCCAAATTGTTGTTCCAGTTATCCTTCGACTAGTTCGTTTTTGTTTCGCTCAGCATGATTCAGTTCGTCATGGATTTCCATCATATACGGTGAATTTGACCTGGAGTTCTTTGTGTCTTTCACGATCATCATCTTTACTTTGTCTTCTTCATAACTTTGCGCCATTCAATCACTAATTAATTTAAGTTTTCTATTTTTTTTTTAAATTTTTGAAGAGACCAACATTTTCTTCGACCGGCCAGTTTCAGTGCCTACTATAGAAAAGAATCCAGTTCACAAAAACAGCTCGGGATATTTTGGATGCCCATTAACAGCAAAATTTGTATGATATATCATTATGATCGCAAAATTCTTATAATTCGATTTTCAATGTCAAAAAATGACACAATTTGCGATCCATTAGTGTAACACCCCTTCCTGATGTTCTATAATCTTCCTACGTCCAGAATCTGTGGATTTTACGAGTTTTTAACCGATTTTTTCTTCGTTTATTGGATTTTTTTTTAAATTTTTTAAGTCAGCTCCTAACGCTGTATCATTCTTCATTGGGTACATAATTTTCGAGTCGTAAACCTGTCCATATAATTTGAAAATTTCACTCATTACTCTAGTCATCGTGAAATATGGTGTTCGATTTCTTGTGCCTCAATCGACCTTCAAATTTCTAACATTGCCGAAAAAAGTGAAAACAAATCACCATTGAACCATCATCATTGACCTCGACCACTATCCCGACTTGTTATTTTTAGGAACTACAAATTGGTTTTCTTTACTCAAAATTCCACGATAATATTCACACCATTAAGTGCAATTGTTGGAGAAATTGATAAATAGGTGAAACTTGTATTTTCTTAATCGATTGAGAAGTTTGTATACATTGCACACGAGTCATTGAATTAGATACAATCAACATCCATTAAATGATCCTCTGGAAGTAATTAGGTAGATTTTTGTTTGACATTTTTCGCTATAAAATGCAAAGAGAGAAAATTTAGCAATCTCATCATTATATTACACAAATGAAATCACAAAAAGCAACCAGTGTCATTAATTAAATAAATTTCGCTACTCAAACAATTCCATTTATAATTTCCTTATACCCAAAGCTCGATATCATTTTATTTTGTGTATTTTCGCTCATTAACCATTGTCACTTAAAAAGCAAAAATATTTTCAAGTTAAATAATCTGTTACTTCCGTTTGGAAACGGAGCACTCACTACATAATTAAGCCGTCATTACTCAAACTCATGTTGCTCCATTGTGTATACACGTTCGTTTTTTTTTCTGTAGTACGTTAGGTTACGCTCTTAGTGTATAAATTGACATGGAAAACTGAGACCGTCTATTCGTAAGTAATTTTTGCTTGTTATACTCATGTTCGTACACACACTGTATGTGCATTTGATATTGTAGCGGTATGATGACCGATTAAAAGACTATAATAATTGTCATAGTACAAATTCAAGGTACTGAACTGAAACCCATGAATGATGAATGAGTGCAAGGTATGTAAAGCACAATTATCATTATACACAAAAAAGCTAATTATCATTGAGATCACATGGTGAGCGTATATTTTTATGCTTGCACATCGTGTGTATGTGAATGAAAATATACATTTTTCATTATATGATATTGTCAAAGGTACACCAGAAAGGAAGTAAGAAAAGTGGGTAGAAGATTTTGTACTCAAGAACATAATATGGAAGATGTGCTGATGCTTCGAAGAGATAAAAAAAAAAGTTGTAAGTGTTTCGAAAGTCAGGTCGATTTATCTTTAATAGATAATAGAAACGGAAGGTTATGTATGGCGTGTCATGCTGTGTGCAATTTCAAACGAAATCACATTTATCTTGTAATTGAAGAAATTTTCATTTGCTCACGGAGGAAATTACAGTCTCGGAATTTTAAGAAGTAACAATTACCATCCAATCAACGCTATTCATTCCACATGCATTGTCAACGGTACGACATTTACGTATGAATATGTACTATAACCTGTAAATCGATTGGATTGTAATTGGTGAAAATGTAACTTCTTATATTTCTTCCACCGTATGGAATTTTCCGTTTATTTCTCCATTTTCCTTTCATAGAAATCTTTTCAGTCACAAGACTTTCAAATTGTATGTAATAAAATAAAATTGTGTGCAAACAAAGGAAACGTAGTCAATTGAAATTGACACACTAGCAATTCCAATATCTGCATTCATGTCACTTTACATTATTCTAGCAGTATACGTATAGCGAAACAATATTTTAGTACACAGAAATGATATGAAAATTGCCGAGACCGACTATTGCAATGACCATTCAAATCTAACGAAATTTCATTTTTCTTATAATGTTTAGCTTTGCATATTTCCTATCTGTTTCGGTTGATTTTAGCCAATTTATCTTTTTGTAGAAACGAAATTGCTCAAAATCAATCGTTTCAACGTGTCTGTTACAACTTTACACGCAGGGTGCTGCAAGTAAAATAATATGTGCCTAAAATCAAACGTCCAAAAGCGATACTCTCAACTAATATTATGGTTTTGACGATCACATAAATATCATCTATGTGCAAATATTAAACAGTTTGTTTTACTGCGTTATGGGAAAGGGATTGTGAAACATTCGCAGCTAGAAACTGACAACAATTTCTTTGTTCCCATTAAGAGTTTTAAGTAAATTCAATATCTCTATTTTTTCGGATAAATAGACAAGCACGTTCAACGATGGATGACTGTAAAAGACTTCATATCTGCAATTGAATTGCCTAATGCTTATACATATATCTTATTTCACTGCGTTACACTTTGCACAAATTGAAATATTATCCACAAAAAAAACTTCCGTTGGTAAAGCTACTTCGTTTTCTAACAAGCAATCTAAAACCGGTTCTCATGATTGAAAGCGATTTTTAATAAAAATTGTTTTCTACTCTACTTGACATACACGGGATTCACCTTTACACCCACCGAACGCGAACATTATTCAGTTGTAAATTCGCTACATTTACTGCGAGAGGTAAACAATGTGAAATGATGATGATGCTAAAATTGAGAGATAAAATGAGATCCCAGATGAGCCCTGCTATAAAAGAAACAAAATAACAGCGAAACGGAGCTGATGTAAAACATTTCCGGAAGCGGAAGAAATGTGTAAACGTAAGTGTATTGATAAACTCACTAATGAAGTGGCCGTTGAGTTTACTTACAACACACTAAGTTAAATATCAAAATGTTGTTGGCTTGTAGTACGTATCTGTATTATATGAATAAGATGATGAAACATCCACACATGACGTAAAAACATACACTGAGATTAATTCACGCCGTAAGTGCGGTCGAAATTCAAAATGGAAAGTGCTGAGGTCTTTCTAACGTGGCGGTATTTTCATACAATGAAGCGTTGAAATGTACTTTTCGATTCACTTTTTGATCGAATCGTTCACTAAAAATTCAAATTCAAACACTTACGGCGTGAATACTTAAGACCAAACGTGCTAGAATGAGTTTAGATTATATGACAATCGTCCTTTTTGCCTCCATTTAGCTCTACGTTTACGTTTATATTGTTTATATGACTTTTGCATTGTTTCAATTCCCACGGCTGTAAGTAAACAGCTGGAAAGCGGAGGCAAAACGTCTTGAAAACGGACGACTTTGAATTTCGACTTCAACAACAACTGCAGAAGAAAACAATACAATCGAAGGCATAGATTCCGTGCTGCTGATGTCAAAGGAAGTGGCAAACATTAAGAAAAAAAATCTGTACTTTTCAACCTCTCAAACATCCAAACGGTATCTCAACCCCTGTGAACCGGAAAATTTCTACATTATACCTGTTGATGAGTTCACAACAATGAAACAATACAATAAAAGGCAAAAATTAGGAGATGATACCACAGGACAGTGAAAATTTTCATGCGGTGTCGCCCTATTACTAATTAACACGTAGGGGATAATGCTCGAGCAGGCACAGACACACTGAAAAATGTTAAGGGAGTCGAGGAATACCTCCAAATAAATTTCTGTCACAAGTTTGGTTAAAAATAGCTATCATTGTTTCTGTACAGACACGATGAAAAGATGAAAAGTAGACTTTTCGTGTCAATAAACATCTGAAGACGAGACTTTTCCTTTTTATCCCGGCTCGGGATTCCCGATTTATTTAATGGAACATTGTACAATAAAAAAAAGGTATTTCAAAATATCTACTCACTTTGACTAGATTTTTGGACCACCCTATGGTTTCCAAAAAATTCGAAAAAAATTTTTCTTTGCTGTAAGAAATTTAATTCTCTATCGATATCATCAATAATATATTGAAATATTTTGTTGAAAGTGTTCCAAAAGGATCAAAAACTGAAATAATGCAAGCAGAACTTCCCTCTCTGTTTTAACGAAAACTGACAGCAATTCAGCTTAACACCCGAACTTTTCTATTTCAGGGTATCAAGGGGTATCCAAATCACCCAATACATCCCGTGCACCTTTCATGGACACGGTCACTGCCATGGCTACCGGACTATAGACCACAGGGAGTGCAAACATCCAGAAAAAATCGTGATGTCTTCGATTTTTACGTAGACTGTTCTTTACTGTTCTCATCAGGCCGAACTCTTTTTTTTCGGTTAAAAAGTTACAAATTGAAACTGCAATGGATTTTCTTTTTCGTCTTTTTATTTTTACAGGTTTGAAACATCTAACAAATACATTTTTTTATATTTATTTTATATATTGCTTTCTATTACAACATATTTTCATTTAAATGCTTATTATTAAAGTTAAATAAATGTTTAAAAATAATTATTGCATACAATATAGCGCTCACTTGTTGTTGTTTGTTGTTGTTGTTTTTTTTGGTAGGATTTAATTAGATTACTTGGAATATATTTCAATAAAAAAATGCAAATGAAAAAAAAATCAACTATACGACAGAATTCAATTATATTTTAATGTCATCTTCCGCAGCTTGTGCTTTGCAAGTTTCCTGTCGTTATACTTATTCTTTCAATTTTCTTCTTTTTTTTCAGAAAAAAGGTAAAAATGTTTAATTTGCCGTCGACAATTTTTTTTTGTACGATTTCTCTAAAGATTCGACTTGGTACCCACACCCATTAAAGATGCGGGTTCATAGGGACCGAAGGTATTAATTTTCAATGAATACGAAAACGTATATACTACGACATACGACTGAGAGAAGAAAAAAGTGTCTTTTCATCGAATTTTACATTTAATATCATTGTAATGATGCCATTCAACAGAAAAAAAAGGTCAGCGGAAAAATGTTTAAAGCGAGAGAATTTAAATTGATTTCAATAACCCAGAGTTTTTTTCTTTTCCACTGAAAGTTCAATCGGAGACAAAAAAGGATTTTTTGTCGAAAATTTCTTCTTCGTCTTCGTCTCTCTTTTTTTAATTATAATACTTGAAGATGAATTGTGTAAACAATACGATGTTAATATACGTTTTGCCATATAATGAGTAATCCAATTAAATCTTATTTACAGTGGGGTAATACCTTTATTTAAGTTCATCCCTTTTTTCAATATTTTTTATTTTCTTTATTTTTAAATTGAGTAGATGATATTTCGAAAATATTGTTCGTCCTTATCAGTACGGTGTATGGTATAGTTGTACCATAATTTAATTTTACAATTTACATTTAATTATTTCTTGTCAAAAAATATATTATAAAAGAATTTTGTTATTTTGTTTTACATTCAATGATGGTCAGTTTTCATTTGTTCCAGTGAGTTGTGCCATTACCGGATTCCATTTTAGCAATGATATCCGTAAGAGTGGTGTTTCCTTCTTTCAGTTATTAATTAGTATTGCAGAAAAAAAAACTTATTTCAGTCATATAGTCTATAGTCTACATATATTTTCGGAAAGAATCATAAAACTTACTGACATATTTCTGGCCAAGACATTCTTTAAATCGATTTTTCACCATGAAGCCATGCTGGCTCCTTTTTGGTCAAATGGAGAGAAATGTAGATCTGGTTGTGGGCTACATTTTTCTCCATTTGACCAAAAAAGAGCTATCATGACTTCGTAGTAAAAAATCGATTTAAAGAATATCTTGGCCATAAATATGTCAGTAAGTTTCATGATTCATGTTTTATAAAATTCATTTTTTGAAAAGTTTTAAATGATGTTCGGTTTCTCCTATTATCGATACTTTCGTTTATGATCTGTAGCGAATGATTGGATTCAAATTAAACGAGAATTTGGAAATTTAGAATTTCATCAAAGAGTATTGTATTTAGGGAAAACCAGTCAGTTACGAGCCCCCTGTCAATTACAAGATAGAGAAAATCGATTCACACTGTGTGCTTGAAAGAGATAAAACTAACGGCTCGTACCATATAAAGTAGGTACATAAACAAATACTTTTCGCAAACATAACCTAATTAAAATATTGCAGCGTTGGGTATATGTAAATCAATTTTGAAAAAAAACACAAAATTGATTTGATATGATGTCAAATTTATATCAAATTACTTTTGTTTGACAGCGTATGACGTCATTTATTTGTACTTTCGAATCAACTTTAAAAATGCATCCAAACGAAAAATAATTATTTTTATTCTGATTGCAATCATAAATAATTCAAATAATTTTTTATTTATGCAATGCCTTGTCAGAATTCCATGAAATATCCTTGTGAAATTCGTAAAATTTTAAATAAAAAAATTTCAGTTTCCGATATTTTTTTTGTAGAAATAACCGTGAATATTTTAGTAGTTTGATGTACTGAGCAAAATAATTGTTCTGTATCTCGAAAATGTACCGATAACCCGAGAACTTTTTTTTGCAAAACCACAGTCTTCGGCCCCGACACATAAAACTTACTGACATATTTCTGGCCAAGTCATTCTTAAAATCGATTTTTCACCATGAAGCCATGATGGGTCATTTTTGGTCAAATGGAGAATGGTCAAATGGAGACAACCAGATCTAGATTTTTCTCCTTTTGGGCAAAAAAGAGCCATCATGGCTTCATGGTGAAAAATCGATTTAAAGAATGTTTTGACCCGAAATATGTCAGCAAGTTTTATGATTCCTATTGGCTGGTTTTAGAATGTTAGTCACTGTACAGTATACAACTTTAATCCGTGGAGAGAACCGTGGAATAGTTTGTTAGTTTCTTTAGTAGTCCCACCACATAGTTCATTTAGATTTACTGTTCTCACTTGTTGTGTTTATGTCCAGTTAAATGTCTTCTATTTTCGTAATTATACAGGATAGTTCGGAACAGTACTTTTTTTTGCTAATTTTTCAATTTAATTTAACTGCTCAAAACGATCAAACCTTAAGGGCAGGTTATTGCGTTATCTATCGAAATATAGAGAACGCCCTTAAAGAAGTGTGTTGATTATATCGAACAAGATTTTAGTTGGTGCCTGCTTTTGTTGGTGATACTACGGAACAGTGATTATATTATAAATATGCAGAAATAATAGAGAAATTTAAGTAAAAGTCGAAATGTCCCTATAGTAACGCACTTCTAGAGTTAAATTAGCGAAAGAAGAAAATAAATGAAGTACTGATATCGATAAGTTTTACTATGATGTCTATCAAAGTCTATATCTACCGTTTCACTACTGATTCATTTTTCCACAGCTGTAATTTCCTACGTTCCACAGCTTATTTTTGGAATTAATTCTCACAGACTCCAGAAAATTCGTTAAAATTTCCAAATTTTATTTCAGTAATTTTTGAGAATTTTTTTCCGAAAATAGGCTATGGCTCCGTCAATTTATAGCTAAAAACTCGTGTTAATTACCCTATTATCTCTTGAAAGAAAGTATTAAAAAAAAGTCTGAGACACTTTGACTTAAACGAAATATAATTTCAGATCGCGAAAACATTGAAAATAATCCGTAAATGAAATTCACTGATTGTTTTTTGAGATTATGCAGATACATAAGCCGATTATCATGGTGAAAATACCTGTTGTGATTTGTACGTTTATTTGTAGCTATGGCCATGGTCAGCAGCGTGACCGAATGCCAGGGTAAAGGAAAGCAATCGCAAATACACGTGCAGAGTGGGAAAATACGAACATAGAATTGGGATTTTTTTTTTCTCCGTCAATACATTCATAGTTAAAAATGAAGTTATTTACGAAGTAGTAGATTATGTCATTCGTTCAAATAATTTATTGCAACACAATTGCTAAGAAAGACGAATGTTTAAAATGATAGAGTTTGTATCGCCCTCGCTTCGGTGCACACTTTTCCGTTTTCCGGGAACATGGACAATTGTTTCATTTTTATTGAAAATTTTAATACGTAACCTATCGTTCTAAGTAACTTATATTGGATCAGCGTTAAGCTTTTACGATTTGAACATTCCGCTGCAAAGATATTCGAAAGACATTCATAAATAGCCACAATTTCATGCTGATATCGTATTACGAGTCTAAAAATCTCTGAGGGAATTAAAATGTGAATTGTTTGGGCTGTGCTGTATGATGGTATCGTAAAGTCAATGTTCTAAATTAATTTCAGAAATTTACAATACATTGTAGTTTAATGATCTAAGCCATTTGGCTCGTCAACCTGTGTATGTGACTACACTAAGCATATTGAAAGCAAAACATTATTAAATCTGTCCTGATTAAATTTTCAACAGAAATTTCTACGTACGGTAACCGCAAAATGTATTACCGAACCGCGAATATCCGCATTTGATTACAATAAAATTTTGATTGATTTTCGGTGCACAAAAGTGGTTTTATGTATCAAAATTTGTGTGCAAATTTATGGAAACAATTCGGCTTAAATCCTCATTTTGTATGAATTTTGTATCACATTCGAGAATGAATATATCGATCTTGTGTATTATGTAACAGAAGTTGTGATATTTATGAAGGAAATCAACTGAATAGCTCCTTCTTTGTTAAAACATTTGCTTCACGGTAAAAGTTCCAACATGTTTTAGAAGTTGGCTTATCGACTTCAATGAAGTACTCTGCGGCAACGGAAGTATTTATTTGGTAGACGTTGGTGTCGTTCATACTGAATTTCGGCGCGTATATGTTTTCAGCGAAACTTTCAGGTATTTTAACAATTAGACGGTAGTTTAGACGCTCGATAATGAATGCGTTGATTCGATATTAATTTTCTAATTTATATTCACTGGTATGTTCATTCAAGAGGACCATGTTTTCTTTCAATTTTCAAAAGTACGCAGCCAATAAGTCTTGGTAGACTGAATCAATCAAATTGCTTTTTTGTTAGCATAAAATTTTGGTGAGTGAAAAATTCATAATTAATGCGACTTTATCGAACGATTTCTAGGAGAAAATTAAGCGGTCCATATGAACGGTCTATTTCGAAAGATGCTTGTCTACTTGAAAGAAATCATATGAATTTATAGGACCTGGATAGACACTGAAAAAAAGAAATAGAGCCAACGGTGGAATGATGTCTTATGGACTTGAAGCTCCATTGATGAATTGATTGCTTTTTTTTCATCTACATTTTTACATCCATTTATAGAAAATCTTATTTATTATTTAAATATTTTGATTGTTTTTTACTTGGTGTTTAAATATTTAAAGAAAAATGCTTCAACTGCCATTTATAGTGACATTACACATTTAGCTGATCGTGGTCGTTTCGATGTTTTTGTCTCTATGTAAAAGTTAGTATGAAAACAGATGAAAAGGCGCACTGAAGCCGAAACCAAAATGTGTAACCTTAATGTTGAAATTCACTGTAATTTTATCACTCAATGTTTTCTTTGTGATTTTCTAGCTTTTTCATTTTTACTATTGAATCTAACTTAGCTTCCATCATAAAACATAAAAAATGTAATATTTTACAGACTTGCAACATGTAAAAGCGTTATTGTTCATGAAGGAGTATTGCTCGGAAATTTGTTGTTTTAAGTAGTATATAGCGCATTCCTTCGACCCATACCTTCCACTCCTCAAAACGTCAAAATGTGGAATATGTCATGTTGACATTAGGAATGCGTCGACCATAAGCATCTGTTTTTGCATCCATACAAAATAAAAAATGGGCATTTTCGTTACATGTATCGAACAAGACATGTGTCTAGCTGATGCTAAAGGAATTTTCTATCGAATGAAAGGTTTTGGAATCGAACTTCTAGTATACATTACTAATAGCGACTAGTACTAGTGTCGAAATGTACACTGATTCAGTACTAGAATTAAACCAGACAAGTACTATTATTGTCACCAAATTACGAAAAATTATCGCAAAGTTCTTGAAAATGGTGTCAATTATGAAATCATCTATTGGTACGTGTAGAGTAAAAATCAGTGAACCAAATCATCCAATTTCTTCGTCTTATATTTTTAAATATTGTTGCTCCGTATAGGTTGTTCATAGAATCATTTGATTTTGTTTTATTGATGATTTTATGTAATTTATTTATTTCGTTTGGTAATTGATTACAGTTTTCCGTTTTGGTCCGTATATATATCTGGAAACATTAATTTATTTTCATCAGAAACGGATATTTTCGATATAAATTTTAGTTTAGAAATGTATTAACCATGGGTCTTGGATACAGTAATTTCCAAGTTATTTGGCCCCCACTTTAGTTACGTTTGAAAGTAAATTTATTAACAGTGCATGTACAAGGGGGATATTATCGATGTGAATGAAGATTTTGAAATACCGGTGTCCAAAAAATACAAAGGCGCTTGCAAATCTCTAGACCTAATTTCGAAAATCGTAAACGAAATATTTTATCTCGATTTGTAATCGTTCTCAATAATTCAAGAGTATTTTCCTCTCTTCTTATGTGAGTTAAAAAATCCCACGTAAATTGTCTCCACATAATTGCCCAAGTGCAATAATAAAAATTAGATTTTGATTATCACTAATTTGTTCTGGCGTTATAGTCTTAACAAGCATCATTAACCTACACACGCCAATACGCTGAATGTTGAAATTGTGCATATAACCGATGTAACCGAACAACCGTTTAATTGATATCAGTTGCACGGCTTCCTATACATTTCACTTTCAAACTCATTTATTTTTGTCTGAGTTATATTGTAACTCTCGCCAGTGCCGCTACTTCACACGGGCATTGGATGCATTTATCTAGGACGAAGCCATTTACATAAGCAAAAGCTTTTTATTAAGAAGCACGAAATTTTTGAATGAAAAGGGTTTCCAGTAAAGTCTAAAAGAGACCAAAAATGTTGATGTCAAGAGCGCCAACGAACTGGTGGAGGCACTGACTGTAAGAAAATTTTGCGGTTTTAAATTAAACCACAGATTAAATATGTTTAGATAAATATATTAGTGCGAACATCTGCAAAACTAATTATATTGGACAATGAAAAGATGGAATTAGGTTGGATCGAAGTTACACAGATAAGTAAAGCGAACAATCACCCAAAATTTCTTGTATTCTTAATTCTTTGGTGCAGTAATTGTTTTTACGTGATACGGAAATGAATACGGTACTTCGCTCATATGAAATATGCATTTGCATTGTCTATTCACGTAAAGCACAGTACGTACGTGAGTCCAAATTTTTATTTTGACAAGTGAGAATACCGCAATCCACTCGTCAAAATAAAAATTTAGACCAACGGACATAATCTATTAATTTGTTTTTCCTATTCAAAAATAGAGTTATCAAGGTACAAAACAGTGTACAGCAGTGGACAATGTACAGCAGGCAGTGAATTAATTTATAAATTATAATTTTTCGTACTTTAGTTCTAAAACAACATACGTAGGGATGTTATAGTTAAAAAGTCGGGCTGGGGTGAATTTTGTTGGTCTAAGGCCCGAGGGTCAACAATTACACATTAAATTTTCAATTTTGACACAAGTTATGCACATAACGTTACACGAGAACTAATATAAGATTTTGCACCTCTTTCCAAAATTGGTAGCGAGACGTGTGAGCATTGCTGGTCGAGCCGAAGGCGGTAACCGTAATTGCCACACGTCCAGATAACAATTTTGGAAAGAGGATAAACCGAGATAAACAAAAATGCTCTCGAGGGATAAGTGAGAAATTATTGATCTAGGCAGATTAAGTACAAATGCACAATTTCCCCGACAATGTGTGTATGAGTTGTGTTAGCAATTCAGTGTATAAAACAACACCATTGCAATATACTCGTACCGATAATAGCTATTTTATTAGATATAATCAAAGAAAATTTGTTGTCATAATCTATTATTAATATTTTTTGAGATTTAATATTTTGTTAACCATCATTTGTTTTTCGCTATATAGTTTTAAAAACATCACACATAAATATACTTATCATACTTTACTAAACTTTTGTCTTGTTGTTTTTATTTTATTTAAAAAAGTTTTAAACTTAAAAACCATTCAATTTTGCATTCAGCTTTCTACTTTATGTACAATATTTATTTTTGATACAAAATGAAAAAGAAAACATTGAAAGTTGTTCGGTGTGATGATTTTTTTGTTAACTCTATTCATATCCTCACTGATTTATCATCTTAATCAATTAATTGGATCGGTTCCTATGGACAGAGGAAATGAAAAAAAAAAAAACAATTTTAAGAGCTTTAATAAAACAGAATTAGAACCGTCACGCTTTAAATAGATTCACTTTATCGAACTTTCTGTCAGCTTTTCCAATGCTCTTTCGTAGATTCGGTGCTAGAGAGAGCATTGTATCTTCCGTTATATTTGAGTGTTTCGTGTCTTTGTTATACAATAAAGGAAGAATTAAAAAAAAAATAAAAACAGGAAAGTTGTCTGTACTGATCAACTATCACTGAACATCTGTGATGTTGTTAGAAGTGCACGTATATGACTGTGAATATGGCACTATCTTTGGCGACAATAATTTTCTCATATTTTCTTGAATTTTTCAATATTTTCCTGGTTTTTTCCACGTGTTCCTTAATTTTCCCACAAAATATTTTCGGAAAATTGAAGGAAAATTTAGAAAAATATGAGAAAATGTTTTTACAAAAAAAATGTCCCTCCTGTTGCATATTCGTCATATATAGTAGTTTTAGTGAAATAAGAAACCTCACTAGTAACCCCGATCGGAAGGCAACAGTTATCATTTCTCCTATTAGAGTGACTATTATAATGGGAGTGTTGAGTGTGGTTCTACAGTGAACCTGCAGTACTTCTCGAAATGAACACGCTTTTCTTAGTTTTTATTTTTTACCTTTGATAAATCCCGCTATTGCTTCTTATTTTTGTTTCGATGAGAGTGAGCGGTATTTTTCGAATGCTGGTCCATTGTTTTTAACAGTTTATAATGTTCGGCTTCATACTTTTGTCTGTAGAAAATAGGCGGAAATCTATGATGAAAGAAGGGTTGAAATTCCTAGATTTCTTTAATTTTCCACATATGGCGATGAATTTTATAGATTTTTATTTAGACGATTTATCGTTTTCTCTTTTGTTTTCCTTTAATTAATTTGGTTTTATAGATAATTAAGTTCATTCAACATTTAAGAGCGCTAACCACTTGGCAAATTTTCAGCCTCCCAGTAGGTAAAGTTTTGACTCACAAACCAAATTTTCCTTTAAATGTAACACATTTTTGCATACTTTAATGGTTTTACTTTTTCAAAAAAAGATTTTGGTTTAGAGAAATCATCAAAAACGAATATTTTTGGGCACAAATGTAGGCTAAAAATTTGCCAAGTGGTGAGCGCTCTTAATCGGATTCAAGTGATTTATTACTATCAGCAGATTATGATCATACGTCGTCACATGAACTAATGCATCGTAAATTTATACGCCACTTCGATCTTAATGTAAAAGCAAAAGAAAATGATCGAGTCTGGTTTTTGACAATTGAAATTCAATTTTCAAAAACCAGATTCGATCGTTTTATTTTGCTTTCATTTTAATATTTCGTATTATGTTGAAAAAAATAAAAAAATATTTTTATAGTATACGGTAGTAAATCTGTCGGGAAAAGCCATTCCTAAGGATGGTATGTGCGTTTTTGGTTAATTTTCTCTGGTAAGTATATAAATCAGATCAAAATGTTTGTAGATCTAAGGTCTTGTCTTGTCAACACTCTGCATCTATACCGACTATTGCATACAGAGTGCAGAAAGAAATGATCAAAAAATGATTGTTTCAGCACCAACGTTTCAGTGTGTCACTACTCTTGAAATAAACTACACTTTGAAAATTCAATGTTGATACCACAATCTTACTTTCGATTGAATCAAGGCAATGCTAAAAACTGTAGGAGGTCGTACCGATTTATATCTATTCATAATAAGCAACGTCTACCGGAATCTGATACTGATACTTATTCTTCTCTTCTAATAGCAAGGTATTCTGTAATTTGTGTCACTGAACGAAACAGACTCATACGTTTTAACTCAACAATTACATTGCCAAAGCAATGAACATGAATTTTATTTTAAACTAATCCCACACAAAGCATATGATTGATATTGCTTCGTATAATGCCCCAATCCCATGGCATATTACAAGCATCAAAACATTTTCGATCCCCAGCGAATACACAGAAAACAAAAAATCTGCCGACAAGCCACATACGTTCATTTATATACAAAAATGAATTTAAGGGCCGCACAGCCACTCATCGTATTTAATTAAATATCATTTTAAGCAAAATATGTTTTTTTTAATCAGCCGCGAAACACTGATTCTGATGTTGCAATTTATTTTCCCAATTTGAACAATGTGTGAGTTCAACGTGTTTGGCTGATGGCCGCAATGACAACGGAATAATCGGTTGTTTAATTGCGAAAAATCAATTTTAATATTTTGTTTAAATCTTTTCGCGTTACAGAGCAAAGCTGTCGATAAATAAAGCGGATGGAATTTAATTATCCACTGCGAAATTGTAGTAACAGCACGTCGACATACCATGTGACGATAAACATAGAATGAGTCCACAACGAAGTGCAAGAATCTGTTTGAATTTAACGTGTCGTGCGAATGTTTTAATCTTTCTTTAACGTGTTGCCTCATTACGATTAAATCTGTTATTTCTTTTGTTTAAAATATCGTCTGGAGTTCAATGGGACATCTTTTGCATCTTTACTTTTTCCATTCGTTTTGCTTCTTAAGTAAGCATTATCCAGTGTTTAGGAAGATCAGCTGGTGTTGTGAGGTACGAACACCCTGAACACCCGAGTTCTAAAGGTAATTAAAAGTTTTGTCTGTATTTTCCCAGCAGAGTACCGAAAACAAAATTCTGTGCCCCAAAGTGACGATGAAAAATCAGTATCCTACCCTTGTACTACACAGATTGAAATATGGGGTTAAAATTATATGTTTATGGGTGGGACCGGGACCTACTTCAATCATTGACGTTTTCGAGATCTTATTAAACGTATGAAATTTACCGGTTAATGTAACGTTTACCGGTAAATTTCAAATAAATTGACCGATTGAAGGCACTAAACAATTCTCTTCATTAATATAATTTAATATTTCTCCTAATACTAGTTAGGTCCTAAAAGTTAAAATTCCCTCATGTCCCACATATCGTTGAACTAAATCGATTCCTTTATTTAATCCCAAAAAGATTTTAATTTAGGCCCGGATTTCTGTTTGTACAGTCTGTAAACATTTGCCTACATAACAGTCACGTGAACGATAAACAAGATTTTGCTGAGGATGCAGCTTAAAGTTAAAAATGAAATTACTTTAGCTGCTTCTATATCAATCTGACTTGACGGTACGACCTTGAGTCTTAAAAATTTTGGCGAGGTATTCTTAACGGAAAACAGACTAGAACATCCAACGGCAAACCTGTCTTGTAATTCGATTTGATGAAGCATTTAGATTTTGATATTCAAATTCGATTTCGTTTTTTGTGTGAGTCGAGAGTTTTTTTACGAGTGTGTCGTATAGTATGTAATGTGAGGGAAGCGAAAAAGATAAAATGTATTTAGATGTTTGGAGGCGTAAATTTACACACTCCAGGTCGTTTTGTTGATAAACGATTTTCAGGGAAAGTTCATCGATCTGCGATGTTTATGTGAAAATGGATTGGCAAATATAACATCCCGAGAGCGGAATTACCGGAAAAAAGGGTGTCTTGATATTTATTCGTAAATATTTAATGGTGGTGAGTCCTATTATCGAATCAATGGGTTTACATAAAAAGCACTGAATATTTTTTCGGGTATACGCTTTTTGTTCTGTCGAGAGAAAGAGAATAACAGTCACACACATTTTGTATTATACATGCATAAAAGGATTTCGGTTGATTTGCTTTTCTCCTTGTTTCTAATACCGAGGAAAATATTTGAAAACATTTTTTTTTATTTTTTTTATTTCTACCTGATTTAAGTTTGTTTGTACATTATTTTGCCAACGATTTATGTGTTTGTACTCACTTTTCAACCGCGCACATTTATACCTACCATGTTTTAGTTCAGAAAATGTTGGTATCTTGTTCGCATTTTTAATTTTTGATGGAAAATTTCCAATTCTGATTTTATGATGTTTACTTTCGACACCATTACGTCGTGCAAAATGTCGATAAAATACTTAAAAAAGCGGTAAGTGTATTGGATAAAAGAAAGCGAGAATTATGCAAGATCGTTGTTTGGCGTCTAAAAGAACTCTGTACTAAAGGAGAATCCTTGTATGATTATTTCAAATATGTTCTAACATTTATATACAGGAACTGCGTTGACCGAAACGTGAAGCAAAAGTAAGGTGATAACCCTAGCTACACAAATAGCAACGCGAAGGAGACCTAATTCATTTTTTTTTGTTTTGCTGTCAAAGTTGACAGTAGTACAAAAGAAAAAATTGTAATTATGTCTCTTTCGCGTTCCTATGTGTAGCTAGATTAGTTCTCACACAACTAACATATCAAATCTAACCATAACGGAAATGTTGTTTCCATCATGTGCTTCCTTTCCAACGTTCTTTAGATTTAATCAAAAATAATATTTTTAGCGTTTGGTAATAGTAACTCGTCTGTCGTAACCAGCTTTTGCCTATAACACTGATATTAAACAAATTTATTAGAAATAGTTGAATCATAACTCCGACAGATTTTGAAAATTCTGTTAACTATCCCGAGTGAAAAAAATTTTGAAGTGAGATATCTCAAAGTCTAAATCTGTCGAAATCAGATATCTCAAGTCTCAATATCTATTGTTCTTCTAGACTCAATGAGACTTGAGATATCTGATTTCGACAGATTTAGACATTTGTGAGGACTTTCTTTTACTTATGATTCCATCAGTTACCGAGTCAGTTACCATAATATGAGGGACTTACAAAATGTAGGGTGCATTTTGTACTTTAACTTTAACTTCATGTTTTGTCAGTCAATTATATTAATGAGTGGGTGATGTTTGCGATACACGATAACCTTAGACATACATGTAAGTAAATCCTTGACGCAGGCAAAAAGTGCTCCCCTACTTCCTCAAGAATGCGATATGTGAGTTATACATCAGCAAAGTTCAAAGAGGGAAGCGAGTAAAGTATGAAGATCCTTTGAACTTCCTTTCCATAAATGACAAAATGTGACTAGATCAAACACAGCGACAGCGTAACAGGGTTTAAGAAATGAACTTATCTTTAATTACTTAATGTTACAAGTACTGGTGGAGAAGTGTACAGTAGCAGTAACAAATTGTATGAAAAACGACGGAATTTCTTACTCATTCAAATTCTTCAAACTTATCGAATGTTATTCAAAGATAGCAGAAATTTCAGCAGAGTGGCAGTAGCCTTTTGCATTCATTCGTCTGAATCTGGTAACTGTTTGGATAAAACTTCAAATCTACAATTTTTTTCCAATAAAACCGAAAATAAAAAACCGATGAGACCAAAGTAATGCTAATGCGGCACTTCTCTGGGCACCCAAGCGAGGTGCCGCATTAGCAGGTGTCTGAAAGATCCGTAAAAGTAACTGATATGGAAAAACGAAGAAATAAACAAAGAAACGAAAAAAAATCCACCGGATATCGAATGCCCATCCTGACAGAATGTGATTTATACCTTAGAGTTGGGAAAATAAATTATAAATTTAGTTCTAAAGTGTATTTCATAAAATAAATTTGCTTGATTATAATAATAAAATGTGTAATATATGTTCTGGTGTGTGGTAACATAAGAATTAATAAAGCTCTCTAAAACAAAAGCAAACCGCATTAAATTAACACAATTATATAGATTTTTATCTTTCTATCTCTCTTCATCCTCATGTTCTTCCTCGTTTTAACTATCAAATTAATTCATTTTTTATGTACAAAATTTCTTTATATTTTAACTAATTTAAAACTAAAATATTATAACAAAACGAAACAATGAAAATGAAAAACTATTTACGCTCTCGAATAATAATTTATGTTCAAAAAATCAACCCCCAAGCACCAATTCGTTCAAATAATTTCGAAATATTTTCTTTCTGTTTTTATTTTTGGTTTTTTTTTATAAGTTAAATATACAATTTTACTTCTTCTAATAAAATATTTTTGCTTTTCTTTTTATAAAAATTTTTTAAATTTGTTTTATTGTATTGAAAATATATTCAATTTATTTTTGGTTAGTTTAGTGGTTTCGTTTTGTTTTTTCTTCACCACAAAGTTCGTTTTCTTTTTCACTAAATTTTTACTCCATCGTCTTTTCATTACAAATGGTTTTTATTTTACTAAGAGCAAGTAAAGTAACCTCAAAATAATTTACGAATTTACGTGTAAGACCATAATAAGTGTTACTACAGCCATTCGAAAGAGACCAAATTCAAATTTTTCAACAAAATAAAAAGTTTTAATTAGGTCTCTTTCGCATTGTGCAGCAGTTACAGTGTCTCTCTAGCTGCAGCTATTAACTGCACATAGCTAATCGAAAAAGATCCAATTCAAATTTTTCTCTTGTCAAACTTGACGGCATAATAAAATACAAATTTGAATTAACTTTCTTTGTTCTTTCGCTTTGTCCGGTCCGAGAAATGGACTAAAGTTTAAATGCTTTATAGTTTCACTACAGGATAAGCCATTAGAGATCCGTAACAGAGTACTAAAACTGAGAAATGCATATGGCATAGATTACAAGTGGATTTGGAAGCGAAAAAATGGAATTCAAAGAAGTTCGATAATTTGTGATTTGAATAAATCACAATTATGTGTTGTACCTTATTCAAAATTTTGTTATAAAAACTGCTTTTAAAAACTACTAGTGACAGGAAAACGACTAAGAACCCCAAAAAACATGTTTCGTTGAAGGAAAGGTACTACAATAAGCAATAAATCTTTACTTTACTAGTGAGGTAATGTGGCCTTTACCTCACTAGTGAAGACCCTTTCCCTCGCTCGTAAAGTAAAATGCCATACTTTACACGTGAAATAATTTGATATCTCGTATCACGATGAGTAAAAGTACCTCGGGCTGAAGCCCTCGGATACTTTTACTCATCTGGATACGAGATATCAAATTACTTCAATTGCTGTCGAATCACCCTGAGTGGCATCATCCCGAAAGAGTCGTAAGGCTACATATCACTAGTGTGCTCTAACCATTGCACTGTAGCCCATAGTAGACCCAGTGTTTCTCTCGTTCAGACAGGCGATATACTTTCTTTGTAATAGTATATTACTTCCGAGGTTCCAAGTTGTGTATTTGATAAGTGGAGTGTTACAGCGCGACCCGAAGGGGAGGGCAGTATTCCTTACTTGTCAAATAACAGACTTGGAACCTCGTAAGTACAATGCTTTACGTGATTAAGCAATGTAAATGAAAATGAAACATGCCGTAACACGTAAAACCACATAAAAATGCCATATGATGTGCATGTATGCGTTTCACCTTTTAGTGTTAATGCTTGGATCTAGAGCGCTATGCACGGTGCATTGTAAAAAATTAATTCTAATTTTACAAGATTTTATGATGTACTCCACACGCCACAAACCATGACTGAGGAGTGATAATAAAACAAAACACAATATTAAGACTATATCAGACATCGGTTCCAACCTTTGACAAAAAACCCATAAACACGAACTCACTTTTCAGCGCTCATGACCGAAAAGTTTATCGTTGAAAAATGTCCACATTAATCAAATAACCAAACATAAAATCTCAAACGAACACACGCAATCACGTTACATCCTCATACGAAACAAAAAAATTGTCCGAGACCGAAAGTCCAATATCTTTTCCAGCAAGCATCAACAATAACCGCACTCAAATCTATCCATACAAAGCCCATTCAAAACGGTGTGTCGTAGAATTACTACCAGCGCCAACATAATGTGACGGTCATTACTATGAAACTGTTTATGTATCGTAACCATCGTAACTCGTCTAACATACACACGAAAATATACACGCGAATATGAGTTTGTTTAGATATGGAACAGACGCAAGCGGCATTTCGTTTTATTCGATAAAAACAGCGAATATTATGCGACAACATAATATTACAATCACATCGTTCGTGCAACGAAACTGAAACGGTGTCGGTGATCTTATTGTTTTATCTCGGAAGTAGTGATAATAAAGTGTATTTTAAAGAAAAAGAGTCGTCAATGAGTCACTGTTTAAATATAGTGTTGTGAAGCAATCGTGTGACTTTTCAAGTTTTTGCTGAAGTTCGATTCGGCTTGTCAAAACAGCAACACGCGTGCGAATTAACAACGAACAAATTGGGAGACTCGTACATGCGAAACGAAACTGGAAAAATCTTTCGACAAATCAGTAAGTGACAAACAAATTGTCTGTTAAAATTCACGGATTTAATCTGTTGTTAAAAACGATTTTTCACTTAGGTGGGAACAGACATTTAGAGAATGCTTGAATCACAGGAAACCGCGGAACCTTCTATAGACCACGAAGAAAATCTCGAGTTTCTATTTGAAAAGTTGAGTCATCTGCAGCCTGAAGAAAGAAAATTAAGTTCTGTGGGTGGGTTAGCCGGCATTGCTGTAATAAATCCTCATTGTACTTCAATTTTTCATGGTTTTCAGATGCAATTATTCAAACAGTCAAATTCACCGACGAATCAATAGCACCGGTGCTCATCTACACCTTTCCCAGTCTAGGACTAAGATATCGATGTTGGACATCAGCTCTGTATCTATCGAGGTATTTGGAATGCAATCAAAGTGAATTTCTATCGATAGAAATGGACAGACCGGTAAAAATACTGGACATTGGTTCCGGGACAGGTATCGTTGGAATCGCCGCATCTAAGTTATTTGGCCGCCACGTTCAAGTTACTGTTACCGATGTCGCCGAAGTGGTACCGAATATGATGAAAAATATCGAGGTCAATCAGAACGGAATCGACAACATCACAGCCGCACCATTGGTGTGGGGAGAGAAAATTATGAACGCGGATTTATTGCATCAAAATTTCATTCTGGCTTCGGATGTGATTTACTATGAGGAACTCTTCGACATTCTCATCCAAACACTGGTGGAATTGACCGAATCGGGTAGCACTAAAATATTCATTGCGGCCGAGAAACGGAAACGAGTAGAAAATCGTTTTTGGAAGCGGGCTGCCAAATATTTTGTTGTTAAAGTTGTTGAACAAATTGAAGATAAGTCATGCGAGCACGGATATGTGACCATCTATTCGTTAATACGAAAAGCAAATGCGCCACAATATCAGAAACCAAATACTCATAAATGAACAAAATTGTTTCACTACAAATTAGCTTAGTCTAGCAAGTAGATCACTTGCCCATTAAAACTGTTGAGTTCCTTTTAATAAATAATTATTTGCGCTGATGTTTTGACTTATTCGACTAACATTTATTGTGAACGAGAGACCTCAGTACCTGCCGATAAGTTATGAACTGAATGACGAAGTGAATTTTCAGTTTCTGGTGCAAGACCGTGATTGAGTGGTCTTCCAGTACTTGTCAATCACTTACCATCCAGTTTTTCTTTGTACAGCCTTTTCTAAGAAATCTACAAAAACCCAGTAAGTTTACACACACAGTAATACAATGAATGAAACATTTACACTAAAGTCTTAACGCACTGGTTAGTTCTCTATGAACTCTATGAGGAAGCCTCGGTTGGCCTGTAGAGGCGCCACAATTTATTTTTCAGTACTTCATTCTTTGCGCTCTATTTTCAGATGAACTAAACTTCACTCTGATAAATATCCATGAGATATCACAGCAGTGAAGTTGGTTCTATAAAAAAAAATAGATCGCTGACACTAGTAATTTTATGACGAAATGTACTTGAAATGTATAATAGAAATTTACGAAAATCTATTACATTGGAGCTTTAATTTCCATACAACATTTCCCTATGCAAGCACTAACATAGGCATTTGGAGTCTAATGAAAAATCATATAAGACTCTGCTTTTCTTCGCACAGGGGGTATGTTTTCTTTGTGTGAGTTATAACACACACCACATGCAATTTTGTATGCATGGATGGATAAAATTTGGAGTCATTTTACCACCTGACAAACTGTTCAAAAATAACATGACGTGATTGCTATTGTGTCTGGTTAGGTAATTTTGATAATATTTTGTTTGTTTATATCCTTTATACTCGTTCAATAGTATTGTTTGTATGGTATTGTGTTAAATATTACAAATGTCCCAAATTGCGGCAGCTCGCCATGGCTTACATACCGAAAACATCGGATGGAGTAACTGAGGCGACACATAGCAACGTAAAAGAGACCTAATTCAAAAATTTCGTTTCTTCTTTTGTCAAAGTACTAGTCAAAATAAAAATTTTAATTAGGTCTCTTTCCCGTTAATATGTGTAGCTACAAAATAGCTTTTCTTTGTAATTTACCATTGGCAGATTGTTCAGTTTTATTTACTTAGGCTAAGTACACGAATATCTATCACGAGCGAAGCGAGAGTTACACATAGCGACGCGATAGAAACACAATTTAGATTTTTCTTCCGTTCTGCTGTCAAGTGTGACAGCATAACAAAACAAAATTTTGAATTATGTTTCTTTCACAGATCTATATATATCTACAATTAGCTTTAACCAGAGAAATGATAAGAGATGACGCTGCGCCGGCCCCAGCCGGATAGAATGCGTATCACGGCACTTTTCGTATATTTTTTGTCGAAGTGTGTAGGAGTGGTGTAATGTCAAATTTACTTTGAGTTTTATGGACATTGGTTGCTCACAAATACCAACATGCAATTTTTTTCCAGATTGGATAAATATTATAAAAGATATCGATGTTTAAAAAGCGTCGCAAAATTTCAAATTTCTTTACTTTGACATGTAGAAAAAAACAAGCTTCTGAAAGAACAGGTTAAGACACTTCTGAGTTGATCACGAAGGCGTTAGACCATTATTTCTCTGTGGCGCCATCTAGGTTGATGAAAATTTATATGACGATTTCAACTCAACAAAAATTAAAAAAAATTATTTTGTTCAAGTTGAATTTATACACAATTTTTAATGAGTGGAACCTGTTCTTGCAGAACCTTGGAAAAAAAGAATTCCACTTTTTTGGCTCGAATCCGTCGAGTAGAAGACTAATAATTATTTTTGATAATATGGTACATTCATTATGAGATAACCACATTTTCTTGACACTCATGGGTTTTAATGCTGTCATACGCATTCTATCCTGTGAGGTTGCAGCAACGCCATCTGTTATAATTTTTCTGGCTTTAATAGATCACTGTCACTGTCAATATCATTTGAGATGTCAAATATGCTCAACACATTATAGAAACTCATCTGGTAGGTGAGACGCCATTACGAAATATTCCATGCAATTTCAGGCGTGAGCCGCTATTTGACAATGATCCATATCTACATGATGAGTCTTTCGCTAATTATTCTGAAGTTACTTGTGCTCATTTGATAAAATTGTCAAAAGCAACACTTGAAATTGGAAATTAAACTTTTTTACTTCAACTTTAGAAAGTTTTCTTGTAGACAAATTCTTTCATTTTCTTTCATTTTTTTGGTTGTTTTATATGTTACAACTATAAAGTTTTCTCCATATTAATGAGTGTATGTACTGCTATGATGCAAGAAAATATAGATTTTTAATTTGACTTTATTTTCTTTTGTTAATTTATTATTATTATAAGTTTTTTTATGGTCAGATCGTATTACATTATTCTAAATGTTAATTTATTTACAATTTTTTTTCTCTCATTTTTTCTTTACTTTTATTTTTACTAATTTATAAATAATTTTTTATAGTTCGTTTTTGTGCTTTGCAAATTTTTTTAATCTTTCAATTTTTATTTACCATTTTATTTAAATTTATCTACCGCTCACATTTTTCTTCTCCTTTGCTTCCTTTTCGTTTTTCTCTATCTTTCATTGGTTTTGTTTTTATTTTTTTCCTTTTTTTTAAATATAAATGCTCTTTGGGGAATTAATATTTATTTTAAATATTTTTGTTTGTTTTGTTGTTATGTTTTTATGTTATGACTACTATTGACATGGAAATGGTAAATAAGCAATTAATAATTATCTATCTCTCTCTGTTTTCCCATCTTTTTTTTACAACAAAAATAAAAAATAAAATTTTCCTCTTTTTTGATGTATAGAACAAAATCGAGATTTTATTTAAATATAAAATTCGACTGAATACAATTAAAATTCATCATCAACAACAATATGCTCTTTGGTGCAATTTTTTTTAATCTTTTTTCATTTATTTAAAATAAAATTAACATTTTGTTTCACATTATTTGGCAATAATTAAAGCTTCGATTTTAATTATAACAAAGAAAACAAATATCGTAAATTTTCATGTGTGTGTGTGTGTGTAATATTTTGGTAACACCCTTTCCACTAAAGCCATGTTTTCCAGTTTAAATCGGATTTAATTTATTTATTATATTAAGGGGATGCGCTACGTTCGGGATCGACTCGTGTTTTTAATCGAAATTTATTTGTAATTGATGGAATTAGGATGTGGTTATTAATGTTATATGCGTGAGACTAGATGACTTGTACAAGTTTAATAAAATGCAAAATATGTCGACACAATAACATAATCCATTTATCGTTACCACTGTTATGTATTCAACTAATTCTTGCGTGCTTCAGGGCTTATTATTCAGAATTAAAGGGCTGGGAAAATCGACAAAACAATTTTTTTAAAGGAATTTTGTAATTTTCTTTAAAGAATTTTATGATTCAGATTTTCTATTTTGCGATTGAATTTTCCAAAAATTTTTAGAGAATTTTAATTCGGAATAATAATCCCATCGAAAAGTCGCATATCATATCAGTTGAACCGAATTCGATTAAAGAGTTTTTTTTCCCTCCGTTTAAAATACAAATTTTCCCCAAAAACACACTTTGGACTGTGTTATTGGTGTGTGGTTTTCTGTTGAGTTGATTTTTCACTGTAATGGCGATGATTCGTTTGATTTTCGAGTTATTTGATTTGAGGGAACTTCCTGGAAATTATTTGGATTTGTTGTTTTTTCGGTTTGTTTTTCTTTTTTTTAAATTATTTTATCAAAATTTATGTGTTAAAGAAAGGTTGGTTAGACTGGATTTTCGCTTCAGCTGGGTAGGGGCGTGTTGTGAATTTAAATTATTATTTATCGATAAAATTTGTGCTAACACCTGATTTACTGATAGATATTTGCATTAACAAAATTCTTATACTTGAAAGAACCGGAAATTCTGCACTTATTAAATAACAGACTCGGACTGGCTATATGGGCTGCTGCAAGTGCTTTTGATTTTTGTATGAATGAAGAGCAACGACGGGCTTTTTACTAATTATCTTCATACAACGCCCGAAGACTTTGTGACCCAGTTCGGCCCTGTTAAATGATAGATTCGACTTCAAAAGTTAGAAGGGTTCCGGAGGTTCTATATTTTGATTCATCGACGTGTTCTACTTGCAATTGGTATTATATATGATAAAGCTGATCATTCATTATGACAAGATTATATCTACCTATGCGTAAATAGATTAATTCTAAGAAAATTGGAGGGTGTCCACACCACATAGTGAGACAAACAAAACAAAAAAAAAACTTTCTCTAAGCGCGAGACCTTGATTTACCGAATGTAACTTTCACACATTGTGCGCAATTTGAAAAGAAAGAAAAAAAGAATCGTCCTCCCTACATCCAGCTATCACCATCGAACAAACCATTCATATCTCATAAAGAATCGTAATTAAATGAGTCGAGTCGATGTGAAATGTGGACAAAAGTCAAAGCGAAAAAAATTAATCTGAAAGTTTTCTTGAGATGTTGATGTCGTTCCGTCTGTGTTAACGGTGGTGGTGGTGGTGCAAAAAACATAAAATGTGTAACGATATGTGGGACTCTTAAAAAGATGCCGTGTTTCGTCATGGAAACACAGTAGTTTCGAAACTACATGGGGGGATTGTCTCGAAAATAGACTTTAATAAGCTTGAAGATATCGTCGCCCCATAATAGATTGGCTAATAAAAATGATGGAAGAGGCGAAGACGAAGAAAACGTAACATATAAATAAATGTAAACCTATCACCAACGTAGCGCATCCTCTTAATTAATTTTTGTTTCTATTTTCGGAACAGAAACATATATGAAATACATCCAATCTAACATACTGCGGCCATCTATAATGCCCGTTAGTACCTATTGAAAAATGCTAAATTTATCATTTCGTTATTTATTTTTAGACAGAAAAAAAGACGTAAGATTATCATCTCGTTTCGGTTTTTCTTCTTTTTTTTTTGAAAGACTTTGTATTCGATTTCCTTGTTTTTTTTCTTTCTTAATAACAAACAAAAAGAAAGCTAAATTATTAGTATTATTATTATATTCGAGATGGACAGACATCATTTTTTTATTTATATTTTTTCCTTTTTTTAATTTTTTTAGGCTACTAAATATTCGATTTCAAAAAAAAGTTCCCTTTTGACACTTACAAGATAATTATTTTTTACAATTAATTTTTCTTCACTTTTCTTCACATTTTGTTTTAGTTTTAATTTTATAAGATTTTTCACTTTGTTATATTCCTAAAAATCGTGTGTGTAGTTTTATCTTTTTTTTGTTTTGTTTTGTTTTGTTTAACTTAAATAGTGCAACGGAAGACAATCAATGCTTTTCAAATTTCTTTTAATTTTTTTTAAATTATTTTATTATTAACTTTTATTTCTGTGACATTTTTTCTGCTTATTTCTTTTTGTTAAAATTCATCATCTCACTATTTATCCAAGAGAGTAGATCGTTGTAGTAATTAATGTAAAATATTGTTTTCTTTTCTCTTTCCCACTTCTATTTTTTGATATTTTTTTTAGGAATCCACCCCTGGATCGTCTCTTTCCAGATATATATCTAAGATAAAATGTTTTTGATTGTTACAATTTTTTTTCTCGATTGCTTAACAACAATTGAAGTATAAGTAGATTCAATGCAGCTCTATATTTTGATGATTGGTAACCAGAAAAATATTTTAATTGAATTTAATGGAAAAGTTACTCAGCAAGATGTTAGTGTAATGCTGTCTCCGAGTCGCTCCGTAAAAGCTTCATATGATTGTGTTGGTGTTTATTACATTTTACACAAAAAAAAACGAAAATGTGTGAAAAAGATCGGCTCGGAGACAGCGCCAACTGTATGCTGTCACAAAATTTTTGTGTGCTGACAATCGACAATGTTTCATTTTCTCGTTCGGACGCAACCGATAATGACAGAGGTTCCACTGCTTCTCATTCTCTATATTCTATATACAACTACGACCACTGTAAAATACAGTTAAAGTCAACCAAATTGATGTCTAAATTTGCTTCAGCTGTTCTATTCATACAAACACACTGATTATACATCTTTTGAAGGGTTACCCATTGATATCCATAACGACATGCCGTTCGTGGTCAAGGACGCATAAAATTAGTGTGTCTGTGTGTAGACCAACTGTTAAAGCACCTGAAGCAAACTAAGATACAAATTTAGTTGAATCAACGCACTTCCAGCAAAAGTGCTATTAATGACAGCTGCCAAATAGAGTACTTTTTGTATGAAATTTTATCCCCACTCTTTTTACAGTGTAAAATTTTGTATAAAGCACTGCCAAGTTTCAGTATCCTATTTAGAGTACCACTTTTGCTTGAAGTGCGTTGGTTGAATTTAACTCTAAGTTTCTACTGCAAAAATTTGAATCGGATCTTGTCTCTTCTTATTCTCATCTCTCTTATTGTTGCTAAAATACTCTCACAAGTATGGAAAATGTAACAATTATTCCAATAAACAAAGACTGCGAATGACAGTATAACTACAATTCGAAATGTGAATCATGGATTCATTGTAGCGTTTGGTAGTGTTTTCAATGGAAGTCATTGATTCGACAATTTCAGAGAAACAGCGGAAGCTCTTATTGCTTTCGTATCGCTCAGTATCAGACCTCATTGGACTTTCACCGTGTGTCGACTTATTGATTCATTAATCACACGACATCTCACTGGACGATATACATATTCGAAAAAGCCCAGAGCACACATATTTCAGAAAAACAAATAAATTCTGGCTAAAACCCTTAACACACACTTCACCTTAACCATCCAATATTTTTTTCCTACTGGATTTATCGCAAAGGAATAATATATTATTCGTTATGAAAACAGAAAAAAGAAAAGAAAATAAATTTCCCAACAAAACTGACAAACCAAATGTCGTGTTCATCACGCACGATTTGCAAAATTTTCCATCAATTTCTTTACTATAAACTTTCCGTCAACAGGTCACTAGTCCGTCTTTGTTGGTGATGAGATTTCAAATAACTTTCGGAATAAACACTTTTCGCACGACTATCGTATCGTAAACTCGATCGCCGCACGTCCAGCTCCATGGGAAAGCGGCCACGTTTCCACCAGTTGCAAAATAAACATTCTAATGTGCTCTTGAATGCTTCGCGAAAGTCACGATTGAAATAAGCATAAATGAGTGGATTCAGGGTGGAATTGAAATAACCAATCCAAAATAAAACAGTCACCAAAACTTTGGGATAGGGACAAGCTTCGCCACATAATGTTGTTATGAGATACCTGAACAATAATTGAGAGAAAAATAAAAATTTATTTGCTAAACATTTGTTAAACGAAAGGAATGCGGTTTGAATGCATGTAACGTCTGTCACTCACCACAGAAAGAATGGCAGCCAGCACAGAAGGAAAACACCCATTATAATACCCAATGTTCGGGCAGCCTTATGTTCTCTTTTCATCTTAATTAGATGTCTATCTTTAGTTGGTGTATGTTCTTGATCCACTTCATGTAATGTCAGTGTTTTTGATGAACCAGAGCCACTTAATGCTTCTCCTTAAAAATAAAATGTTTATTTGGATTTCGAATGGAATTATTTTTCAAATTGAGAAAAATGTACAAGGGCAACTTGGGAATGGTATGTATATATTGCATTGCACCAAGTACATGTCAGTAAAAGTAGCAACACTTTTGCACTCATTTCTTGTATATGCTTTTGCTTTCATATCTTCCTTCTGTACTTCAAAGTTCCTCTGTATTTATTATTGCACATACAGCACAAAGCAGCACCATACCCTTGACAATAGAGAACTCAGATTATAGAAATTGGCACGACACAACTGACTCAATTTTCACAATTGGGTCAGCGTAACGGTAACATTGTGACGGTAAGTTAGTTGGTGATTCGACACAAATTTACAAGAAACTGAAATCAACGGATATCTAAACGTTTGTCGGAATCTTGATCTTGATGTGATATTGTTGTAATGGTAGAATGGGTTTGATTGGCAAGAATAAAATTGGACTTATCTGCGGAATTGACGAAATTGTGTGATACCTTGGCACAGCAGGGCTTATTTTTTGGGAAATTTAATTCCGAAAAAAAGCGAAAATAATTTTTCAGAATTGTTCTGAGTTTTCAGAATTAAAATTCCCAAAAAATAAGTCCTGTGGACGTCCGAGAAGACGTCGCTTCAATCGAACTGCATTTCAGGCCATGATTATTGTATGATCTGCAGAAAGTCTAGTAAAAAGAATATACAATATGTATTGTGGTACATTCCCATCAGACCTGGTAAATTTAACTCTCCACTAACCTGGCAATAGAAAATTGCATCGAGGTTCTTTGAGACAAATGTTTCAATGACATTAATCAGTTTCAGGTAAACTGTGATGGGAATTGACCTGCTGTGAATCGAAGTTTATTGAAAAGATTAGCGATCACTCTCGCTCGATAAACTCTGACATGATTACACCTTCTTTTCCGCAAACATATAATTAAGCAGTTTCGTTGGCTCTTCTTCGTTTCTCTGATTACTCTTCTTTTATTTGTTATAAACGAAGTTAAAATGAAAGGTGTCGGGGAATCTCGCACACGCGATCATAGTATGCGTCCTTTTACGACATGTAACGAAAAGTCATGACTGTGCGAGATTCACCACTTAGATGTGAATCTCGCACACCATGAATTTGTGTGGTGTGCGAGATTACCCTACCCCAAATGAAAATGGATAACTTTATGTGTTTGGAAAGCAGTAGATCACTGCAGTTGTGGAAATATAACGTCCATGGTTGTATGCGAAAGTAGTAGATCGAAGTTTATTGAAAAAGTGACTACAAACTTTGACGGGAATACACCTAATATATCGGAAAACGTATGAAAAAAAATTCAAATTTTTAAGAATCGATTCGTCCTGTTGGTGAAACGCCTCCTTGAAATGCCTTTTACACCATACGGATGCAGTCAATATGTTCGATTTCAAACAGAACACTCACAACAACAACAACAAACAGGAAAACAACACCAAAATATCTCACCATTGTTACCACCTCCGCTCGATGAATGTCGGTGCATTAACATTGCATTGCCCTGTCGCAATGCCAATTGTTTTTCTTGTCGATTTGCTTCTCTGAATATTGCCAAATATGTGAAAATCATTATGGTGCAGGGTATCCAGAATGATATCGAACTGGAAACGACTGCATACACTTTATTCACTTCGAAAGTGCAGTTTTCCGGATTTTTAGCAATGAATAATTTATGTTCGTCGGTCGTGTACCAACCAGCAAATATTGGTATAAACGACAGTAAAGCTGGCGAGATCCAGGTGTTGAGAATCATAACCGCAACCACCTTTTTGGTGATGGTCATTGGATATTTAAGAGGTTTTACTATGGCATAATATCTGTAAGAGAAATTGATTTTTCGTTTGCATTTACTCGCATTTCGGTTGTTGTGAATTCTATCAACAACTCATGTGATGTAAATTGGAATTACCTATCGACAGAAATGCAGCACAAATGGAGAATACTGGCTGGAATAGCGAAGGTTTTGTCCGGAAAAAGAAATAAATTTTTTAATTATTTGAAAATAAACGTCTGCTGTACGGGAAAATGAGGTTGAAAGACGACATGAAAAGCTATGTGTAACATCGGATTTGTGTGAGCTTTCCGTGATGTGTACATTATCTTACCTGTTGAAAAATAAACGTCCAGACTGTTCCAAAGATCGCAAAGAAATTGGCTAAAGATCCACCTTTTGTTAAGGGAAAAAAGGAAATTAAATTTTCAAATACAGTTCTTAAGCACCGCCACTACAAGTCAAAACATCGTACGTCATTTTTTTTTGTTTGCTTTGCACTTTTCAATTTATTTTCAATGAAATACCAAAGCTTAAAGCTCCGCAAAGACCATTCGTAAGCAAACAAAAAAAAATCTTGTGTTTCCATTGTTTTGCTTTGCTCCGAATTGGACGAGAAATGTACTCAAAAATTACCTCCCAGTTACTTGAAAACTGAAGTTGAATGTCATTGCCATCATAGCTACCATAATGTCGGCCATTGCTAAGGATATGACGAAATAATTGGTGATAACTCTGAAAGTAGGAAATTTGCAATTTTAAAATATTTTCGATAATTGGGAGACTTAGCAATTAAGATTATTGTAGAAGTTGTCACTAGTAGTGACTCATTACGTAACGTATAGCAAGTAGGGGAGAAGGTGATGGTGATGTCCATACATTCTTTGGGTCAAGAATTACACGAATTTTAATTCAATAGGACAATACGTCTGATTACAGGGCCTATTTTCAAGAAAATAAATTCCTGAAAATTATGTACATTTCCAGAAATTTCTTTATTTCCTTATTTACCCATTTATATCTTTGAATATGTGGAACAAATAGGACATATTTGAGATTGATAAGACGGTGGAACTTTAAGGTGTTTATGATAACCACATATTCTTTTGTGTCGATGACAATGTCGATGTCGATGATACTATTAATCGAGTTGGTGAATATTTTGATTCTATATTCCATCCATTTAGAGACCGTTACAATATTTAACATATCAATAAAAAATCATTCGATCATAAAATTATAATCGGATTATAAAATCGCAGTGGCGGTTGTACGGTGTTCAATTAATCGAATGACGAAATCAGTGATTGAAATTATTGAACAACAACATAATTAAATTGGTTGATATGAATTGGTGTCAATATAATTGGCGTTCGATCATCCTTGAATAGGACTGCGGATACCATTTTGAAATGACCCGTTAGTGTGTAACCCGTTTAAGATCGTGACAAATTTTTGTGTTGACAGTTTTTGTGCTGGCACAAATTATTGTCACTATCTTAAACGGTGTTAGTGTGTGTGATATTTATTGATCCGAGGCGAAGCCGAGATTAATGAAAACGTTACGTTTCATTAAATTCCAAGTTACGTAATTTACATAAATGAGACGGTGAAAATTTAAAAGTAAAAAGTTATTTAGATCATCTCTGACAGCTGGACACATTAGTTGTAATAAGTTAAGGAACATTTATATTTGAATCATCCTATCGCTCGGACTTATCCATAGTGGTCCATGGAAATCTCATTGACGGAAAATTGTTATAGCATAAAAAATGAAGTAATCCACGAAATTGAATTCGAAATTTGAAAAAAGCCAATATAATCCACCTGGATCCAACCCCAAAAGTCAATCAATCATTCCTGTGTGTCGAGTTTTTTTTTGTGCTGTCCATACACAATAAAATAATTCAATTTACAGGCCGATATTGCTAAAAGCCATTTCAACTTTTTATTTTGATGTTGGTTTATATGAAAAACATATAAAAAAAACTGATTTAAGTATCAACAATTTTTGCCAGCACCATAATGAAATGTAATACGGAACATTGTACTTAATTTCACTGGCATTATAAGCGCTCTTAAAAAAATAAATTCTCGTTGTTGAAATACCTAATCATGTGCTAGTTACAAGCGCATAAAAAAACGTTTTAGCAAAAATGTACCCAATATAAAATTACTAATTAAATTTTCATAGCATCAATTTATGAACGCGCGCGCTCTTTTCATATTATTTTCTCGCTAAAATTATGTGGCTTTTTCGATGTGCTTTCGGATATAAACAAATCCATAGTTAACTAAATGGACTGCTTTACTGTGGGTTATATGCTTTACCATGAATGGGAGATAAAATCGGGACAAAAAAAAATATAAAAATAAAATTTCATACCAGCGTGGCATACAATGGAATATATTGGTGAAAGTTTCCCATTGATTTATTAAATTCAATGATACATACAGGATGCAGAGCGGAATTATTTTCTGAAATGGTAATGTAATCGAAAATGTATTGTGCAATGAAAATTTTCGACATTTGTTATTGGAATTAGCTCTGTTTGAGATAGATGAACATTTTGCTGCAATAATTGGAGGTCTAAAATAGGGTCATTTCGTACCTACTGCATTTATGCAATAATATAGGCTCATGATTTTATGGGTTGTTAATGTCATTTGATCTTTTAAATCTAATCTGAATGCATATTACACACTCATCTGTAACACGCTGTAACACCGAATACGGAAAACGTTTCCTAGAAATGGTAATATTACGGGTATCAAATGGCATCATACTATCTAAACAGGACTGTGCGCTGTACCCAGACGCAGTAAGACACTCCTATTTGCGATAGATATTTCAAAAATCTTGGATTCTTTGTGGTCGTAAACACACTAGCAATTTAGCGTTGATGGAATTGAAGATTTTGCTGCGTTTTCCGCTGTAATCAGGGAAAACAGAGGATCGATCTAATAAACGTAGAACGCAATGCATTGCTGATATCGACAATTAGGCGATTTACATAGTTTGACGAATGATACAAATCGAAGGTACCACGGAAACCGCAGCATAATTGTTGAACTCAGCAATGCAAAATTGATCGTGTGTTTTCGGCCTGTTTCTCATATTAGTATTTTCTGATAATTAATTTATGCAGACTTGGCGCGATACCTCCATTTATGGAATAAAAACTCTTCTGCATATTATACCACGTCAAAGTACTACGTATAGCATCTCAAATTCCACTTTGAAAACACCGAGCTGAATATCCTTTCCAAAGGAGAATTACTCGCTGTTTAGTTCAAATAAAAAGAGCAAGTTTCGCATATTCAATCAACATCGGTGGAGAATACACATTGATGTATTGATATTATGTCACATATCAAAATGTCTTAAACGAATTATTAACGATTTACTAAACACATCCTACGTTTTCAAATGTATATTATGGGGAGGTTATACCTGATTTTAATCAAATACGTTAGCTGAATAATCATTTGACTTTTGGCTTGCCGTCGAATATTTTCAGCGTTGACTGGAATATTTAAACGCGACATCATGGCATACCATCATATTTATATATTGTGTACGCGGTAAATATAGCGGGAGCTTTTCTACATTTTGATGTTTCAATATTGTGAACTACAGAAAATTGTTATGGGAAAATATAATAATGTTGAAGCGCTGAGCGAGAGACTTGGTAAAACTATTTTTATAGATGCGATGCTTGTGGTGTATTATGGGTTTTTTTCCTTCATCTTCTTCTTTCGGTTGACTTCGGTGTGTGTATATAGGATATAGGATACACTGAGCTGTCGCGCATTTTGTCATCAATTTTATGTCTTTGATTATATATATGGTTTAAAGTGGTTTATTATAACTACACTTTATCATCATGACTACAAACTGTCAAAACCACACATTTATATACAACAAAAATGTAATAGAAAACAGCCCAAAAAAAGTTTGCGAACAATTTTTTTTTCACTTCAAGAAAGTTTTACGTGCATCGGGAACGAAATATATAAAATAACGTTCCATACGAGTATTCGAGAAATAGTAGGTTTATGTTGTGTGTTCTGTGTTTTTTTTGCCCTCCTTTTCTTTTTCGGTAAAGGATGTTACTGCTGAACCGGTGCACCGAGAAAATTTTTAGATTTAACTGTGTGGTGTATTGCATTGTAGGATCAAATATTGTCTTATGACCTTAACTGTTTAACCTTCGATCAGAACAATTATTTGGATTTAATCTATTTAACAACGTTTTCATTAGTAGTCGATTTGAAGAACGAGCAGAAGGCAAGTGTGGTAATCGCACGAGTCACAACAAACAAGCAATAAAGGACGATAATAATTATAATTATTATAAAGCATTTAGGTTTTCAAAGGTATTTTTTCACCTTCTTTTGCAGCACAATTGTGTGTTCAAAATTCACCGCACAACCCGTAAAAAGTCCAATAGATCAATTTATCAACTGATTATTAGACTTCAGAAATCATCAGGGCCAGACTGGCTACTAAAATGCGTTCGTATGAAATGTTAGAAAAAGGACTTGAAAGTATGCATGCCGCTTTAAGTGGGAATAATGCTTGAAAAACATCCTTCGTAACGGCCAAATGAAAATCAAAGGTGTCTTTTTATGACGAAGGTTATTTTACTTAATAAATCACGCCAAACAACCCAACTCAATAATTTTTGTTAAAGTAATAATTACCTAATCAGCGAAACCCCTTCACAAATATTTGTGTGCTTTATGGAAAACTTTTTTTTTTGAACTTTTATACAAACAGCGCATCGCGATGTAATAATTAATTCTGTGACCTCTTTCATTTAAAGTACCGTCTTGTCCATAGTGTTTGATATAAAAAATCTTTTTCTTCGTTATTTTTGAAGAAGATGTTAGTCAGAGCTCATCGTAAATTTTTCTTGTAGTTGTCGATAATAAAATAAGTGACCGTTTCTATGGGATGGTATTCAGCGACTATTTCTCGGAAAACATTTTCGCATATTTTCTTGAATTTCCCACATTTTATCGAATTTTCATAAAAAATGTTAAATTTTCACAAAAATATTTTTTGAGAAAATTTAGAAAAATGTGGGAAAATGTAAGCAAAAATTGGAAAACATTTTATTTTCAGGCAGAAATTTTAATTTAAGTTAATATATGAGATAAAGGGATGAAGGTATTTTATTTCTCCGGAGGAATATAAAATCAAATTCGAGACGATTGTGCGCTTCAGGTTGACCTGATAGATAGGTAGCGCCAGATAATTTAAGTCAGTCGGATCTAATTAACGAAAATTAACGAATGAACGAAATTACAATATTAGTTGACTCAGAGCTGGACGTCGTACGAAATTAATGTCAGAACTGTGTTTTCGACCGTGGGGTGATTCAGTCAAGTATGTCTCGTAACTAAGGTATTCGCACATACTCATCTTGATGAGACAGTACCAACATCGATTCCACCTTTTAGAGGATCCAGATTCTTTAATTCAACCGAAACCTTTTGACAAATTACATTTCCAAAATCATTTTGAACTAAAACGAAATTTCCGCAAAAATTTAGATAATGATCTGCCGGATATTGATTCCGAATTTAATCCGATATTTTTGTCTGTGTGAATGCCGGCTATACATATTTGAAAATAAGGACTTGCGTGTTCTGCTAAAATTCCTGGACAATTTTTTTTTTGTTCGCTTGTAATATCCTCTACATCCTCTATGAATGGTAACAATGGTAGAATGTGTGTATAAGTTTTTACGTTTCTCTGTTCTTCAACGAAACCAGTTTCATAATCCAATATCCAATATCTTGTGTGTCATAGCACATATGTGTATGCGATTTAGTACGGATACCATTTATACGGTCTAGGTGGCAGAAGAGAGTGTCGTATGGAGGTATTATACAAGAGAAATTGTTGTAATGACCCAAACGCTTAAATCGGATTACAAAAATCTGTGAGTTTGGTGCCGTCCTTTTCTTAGTCGTTTAAAGAAATAGCGGAAAAAACAAAAAAAAAAAAAAAAAACTGAAGAAAGATGAAAATATTAAAGCTTTCTCCTACGTGAGGAAATGATATTTATAATAATGAATGAACATAATAAACTATATTACGGAACGTTGAATTGCTTTAATATGCTGAACAAGAGAGCAAGGCTTTTTGCACGTTTTCTTATTATGTGGGGCGGTTGTTATTTATATTTTCAACTTTATTAAAAACAAAGAGTTTTTTTTCGTTGGTTCGTTCGTCGCTCTTATAATTTTATTTAAAAAAAATTTAACATTTAATTTGATAATCCAGTGTGTTAATCCAAGGATATAGTATACGCAATAATAAATAATTATTTATTTTTTGTGTGTGAGTTTAATTCGTAAAACGGTTTTTTTAACACACTCACGCTGTGTGTTTGTTTGTTTGTTTTTTTTTTTAAATAAAAATAAAGCTGCTATTTCCGATCGAAACACGCATTCTGTACCTATTTTTGAATTCCACATATTACGTGTTCCACAATTCCGCCACGGATTTTTTTTTATTCCACATTACAATAGACAAGTTGGCAACAACAATAATGCAACGTATATTATATGACAACAAAAAACGTAATACGCTTGGACAGATTTACACGAATTGGTTAGGTACATAATATCGTAAAAGTACTAGTACAATTTCTATAATTTAAAAATACGAAAATGTGGATCTATACGTTTTATGTATAACATCCTCTGAAAGATAAGATGTTGCATTGAAACGTACTCTCAGTTAAACGTTTTTTTTTCTTGTGTACATGGTTCATGTGATACGTATATATGGGTAACTCCAGGGTTAGTTGCGTCACAAATGTCGTCATTTCTGAAGCATAAAGTGACCGGTGTTGGCTATGTTTTGCGGTAACAAATCAGTCTATAAAATTTTCTAATACTCAGGAGACCCAGTGCTTTCATGCCAACAAGAATTGGAATTTTTAGCCTGCGAAGTGTGACCTGTGTGATCGTAGAAGTCGACGGTTAGTTGCGTTACATGTTTGTGCCTTTTCGTAATATTTTTACCAAATGTAAACTGATTTCTGTAAACTTTTTTTTCCCTGAAAGCTATGGTCAAGACGCGCAGTAAGCCCAATATGAGGTTAGTAGCCTAACAAAATGTGGGAGATATGTCTATAAAAGTGATATTTTTCGGTGGTCATTAATAGCCAAAAATATTTTTTTCCGAAATTGGTGGTCGTTGCCTAACAGAAAATGTTGATTTGGCTCAAAACCGTTTAAAAAAATGGTTACAAAATTTTTCGAGATAACCTCGACGAGTCAAAATTCGAGGATGACACTTATCACCCCTGAGATGCTGAGCTGATTTCACCTACTTCATTCACCCAACTAACCTGATCGAGGCAAAGTTATTTTTCTCATGAAGTCATATGCTGCAGCTTTCGAATGACACCGATCTTCAGTTTTTATATGAAGAAATGTATTTTTGGCAACGTTTGGGTCGAGGTGATTTCACCTTACTTCGAAGCAGAATGAACCAAAAATCTTATAAAAATTTAATTTGGTGTCATTTGGTGCAATTGTGGAATTATAGCGAGAAAAGATTATAGGGAAACAAGTCTACAGAAATCATTTGAGATTTATTGAGAATATCTTGGAAAGTCGAATACAAACAAACACTTTTTGGTCATATTTTGGCCCCGAGACGATATGCCAATGACCTCATATTGGTGTCAAACTACGCGTCTTGTCAATAGCTTCCAGCAAAAAAAAGTTTACTGAAATCGGTTCAGGTTTCGTGAAATAAAATAGAATTTTCACCGACCTAATATGTGGCTTAAACGACGCGTTTGGTCAACAGTTTTCAAGGAAAAAAAAGTTTACTGAAATCGGTTCTCATTTGGTGAAAATATTTCGAAAAGTCTCAAATTAGCTGGAATTACCCATATATAACATACGTATCACATGAACCATTCGTTCGAATCCATCCAGACGTAATAGTTATTTATGCTCCTAGACACATGATTTGACGCTTGATATATCAAGCAACTCGAGGTTTAATTTCAGCTCTTTGCAGCGTATCCGTAAATTTATGTTTTTTCCCTGATTAAAATTCAAAGAGGAAATATGTACCGACGTCATACACGGATCTAAACATTGAGTAAGAAAAATTGAGTTATGTTAATTATTGGAAAATTGGTTCGCAATGTTGATTATTCACCATTAGCTTAAGTTGCGCTCGACAAACTACTGCGACATCTGTTTTCCGCTTCCATCATGAACTGTTTTGATAACGTTTCCACACAGTTTTTATTTTACCACACTTTTTAAAATCAAATTCAAAATCTACTCCTCCCAACCGAAATCGACCGCGCGACATCTCAAAATCTGTTCTCATTTCTTCGTTTTCGATAAAGAAAGATCCAATATTACCGTTGCAAACAATCAATTTTTCATTCCCAATTATTGCATACATAGTTAACTCTATCTGACGTTACCTAGCTGCTTCCAATTTCTGTTAAAACTTTATCTGTTTCTCAAGCATTTTGAATGTAAACATCTTAACCATATTCTTCATTCTGTGTTTTTCCGATTCATTACAGAAACATAGCTCTACGACGTGCCACAATTAGTTTGTTGCATACTTGAGCGTGTTTTCATGGAAGTGGATTTTATTCTGTTTTGGCTTTAGAGATATAGTTTTAAAATATCTCTGATGCGACAAAAGGAGTCGAACCTTATTTTGTTGGTAAACAATTTCTGTCTAATTGAGGATTATATAACGTGCACGGATTGGATTGTAATCCATTTATAGAAGGTTTTTTCGTTTGATTGATTTTTGGCTGCAAAGGTAAATTATTTACCGCGAGAAGGTGAATTTATTTCGAACATTGAAACTGGCAAAATCTGCATTCATGGTAGCGGCAGCGCATAAGAAAGGACGAGCGGAAAAGGATATAACAATAACTTTGTTCGTGGAATATTTTGTAGTGCTCTCCTCTATTTGTTTTCGTGTAGTTTCAACGAGCTTTCATGTGACGGTGTAGGTACACCTAAGCAGCTAACTTTGAAATTTTAGTCAATTCATTCAATCCTTTATGTTGAAATACAAACTTGTATAAGCCCTGATGACGAAATCTTATCGATATGACCTCTAGTAACATCTAAGGTTGTGAACAGGTAATGAGTTGGTCATGATTAAAAAAGGCGGTTACATGACAAAATTCGTGTTCGTTAGATTAAAATCCAGTGAACATTCGCGTTTGTTAGGTTGTTTACGACTTTGTTTACATTACAAAAATGCTATTGAACTTTACGGCACATAATTCGTGTGTCAGCCACCTTCGTGAGTAACGCAACACATTCTTTCGGAACCTTGGTAATGGATATTTTTAAATCGATTTCCGTGATGACTACTAACATCTGAAATAAATTGATCCCAAATTTTCCTATGATGTAAAGACTTTTCGAAAACCCTACACGAAGATTCACCTAATGCAATTCCTTATTCACTGAACCATTGCATCTTAATCCAAGAACTTCCAACGTTCCACACAGACGCACTTTTCAGTTTTATTCAAAGAAGTGCATCATGATCAATTAACTCACATCACCGACCATAACTATTCCAATCAAAACGGTGCAACTCACATAAGATGTGCAAAATGTGATGAATGCCTGTTGGATACTGTATTCATGATAAATTACATCAAACTCGTCTGGTATAATTTAGCACGATTATTTCACACATTCTGCAAGCATTTAAAGTATCTTCCTTCATCCTCGTTTTACCATAGATGATGGTACATCCTTTATGTCGGTGTGTGTGGTCGGTCATAGACAATAATGTTCATGTATCGTACATTAAATTCAAATTGCTGTGTGTAAAGAAAGTCTTAAACCGATTATTCACTTGTTGACTCTGGTTTCGATCTTACAAAAAAAAATGTATTTTAGCCCACATAGTCATGAATACTAGACTGACTGTTTATTTATTTAAGTCAGTTCGCGTGGTGGAATTGAGCGTACGTTACGTTTTTGTTCTTCTGGTATTTATTTGTTTGGGTACTTAACGCAAGCAGTCTTGGTGGACGAAATTTCATGTAATTACCGTGGGGCTGTGAAAAACGTATTATCGATTTTGTATATTTAGCGAAAATTACTGGGAAAACATTTTGTAAATTGTTTAGTTTCACCATTTTATATTGAATAAAGACGAAGGAAAAATAAAATGTTTGGCAAGAACAGAGTCAAACACGCGAACCTCAACCACAACAGTAAAGACGGTTTGAAGTGAAAAAGAGAAATAAAATCGACAATGTATTCGGATTAGGAGGTCGTCGAAAACTGTTTTCAGAATTGACTGATTGATTCTCATGGAATATATTTCAGCTTAAAAAAAAGTCGGAAAAACTTTGAACGTTTTGATTGTGTCGAAATTCACATATTTGTCATTGTGTTCTTCCCTTTCGCACAAAGAAATTTTTAATACGAACAACACAGAAGCTATTCCACAATAGCCATGTTAGATTAGATTAGATTAGATTAGATGGGAGGGTGTAAGCCCAGCACCTAAGCCTCAGATGGGCCTGTTGTGCTATTGTACAAGTCTCTTGATCATATGGACTGTGATTTTACATCATATCTCTCCCGACTTAGATTGTTCACAAATCGACCGTGTGTTAACGTCCCATACGTTGTGAATTCTCCAAGCCGTGGGTGGTATGCGAATACCACAACCATCACTAATTGACCTGTACATTTTCCCAAAGATGGCGCTATCAACATTGTCATGTTGTAGCTCTTTCTACTATTGACATTATGTCGATATGGTTTCTTTTATGGAGAAAGCGAATGTTGGGTTTTTTGATATTTCCGACTTTGTTACGGTTACGGCTATTAGTTTTAGGTAATAGCAAGTGTCTAATCACCATAGGCCATGAGTTGCCTCTTCGTATAAATCGCCATGCCACCATGTGACTGAACTCGTTCTGGCGTTGCAGGTTGTAGCGTCTGAATGATTCGTATTTCGTCATATCCCTTGACATCCATACAACGTATCAATCAATAGATCTGTTAAACCTCGCGGTCATTTTGGAGTACAAGATAGTTTCTGTATCTTGGGATTGTACCACAGCAAATTTGTAAAAATTTGCTATGTGGTTTTGGGGTGTCAAATGAGAACCCGAAGCGTTTGTACCTTACCTGCACTAAAATTGACTGCCAGATGCCATACGGCAATGTGTCATTTTCGTACATTAATCGAGCACGTAATTTAGCATTAGCTTCTGGTAGAGTCGATTGTTAATCCGTAAACCGACGCCACGAAGCACATGTTAAATAACAAAGGAAATAACACAATTGTTGATATCGCACAATGAGGCGAGAACGACTTTATTGATCAAAGAGAAAATGACCTACGAGAACAACACTTTGACTTCGTTAATAAAACCTTTAAAATAATTTCACCATTTAAACATTACAGCAAAATAAAAACACCAAAGCCGTAAAAGTTGGCACAGAAATTAGACAAAATCGAAAATGAATTCACACACAGCCACACAAAAGAAACACTTTTAGAGAGCAACGCATAAACACGTCCGTTCTCTGTGACTGCCGTTGTCCAATAGCCATGTTTGTTTCAATACAAATAATTTTTAAAACAGGTCAGGTGGGAATTCTTAAAAATTTCAATTTTTAAGGATCTGTTGGAATTAAGCTGTTAAAATTCGTAAATTTAAGAACTATTTTTGAAAATTATTTCTTGAAAATTCCTAAAATTCTTGAATTTAAGAATTTTTAAGATTTAAAAATTTTTAAGAATTGAAATTCCGAATAACATGTCCTGGTTGACGGGAAATATTTTAAGAATTCATAGGATTTTTGAGATATTTGAGAAATGAAATTCCGAATAAGTCCTGTGTTTGAACTAAATTTTTCAAGTTTAGATCAGGCTCTAGTTTGTTAAACAAAAAAAGTCCGGAACTTGGTTAAATTCAGGTTTTCCAATTACTAACTCCAGACTTTATTTGAAACGAACTGTGAATAGTGAAATCGAAATTTTGGTCGAAAGAATTCTCTTACAGAACATTCTAAGATCTTCTTTTTTGAAGCATTATGCTTAGTGCCCAGTACTTCAAGACATTCGAGACATTTAGTGCGAGGTGTTTAATGGGGGTCATTACCATAAAAAATAATTTTCCACCAATTCCGAGCCTTCTGAACAAAAGAATTTTAGGGCTACGGGTAGTAAGACATAATTACTGGTCGTTAGATGTTTAACCATATTTTAGACTTTGATTTAATTAACGTATGTGAGCGTAGAAAAGTTTTTCCAAGCTGTGATCTTAAGCTCAGAATGGTTCCAGTTTACATATAATTTCAAAGGAAACTTAGCAATTCTCGTAAAAGCTCGTTAAAGCTGTCAAAAATCAATTAGTTCCACCTACACGTCTCTTTGTATGTATTACGATTCTAAGTTTTTATGAAATAGATTCGGTCTCTTCAAGCACCGCAGTCATAATTCAATTTTCCCGACAGTTGACCTTTCCGATTTATTTTCTTGTGACACGGACATCGTTTCCTTTCGATCATGTTAAATTAGAGTAGCAGTCTTTACCACACCATTGCATTGTCATTAAAAGTTTTTATGATACAAATATTGCAAAATGTTGAATTACCGTAATTTTCTAACTCGCATCACTGACACAATAACAAGTAAATTGCCGAATATAGCAGCCACAATAATCAGTATCATAATTGATGCTTTTAGCACCAATATCGTCACATCGAACCATTCATTCTCGTTGAGTTGCGAATTTTCTGGGTGTATTGTGGTTGCGCTGATTGCAGGTAGTTCTTCATTTGTAGCATATGGTGTTGGTAACGATGACCCATATATTTTTGACATATTCGATGAGAACAGCAGCAAAAACAGCATATAATAATGGATGTACATCGTTTTGTCGTTGATTTGAACACTTTGGCTACACCACACTTGTGTTACAATATTTGGTCCTACTGGATTATGCTACAGTTGCTTATGGTCGACGTTCCAGAGACAGATGTACAACGTATTCGCTGTCGTTCATCTAATGCTTGCGGTAATAGAATTGATGTCTTTTTATGGGCCATTTTATTATCTGAAATTAAATTGGGAAAAAGTTCAGTAAAATTGAATTTTGCATTCGAAAACATTTGGAATTGAATGTGTACGAGATAAAAAAAAATGCGTTGCCATTTCGATATTGGGCTTTGCTTGTCAATTCAATTGTCGATAGACTTCGTAGTTAATTTTAGTTTGTTTCTTAGTTACAACAGGATTGTGAGTAGTCATTAACCAAAAAAAAAACTAAAGACTTAAAAACGACTATCTCCCTCCTAACAGGTACTCGGTGGGCGTACAGTCGAGATACTTAACACCTTACTTTGATTGCTTACTATTTAATAACATGTCAAATTGTATGTGTGTTTTGGAGAACTTTCGAAAGCTTTAAGCTTCTTTTGGACGTGAACTAGAATTTTTCTTTTACTACCCAGTCATTTCCGCTACACAAACTCTACACTTGTCGAAAAGACAGTTACCGAAGCCTGTTGCTCCAAAAACACACTTGTGAGTTTGCTATCACCAAATTGTTTCTTCATGTGATGGATTGCTTTCGCAGCATCCAATGTAATTTACCATAGCCTCCCAATTCAATCTGTCTGTTTTGATTTCTAAAATAGAATTCACGTGAAGAATATCAAGGCTACAGAGGGGGACGTAGATACCAAAAGTATTTTGATTGAACTCACTACCATTTTCGCGGCATCTAGTTTATTCAGCACACTCTTTTGATTCTATTGCATTCTAAGTACAATGCTTAAGGAAATGTTAAACTAAGTCGAAACAATGTAGGGTCCCATTTATTCAGGGCTCCGTTGAAAGCTTGTACTGGTTTCGTTATATTTTCCTTACAGTGTTTGACATTGCACAATCATTTTCATGCTTCTATTTGTTTTATATTCACTTCGGAACAATGTAATTTTGCAGCTGTAATTTAAAGACCGCAAATAGACAAAAACTTTATGTTTGTTTTCGATCGGCAAACCCACTTTCAAATTAAATTCGAATAAAAGTTTGGTCACGTAAATATTACACTACATATTATACACTAAATCTGCGGATTCGTTTGTAAAATTGTTTACAAACTCACAATTAAAAGCAATCTAGAGCGTACCCGTAATCGTCGCCAGAAAGTTATACTATTATAGTTGACCGAATAGTTAGCATGAATATTCATAATGTAAACATTTATAATACAGGCGACACGTTGCGATCACTTTTTAATCTAAGATTAGATTATTGAAACGGAAAAAAAATGATTTTATGAAATTTTTTTATGTGAACGTGACAACGAAAAGTTTAAAAATAGTGGTCATATTCCATTAACCGTGGGCGTTTAATAATGAATTAGAGACAGGCGTTCTAGCTCGGTGCTGCAAAATTTATTTATATGTTTCCATATTAATTCTCAAAGTGTTTTTTTTTTCTTTTTCTGCTTTCTGCTTTCGCCAAGCGACATTTTATAAAATTTTCATTTGACAAAGGAAAAATATGTTTGTTTGAAGAACGCAAAAAAAATAATTGTTAATTAACGTCGCGGCTCGCTTTATATAATCATCGTTGGAGAAGCGATAAAAATTTAACAATTAAGGTGACTAAAAACAACGCCACTAATGTCTCTCTCAATCGACTATTTTTTTATTATAAATTTAATTATAGCGAGAAATATGCCGATCATTCTGTTTATGTTCGGCATTCCTACAATTTGTTTATTTTTAAAAAGTAAAAAATGATCGCGTAGAGATAATATTATTGTAAACGAAAATTGAAACAGAAATAATATTTTGTCAGACGAATAAATTGACGAACTCTCAGCAATTAAAATCGAATGATCATTGTGCAATATGACCCTAATGATATGATTCATACATTGCGGTAGAGTACAATAGAATATAAATACAAATGAATGAATGAACGAAACATTTAACGAAACTTAAGTGAGGTTACGTCTGAATGTACTGTAACTTGAAGAGGATATATGGCCGCAATTCACGCCGTAAGTGCGGTCGAAACTCAAAATGGAAAGTGCGGAGGTCTTTCTAACGTAGCGTCATTTTCATACAATGAAGCGTTGAAATGTATTTTTCGGTTCACTTTTTCATCGAATCGTTCACTTAAAATTCAAATTTTAGGCATACTTACGGCGTGAATTGTTATGATCATTCGAGATTTCATCATTAAACATGAACTCTGTTAGGAATTTCGCTATGTCTACCCAGGGCCTATAAAATTTACCGAAATTTTTCAAAATTTACCGAAATTTTCCAAAATTTACAGAAATTTTCCAAAATTTACAGAAATTTTCCAAAATTTACCTAATATATACTGAATTTATCGAAACATACACTCGGTAAATATCGGTGAATTTTGATAAATTTCAATAAAATTCGGTAAATAAATTTGCCAATAATTTTCCATGTTTCTATCTGAACGTTTCTGGAATATATTGTCGTCAAGCGAAAGAGTTTTTAGAGAGAGGTGTTATACGGAAAAAGTGGTATTGAATGAAAATAATAACGACGATTTATAGTAGTACTTGTTTCCGTGTCCGATTATTCAGATGTGAAACATGTTTCAGAAAATTGATACGAAAAATTCAAGTGTGAGCTTCAAGATACTTAGCTCAACGCATTGTTCTAACGATACAACGAGCAAACTGCCTGTCTAAAAATGACGACAGAACCTTTTTCTTACAAATTTTTTAATTTCTGATTCATTAAATTACAGACCAAAAGCTGGAACAATTCTATAACGACTGTGCGCATCATCAATTAGTAAGCAAATAAATCGCAACTGCAACAAAATACATTGATCAAATCACAAATAATGCGCAATTGGCCCAACAGGGACGACCTAAGTGCACAACGCATAAATCATTTAAATTAACTTAAATATTGTACTCAAAGAATCAATTTTATAAATCAATCAGTACACTGCAGTACTGTTCGTTGTGCGTTTGTACAGTTTTGATACAAATGATACAAAAATAATTTACTATGAAGAAAACCTCCGTTGGCCTGCAGAGACGGTACATTTTTTTAAAAAGTATTTCAGTCTTTGCACTCGAATTTCTTTTGAAACAACTTCACTATGGTAAATAAATATCCAAGTAATGTCATAGCAGTGAGGTTCACAAAAAAATAGTGCTGGGGTATTAGTTCGTTCTTCATAATCTGAGCTAAACAATTATATGCTGAAAACAGTGTCAAGCCACAATAATTTGCCAAACACGACCTTGTAGCGCAAACATCTATTACCTTTAGCTTTAGTTTTCAAACGGAATTTCCCTGTAGCAGAGAAAAAGAGTACGTTAGCTTATGGACTTTATTTTTTTGCTGTTTGCAAGTCAAGTACTTAAGTTCTTAAGTGTAATAGAGTTTTGTATAGCTCGTGCATACATAGTTGATCTATTAACTATTCTTTCACTCAAAAAACTCTTATCAACTGTGTTTCGACGTCATTGGCATACGAAATTGCGACACATCAATAATAACTGAAAATTGTTCGAAAGAATGATGACCCAGCTGTAAGTTCAACTTAACTATTGAACTAATAAAAGAATTTCCAATTGCTTCAAACGAAATTAAATCATAATTTTACTACGTCATTTCCAATCCATATATTAATTGGATGGTATATATGGGTATATGGGTTAACGAATATATTGAGTGAAGAAAAGAGAAAAAAAAAGTTTCCAACATATTTCTGTTGACTGTATCAATCTTAACTCCGACATTTTCCTTTTCTAATAAATTATCCATTATCTAAATTTAGACGTTAGAGTGTTGTTAATATTTTTATTTTTTTAAATTATTTTGATTTTATTTGACTTTATGGGTGAAATTAAGTGATTACAGAAAAATAGTTTTGTGACAAAAAGATATTTTTATCGAAATTTTTTAGTCAAGTCATTTCCAAACGGGCAAAGAAGAAAAATTAAAATTTATAAAAACAAAAAGGTCGATTGTCAGTTCAGTGGTATACTATTTTCGGCCAATTAGCGATTTTCAGATGGCTATCAAAATGGTAACATAAAGTTACTACAAGTGTCCTGGGTGGTAAAGATTACAACAAGTGAGGTGAACAGCTGGCACACTGACGTCAGTCTCAACTCTGGACATGATTTCATGTAAACCCATTACTGAAGTTCTTTCGACAACTTTACCATTAGACATAGCACTGCTCCTAGCATTAAGATAGAAAATATTTGCAGGCTGGTGGTATCAGAATAGGTGATTAAGCCAATAGCTATGACTTCTTCGTGTGAGTTAAAAATGCACAACCCATGCAAGTGTAACACATACATGAATTAAAATTTGGATGGTTTTTGACATCTGACATACGAATGTCAATGCTAGAAGGAGTGCTATGCATTAACTCATTACACACGAAAAATATAAATTCCTTTAATGCGACGTTTACTTCGATAAAAACGAATATAAAAATAATCGAATTTTAATGTTGTGTGTGGTAGAGATTGCGATTGACAGTTTTATGTTAGTTGAACGAAAATTATGATCGTGAAAAATATTAGTGTCAGTTGACCATGTGGAATCGAAAAGTGGAAAGGGAAAGAGGGGTTTTAATGCTTCTGGATAGGTTTTGATGTTTTGATTAAAAAGATACATGAAGTCCAAATCAAACATAAGAAAGCTAAAAGATTATTCAAGTCTAATTTTCGAGAGTAATAAAATAAATTGCTCAAAGCAATTCAAATGTTCTAGCAGAAAGGTAAAATGGACATACATTCTGATTTGGTAGATGTTGGTAATTGTTTCGACATAAAATTCTTCTAACAAATGAAAATGTAGATTCCGAATCTTACCAATTCATTACAAGTCACGTGTGAGTGTCCATCAAAAATCTAGATTTTCATTTGTTAAACATAAATTTTAAGAAAACACTTCTAAATAAAGAAATATTTTCATGAATTTGTAGCGAAGCCCTTAAAAACCTTACTAATTTGACGTAGGTTTCATCTCGTGGCACATATGCTCTCGGTTTAGTAACTCGGTGGAAAAGTATTTGTTCAGCCTATCACATCCTATCTGAGATTAAAAAGTACCATTGTTAACAATCGCTTTCGAAGATTGAATAGATTTGCATATAGATTGTCGTCATAGGTATTTTCATGCATAATTCAGGGGCGATATTTCTTCATTAGCGGAAAGAAAAAGTGCTCAGAACGTACTGGAAAATATAATCAATTCCTAGATTTGTTTTTAATTGCCTCTCTCATTCAACCTTTCCATCCTACTTATGTAAATAAATATTTTACAATAAAATTCTGTGAGTTATGTTGATGATATAAAAACATATTCTCAAAACTATTATTGAGATTTATTAATAAATTGTGTACTACTACTCTATATATAAGTATTGTGAAAGAGAGATAGAGATGTTTACTATTTTAATCCGATTTTTTTTTTCATCTCAATTTCTATTTGCATACGCGTGCATTCAGTTATTACATATCTAAAAATATCATAAAAACAAAAACAAAATATTCCGTTTAAGCACGGTGTAACACACAATCTTTTACTGCTTGATAATTAATCCGAAGTGCACCTAATTAATGTGCTTAATAGTCACTTTATTGGCAAACATTAAGCAATGAAATGTTTTTTTTTATAAAAAAGAAGAAAAAAATCCGAAAAAAAAGAATGGAAGACATCGCAGCTCTATTAATAAGCCAAGTTATTTTTGCATGAGAAAAGATGTAAAAAGAAACTTTTTTATTACATTATATCTCATTCGTTGAGTGTTGAGTTTTGTTGCTTTTGGCACAAGAAGAGATGTATTTTTTGACGAAGTATTAAACGTATTTTATGTACTCCACCTCTGAATCATTGTTTTTATTGTCTTTTGAAATTTATATAAGGTTATAATCAGCTTGTATAACATAAATGGAGATTGGATTTAGCGATAATAAACCCAGCAGAGGGCTCAGAACTTTGCTTTGTTTACAGTCCAAGCTTTAATGAAATCTAACTTTAACAAATTAGAAAACTTTTCTTTTTGACTAAGTTACTCCGTTACTTCGCTCATCCCTACCGTCGTCGTTTCATGAATTTATATTTCACTCAATTATAATTATTGGTTTTAATGGATATTTTTGATCGACGAAAATTTCACCATTAAAAATCTTAATTTGGAACATAAAAAGGGAGACAATAATAATTACCGAACGCTTTTTTGTGCTGTATCGAAAGTTTCCAATTTTGTGAAAATATACGAACTTTCTTCGAAATGATATTATAAGTCAAATAACTGGATGGAACTGTTAAACGGTAGTTAGATGCCAGGAATTTCATTATATTTCCAAAAGTTTGACGACTGAAATTGGAGAGTTTAATCTCTTTTGTGTGTATGGGTGTGTGGAAATTGTGCATATATATAACAAATTGCATAGCGTCACAAGTTACATTAATTATAGAGCAGCGGCTGTTATGTTCAACATCTCGCCAGTGACACCTTTCGTTCATTGAGTTATGAGGTGAATTATTTATCGCGTTCACACTGTTATTCAATGGATCCCGTGTATAGTCTTGTAAAGTATTCAATTGAATGTATCCCGTGTATAGTCTTGAAAGTAAGTAGTCGGATGGAATGCTTTCGCAATTGACTTTAAAGAAAATTGTTTTATAGACTTTCATGGAATTTATCAAAAGGAGACAGAAACTATACAAGCTAACAAACTATCGACTTAAATTCATAAAATTCACTACCTAAGACTTTCTCGCCCCATTAAGAATTAACAGCATTTCAAAACGGATTAAATCACGTGCGGTCATGTCGAAATTTTTCAGAATTCTTTGATAGGCCCTCGTTGTGGTGATACCAGTGACTATTTTTTTTGGAAAATTGATCTACTAAATTTGCAAAATTTTGTTAAAAATCCAGAATTTCCAAAAATTTGCCAAAGCAAAAATGTTTGGAAAATTTTAGCAAATCAATTTTCCAAAAATAGACACTGGTTGTACTGAGTCCTAGTGGTCCATTTATTAATCCAGCTGATGGCGTAGTATTTGAGAGCGAAATCCCCAAAGATTCACAGAATGTGAGGTAATTGTAATGAGTTTTTTTTGAGAATCAACTCTGAATTATTTTGAGCCTTGAAATCACCCATTTGGATAATTATATTGATATTGCTCATTTGGAGAAGTAGGAAAAAACGCAAATCAACTCATATTTTCCATAACAATGTTACATCATCCATCTAAACACCACAAATTCTATTATTTCGCATATCCGGTACAGATTAGTACAAAACCTGAAAACTCCACTACACATTACATATGTACTGTAAATGGTCTCCTGTGGCTATTATACATTCACTATATTTATACGGTATGGTATAAAACACCTACCCTATACACGTATATATATCGTATCGGAAAATGTGTTATGTTATCAGCGAAGGGAATTTTTATTCTCCTTTACCAATTTATTTTTTATGTCTTTATTTTCTCTGGTTTATATGTTGTTTTTTCTCAACACTTTGTGCAAAATAAATAGATGCGATGGGATATGAAAATGGTAAAGGAACGAACACAGACACACACACACAGAGAGAGAAAAAGGCAATACTAAACACACAAAATGTGTATCTGAAAATGATAAATTTCGATTGATTAATGAACAAAGGCAATCTACATTTTTAAGCTCTAATTTTTATCTCTTTTTTTGATTTGTGAATATATGACCAACAATAAATCGTTTTAGCATATATGTATGGTATAATAGCGTAATAGCAGCTACATATTGTACGAGCGAACGAAGAGGTTCACTTCGGCTGGGATTTGTTATGCAATCTCATGGTTTATGGTATGACTCTAAAAATGGTTTATCGTTCTCGGAGCCGAAATATTTATATTTTTTTGTGGTAGTAGGATGTTGGAATTCTACATGAAAATACATAAAAATTTGCTCCATTTCGTTTGAAATTAATTGTTATATCGGATGGTATTTCAGTTTGGTTCAGTTTTGAATTGTGGAATATGGATGCGTTGATACATCCTGTCCCACAACGTGTAAGATAACAAATTAATATTTTGCTTTATTTTCTAGCGAAAATTTAACTACAGACCTCAACTTAGATGACATTTTTGACTGGTTCTTGTTTCTTTTCTACCTGTTAATGAATCGGAGCCCAGGTAACCCGAGAACATACCATTAGAACTTCGAGATGATAACTTCTTTCCTCGATTTCGTAGATGGAAAAAGAGCTGTACAAACGTCTAGAAACAAGTTAAAACGAAAGAAGTACAGGTTCAACAACAAAAATTCTCATCAGATGTCAGGATCTGTAGTTTAAATAATTTTTTCACAGCACAGGCAGGCGAGAAAAAAGTTCTTTTCCCACCTCAGCTGGAACCTAACCTTTGCTGTGAAAAACGTTGTGTGAAAAAATAGGAAAAATTTGATTTTCTCGGGGGACTTGTGGCCGTCGCTACGCCAACTTTCCAATTTTTTCCCTCTGTCAACAATAAACTATTTTGTGCGTTATTTTATGATTATTTGTAAGTGAGTGTGGGTTATGTCTTAGTCTTATACTGCTGACAAACGTTTCTCGTCAGTTCCATTCCGTATCCTCTCAATGTTCTAAATACACTCACCCTAAGTTCCGCTTTATACAAATTAAACACCTGTGTATAAGGGAAAAAACTCCAGGTGTTGGCTACTGAATTATAAATAAAAATTCGCTTGAACATCCGCCTCATAAATTCATAATTTATTTTTGTGCTAACTAAAAAAAAACATCAGATAGCAAGTTTTAATTGGCACAGTTGGTTAACCGACGACCGAATTTAAATAAAATAATCAGATTTTGATTAAGAATAGATTTCTTTCACAACAACTCTCTAGTTAGTTCCATGGAACAGAAATGTTTTCCTATTGGGAAACGCAAAACTAAATTAGTTTCAACTGAATTGAAGAAAGGTGAACGCGTCTTGCGAGTGTTTTCGACCTGGTATGATTGATAATCATGGATTTTTTGTGTGAAAATTACAGTGGAAAAATTGGGAAATTGTTTTTCCAAAAATAGCTACTGTTGATAATTGACAATTGAGTAAATCGAACCTGTAAAATATACTCCGTAACTACTCTGAAAACAGGACATCAGCGGTGAATAAGCATGAAATGATTCAGTCATTCCAGCAAAGTCATAGAGTGAACATACTCGATACACTATTACTACCATCTAACATCTTAACAAATTTTCAAAGATAACTTCACTTCAACAAATACTTTGTGTTACTTGTTTCAAATTCATTGCTAGTGAAATTTCAGTGGACCAGTCTTCAGAACAATTTATCGAGATTCGTATCTGGCGACAGGTATGCTCTTTTCAACTTGGAAACTTCTGCACTATATAAGGAGTTAAAACCTGTTTCACCCATGAAAAGTATTGGAAACGATTGTCTCATATACAACCACTTATTCAAGTATCCATCCGGTACGTTAGACGTCTGAAACTGAAACCAACCGAACACCAGCAACCGATATATCGTTAATACGACCGTAATCTTGAAACAAAGCCACTTCAAAGCTCCTTGATGGGAGACTATGTTTCGCATTTGAAAACACACAAAATCTAAAAGAAAAGATAAAGAAGAAGAAGGAAAAAAAATGTTCGTTTCGGGAATTATGAGTTATTTCCGTTTCCTTAGGCTTCATTATACGTTCACAGAGAAGACGCTCATCTGTTCTCATCATAATTTTTGAAAGATTTATGTAAGATACGGTAATAATAGGTGAATAGCGTGATGCGCTGGGATTATATTTCGTTTTTATCTCATGATGATGATGATTATTATTATTTTTATTTTATTATTATGAAATATACGCATTATCGTCCTCTCTCTCTCTCATACTCTCACCTCTTTGTGGTTGTGTTACACGGCGTGATTTTTACGCAAAATAAATGTCTGCTTATGTTTTAGGAGGTGTATCTAAGTGTTAAAATCCGTCTCGTACGTCCATAAAATTGATTATGAAAAAGCTATGAAAAATAAATCTTCAAGAGAAAACAAAAATTCTCAAAAATATTCAATTTTCCATGAGTACTTTTTCTCGTAACATCTTTTCCGATACTACCTCTGCTGTGGTATCTCTAACAAGCAAAATAAAATATTCACAAAGACGCAACTAAGGGCATTATAGCATGCTACCAAAAAATTTCATTATATTCCGAATCAAAAGCGTACCTGCTCTCTATCTTTATAATCATTTCTGATGAAAGTGCAGGGTAAATTTTATAAATTCAAATTCGATACCATTATTATAACAGAATATCATGGTTGAATGAACAGACGAATTGCAACATACACAGATGAAGACATCGTTCGCTGATGCAAACAAATGAAAAAAAAAGAAGAAAAAATACGCAGAAATCACCAAAGAATTGTCAAGTTGATTCCAGATTGTGATATCGTTTGCTTTTCAAACTCGACCGAACAAACATCGAAAACTTAATCTGTTCATCCGATCGACTTTCAAAGCTTTATGGAATTTCGATTTTCCGTTATCCTCCTGAGTAACATTTTAAAGTAGACGCTAAGATTGAAAACGCAATTGGCTTAATTTTAGAAATTCGTTGTGTTAGATCTTCTATAATGTCACGATAAAGTAAAGAAAGAGGTCACGGAGATCAGTGGTGAACTTTGTGTGATTCATCTTCCCTGTTGTATTTATTAATTGAGACTAAACTCGATTTCAGTTGTCGTATACTGTTAAAACTGAGTGTCTCAGGGTCTATTTTGGGAAATTTTGTTTTCTAAATTTCCCAATTTTTTCTTTTATTTCACTAATTTTTTTAAAGTTTTCTCTTTTGACGCATATAGTAAGTATGAAGTGTTTTTCAGAATTTACTGGAGGTACACATAGCAACGCGAGTTTGACAGGAATTTTCCAATTGTTTTGAAAGTTCAAACTTGCGAAAGCTACGCAATTTTGATGTTTTGATCGACTAAATTGCGTAACTTACAATTGGAAAAGTCCCCGAAAACTGAAGAATGCCAAACTCGCGTTGCTTTGTGTATCTACAGTTTTATGAACAATGGAAATCGATTTCATAAATGTATGATTTCACTTAGGATATTTTTTTTTTGTCATGCTTTCAAATGGACGGTTTTCCCAAGGAGAGAGGCTTCACCAACACTACGTGGGAGAGAGTCACATTGAACCAAAAATCAACGAAAATTTGGACTGAGTTATCAAACAATATCGACGCGTAGTTGAACGCCGAAAATGTTCGTTTTCAATTAATTCACCATAAAGGCATTGTCAAGAGCTTATAATGTAAATATAGACCCGCAAATCTTTATGCTGGAACAAATAGACCGTTCAATTACTTTTCGTAGATACATCACCGAATGTGACGACGGTTTACTTTCCACGTGTTTGTTGAAAATCATCAAATAAGTAACAAAACAAAACCTTTTCTCTTGCGGTGGATGTTACTTAAATAAACTGTACGACGGAGCGTATACAACAAGAAACCTACAGTGTAAGAGGTTTTCTGTTAATGGTATCCACTTTAGGTCTTCATTAAACTGTTAATCAGCTTTATAAAGCTTATGTGTGCACTTAGATATTTACCGAATTCCGTAGAAATGATTTAATTTGAATAATTTTCTTCGATTTTCTCGTCTTCCATTTTCTATTGATCGTCTTAAATTACACATCAAAAATGTAATTTGTTTGGTTTTTCTTTCCGTATTTTATATTATATCGGGAATATCGGGTGCTACCATCCAATTTTCCCGACAAAAACAGAGTGAAATAGAAGTGGAGAGAAAAAAAGCGAATAAAGAAAAACAAAATATTTACGAAAACATTTATGAAAAATTCTATTTAATGTGACGAAAGTTCCCTTTTATATTTATGTATCGGAATTCTTTTTTTCTTATTCGTCGTATAAACTGCAGAAAATTGTTCTTGTTCTTTTATGGCTGGAGAAGGCTATAAACCCATCTAAATGTCCAAATGGAACGACAATTAAAGTATATTTATGCTCATTGAAAAGAATTGGGTTGGAAACAATATTGCTTATTAATTTGTTATCGATTTATCGTATCAAATAACTCAGATTTTTAGATGATGAAAGATTCATTTATCAAGAGAGCACTTTTTTAGTGTTCTGTTGCGAAATTTCCGGCTTTGTTTGTGAAACAAATATCCTTTAAAAGAAAGAAAAGAAGAAAAAAAATTGAGAAGAAAATTTTTCCCGTTTTTCTTCTGTTCTTGTATTAAAGAGGCACCGAGTGCCGCGGGCGAATATTCAAGTGGTTTTTTTGTTGTCAGACAACATGGATATTATATTTGATAATATAAGACCCCTGTATACTATTTTGTCATGCATGTAATATTGTCAAAAAGTCTCTTGTGAGTAAAATGTTGTTTTGCCAAACAAGTAATCCTATTTACAGGGAAGAAGGTTTTAAATGAGTAAACTCTATGTAATGTGATTACAGTAATGTGGTGTAATAACATGATGAGTATGTATTTATTCTTTAAACAAAATTTTGGGAAACGATAAACGTAGTCAACGTAGTCCTTCCCTGATAAATGGAATATCTTCCGATTCTGACTGAGTGGTGACTTCATTTATTCCTTTTTAAATCTAAGAAACGCATCACCCTTTCGATTCTGACCGTGATATTTAAGTTATGCAAAAGAGGATACGGAATAGAAATAGGAATGTGAGGTGCCTGCGGGAATTTCCCCAGGCCGGAATTCTTTGAGCTAAGTGCGACGATATGAACCTTATTTATGAGGTCAGAATAAACGAATTTGAATTTGCATACAGTTTCATGCAGCAACAAAAATACTTTTTGAGAAAACTCTAATTAGATGAAGTTATGCCAGCACATAAGTAAACTAAATAAACTTAACAAGCAACTATGCAAACCTGCGAAAGTAGATACAGCATTTTGCAAGCATTTGCAGTGAATTCGGCATACCGTATGTGTGTGTTTTGTGCTGGATTTAACACTTTACCACTCAAGGACTTCTTTCAAAGAAGTTGTGCTTATTAAAGCTTTCTCAGCTGTTTTGGCATCATGTATACTGTGCTGCACAGGGGGGAAGAAAGTGAAGTGAAAACTAATAACAGAAAAGAAAATAAACTTTCCTCTTACATGTAAATTACAACCCACGTTACGTTGGACTCAAGAGTGTGCCATTTAGCATTATCATTAGCTGTCTCTTAACGTTAATAATACAATCAGGTCATTTATTTTGCATGGAAACCATCCACTCACACTCACACACACCCACATTCAATGTTGTTTAACCATTTCTTGTCTACGAACAATTCAAATCATTTACGACCAGCGTTTCGTACACAATTTATTGTACTGCACATTCTTTAATGATGCATACATCCAAACTGAAACATTGTTAGTTCACATCTCGTCACACATTGATGACACATTGTATACTATTCTCGTTTCCAGTGACAAATATAGTACGAACGTATAATATACTCTCATGTCTCGGGGGATTAGACGTTGGGTAATGAACTAATGAAGAAGTAAATACTATCGACAGATTAATCAAATTCAATGTTTTCCTGTCAGTCTTATCCTCGTTTAGTATTTGGAACAATGACTCGCACAAAGTGCTTTTTCATGTGGGGTTTGTTGTAACAAAAAAAGCTATAAAAATATGAGAGGACGGGAACAGGGTGTATTATGGGGAATTTATTCACTGAAATTATTGAAATTGCCGAACTTTACCGAAATTGACTTAAAACATTTTTCGGTAAATTTTAGTTAATAAAATTTCCAAAAATTGGCCCCGTTCAAGAAAGATATGACTTCATAGAAGGTGTCAAGAGGTTTCTTCCTTTTAAAATTCCTTTGAATGAGATTCCTTCCGTTATTGATTTCTAATAATATTTCTGTGAATTTTAGAGACACTTCGACGTTGTTATTAACGATATGGAATGATATCTCAGTCGAGATTAGCAATGAATTCTCTTTTATTTCTACCCCGGAGAGATGTATTATTATTTGATTGCATCCCTTTAGCGGTTCTTTTCAGAAACATGGTATGTAGTGTGCATTCTCTTTGATCAAATAATGTTCAAACTGTAGCGTCGATAATTGAATATTAATTATTATTAATTGACTTCTTGTGTCTGGACGTAAACTTTGTTCGTTTGACTTATGCTAAGAAATATGAATGATAGAAGTTATAACCCTAATAGAATTGCTTTCACATATAGGGACATATTGTTCGTATAGTCACAATATTTATGCTTTGGCTATTAGCGCTGCATTTTCATAAATGTAAAATCTAGCGCTTGATTACTTCATTTGTTTGATTTCAAACCTTGTACCTCATTTTTTGAACATTCAGTTGCTATATAAGACCGTATTGGTCAGAACTTGTCGTTTATTTCTGAAGTCATTTTCGATATAACAGATGATAGCGCCGTGAACATTTTTTTTTTGAATATAGCTTATTGTTGCTCAATTGAGATATTACGCATACTATATAATACCGATAGCATTGAACGCTCTGCAAAGCTCTAGACAATTACCCTCAAGTGTTAAGTATAAATTTATGATTAGCCCTGCACCGTTTTTATTGAGATTTCAACTCACCGCTTAATAGATAATCTCAATAGGACTTCCTTTGAACCTTCTCCACCAAAAAATACGAAAAATCACATAAACGATGTCATTGCTCCAATATATTTCGATAAAACGTCTCATTATTCTGCTAGAGTAGTATATGATGTTATTTATACCACAACATTTGATGAGTTTGACAATAATGTTGAAATGTCATTAATTTGATACACTGACAAGGTAAACAGAACACACAATATATATGAGTGTAATATCTATATCGATCACATATAACTCAAGTTAAATATTAATAAAGATCCGAACAAACGCCGCACCTAATCAGATTCAAATATTTATACGTTAAACTGTACACACATAATTAACTCGCTGCTGTGTTTGCAAACTCATCTTAAGGATAAGAAAATTCAGACATTACATAGCTAATCCGAAAAGTCCTACCGTTTTGGTATTATGTATTTTACAACATAATTTATGATATCAAATACCGAAAACACACTGCTTAAGTTTATATAAACACACTCGATATTTGTATATAAATCAATTTATAGTTCAAATAACTTGACCACACGCTATAAATCCATTATTCGAGTACTCGTTACTCGTTACGTTAAAATATATTGCTGGGTATACATATCAAGTAGTAGAGAGAAAAAAAATTGCGTTTTTTTATTTATTGTATAAAAATAATAACAAGCAATTGAATTGAAATGTGATTTATGCCAAACAGAAAAAAGTCAATTGTTAATGATTGCAGAAGAGAGAGAAAACGTTATAGTTTGGCTGGTAAATTAAATATGTAGTTATTGTTTTAAAGTAGGTACATGAATGTATGTTGCCCGGACAGCTTTGTGTGATACTCGCACGAGTATATATACACATTTTATCGACTACACAATTCTCTCATTTCATTGGTTTTTGGTTGTTTCAATGATTGTATTGCATTATCATATGACTCCTTGAAGTACTAGATTGATTTTTTTTTGTTCAATCAGCCAAGGTTCTGAAAGAACAGGTTAAGACAGTACAGATTGTGTGTGAAATCAACCTGAAGAAAATGATTATTTTTTAAAGAAAATTCTGGTTTTGGTTTTTGTTGCCTTTTTCATATAAACTTCGCAGCCGCTGACGCAATTTGTGTGTCACCGCCTTCGTGATTAACTCAGAGCTGTCTTAACCTGTTCTTTCAGAACGTCAGCGCTCTATTTTTGTTGTAAACCACTGCTACGACATTTCATGGATATTTACCACAGTTAAGTTATTTCACCAAAAAAATAAAACGCAACGAATGAAGTACTGAAAACAATTGTGGCGCCTCTCGAGGGCAACGGATTTTTCCTATGATTGGGCCAAAAGTGGGACGAAATGCTAAACGTCTATTATCGAAGGAAACGACGACTTTCAAAAGCTATTTCGACCCGAAAAGTAGTCGAAGAAATTCGTCTATTATCTTTAATTATGCGAAACACAAAAAGACGAGAAAAACGATGTTTGCCTAATTTATCTATGAGATCTTAAGTGTACTTCCTTTGCGTATTGCACATATGTTACACATGAAGGTGGGAAAGGAAATTCATTTGTACAACGAAGTTCTCGCAATATTTCATGAAAATCGGTTTTCAATCAAAAATATGAAATTTTCATTCTAAAAAATTCAGTAGAAAAAAAATCAATTGAAATCTAATTTTCAAAGCTTTTAAAAAAATTGTGATTTTTATGCTCAAGCACAAAGTTAGTTTTCGTGTATAACGTGGAATTACAGTATTGATATTGTAGGTATTACACGAATTGCCGTGGCAATAAGTAGCGCTTTTTAAATACGGGAAACTCACACAGCCGTAAATATGACCGGCTAAATCCAATAGTTAAGTGCAATGGACCCATTTAGATACTCACATGTACGTTCCACCTAGCACCTATCTATGGCCTTCCAAAAATAAATGAAGGCTTTTAATCGAATACTTTCGGACAAATTCCCATTTTTCGTTTTTTTTCCTCTTTTCTCAAAACCGTTCCATCGCGCTTACATTTACTTAATATCGTGTGAGTCTAATTGCTGTGTTTGCACTCAATGGAGTTTTGTTTAAGGTATTTCATGGTTGCCCGACATTTGTTTGATGGTCAACTGAAAACTATTTAGTCACGAACGGCCGATCGATGACACTTTCTTACCGTATTACCATAAAAATTAATTGTAACGCTTTAACAACCTTGCACTCAAGCACCTACATTTTCCACGAAAAAAAAGAAGGTAATAATCCTCCTCCATTGTAACGGTGTTCCATATGAATTGTATATTGATGTATGAAACGTGGGTATAAATTAGGTAGACCGATAAATGGCAAGGTTCTTCCAATTAGAATTTTGAGAGTACGCAGTGCTTTTGTTTTATACACGGCCGAATACTTGGTCCATACTTCAGAAAACCGTGATTCGAATAAAGTTCGCGTTACGGTTTAAACCAAAATGATTTGGATGACACCATTACTTACAGATAAGTAGAGTGAAGATCTACAAACCTAATTGTTTGTCAGTAAAGATGAAAATTATTACTTAAGAACTTGAATCAAGAAGAAGGACCAGTGTCGTTTATTTTAATGATTTTCCCTTTTTTTATTTTCTGCTTAACCCGACAACCTTACTTCCATTTCAAGAAATATTGAAAAGCTGACATGGTATAAGCTACCACTTGAGGGACGTGTGCTACAAAAATGATGCAACAAGAATCATACTTTAATTTTCCGGTTGACTGCATCTCCGGAAAATGAGTCATTACTTCATTGACACGAGCGCTAAACATCCCGGGGGATTGATGGGGAAAATAACGTAATTGTTTGGAACGTTGCAACTTGGTAATTTACTATCATTAATGATTTACTGTGCGAGAAAGGCGTTGAATAAATTTGTCCTTAAAATTTAATATGGTGCACCATGATTATGATAAGTGTACGTTTTCTAGTAAACAAATGCATTACGTGCTTCGACAGGAATCCATCTTGGTACAAAAAAAAACTGTTGCAGACGTGTCAAACAAATCACTCGTACATGTATCGAGTCTAGTACTTCTTTTGATCTTAGTATTTATAACGACTTAATACTTTTACTTCATTTGTTTCGACATAAATTTTTCGATATTTTGGTAGTTTGTTGTTGTCGTCACTGCCGATGACAGATGAAATAGATGTAATATCTTTCTACTAACGTGCAGAAGATTAACACATTTTAAAAGCCTAGTTAAATATCTTGTACATCGTTGCAACTCACGCAATTATTTTTTTGATAATTTTTTGCGGTCAGATTAGCTTGATAAGCGGTTCTTCTGGCCTCAAAGCAACGAAATATTTTTAGGAGCGGATAAGCATAGAAAATCCTTTATTATACCCAAAGGAAAATCTTTTGTAAACCTTTGGTAAACCCATATAAAGAACATTCTACAAAATAGCTTTTAAATTAAAAAAGCAAAATCCCTTGCTAGTATGTAACCTTATCGACCAATTTCTAGTTGGTACAACGTGTGTGAACGAACTTTAGAACCAAATAAAGGACGAACAATCATCCAACAAATCATTACCATCACACAATGCAGATGATTGCTTAAATATTAAGAATCGTCGTCGAGTGAAAATATGCTATTGTAAAGTACAATAAAAGAATTGCTGAAATTACGTGTGTGTATTCCACTGAATGATCAAAATTCTAAAAGTTATAACCATTATTGTTGGCATATTATAGTCGAAAGTTAAGTAGTACAAGTTTATGTACACACACATATGGCAAATTCCATGGACGGTATGTTTGGAGAGCATACAGTAGAATATCCATAAAATATACAACAGTAGATATACATACCGCACTTAACTTTCGTTTTGATGGTCTAAAGAATTTATATGCATCAAAAATCTATATACCGAAACTATTTTATACATTGAAATCTATTGCATAATGTTTACCAAACGAAAATGTACATATAATACCTCCTTCCTCAGCATGATATGCGCTTTCCTCTCGGTTTGTATATATATTCTCTTCAATTCACCTTTTATATTTACTTTTAAATTTGAATTTGACGATAAGTATTTCCACTTAGAACTTTTAGCCGTACATTCGGTACAAAAATTTTCTTGAAAAACTTTCCAGTTTTATCTATAAAAATGTGTACGCTTGAGCACACATATTTACAAGGAAAGAAGAATCTCGTGCAAAAGTGAAAATTGGTTGAGGCTACGATTTCCGATTCATTCGATTTGCTTTGTGGCCGAAAGAGCCATTCCAGTCCAGTGCTTCATGAGCTTAGTGAACGATAATATTTAACGCATACAGTCGTTTCATTTGAATGATGAATAAAGAATAAAAAATTTTACAAAGTGGCCAGTCCTTAATTTTTAAATACAATTCAGGGAGAGAGTGTTTCTCTGCGCTATCGTTTGTCTTAAGTACATCTGATTTGAGAAGATAACTTATGATATATACTTGTAATGGTCGTACGAGTGTACCACAAGATTGGTGAAGTGGACGTAACTTCTTCAAATTGGTTTTAAAATATTCTTGCGGAAAAAGAAAACTATTCCTCCGTTTTAAAGTCTTTATGTACAGCTCTGCTGTACTGTAAAAGGTTTATGGAAAATGTGGGGAAAACATTCCTTAATGCATAAAATGAACATATAAATTGATATGAAATGTTAGTGAAAATGTATACAATTCTTTGATTTTACAGCAACGCTTTTGAGCAACTCTCTCTCCGTAGAAAGTAGAAAAAATAAGATTTAAATATTTCATTTTACTTTAACAAGGTTTTATAATTTAATTAAAAAAGTTCTTTAATTTAGAATTTTTTCATTTGATTTTTCTTTTTATTTTTAAGTTTTAATTGGCATCGCATGTTGATTGGAAAACTAAGAAAATTTTCATAACTTTGAGTTTGTTACTACTTTCCATTCGCAGTGATTGTCTTAAAAATCGTGCTCGTGTTCGTTGACTCTCGTAATTTTAACATTTCGGAAGCGGATATCTGATCTATTATCGTTAAAAACGACAAAAATGAACTATATCCTACGGCTAATATGGGTTTTATTACAGTAATGTGAATGTCAATATAAATGAAGTAAAAGATTTTGACGGAAACTCAAGGAACTTAAAACAAAAGAACGACATGTCGTTTCTCAAAGGTTCACAAAGGGTACATATACCAAGTAAAAGCAAGAATTTTTTCACAGTTAATCCCAACCAAATTTCAGCTGGAGAAGAATTACGGCTGTCATTCTCCACCGGCTCTCTTTCTCAACTTTTAGATTTTAGTGCCTTGGTAGAGAAAAGCGCTATGAATGTGGAAAAAGTAGGACATTTGCAATGCTTTTATCGAGGGGTAACCGACTCGGGAAATTGACTACACACCCTCAAAGGAATTGCCGGAGTATCCGGTAAATAATTGGAATTGATGGAACTGACCGGAATTGATCTGAATTGGCAGGAATTGATCGGAATTGATAGATATGGACTGGAAATATGTGGAATTGAAAGTAAATGAGAGTAAATGCTGATAAGTGTGATTATCGGAAAGAAGGACCAGCGAATGCAAAACCACATTATTTCCTTTTTGTTTTAATTTTAAAAGCTCCCGCACAATAAATAACAGTGTACAGTGTTGATCAGTTCCATTTTAGAACAGGTCCAACGTCCTTTTATGTGCAAAATATGCACACTGAAGGATTCTTCTTCAGAGGATTCTTGTGAGTCAGATACGGAAGAGTTTGAGCCGCAACAAACAAGTGAATATTCGTCGGGGGAATGTTAGGCTGGGGCATTGCCGATGCGAAATGCTCCAGTTTCAAACCAAATTTACAAAAAAATGCATCACCGACAATATCATCTATTCCATCAACTTTTCAAAAGCCTAATGCTCAAAACAAACGAGACATTGAAAACGTGTTTTGGTCCTATTTTTCATGACGAAATTTTCGAAACTGTCAAATGAAGTATGTTTCATTTTCATATTGCAACCGGCTTATATAGACTTTTCTCACACACAATTGTATCCTCCGCGCAAAAGTCCATCTGCTTCATACACAAAAAAAAACAATTCGTTCCTCCGCGCAAAAGTCCATGCTTCATACATACAAAAAAGTAACATTCTCCGCGCAAAAGTCCTTGCTTCATACACAAAATGTTGCAAAAGCCCATCGACCATAAATTTCCATCGACCATAATATATACACGGAAGAACACAACGCACAATAATTGCGTGTTCTTCCGTGTATATATTATGGTCGATGGAAATTTCAAGAGAAATGTAACATTTTATGGACGATGGGCTTTTGCAACATTTTGTGTATGAAGCATGGACTTTTGTGCGGAGAATGTTACTTTTTTGTATGTATGAAGCTTGAAGCATGGACTTTTGTGCGGAGGAACGTTTTGTGTATAAAGTCGATGGACTATTGCGCGGAGGAGCGATTAAAGAAATAAAAGGAATTAAGAGCAATTAAAAGGAATTGACAGGAAGTACCTTTAGAAATTGAAAGGGTATCGAAAGGAAATTGAAAGGGAATTGAAAGGGAATTGAAAGGAATTGAACGGAATTGAAAGGAAATAGAGCGAATCCGGCAATTAGACGAGTTAGTCCGGTAAATGAGGTAATTAAACGGAATTGAAAGGAATTAGAAATTGATTTGCCACCATTTTGGCCAGTCGGTTACCCCTCGGCTTTTATCTATGTAAGGCACTGAAATGTTTGACATTTTAACGGTTGACTGCGATTGAGAAAGAGAACCGGTAGAAAATGACAGCCGTAATTCTTCTCCTGGTCCACTCATATAACCCTTACTGTCTAAAACGTGTTTTACGACTATCACGCTAATCAATTAAAATAACGTCATATCGAATTGACATGTGTTTTGACTAACAAGAGAAGGAGGGACCGCGGTAAATATTACTACTGTATTTGCTAAATGCATTAAAGCTCAGGGTATTAAAACGCCAGAGATAAGAGAATTCAGCAAAAGCTTAACAGTACCACGGGGAGGAGTCTAACACCACATATTCCATTGAAATATAACAAAAAAAAATCTTTTGTTGCAAGAATGTTAGTCAACAACTGTTTCAAAAATATTCGCGCCAATAGTATGTTACATACTTGGTCAAGTAAGTGAGTTACGATTGATTAAGTTGGAATGTGTGCGAGAGTATATTAGGGTGTAGCGGTTTTGACAAAATGTCTTAGTTCTTCTATGGCTCAGCTGGAAATCCACTCAGCTGGTCCATCTGATCATTTTATGACAGAAAAAAAAAATTCAAACTTTAATTTTGTGCTGCCGCCAGATCAATTTTTGAAAATTTCGTCGTTTTCGGTCCACGTCACATAAATAGATTTTTTACGGTGGGCTCAATGTACATAAAAAGTTGGGTCCACATGGTAATCTAATCTCCAGACTTCACAGATTATTTTATAAAAAAGATCAAGTCTAAAAAATATTTTTTGAGTTCGTGACTGATTGTCAAAGTTCCCCGAAGGTGATTTTGAGACTTAAATCTTGCTACAAAATTTGATGAAAATGTGCAAAAATGTAAATTAAACTTTAAATATGCTAAATGGACCGCGGTGAGTCAAATACAACATATGATTTGATTTGGGACACCTAAATTTGATATTTATCTGACAAAAAGTTGTGTTTTTGGTACATGGAATATTGATGGCGAAAGTCGAATAACCTCAAATCAATAATTTTTTAGCTTATAATGTATTCCCAGGTTCTGACAATGCGAAACCTTCAATTTTAAGCGTTTTCTAAGCTAATTTACAACATTAAATACATCAAAATTTGAAAATGTAAAGAGACGTAGCCACTGGCTCTAGAACTTGTCAACAGTACGTAAATTAGCTTAGAAAACGCTTAAAATTGAAGGTTTCGCATTGTGAGAACCTGGGAATACATTATAAGCTAAAAAATTATTGATTTGAGGTTATTCGACTTTCGCCATCAATATTCCATGTACCAAAATCACAACTTTTTGTCAGATAAATAATAAATTTAGATATCCCAATTCAAATCAGAGGTTGTGTTTGACTCACCGCGGCCCATTTAGCATATTTAACATTTAATTTACATTTTTGCACATTTTCATCAAATTTTGTAGCGAGATTTAAGTCTCAAAATCACCTACGGGGAACTTTGACAATCAGTCACGAACTCAAAAAATATTTTTTAGACTTGATCTTTTTTATAAAATAATCTGTGAAGCCTGGAGATTAGATTACCATGTTGACTCAACTTTTTATGTACACTGAGCCCACCGTAAAAAATCGATACATGGGTCGTGTACCGAAAACGACGAAATTTTCAAAAATCGATCTGGCGGCAGCACAAAATTAAAGTTTGAATTTTTTTTTTCTGTCATAAAATGATCAGTTGGACCAGTTAAGTGGATTTCCGGCTGAGCCTTAGAAGAACTAAGACATTTTGTCAAAACCGCTACACCCTAAGTATATATCTGAGTGTGCAAGTTTATGGAACGAGTGTCGCCTTCGGCTCGTTCCACAAAACTCACACTAGCCAAAACAAATATTTACAAACAGTGACGTAAGACGTAACATACGTTTTCCGTTGGATATTTGGTATTATGTAATCCTTCGTTATGGGCTACTTTACTTTGACCCCGAGTAGAAAGTGTGCTGTTGTTTGTATTTGGAGATTATTTAGTTTGGTTAATCTCGTGCATTGGGCTTTAAACTTTAGACAGGAGCTATGAACAAGATGGTATGTATATTGGAACGATTTCAGACATAAAAATAGCTACGTTTAAGAAAATCTAACAGAAAATGCACAGAGAAAACAAAAAGTATTGACTTAAATTTGACATTAAAATTATTTTGTGTTTTTATACCAGAACGGCCATGAATGATATTCAAAAAGTTTTGTGGTACCAGGACGGCCAAGAATGATATTCACCATCTTACCTGAAAAGAAAATAAAAGAAAAATTCATAAAACTCGCATTTTAATAGGGTGCACTATATTCTCTAATATTTTTAATAGGTAAGTGCTCACATCAGCAAAGCTTTTCATTAGTTTTTCTTTCTTCACACAAAACCACTTTACTGCTATCCCTTTTATCAGTTCATTTTGAAAGCACTGAGTGTTGATTTTCTCACTCCTAAAATAATTAATTACAAAACTTCCCTGACATGACTTATTCGAACGAAGTATTTGAAAGCAATTTGTATCTCATACATATACCAAGGCACTTTCAATATCGAGCAATGGGTACGATACAATGTATTTTATAATATCGAAAATCTATAATAATTGTCTAGTAAATTGAATCCATTTTTTTAAATATAAAAGTTGTTGTACACAGACGAAAATATCAGATGAAAACGCTTCATATTTTTAATGGCTGTTAGCGAAACTCATTTCTCTAGTGAAAGCGAAAATTTATTGGTCGCGACGAACTCTGGCCTAAGTACCAAAATGTGTGTTATGCCGATAGTGATTTACCATTCGGTTAACAATATTGAAAATTTGAAGTAATAGACTCTGTAATTATACATTTAGTATACCTGTCGTCTGTAAAACATAAAATAGACGATGTGTTTGGTAGCTCAATTTCTATTTAACACATTTCACGTGAACCTGCTTAAGTCATTCTCAATACGGTCATTTTTCGAAAAATAAATAAACGAAAACAAAATCTCAGCCGTTTATCGTCGTTAATATCGAAGACAATTTTTTCTTTTTTTTCTTCACTTAAACCATGTTTTCTTTTTCCTTTCTCACAAAAATCAATTAAAAAATTAAAATTAAAATTAAAAAATTAAAAAAAGTTATGTACAGCTGGCAGTCAATTCAGAAAAATATTCAAAAGATTAACTCAGGCGATAATGATTACATTTGCTTTTTTTTGTAGTTTTTCTTTTTAAAGTAAAAAAATCGATCTTTTCAAAAAATAAATTTTACAATAAATAAAAATCATCTACTCTATTAGCTCCTAATGTTCCCAAAATTCATGCCGCGTTCCCTCTTTGAATGGCAATTGAAATTTTCTGTAATCAATAGTCTGTTGAACGTGGTTCCCCTGACACAGCCTTCATGATTGATCCCAATTTTTGAACAAATTTCATAGTTTCTGGCCCAACATTTGCTTTATTTTGCATACATTACGTCTCAGAACGGTAATAGATCATTTTCGACGAGTATGTTTAAGAAGTCAAAAATTTGACACAGATAGATGTATTTTATATAACCTAAAAGCCGCTCAACATTCAACTTAAATTTACTCGAAATGAGGTTATGTTTATTATGTCTGTAAAGTATTTTCACCAAGAAATCCGCTCATACAGTTGTACCACTTACCACTCGCGATTATGAAACCCATATAAGAAGTACGATTGTATGAAAGCCAACTGGTAAGACAGCTGTGACAAACTTAGACACTTTGGTTGTCACTAAATGTCAACCAAATTTATATCGAAATTTGATTCAACTGTTTTACTAATACAATCTACTCATGTGGGTGCTTAAATGGTTTTACCACTACCACACGCGAAAGTCTGACTATTAAGCCCGTATATAGACTTATCAGCAGTGAACTGGACAGAAATCGCTCTCCGTGAACTTTCTATGGACTTTTAACGGAGAGAAAAAATACGTTGGAATGACTAGCGTTTTTAAAAAAAATTATGTTTTTCTCTCATTTTGACGTTGCCCTCCAGGTCAGTTACGTTTAAATGAGCCAAAGTATCTCTTTGTTCTATTAAATTATTCAGAAGTGAACCAACTTCACAGAAGTTCTGATTGAGAAAATCGAACTCATTATGACAAGTCTGGCAACCCAAGTCTTACAAAAAAAAATCAAAGTTAGAAAATACTTTAAAAAAATAAAGTTTGTAGCGCCTCTACCGGTCAGCATACTCAGCAAACATTAGCATTTCCAATTTAACTAAGACTTCACAGGATTTCTCAAATTTTCTTCTGTGTAAAATACAAAGTTGTTCCAGTCAGTTTGCAATCCATTGAGTAATTCATTACAAATTCCCATGTTTATCGTTATACTCCATGCAATTATGAATAAATATCATGGACATCAGACGTTGTTGTATACTGAAAATTTATTAAATAAGTAATAACAACTTAAATATTGAAATAATAACTGCATGTCAGCAAATATAATACCCATGGAAGAAAGGAATTTCTATTCATATAAATATTTTTGTTCTTTACGCCTGGCATAGCAGGTTCTCAGTTCTTCTTTCTTTTTTTTCAGCTGATATGCTTCTCCATAAAATGTTTGCCATATAAAGATAGACATTATTGTATATAAATTGTTCAATTTGAATAAGAGCACAATAAACCGCACAGAAAAATCATGATGAATATATATAAATGTGAATCTGTGAATAAAAAATGAACGACTGGCATTACTCTTCAATGTTAATGGTTGTTGAAGTGTTTTGGCGTTATGTAACAAGAATATTAAAGTTTCGTAAATACTGTCGTCTGAACACTTAAACTAAAAACCACACAAATAAATTGTAGGTACGGTATAACGTCTGTTGTATATATAGATATTATAATAAGTATAGAGAAATGTATGTAATCGTCGTGCAACTTGTAAATTGTCATCAAACGAAAACATGATGCTCTTTTCGGTTCGTTCGAAAATGCTCATTTTCCTGCATTGCGACGATTTACCGGATGCTTATATAGTAAATAAATTTGAATTTAATGCATAACCAGTTATGTACTGTACGGTTTTCGCCTTAGCATCATTATTTAATTTACATTTTCCACTATACCGATCATTCTGTATGCACACTTTGTCCATATATTGGCACAATGCTCATTCGTTTTCACAGCTGATCTTGGGTCGAGATATTGGCGCACTGATTATTTTACGCTTGTCAAGTGCTAGCCATGGCATGAGAGTTGCCATTAGACTTGAGAGTGTTGTTGGATAATTACAAGAAATTCTTGACAATTTAAAGGTACGTAAAGTCAATGGAACAGTCAGTTGCTTGAATCAAATGCTAACTTGTTTACAATAATATTACCAAATAGAAATGAATCCGGACTGGTGACATCCAGCGACAGTGAAATTAGGTCCAAAAATTGGTAATTTTTAGGTTTTTAAAAACTTCCTTATGTAAGCTCTCGGCGTCTTTGGACAGAGAGCTATCGATGGGCTGTTTACATCACTCATGAAAAAAAACACATCCGACTTCGGCAGGATGCTTTTTTTTTTTTAAGAATCACAGAATGTAAAATTTAATCGCTGCCAATGAAATACAGCCAGAGACCACCCGTGCAAGCGCTAAAATTCAATGCATAAATGTATAATTTGTCATGTCTCATAAGAGTGCCCATTAAAAGTGAAGTCATTATTTTCGAGTGTCTCAAAAACGGTAAGTGATTTTATTTGGAGCAGATTCACTTAATTGATGTTGCATATTAACGAATGTTACACACCACTTCGTGTGACACATAATTCATCGCCCACAAGAGAAAGTTAATTTTCATTCAGCGACATTATTCATCACTAAAAGTAAAATATTGTTGCTTGGGTAATGTTGATTTTGTATACTGAAATTTTCATGGATGGTTTAGCAGAATGTGTTTGTGAGTGTGGCACTTGATATTTTTCCAAGGAGCACGCTCACACTATATTTTCTGTTTATTCTGGGTAAACAAGGAATTTATTACATTGATTAGCCACACTATTTGTTTTCTTTGCTTATTGCTGTCATATTTACTCGAAACAGGCAAATAGTGTATAGAGCTAACAATTTAACAGGTACTCTCGTATTACACGAACGATGTTTCGCTATTTTTGTTATTTTTATCACACCTCAACGGAACAATCAAACAACACGAAAACTGTCATGCATAACGAAAGAAAAACAAAGCAAAACAGCAGTAGATGATTATCTACACGAGAGGATGAATAGAGGTCTGTCTATAAAGGCGACAATTAGTATAAGCTGCATAGACCCTTTGAACCTGTGTAGTTCGAGTGATTTATGGCGAAAGAAGAAAAAGTCGCAGAAGTGAAGCCAACCAGTATCAAGTATGCGGAGAGGGCTTGAACAGTATCTTAGTTGTATGAACATGTCGAACATATGATACACTGTGGTATCTGAAATTCAGATACGCAAATGCTGGCGCGTTGGTAAAGCTGATCGCATTATCAGGGCCAACTTCCAAAATTAAATCAACGAATATCTGAACAACAATACTACACTTATCAATCAACTTGCGTTGATTATGTTATACGCTAAGTGTAATTGATCTACACATTAAGTTTGCATCGTTTGTGCAATTCTAATTGTCACATATTGCAAATATTTTGTCAACGGGTACTTGACACATTCTTCAATACAATTTAGTGCTGTCATTATGTCAACGATTTTCAAATTTAATGAATTGATGACACTGGTTCAAGTTTCATCCTACTCACTGAATCGCACTTAGTGATGCTGTTAGACTCATATATAAATACCAGCTACGCTACACTAATGCGCAAGCGCTGCTAGACATTCATTTGGTGTAATTATCAGAATATTATGGAATTATTAGTAAACTACATCGTTCTCTATACATCGCTACGTGTGGAATGGAAGGAATGAAAAAAGAAACGAAACTATTATGGGATGGAATGCATATGGAACGAAAGTACAACTTTATCTCCAGTTAAGTTTAATTAAAAAAATTTAAATTAAAAATTGGATCAGATTTCATGATCACTAGCATGGTTTTGCCGCTGCCCCACTACACCTCTATCTTCGAGGAAAATTATTTCCTTGAATTTCCACCGATAAGTTTCCTTCATTTTGAATCAAGGAAACTGGTGGAAATTGAAGGAAGTTGCAGTAGCTTGCACTTTAATCACGTTTATTCTGCCTGTAAAATGTATAGCGAAACAACGAATTGATCGGCCAGAAATCAATCTAACGTTTACATTATCATATATAGATGTATAAGACGGTAGAAGCAGATTATACTCATCGTTCGTTTTGCCGTACATTACATAAGGAAAAGGTGTGGGCACAGAGATAGAAATACATTTATCAAAAGTTAAGAATACATACCACCAGCAAAGGCCGATGGAAAACGTAGATATTGAATGTTATCGTACGTTTGTACGCTTTCAAATGATTTCACGTAACCGTAATTTATCTTGTAACTGGACCGTAGAATATATACCGAAATTAACATATTTACAAAGGGATTTACATAAATTGTAACCAAAATTATTCACCACGTAGAATTTTTAAAATTATTGGCTTTTTCATGTACCCCAAAGAAATTTTCAAATATATTCGTTTAATGTGAAGGTTTGTGGCTTTTTCCGGGACATCAAATCCAAAAGGCTTTTTTTGATATCCGTCACACATTTATACCCACATTATACTGTGGCTCGGTTTGTTTGTTTGCTATTTTTTGTTGTTGTTGCCATTTCTTCTCTCTATATCGCTTTACCGCTTTCTCTCGCCACTTTCTCCAGTGAACGGAATCCCAAATGTAAATTTTCTTGACCCATTTATTATTCATGTTTTTGAATAATCCAAAACTGACCTACATAGTTCTGTAATTTATATTGCGGTGATTGTCTTAGGCTTTCATTTAATAATAGAATTTCAAACTTTTCTATAAAACACAAAAACTTTGTATTATATACAACCACACATTCATACGGATATTTACGGCGAAATATTTTCACAAATAACATGTCCGCGCAATATAAATATATCGTACGGAAAAGTACGGTGGCGTTTTATGGTTACATCTATATGTGCTTGTGCTCTCCCCGACGATAGTTAAAGGAGTTGTATTTTGAATGAAATGTACATAGTACGGAAGTTTTTGTGCACATAAAGTGCATAGAAAAGTCCATATAAATATATAATGCCTAAATAGGCCGAGTTGACATGCTGTTTAACACCCACCATATATACATATCGTATGTAAGGCATGCTTATACTGTCTTGTGCTACGCTAAAAATTGTTTCAGTTTTACCTGTTCTAAAGCCAATGATACTACACACACACACACACTCACAATAAAGCATAAATGTCTGTCATTCAGTCCGAACATGTAAAACGAAAGAACTCCATAGTCCGTTAGATTTGACGTTATCAGCCGTATAAAATGCACACACATCCCCTCCCTAGTTTTCCCATTCATCCTTTTGTGAATCGAAACTGTTTATTGCAGGGTAGTAGTCACAGAGCTCACAAAGTAAGGATTTCGAATGTCTGATGGAGTTAAAGTTAGAAAATGAGATAGGCAGACACTGGAAATTTCGTGCACATTTTTACTGGGCTTGGCTTCACCTATCCAAATAAAACACAGTCGGGAATTGTATATTTAGCTTCCGTGCATGTACTTTCTCTGCAACTTTTATGAGAAGAAAACAATCTTTTCTCCTGTAACAGACGTAAAGCAGACAGTTCTGTTGAGTTTTGGAATCATATTAACAAAAAAAATTCTTGAAACTTTCCTAAATTTTTCAACATTTTCCTAAATTTTCCCACGTTTTCCAGAATTTTTCTACGTTTTTCTAACTTTTACCAAAAATATTTTTTTGCGGAAATTACGAAAATTTTGGAAAATGTTTTGGAAAAATCAGTCCCTGGCTTACCTTTGAACTGTTTCAAAGTACATTTTAAAGTACATTATAAACATAAAGTGCTAAAGTTCTGTTACTCCTTTAATCGGAGGTCGTCGCCTGATTTTGTCAGTACAGCCAATAACAGATGATCCGCTTCCAAAAGGACAACTGTCTGCTAAATTGGCGTAAAGAAAATTCAACAAAACAACAACAAAAAATGTCTACTCGTGCCAGTACTCTCTACCATGTCAACTCAAAATAAGAAATTTTTTGTCGGCTTTGAGCTTTGAAATTCTTTTAGAATTCAAGAAAAAGGCTTTCTGCAGCACTTAGGGTGACATCTCCTTCGATATTTGGTTTTTCTTGTTGCTAGTTTAATTTCTCGTTCAATTCATTTTATTATCCACGACCCGATCTACAGAGACACCAACGGCCTATTTATATTTTCTCGTTTTGCGCAAATGAATTCTAATTAATGTGTCAAAAGCGAGATATTCTATTTTTACGAAAATTTATTTATTTTTAAAAATTGTCGCCAGTGTTTTGTAAAGTCTCTGAAACGAACACCAGTCATTTAATTATTTCGTTTTCTGAATCGTTGTTACCAATCGATCAACGTTTTTCAACCGTGCACAATACTGTATTTAATCTTAATGTGAAATTAAAAATCCTAGACGCCACTGGCCTTCACCTATGGTACCATACGAGTATAATGAAGAAAGCAAAAAAAACTGTGCTGCTTGCAATAACTAATTGCCAGTCCGTGAGAATTTCATGTACACGTTTTTAATGAATATGAAAAATGTTTGTACCGCAATTAGGTAATTGCTTCGCTTGCAATAACATTGAAAGCGATCTTTAAGTTTGAAGAAAATCTCCACATTTTGTGCTTCATCTTTTTTTCCGTTTGGATTACATCTCGAAAGAACCGGAGTGTTCAAGATTTAGGGATTGAATAGTTTTTTATCAGCATTTTATACGTGTCTCCAGTACATCATTATTTGATACAGTGTCTACGTAACATCCTTACAGCAACACCATTGTATGTGTTAATTGAAAATTAGCTTTGTGTGGATGCACACAGTATGCGCTGCACACACTATAACATAATACTAAATGTACGATGTAGCCTAGAAAAGGTTACAATTATTTTTCGAGTGTAGATCGATAATACTTTCCTGTACTGAAAATTGCAGAAAAGAAAAGTATTCACTGAAGCCCCTTGATTTTCCTTTAACAGCAATTTATTAGCAAAAATAAAGAGAGTAAGCAACCAGAAGCAAGTCTGTGTTAATTAGTAAAAACCGCTCAGACCGTTACCCTGACATAATAGTGTTCAAAGCGAATATATTTTGGAGGAGAAAATTGTCGTTTTATATTTTCTACAACAAAAAACCAGCTAAAGTTTCTATTTGTTTTTTGCATTTACTGTATGGTTGATGTGTATGCAATTCGAAGTAAAGGTAAACATATTTCGTTCTTATTTTAATTTTGCAAATATCACAAAAGTATAAACAAACATTTGCAAGTCCTACGTGCTTGTTTTCGAAAATTTTAATTTTGCCCTCACAATCACATAACGCAAAATTTTAACTTATAAACCACTTCATAATCATTTTGCTTAATAGGCCCCCGGGAAATGTGTTTTAATGATCATATCAATTCGAAGTGCTCATTTTCCAGGGATGCAATGAGTATATGACTACTGGTTCTACTGGTGCATAGACCAAAAAAAAAAAATTCCGGAGTATAGTCTGGAAGAACTTCAAGAGGTGGAAAATCAAAAACTAAAAACTTTATGGTAGCTGTGCATCACAACAAAATATTAGGTGACTTTCGACTATTTTTTTTTAATTATTGAAATTTAAATTTGCTCAAAAAAGCGACAAACGCGTATTTGGTCACATACAAATGTTAAGCCTTCACTTTTTCCAAACTTTTTCATTTTGTAGCAAAAACTACAAATGTCAAAAAACTGTACGAACATATCTTAAAGATTTCTTTATGACGGTGAGAATGGTCCAGTTCTTTACAATTTTTGATTTTTAGCCACCAGAAATTGTTCCACATCATAGTCTGAAAAGTGGTTTTTCTGGGTCTATGGACCAATAGAATTTTTTGTGGACCGGTTTCGCGCTCCGCAGAATCTACACTGAAGTTAACTTTCTTTAGGCCGCATTTTGATCGCATTGTGTTGTCTTGATCGCATTGTGTTGTTCTGTGAGTCTTACACTTGTGAAAATAGCTTAAAAAATACGTCGAATTTGTTGTGGGTTTTATTTCCTTACACTGGCAGCGAATTTATTTTAAAAATAAACGTTGACAAGGATCCTTATTATACCCACAAGTTCCTAGGAAAATTCGCACATGAACTCTAACGGAAGGAAGACCGAAACTGTCTATTTTGTTATTTTGCATAATACACAGTGGGACACTGTGTTTGCGTCTAGTAATATAATATTGAATATTGTATTTATTTTCGGCTACAATCTAAAAAAAAAAACATTTGAAAAAAATCTATCACTGGAAAACCATTTACAGTAACATTAAGATCATTGTAATATATGTGAGACATTTAAATCCATTTCCTGTCAATCCAATAGGTGACGGGCAATTCCACAGGGAGTAGAATAAAACTGCTGTATCATGAAATATATTACATTAAAGATTTATGTAATTTAATTTAACCAAAACAAAAGTTATAAATAGGCATAGAGTAGAATCAACTCTATGTAACAAGCGCAAGAAGAGTTCATATAGCCATGGAAGTGAGCCTACAAGTTAGCGTTTTAGCGGGAATTTCTATTCTCACCATTTACACCAACGACTCAAAATAAATGTAAAAAAATTTATGAAGAAATATCTAATAGATGCCAATTGAAATCCCGATCATCTACGGTCATCCCATACTATCATTTCATTAAAAAAAAGTTGGGTAATGTTGCGCTTTTGTTGAAGTTTCATTCATCCGAACGGTGTGATGTAACGAAATCAATAAATAAAAAAAGTTCTGGACTAATCGGCTTGAATATTTTTTTAAAGTTCAACGGACAAACTGATTGATTTTGACCAGAATATTTCAGTAACCGCCAACTTTGTATAAACGACAATCCTACCTCAATGTAAGAGATTACATCTAGTACTTCTTTTGTTGAATGTGTCGCTGAGTGTTAGATACGAAATATTTCCCTTCCTTAAGTTTCACTCTACATTATGCATAAGAAATCACTAAACTGAGCTTATCAATAAATATAAAGTGTTACGTAGCAAATGTCCTTAGCTAAAAACAATTAGCAAATCAGATGCATCTGTCCTACTTTTAATTGAAAAATACAAAATAACATTCCTGCTAAGTGCTGCTACTCATCATTACCGACTATAATTCTGCATAAATCTCTGAACACGGCGTTTAACTATTACAATCATACGTGCGCAAAATTAAATATGTATGTACGTACACGGTAATGTTAGTGATAGTACAACGCAAATACGTTACTATTTCCATTCAAACTTTCATTCAACGAGTCGAACTTACATAATTCATCACTACAAGAATCTGAATAGTATCAGTTGTAGCAATATGTTTTAGGGGCCGTTCATAAATACCGTTCTCACTTTTCACAAAAAATTTTCCACCCCCTCCTTCACCGTTGTCCACACTTTTCTTACATCTTGTAATACGCATGTCCCACTTTCGTTGTAAACTGTTTTTGTCTACAAAGAGGACGGGATTTATGAACAATTTCTTACACACTTTTTTTTTGCATACAAATATACAGAATCGAGAAAATTACTGATATGTATATGCCCGTGTCTCAACTCAATGAAAGTGATTGACATTTAATGAAATGAGAGTGTCAAAATCATAGGAGGAATTTCACAGTCCATTAGCACATTATGCACACTTTTGAATGGGTTATTTATAACAATATAACAGAAGGAAGAAAGAAGAAAAAAAATTCGACGGCTTGAATAGACGTATATTGTCGGATGCTAACAATGCTACATATTTGTGTTATATATATTGCATAATAAATAATATAGAGCGAACAGAGGGGTAATCGTTTGATGGGATTCGTATTACCCGTATCAATAATTAACATTGCTAAACTGTCAAATTAATTTTAGACACTCTGGTACCGCAAATAGATATCGTTTCGTCGGTTCAGGAAGCGGAAAAAGAACTAGTTTAGTGTAAAATTTGATGCGGATGTTCGTCGTATTTCGGGGAACATGTTATATGGATAAGTCTTCTCCATTTCCTAAATAGATTTTATCATGTTACGGACGGCTACCATCTGTTATCGGTAATGCCTGCAAAAAAAACATGTTCGAAACAAATGAAGTAGAAGATTTCAAATCAGTCTTTTGTAAATCCTTCGATCAAAGGTAAATAGCCGATAGTAAAGCTGCAGATATCCTTGTCGTCTGTTAAAAGTTGTGTATCCTCTTCTGCTTTTCTCAATTTTTAAGTTAATTTTCCCAATGTATCTAGTCCGATAGCTATGACCGATTGGTCAAATTTTTGAGAGCTCATAATTCTATCAGAATCGTAACTCTTAAGCACTGCTATAATCAAAGAGGTGAGATTCTTCAGAACTGCTGAAGGAATGGCTCAAATCATATTTTAGCAAAGAAACAGCTAGTAGCTAAATAATCTCACGCCCGGGTGAACAACATACTCTACTCCAGCTGTGATATATGCAAATTCAAAACAATATCATTTCCACAATTTTAGTGGAGAGTAGTAAGAGGTGAGTATTGAGATCTACTCGTGCATTCACAGAATACTTTTCACTGGAATGTCAAGGATCTGATGCGACATAATGTTGCATGTTGGCATTTTCTCAGGCCAAAAATTTGTCACTAGATCTGGTAAGATCTGCATTCACTTGAATCAAAAGGCAGTGGTTGACAAGACAGAATTTTCATTACATAACAACAATAAAAGCTACCAACACGTATCCGTTTATGTGGTACGACATTTTCCAATTCCTTGCTTTTATTGGTGCTTCATATAATGCTGTTGAAAGATAATTTCCCACTACTCGGGCAATAAAATAGTTCAAAGCCGGTTGGATCAGCGTATTACCTCAAAAATCGATTTTAGCAATCAATCAATTTAAGTCAACCTACCCCTTTGGGAGTTTATACGGGTACACACTCGAATGTAAATTAATTCAGAAAATCATTGACGTTGTTTTTGCATTAAATAATAACGATAGCATTATACACAAACACATCGTCTCTGTATGTAAAACCCTTTTCTCAAAGGATACACTTCTATCATGTTCCATTCAATATGTACTCATCATATTAGAAGTGGTGAACAGATTGTGTAACGAAATTAAAGGCTTTCCTGTCATGGTATATCTTTTGTGCTGGAGTGAATCCCTCCCCCGCAGTGTGCTGTACCCATGTAGATACTAAATAATATTCGAGAAAATGACAAAAGCAAAAGGACAAGAAAGCGTTGTCTTTTGATTTAATGATTAATAGGTGTATTACAAGAAATCATGTATATCTACCTCAAGAATGAATGAACTAACAAAAGGAAGAAAGATAATATCAGAACATTGGTGACATGGCATGCCTACATATCTCAGCTATAGAGGAAAGTGTATCTTTTACATGTGTATTATAGCGGTTTCTGGATAAGGGTTCCAATGATATTACACAGCTTTGGAGAGGCAATGTTGATATATCTACCAAAGGTTTTAGTATTGGCGTTCACAATAAAAAGTAGCAAATTGAATGCTTTGAACATCATGTAATTTCGTAGACACAAATTCCATGTTCATCACAAATCAAATTTGTGTACATTGTCTATTTTTATCGCCATTGTTGTTTGATTTTGAATGCAGATGGAAGTGAACCTTGGATGAGATTTCAATCTCTTACTGGATTACATAGTACATTGTGGATTTCAAACAGATCGTCTTTTGACTTAGTTAGTTCAGTGTGGTAGGTGCCTGTAGAAATGTAATTTCACTATAATTAAGAAATGCAAGATTGAAAAACGAGGACTAAATGTTCAATTGGAATGAAGGTAAATCAATGAAATTTCATTTTTCGTATAATTCGCCAATTCTACAAGTCCCCTTTCCGAATTTAGGTAGCATTGACTTTTCATCACATTTACAGAGTTTAAACGAACTTCAATTTACTCTTCAACAATTGTAGAAGAATCCTATAAAAATATCATCGAACATAGCATAGTCGTTTTATCGCCGAAATGTAGTCTACAGACTCAGTGGGGTCCGTATTACTCTTAAATATAAAGCACTGCCAACATTACAGTTTTAATTGAAAAACCACGATTAGAGAAGAAAGAGAAGAAATTTTGCTTTCAGTGTCTGATGAAGTGCCGTACTGTTACATTCTGTATTCTAAGCGTACAAAAATGAAGTTCATTTTCGTTGTTGCTATTGTCAGCGTATTTCTGCAGATTTTACCTGTTTATGGTCATGTAGACCTTGACGAGGTAAGCAAGACTTAAATTAAACTCCAATTAAAAATCCAGTGGTCATACGACAGGTGAATAATTATAGATATTCCGTGCACGTGAAGACCACACTTGGTATACTTCATATTTCGATTATGAGTTGCGTAAGCAATTCATGAGGCGAATAGTCACAATTGTACGTTCATGGATGCAATGCAGAAAAGTATTTGCTTTACCCCTTAATGAATCAATGGACATTTTTGAAAATCCTCCCGTGGGTGACGAACGCTATGTGAAGAGAACAGCTAAATGTCTTGCGGACTGTACTATGCGCAAAGATGGCGTGGTAAGTACCGTTTAACCTCTGTAGGTTTTCAATAAACAACTTTTTTCTATTCAGATGTCTGATGACGGCCTTGACGAGGCAAAATATATTGTACAAATCATGCAACTTCGGTACAATTACACAACATTCGATATTATGAAAAAATCGAGTGAAGAGAAAGAGAAGATATGGGATACGATATCGAAACGAGCAAGCCTTTTGACAAGTTACGAAATGCGACCTAATGACCTCTACCGTCATTTTAAGTGCAGAAATATGAGTCCATTTCGTAACCATTGCTACGACCTCATACGGTCCTATGTACAGGCTGTGCGTAACTGCAAGAACTTAAAGGATCCTAAAGACGATGAGTAATTGATTTGAATGAAAGGGAATGAAATGATAACAACAACAACAAATTTTTATTATTTCAGCTGTGAAACGTCTTGGATGATTATGCGGTGCATAATGGAGGAGAATCGGAAACGAAGCTTTGACGGTCCTTTTTATCCGATTCGACTATTGAACTATTATCAAGACCATACTGAAACGATCGAGAATTAGCGCGCAATCAAAATCGCGTGTGAGTATTTTCGGGCTAAGCTAAGTTTTTTTTTTCACCTATTCAGTTGAACCTGTCAAATTAGCCCCTGTCACAACAGTCACGGGCAATTTATTTTCATTCAAAAATCATTTTTTTGTGTGAATTCAGATTTCATTTTGTAACTTCACCTTATCAAAAAAGAAGAAGAGGAAGAAGTAAAGAAGTTATAAACTCTAGAATTAAAAGAACAAGTCTTCAAGCATAATTCACATCATTTTTAATGTATAACGTATTGGGGTACATTTAACCCGAAAGTCCCTTTTCCATTTGTAAGAATTAAATTTGTAAAGAAGTCTAGTGACGCGAAAGTAATGTAAACGTTTACATGATACGTTTCTCGTTTTCTTTTTTTCTTCTTCTTTAACTCTGTGTTATTGTTAGGAAATCTATTCTGTAACAGACTTATATGTATACGTTTTTTTTGGCTTCTTTCATACAATTTCTTATTTTATTGTTATTCAAGAGTTTTACCAAGTTTTTCTTTTACATTTTATGGTTAAATTACACTCAAAGGACGAGATTAAAAATTAAAATTTTTTGCTTCAATTCATTTTGCTTTGAAATGGTTTCGGCTAGGCTGGCGCAACACTTTTCGGCTTGGCGCTGGTGGAGCTAGAACCTATCATTTTTCAAAATTCAGTCTGAGCTCCAATGCGTTACCGTCTCTATTTCTCTTATTGCATGTGTAGTGTAATGAACAAAGAGAATAGGATTGTATCGTCTTATTTTTCTCCGACTGTATAAATCAAAGAAAGTTCAAAGTTCGCGTGAAAGCCCTTAAGCTAACTTGATGAATCATAGCTGATTGATTTTTCCAGTTGTCTCTTTTATATTGAGCATGCAACTTCTTCGTTCCACGGAAAGAAATCGCGTTCAACGTATTTTATTTACCATTATTTCTAAGAAATTGTTTGATTGAAATGGCTACGTTTGCAATTATAAATACATGAAACGAAAAATCGACAAGCTTTCGTGTGAGGGATTCTTTTGAAAAACAGCCTACCGAAATCGGGCGTGTTTTCTAGTGGAACTTTTTATAGGTAACTAGAAAGGACTTCGACCCTAGAAGCCAAAACCACTCTCAAAAAAATTCTTCGAAGCTTTTATGGCTGGTGAAAGGTGATCGAAAGCCGAAAATTTGCATTTTTCTTACCAAAATTTCTCCGGATACACGAGCCGTACATGGTCGTGTGGGGTGTCATTAGAAAGGTGATCACATGTACTATTGAGCCGAATAGAGACTCATTGGTTTTAAAATTAATCCACACTGAAATATGTGCAGTTGAAGTTTTCAACAGAAAACTTGCACTTTTCTTACCAATATTTCTCTAGTTACACGAGCCGTACATGGTGGTGTGGGGTATCATTTGAAAGGTAATTTTATGTGCTTTTGGGCCAAATAGGGTCTTATGGAGTTTGGATGCATATGCGATGAAATATGGGCACTTAAACATTTCAAGTTCTCATATTTCATCGCATATGCATCCAAACCCCATAAGACCCTATTTGGCCCAAAAGCACATAAAATTACCTTTCAAATGATACCCCACACCACCATGTACGGTTCGTGTAACTGGAGAAATATTGGTAAGAAAAGTGCAAGTTTTCGGTTGAAAACTTCAACTGCACATATTTCAGTGTCGATGAATTTTAAACCCAATAGGTCTCTATTCGGCTCAATAGTACATGTGATTACCTTTCTAATGACACCCCAAACGACCCTGTACGGCTCGTGTATCCGGAGAAATTTTGGTAAGAAAAGTGCAAGTGATCCCCTTTCACCAGTCACAAAAGCTTCGAAGATTTTTTTTGAAAGTGGTTTTGGGTTCTAGGGTCGAAGTCCTTTCTAGGCACATATAAAAAAGTCCACTGGAAAATGCGTCCGATTTCGGTAGGCTGTTTTTCAAAAGAATCCCTCGTAGTGGGTGTAGAAAATCCGGTATTTTTGCTTAGAGCCATCACATCCTACTTGCCAAATATGAACTGAGCTTTATTTACTTACTCTAGTGAATACGATACAAATTTCGTATGACAAGGGGCACGGGTCTTTTCGGCATATTTTGGCCCATACTTTCTTCACATTGACAAAGGTAAACAAAAAAAACTTTAAATTTGGACCCGAATGGTGTCACACCACAAAAACTTATTTCAATCAAGAAATATAAATAGACCCCGGCTGGTAACTATACAGTGGATAAGGACATTAATGGACAATTAAAAAAAAAGTTTTATTAATCGGTCTCTCTAAAGTATCACCAAATAAATTCTACTTAAAACAAGAAAGTATATGAAGCCGTTGAGTCACTTATATATCATTTAAACGTTTCGTTGTTACGCTGAAGATTTTGCTGACTTTTAATATAATTAATGTCGAGGAAAATAAGCAGTCCAAAGACAAAATCTTTTTGTAAATTAGACTTGGTGTGGCAAAACAAGGTAATGTACAAAAATCATTCCAGAAAACGAAACACCCAAAAACTTTAGCCAGTGTTGTGTAGTGGGTATTCAATGCGATATAATACATCTCTGACTAGAACACTGTCACTGATTTAATTATGTTTGAGGCATACATACATAATGAATTGTTTGGTTTTTAGGTGATGATTTTTAATTTGCTTGTTTGTAACCCGAGTTTTGTGTGTTTGTTTTTACTTCTCTAATTTAATATCTGTTCGGTTTTACGTAATGGAGTTTATTTGTTTTAATGAAGTAATTGAGTTGGTTTCCATCTACCTTCCGTAGTACACAAAACTGTGTAAATTGAATTGAGACAACGAAAGACATTTCAAGTTAAAATTTTAATTGAAATTGTCTTTTGAAATGTTTGAAACTATTAAGTAGCATTGATGAATTTCAAAGATTTTTACCTGAAATATAAGGAAATCTCCTAAGCCACTCGTCAATGTTGCCAAGAAAGGTCATCAGTTACGCAGAATTGTTATTTTTGATCATAATGTACACAAAATACTCCCCTTTGTCGTCACAATCTCGTCAGAGTCGGACGTATTTTCTATTGGATTTTTTTATATGTACCTAGAAAGGACTTCGACCCTAGAAGCCAAAACCACGTTCAAAAAAATTCTTCGAAGCTTGTGTGGCTGGTAAAAGGTGAGCAAAAACCGAAAAATTGCAATTTTCTTAATAGTCGTGTGGGGTGTCATTAGAAAGGTAATCATATGTACTAATGAGCCGAATAGGGACTTGATGGTTTTAAAATTCATCCACACTGAAATATGTGCAGGTGAAGTTTTCAACCGAAGACTTACACTGTTCTTACTGAAATTTCTCGAGGTACACAAAACGTACATGGTCGTGTGGGGTATCATTTGAAAGGTACTTTTATGTGCTTTTAGGACTGTGTATCGGTTTTGATAAGATGCTTACGACTCTAGAAGTGATTTCACTACTTTTCGAATCGAAAGTTTGAAAGAGTCCATTCACAATTTACGAACTTACGTTCAATAATGTGAGATTTCCGTTATTATTAAAGTACGAAAATATGAAATATTCTTCGGTTGTACACTATTATTCCAGCCGGGTACGTGTTGGTGAAACTATGCCAAACAATTGTAAAGAAATTGCGAACGGACAAAACATTTCCCCGAAATTCACCACACACAGTCTTGATTCGCAAAGCTCTAAAATGCCTTTTCAGCTGAAATAAATAGAGTAAAATTTGAAATAAAGTGTTTTTGTGTCCAAAGACTTATTTCTGTCGGGGTCCCTTTTACTTCAGTGTATAAACAACGTTTACCGTATGAATACAAGACAATTTATTTCGTCCCATTAAAAATGAAATAAAGTCAATTAATATTCCTAGAACCTTTAAGCACCGAAAAACATTCTTAAGCATCGGGAGGATATGAAGCAGTGATATTCATTCATGTATCTTTACGTATATATTATACAAAGCAGTCATACTAAACACATAATCTAATTCACCAGAACGATATTTATCAAGGCTTTTATAAAATTTTGTTTTCTTCAAATTTATGATCATTCTGTACACTCAAGATGTACTACATGTATGGGTATTGTTATATCGCGTACGTATTTCTATAATATTGAAAACCAAAATTGAATAGCATGTTCGAAAAATAAATAAAAATGAAAAATAAAAAAAAAAAACAGCAAGTCGTCGAGCGAAAGGGAGACACACTGAAGCGTGTGAGTGTGTGTGGGTATGCACTCGTATATTACAATAAATGGTTTTTTTAGAAGTGTTTTACCACCGAAGCTTTACCATCTCTGCCCCCAACATTTTAGCAATTTGTCTTAAAAGCAATTTTACCACACCTGACTAGACGCAGAGTACAGCCGGTACACCGAACATAAAGTCTGAAGCGTAACATTTCGCACACATAACATTTAACTTTTTACTCACATAAAACTGACAAGTAAAAATATTTTACCTTGCAGGTTCGTTTAAATTTTATTTTATGCTCATACGTATCCAATGTAACTACACAAAGTGGGACAGTTAAATACATTTAACAAATCGTCTCAAAGAAATTATACTTATGAGAATTGACCCCTGCAGCTTTGTAGAGTTCATAATACGGCCAAAACTAGCTCTTCATTATAAAAATCTCACTAGGTTATAAGCCAAGGCTGTAACCTTTGGGGATGCCACGCAGATTATGATACGCGGTCGACACAGCATACTCAAAATTGATCTGGCTATACAAATTCGAATTTGGTGAATTTTCCCTGTATCGAAAGGGGTATATTCCCGCGTATATCTAATAGAATGGCAATGACGTAACGGCATTTGTGTACAATCTCTTAAAAAGGAATATTCCACAAGAAAATCGATTGGTTTCTTGAATTACCCCAATTAGGCTACGTAAGCCTGTAATTTAACGCAACCTCATTCGATAGAACAGACATGAAATTCAAATCGACCAAAATGCTTCAATAGAGCCAATCAATGTTGCGACATATTTTGAATCCGTCACGTATTCACCATGACGCGACCGTACGTATGCCGGTAAATATTGACGAAGTTAGCAAAACTTCCAGAAAATTTATCGCAAGAACTTTACTGTGATGGAAAGACGTGAATAATAAAGATAAATCTGAGTGAACTGAACACATCCGTTAAATGTATTTAGGAACGGAGGAAATATTTTAAAATCATCGCTAAAGAATGTCAAAAGTTTCGGGGAAAGAAACATCAATACTTTTCTCTTAATTTCCTGATTTAATTGACTTTTTCCACTGCTACCAGATCTATGTAATCGTATCTCTATCGGTGTAGCATGTTAGAACGAGACTTTTTATCCATTTTTCTTTTATTACTTTTTATCATAACAAAAGAAAATTATGCCCAGCCAACGATATTCATATTTTTACCGACGTCCTTCAAGACAACAGAATTTTCTTTCCATCCATTTCCGCATACACAAAAGTTTAAAACAACGAATTTGTTAAAGGAAGAGGCAAAAAAAACGAAGCTTCAAATAATAAAGAAAAGCAAAGAAGATTACACCAGAAAGTTATATATCAGACAATAGAAATCTGAGTATTTTACTATGCCATAATCTCGGAAAAGTTCTCAAAGTTAATCAACTGTGTGTCAAATAAAATATTTAAAGAAAAACTTTGGGCTTACGAGGAGTTTGTCACAACTTAAAGATAGGGTACAGAAGCAGGCGAAAGTGTATGGCAATGGGTAAGTAACTTAAAATTTTACAACAATAATACCTCTCCCATGTATACATCATTTGAATAAATTGTGCAAATATTTGTTCTCAGGTATTCCGATGGAAAGACATGACACTTGACATCATGTTTACGGTGTTTGGTTTTATGTAAAATTTGAATTTTAAAATGCTCAACACGAATTAAACGAATTTGGTTAATAAAGCTTTGGTTTACTTATAAAGTGCTGCCAGAAACCACAAATTCACGTCATTTTTAGTTAAATATTATGACTCATGTTCTTGTCAGCTTTCGCGGTGGTTCTCATTTTCATATTTTAAGAAAAAATTGATTGGACGAGCAATGGAATTTTGTGTGGCTCTTCAAGTCACCACAATCGATTAACTGACCGAGTTCGACGACAATTAGTAAAAGAAATCATTTCAAGCCAACATATCGACAAATATTTCATATCAAAAAGCGTTAAATTGATAAAGTTGAAAGCACTGTACAACGAAACGTACACATGCCATGAACTTTCCCTTAATTTGTAGGTCAAGCTCGACGGTACAGATACAGAAATAGACTTGAATGTCAATTAAAGTAAAATGATAAAAAGGATGAAAAGTCATAAGACTTTATAAATAGGTCTGCGTCAGATGTGTATTCAGATTAATTTTCATTTGATATAAAAGAAAAATCTACTCAGACAGATTACATTGTATTTGTAAATGTATTTCTCTTGCAGCATGGTAGAAAATTTAATGGGAATGTGGTTGAATATAACATCACTACTGCAGCACAAATCTGCAACCAAATGAAGTCGATACGTCGTGAAATAAATATTTTTTTGCTGTATGATTCACTGCTTGAATATTGTATCGATTCCATTTAATTATTCTGTATAGCTCAGCCATTATACGAATGCATTTGAAAAATCGAAAAAGTTGATTGTTCGAATTAACTTTGCATTTTACTTATAGGCTGAATATAATATATGGGTTTGTCTGATCGTTTTTACAGTTTGGCTATAATTATTGGCTGGAAATGACTGATTGTGTTTTGATCCTGGGATACTGAGCAATGGTTCGTATATTTGCATTTTTTAAAAGAATAAAGTTTCGATGGAAGTGGTCTGATGCTTATTGGTGTAAGCTGTTCATCGTTTATTTTTGGCCATGACTGCCCATAACTTCCATATAGATCAAATCTTGAATACGACTGGTTCCTCAAGGATTATAATTTAGTTTTGAAATTTTGAGATTAATGGATAAGCTTTAGCTTTCTAATGACATCAAACATGCATTGGTAGTGTGTTGATGAATGTGGCTTTGAAGTGTAAATTTAAGGTCTAGTTCCGCTACTCGGAAAATGCAATGCACTGAAAAAATGTGATCAAAAATATTAGTTTAGCTGCAATTTCAGATCCTCTAAATCAGCCCAAAAACTTAAGAGTAAAATCGTGAAATCATTTGGTTAATGGCAAATTATAAGGAAATTTCCACAACGTCTTGTATGAAGATGTGACTTATAATTTCCAACTTGGCGCAAACTGTCTATTTTCGAGGATTTTGCCCTCACACGTCCTTGTATGTTTCGTGTAGCCGGAGAAATTTCCATGCATGTTTTCGGTTTTCGATCACCTCTCGCTAGTCACACAAGCATCGACGATAAAAATATTTTTCTCTTCTATTTACATATGAAAAAGTCCACTGGAAACTGCATCCGATTTGCATAGCTTGACGTGATTAGGCAGTGTAAATGTGTATTCCATATTTGCGAAGCATAATCTCATATATACTTACAAGAATGTTTTGTAGTTCATGTGTAAAGTTGTGTACTGAAAACTCAAAGTCAGCTTTTTATCCCTGGATTACTACACCAGGGAAAAATATTGTGATATCTCGTATACAAATGAGTAAAACTATCCGAGAGCTTCAGCCCGAAGTACGTTTACTCATCTTCATACGAGATATCAAATTATTTCCCGTGTTCAGTATGCTATTTTACATGCTACATGCGTCGAAAACCGTACTTTTCATGTTTGAAGCACGTCTTTCGACGCCCTCAGCATGTAAAATCCATTACATAACTCGGGATAAAAGTGAAAAGTCTCGTTTTCGTGTGTTTATTGACCTCGGCTTCGTCTCGGATCAACAAAATCCACACTAAAACTCTACTTTTCATCTTTTTATCCCTAGTCATGTAATAAATATTATGCACGTATGTCAAAGCAGTCGAGGCTTGCCGAGACGGCTTGTCATACGTGCATATTCTTTTTTATAGCATAAGCGAAAACGAGACAACAAGATATGCGAATGACACTTTGACAATTTACAGAAGTATAATGTTTGTTTATATATCCTAGGTGAATAATTTTTTCGGGGAATCACACCGCGTATGCGATAATATATATTATGCACCTGTTGCCAAGATTGGTATTTTGACGTGTAGGATATTATTGCCCTAGCCGAAGGCGTGGGTCATAATGCCTACACGTTAAAATAACAGTCTGGCAACAGGTGCATATCATATTTTATCTGTCGAGAACAGATATATCGAGATAAACAAAAACTCCGTAGAGGGATAAGCTCGAGATTATCGTTCTAGACAGATAAAATACTATTACTTTACGAGTGATGTAAAGGGTTTTCTCTAGGGAGGGAATGACCCTATTACCTCCCTAGTAAAGTCAATAACTATTAGACACGGAAGCAAGCATTTTACACCACGTCAATAAAACTTCGAAACCATCTGTATATTAAATTACGTATTTTATATGTGCGGAGAGCTTTGAAGTTAATATTTCTCTTCTCTTCTCGGTGGAACAACGGACTGATGCCCTTTGATCTTTTGCGCTACCTCGACACAAGTTGACGAGATGTACAATAAATAACCATATTACTTTTCAACCTTTGTCGCTTTTCATAGAATTGATAAATGAAACTAAACGCCTATTAGTCACGCCAATTAACAGTTCTCTGCTTCGTTAGATAGATGCATCATCATTTGTCATCGTTAAGCGAAATTTATCGGCATTAAAAATGAGTCTAATCTAATGTGTAAGTTGAACGTGTGAAATTATGCAAAACATAGAAAGAAAAACAACCGAACTTATGATTTTGAAATTGCCTCATTTAATCGCAAGAAAATGTGTGATGGTTGTTTTGTTTCCAATATTACCATAAATACACCCGAGAACAAAAAAATGTGTCTATGGCGCAGAGTAATTACCAGTAAGTATAATGCTAAGTATTGCAAAAGAAAGCCAATGAAACAATATTTAATGAAAGCAATAAAAATATTAATGGAAGCAATAAATTAAAAATGAATGGGAAAGTTTGCTAAAAAAAAATTCCCTGATCCGAAGTGCCATTTACAACAGACAAATTGGCCATTAAATAACATTAAAAATTCAAAAGTATAAATTTAATACACCCAGCACCTATATCTCCTCGGTAAGAAATTCTTTTACATTTTTTATTTTATAAATCGATTTCCAACTTAACGTCGATTTAAATTAATTAACTCACTAATCTGCATTGAATTCCGTTCGAAATTTACAAACAAATGATCAGAGCGTATTGTGTCACAAGAGTTATACATATAATACAATTTGTACGTTATAATTTAACGAAACAATGGAAACAAACGTGTTGTTTGATAATTAAAGCTTAGGTTAGCCGGGTTCATTTTGTAGGCGGTGGTACTTAAATACGTTTTGTTTTGAATGGTGATACGATTGTGTCGTTTATCACACTGGCCTGTACACATAAACTCGATACACAATTCTCATAGCTCAAATTATTTCTCACTACATGGCCACCGATCAGATGAAGTTGAATGCCTGAGGGCAATATTAATGTCCAGTGGGCGACAATAACGGTTCGGAGTCTATAATAACAATGTACAAGTGACAATTACCTCCCATGAGCAATAATTTTACCGCATCCAACAAATCTCATTTACTTAATGAGATGTGATGCTTCTAACAGACAAACGCTAACAACCACTTTACTGTGCAGTTATCAGTGATCAGGAGTAGTTTTGAGGTGATATGAAAAAGTATGTATCAGGTACGTCTGAGTCAATGATAATAGTAGATTACATTGGATATGGTTTGTCCATATATCAACTTAAATATATACAATCGCTAAACCGAACTGGTGTGCATGCATACGTTATTTTGCACCAGCTGGTCACATACAATTCCAAATGGGACCAGCTGATATAACGTATGCACACCAGTTCGGTTTAGCGATTGTAAGCGTCACAAGGAATAAAAGAAGAAAATAATATTAGTATTTTACTCTAGAAATACAATTTAATACTAGTCTTCATGTGTTTAATGACCTCGGCTACGTTTCGGATCAAAAAAATCCACAGGAAAACTCTACTTTTCATATTTTTATCGCTTGTCATGTAAGATACTATTTCTAGATCGAAACCATAAACCGATGTAACGATTTTTTGTTCTAAATATCCTTTTGAGGGTGCCTTAAAATGCAAAAATTTCCAAAATTTGTAATTCGATCGCCTTAGGAAAATATTTCTTCGCTACACCGAAGATTCTAAAGAAATTTTTGAAATTTTTTAAGAAAAAAAAATATTTGCACAGAGTGAGAATTATGAGAACGAACCGATTTCAATCCGATGTATGTTATTCATTCCGGGTAACGATCTTATCGTATGTGTAATTGGTTGAATTCATAACTATTGACAATGTTACTTCAACATCTCCTCACTCTGTGTTGTAAATAACTCATTTACAATCGCAATGTTGTAATCTTTTATTACGGCAATACCCCACACAGAGACCCACTCAAAAAATCGACCATTTCCACTATGTATACACCTGATAAGAATTATTCATCATTTTCTTTTAATGAAAACCTACTCTTTAATAACATTAATAAATCTTTTTCGTACGAATGAAAAATCTCTGCAAAATAAACCACCTCCGTTGGGATTTAAAATCGTAGACGGAAATGTAAAAATCATCTAAAAAATTTTTTTCGGTAAACTCAAAAGAAAAACACAACAAAATTCTGATTCCATTTGATTTTAATTGATACCTTTATCTATACGTATATACCTGTACTGAATAAATAATCAATAAATTCGCCTTTTGACGGTGTTTTCGCTGGTTGTGTACAAGGATAATGCTGTCTAAATAGCTCTATATATCTATACATACATTTTGTTGAGCTGGAGGTATAAATTAGATGTTTCACTTCAACATTACTCATATATATGTGCACATAAGATATATACCAACACTGTGTCTTGGCGGTAGATTTTAAATTTGATGTAGTTCGCAGATATTATACATATCGAATCGTTTTTCATTGGCGAAAATGTTTAAAACATAATTTATTAGATTTAACGAGAAAATTTTGTAGAAGAGCTATAGCGTGTGCGAATTTATTTTCCAACCAGCATACTCTTTTTCGCTTATGCATACATAAGTAACTGTATGTATATATATGTATATCAGCTGTATTATATTCCGTTATAATATTTAATTTTGAATATTGAAAATCTAAATTCAAATAAAAATATTGAAAATTTATGTAGACAGCTCTAGGACTTATCGACTACCATATTTATATCGTATAAATAAATGCATAGTAAGTTTCGGGAGATGATTCACAATTTTTTTGTGTCTTTTTTTGGTTTTGTTTAACTGTTGTTTCCTATATATTATATTAGTTAGTGTTTTCATCTGTTATTTCTATTTACTTTAGTCTATTTACCGACTAGAGTGGATCGAAACAGTTGCGTTCATATCGAAAAGAATCGGGCGGGAACCGGAACTTAAATCAGGTACAATTACCAAACTACAGCTGAATTTTTTATACAAATAATTTTTGACCGTTAAAAATTTGAATTTTGTGTGAAAATTCAATTTTTTTTTTCGTTGTTATGTTGGATTTCCATACAAGCCTGTCTGTCAAAATTATTTTTATTAAAAAATTCAGCTGTACTTTGGAAACGTTATATTTATATTTTAATAAATTCCACTCTCCTCTGTAGCACCAGATTTAGCTTTTGAAACACGGATATATCGTACAACACTAGATACCTCATTCAAATTAGTTCGTGGATTCGATGACTCATCACTAAGATATCTTCCAGTTATGTCAACCAATTCTCAACTGAACTACACTGTTTATAGGATGCAAAAGAATCACAATGATTTCTGCAATTTTGTAGATTTGTAGGTTTTAATCTCTGATTCCAGGTGTTTTGATTTCTTTTTCTTAATTTTTCAATACTCGGCCGTGGCTATTTCCAGTTGTTATACTAATCATATGTGAACTTGTAATTGGGTGCAAACCTCAACTGAATCTAGCACTTCAAGGATAACATGTGGGTAATATTTGAGGAGATTCTCCTCACTCCTCAGAAGATAAAAGGAAATATTCATTTTCAACGACATTTACAAACATTAGCCGGAGGACTCGCTATACACTATTTACTATATACTAAAAACAGTTCACTGTACAAAAAGCATGATAGTGCGGTGGTTTCTCTTCTGTTAAAATTTCACAACCTCGAAGGCCCGCTTTCCATTCAAAAAATAATTCAATATTCAAAGTATAGCCTGGATAACATTTGATTCTTTTGTTGTTTTGGCAGACAATACTTAGATGATGTCAACTTTTACGTGTTTTGCTATGTCATCTTCATCCCATATTAACATCGACGACACAAATAAACAATGAGTCTCGATAATACAGTCTTAAATAAAAAATGAATGTCAAGCTTAGTGAAAAATACTTACATCTAAAAAGGAGTTAATCACTTGATAAAATATAATATTGTTGATATGTTAGTCGTATGTGAAAGGTTAAGTAACATTGGGTTCAACGGTCAATGCCGCTTTTTAAAAGGGTTATTGGAGGGGTTAAGTTAAAATAGAAGACATACGAACTGTTCAATTGAGCACTGCATTTGCAATGACACAAAAAATATCGTTCAAAAAATCTGAAAGTTTCGCAAGTAATCGACCCACCCTATATCGTGTAGATACTACACGTACGTTCGTATATTATGAAAAAGTTTTCTAAAAATCTTTGATGTTGTCGTTGAACAACAACTGAAATTAATTGGGTCGATTAAATATTTTTTTTAGATTTAACATTATGACATTTTCAAGGAATGAAAATATGTCAATTTGAATGATGATGTCGTTAGAGAAGATGAGCGCAAAAAAAAGACTTTGATTTTAATCTAAAAGATTATCTTATTTTTGAATTGAAGGCGAAAATAAAATTCAAAATCCAACAACTTATGTGAAAATTGCTTTGAAGATTATAAAATTTTATTTCACTTAGTCTTAATATATGCTTGCCATAATGTCATACCTTCGTCACATATATGCGAGATGTTATTAAACACGATATGAACAGAAGCAGACCTGTGCGTCGACACCGCTGGCGACTTTGAACCGGACAATTAATGAAACCGATAGGCAGTAGATTGGCATGTACAATTCGAATTGTGTCCACGGTACACCTCTTATTCTGAACGTGTGTCATTTTTTACAAATTACATCAATGGCTTTTTACATCTGTTGTTGGCGGTTAGTTAAAGGTTAACTAACAAAAATTACAACATGAACTACTACTACTACTACTGCAACTGTCAGGAACAGATTGAATTTTCCAAAAAATCATGTATTAAAGAGAACAAGAACAAGAATGACAGAAGTAAAGTTTAAACAAAGAAGACTATAGACTTGCGATGTAAACTGGCGAGCTTCAGATGTTTGGATATTTTAGTTATAATAATTCGCCTGCCACATTCTTAAATATTGCCTTGGTCACAACAATTTCTGATTCAGTCAAAAGAAACCGAATCGTCTACATCATTACTGCTTTGCTCACTTAAAAAATCCAACGTTCGTGATCTGAACTGTTACGGCCGTTCGTTTTTTCTGATTTCTCCAATTTACAATGTTATTTTAAATAACAAATGACAGAAACCAAGAAGAAGAGCTTGGATACGAAAGTGGGATTTTCTTCGTATTCAAGACAGTGTATAGCAGCATTGGATCAGTTTGCGGAAATGCTAAAGATCTAAGCGGCGCACATTTCTAAGTACAAAGTCATTACACAGTCTATCCCGAATTGCTTGAAAATCTGTCATTGTCAAGAAATTGGTGTTTATAAATGTACATAATTTGATGTATACGTTATCAATGAGCAGGAAACACATTAATTTCTGCATTTACATTTTAAGAACATGAATATATTGCATCTTTCTTACGTACGTATACAATGCATAATACCACTTGCTCTATGTGCATCATGCCAGTAAAGTATATTTTATGACGACATATTGATTTAAAAGAGTCAACAAGTATATCGTTACTTCAATTTGATTATAAATTTTATTAGATCGTTACATAAACGAGAGCGAAATGTTATTATACAATGCATGCATGAAGAAATTTCGCTATAAATTTTGGCTGGGAAAGTGTTAGTGAAACTTAAAATTTAATTAAACTTTGATTAAGTGTAAAATTATCGCCATGGAGCTATATATATATGCTGGTGAAGCGGATGGAATTCCTTAAGATAGGATGTAATGTAACGTTGAGCAAAATGTTCCGTCATGATGATCATACTTTTTAGCTGAATTCAGAAAAATGTTTCAGATTAATGGCCACTTTGAACGAGCTTTATTAGTTTGTACAGTTGAAAGTATGATGGGCAGGGAGAATTTTCGCGGATGCACTTCCCAATTCATCTAGATGTACATTTCACTTCAGTAGAAAGTTACAGATTGCACAGATTGCACAGTAGGGTGGAGCGGGAAAAAAATTTCGATTTTTTATCCAATTTCGACATCGTGATCCAGAATCAGTAACTCCCACTGATCATTTTTCCGAAAAAAGAATTTTTTAATTTTATGATTTAGGGGTGCCGCCGATGGTATTTTTGAGTAGAGTGTAAGGGATTTTTCAAACATTTATAGCGTAGAAACCTTTTCCGATGGGTTCAATGATCTTGGTCATAAAATGTCTAGAAAAGTCCAAAATTTATTTAAGTATAACATTAAATTTGAAAACAATCAATTTTGTGGACTTACGGCACTTCAAAGTTAAAGCTCTGTTCCCAACGAAAAATTCATCAACTTTGAAGTGAAATCTCGGTATGAAGTTGCATTATGACATAAATCAAATTAAGCGTTATTTAACTTGTAATTTAATGAGGAATTCAAAACAAAAGAACTATTTGAAAAAAATTACAAATTGTAGATGTTCTTGAACGTTTTGCATGAACGTCACCCTTTGTCAATAACATCTACAATTTGTAATTTTTTTCAAATATTTCTTTTGTTTTGAATTCCTCATTAAATTACAAGTTAAATAACGCTTAATTTGATTTATGTCATAATGCAACTTCATACCGAGATTTCACTTCAAAATTGATGAATTTTTCGTTGGGAACAGAGCTTTAACTTTGAAGTGCCGTAAGTCCACAAAATTGATTGTTTTCAAATTTAATGTTATACTTAAATAAATTTTGGACTTTTCTAGACATTTTATGACCAAGATCATTGAACCCATCGGAAAAGGTTTCTACGCTATAAATGTTTGAAAAATCCCTTACACTCTACTCAAAAATACCATCGGCGGCACCCCTAAATCATAAAATTAAAAAATTCTTTTTTCGGAAAAATGATCAGTGGGAGTTACTGATTCTGGATCACGATGTCGAAATTGGATAAAAAATCGAAATTTTTTCCCGCTCCACCCTATTGCACAGATTGCACATCGTGTGAAAGAAATAATACGGAATAATGGTAATGGAAGAGAGTTCCAATAAGCACTCGCAATGCAATTTTCATCAAAACATAATTTTATGTCACTCGCTGTTTTCATTAGATGAAGATGCACAATTGTAATGAAACTAAATTGTTCAGACGGATATTTCCACTGTTATCTTTCGTTTTCGAAATGGCATCTACTGAATTAACTATGCATAACTTTAAACTATCAAAATGGAAAGTTGAAATTAGGGGTCGTTCCCATCTCCACCAAAATATTTGAGAATAATATGTACCGTATGGTGTTTCTCAAAAGCAATTGCTTCTCTTACCCTTATCAGTCGCTCCTGTATCTCCGACAAAAATTTTCTTTGGGGATAATGGGACAGTATATGCTTGCCAGAAGTTTGTGACATAGTATAGACCCCTTGTTTAACTCATTTATTGGCACCCTTGTCAACAAAAAAAAAACTGGTAAAAAGGGTTTCAAAAAATGTGCTTTGGTGTGAGATATAGGAGGGACTGATGATAGTAAGAGAAGCAACTGCTTTTGAGAAATATGCTAATGTACATTTACGCCAGCTTTATACCCTCACTGCGTTAAGTAAATTATGAACGACCCCTTAAAGATTTCATAGACACATATATATATATATGAATCTATAAGTTTATGCATAAAAAATATAATGCCTGGCTGGTATTTTGGAATGCATGATTGTGTCGAACGAAAAAAAAATCGACATACGATGATGAATATGAAGTGTATGAATTTCACTTTTCAAAGTTTAGATCTGATGATGGTGCAATTTTAAGTTTGGCTTTGAGAAATATTGTAATTTCGACAAGCTTGCCAGACGGAATACAACACGTTGCACACGTATAACGACTAGTTTACTGAGACAAATACCAAAAAACAATTCGATATCAAGACTGTCAAATTTGTTGGTCTAGAATTTCTGTAAAATCTGTTGAAAACGAAAATGTGATAATTCTTTAATTTATTTTTCTACATTTCAATGTTCGAGCGACAAGCTTTGAGCAGAAGAAACTGTTAGGAATATGAATCTATAATTTAAAGTGTTAAAACAGAGAAATTAGAATGTATGCAGAGGGACAATTGACTGACGTTTAATAAAGATTAGCGCCCAAACGATCGATATTTAGGAAATGTTTTTGACACAAGACCAACGGTCAAACAATCAAAAAACAGAGAATCATTATTGTAAATGAATTTCGAAAGACTTTGGCTTGCAATATTTCACATTATTCTAGAATGATTCTAGATTCACGTTCCCAACATCTAGTCGCATCTTTATCTTCCTTTGCTGCTGAAATTTAGCCTACTTACGTATGTCAAAAACTGTTCCTAGCTCAACTAAAGCCTTCCAAGATGTGAGAAGGATTACAAGTAACTTCCTAAATTTTGATTTTAATGATTTTTGGCCGAAGCGTTTATCGGCCCTCGGCCGATAAATCTCAATTACCGTTACTATCGGTTTTTTTTTCAGTTAGTTCATAAATTTTGAGTCATTCGCTGTGTTATATACAGATTAAATGTTTTTAATATTAAATACATTTTCCCTAGACAAACTTTTCCAACCAGCTCCATTGCAAATTGCAATAAATTTCAATAATGTTGGGCACAGTTGGTTCTCGTATATATATTACTTTCCAAAATATTATATTTAAACCAAACCTCCCTATGTAACTGCTGTAGGGACTATTATATCATCAAAATTACATTTATCGACTTCCATGCAAGACGCAACGAATTTCATGGCTGAAAGGTTAAATTGATGTATTCTTCTGCTGGCTTGGCTCTACTCGGTTTATTGAGTTTCGCAGACAGTCGGCAATCTAGTCAATGTACACTATTTAAGAAAACAAAAGAGACAACTGACTGACTGGTCGACACTACTGTCGGTTACTGAACCAACGATGAACATGGAACATTATTCATAATATCCGTAATGTCTTGCAAGTGTTGACTACAAGGTCTAGTATACGTATTACGTACGTTTAAGAAATACACGGAAAAGTATTAAATGTGAGCAAATGTGAACAGAAAACATTAGACCAAACGATCCGTTTTCATCCTAAAAATAGTTGGTAAGTCAACAACAGCCGACGTAACTCTTTTTCAATTTAATATCTTTTTCATACAGTTTTGCATACATATACAGTACATCTAATGTGGTGCCAAAGTGTTTTGTCGGCTCAGCGGACATATATAAATGTAGTGTCGTATGAAAATCTCTTTACCATATCTCATTCGGCGTCGTATCAAATAAAGCTTGTGGATCGAAACATTTTCTGCACAAAATTACCAATTCTCAGAGTGAGGGATACGACTTTTTCTCAAACTTGTGCTTTTTTCACAGCCCAACATTGCAATAGCGCTACTTACGGAATGAAATCTTAATAGAAAGTTAAAAGTGTGAATTTTGAACAACAAGCTTCGGTAACTGTCTTTTCCGACAATTGCCATGCAAATGTTGAATATCACAAAGAAATTCACATAAAATGAGCCGAAAATATTCCTGATTTAATGGATCATTTTCGTGGAGCGGCAAACTGCTATGTAATTTTAAACTTTCGAATGTGGCGTCCATTAAAAGAGATTACTTTTAAACTCAATACAATTAAAGTTTTTACTTGGTTTGCATTCTACAGTTTTAATTGTTCCACGTCGTTCTTCATTTTGCCAACAAAAGAAGCGTAAAGAGAGTCGTTTCGCTTACAAATACGTTTGGAATTGAAGAAACGTGAAGACAGGCGCTACTAACTACATGAAACTGGAAATACAAAATCCTCCCTATATTTCGACAGACAAATACGAACTGAGTCCTACATTCCAAATTCTATAGCGTTTCTTAACTATAATTGATCGCTGATGTCGCACTTAATCTATGGTATAGTATATGACTTAGTCTTTGTTGTAGCTGCAATACAAACGTACCGGTATCCTCAAATACCTCTTTACTTCAAATACATACAAGCAATTGAAAATTTGTGGGGAAAAAAATAGAAAAAAAAAATTCAAATTTTACACAATATTTTCAAAAATTACAACAAGAAAATGTTTTAGGCAAATTTTTGCGACAGAAGGGTTGACATTATTTTCCAATTGTTTTGTTGCGACTGAACACGAAATGTGGGAACATCCATAAACGTCACCCTCCCTATTTCAAAAATTTTAAGCTGCAATATTTCTCGAACCATATTCCATTCATCGGTACGCTTTACGCTCTTTTCGGGCGAAAGCTTCGCCACAGCGCTCTTATAGACTTGAACGGAATTAATGGATATCCCCCTATGACAATATCATACAACCGAGATAATTTATTTAAGAAAAATTTGCACACAATGTCCAAAATTATAAATTATAAAATGCGACACCCTTTCTAAATTACTTTATTTATGATATGGATGGCGTAAATGGAACAATATAATTTAAAATATTTCCCATGGAAAATGGGTAACATAATGCTGTGTGCTTATCCGTTAAATAAACGAGAAAAGCAATCTTTACAAATTGTCTTTTATATTTTATATTCCCGAAATATTATTTATACTTTTGTTCGGCTCAACAACCGGGAATGAGACGAAAATTAATATTTAATTAATTAACAAAGTCATCAGTCTAATATAAAGCGATGTTCATCACGATTTACGTCTCTGAATTTTATATTCCCTTCCGCTCTCTATATTCCTGTGTATGTATTTAAACCGTTCCCTTTAGGAAGCGACTAATTTTGCTGCAACAAATTACAAATCAAGTCGAAGCAAGAACATTATTGGTGTAGCAATCTTCTAAAAGTATGAGTTAATTTGATAGTGAAAAAAATAGCAATTCTACAATACGCACTACAGGGTAATCTGTGTACCAACGATAACAATTCTATCTATATGGTCTTTGCTATATTTTAAGTTTACGTCACTACGTATAAAACCATATGAATAAAGTATGCTCATAAAGTACAAAGCTAAGACTTTAATGCATCAACGTTTACTGCTTGGACGTTATTTCCAATTTTAAGACACCTCAAACCTAAATCAACATAGAAGCAATGTAATAAATTGAATTTTTGTAAGTGGATTAAGTAAGTAATTAACTGTAGGAGCTATATTTCAAAGACCGACATCAAATAGAGTTGTCGATATCATTAACCTTATAGAAGCGCTTAGTCATCTGCCATCGACGACGATGACAGAATTAAAGAATAAATCCTCTTACGCCCTACACTATTAACATAGCAAAAAACATTTAAAAAAATGTATGATAAATAAATTGAAGTAATAGATTTTGTATCAAAAATACAAATGAAGTAAAAGATTTAATAATTTCGTTGCGATAACGAAACACCCTCTAAGAACCCACAGCAGTCTGTATCTATTACCAATTTAATGCTCTCGCATTGAGTATTTTCCTTCAAAAAACACGACTTCTATATCTGGTAACATTCCATGAATTGTTACTAGTCACTTGTTTCCCAGTATATGAATCTCTCGTTGTTTTTTGTAGGATTTCGAATATCGTCCAAAGGCGAAAAAAGTTTTACAATGAAAAATGTTTTTAAAAAAAAAGTTAAGCGAGGAATTATAATGTTATGTGTGTGCTCCAGACGCTCTTTAATATGATATATTCACGGCTTGTGCGCTTTCCCATTTAAAATGAATACAAAAGTTTTATTTCAACCCATCACTCGTCGACCACTCAACTTATTCGAATCTGACGAACACTTTAGACGAATTATATTGTGGTGCATTACATATAGCTTTATTATGCTAATGACGAGTAAATCTTCTATTATTTAAACGTCGTTGAAAGTCTTTCTTTCTTTCATATCTACGTCAAACCAAACAGAAAGTTTGCATGATGACTTTACGGTCCACACATGGAAATACATTAGACAGTTTGCGCAAATGACGTATAATTTATAAGTCAACTTATAAGTGGGAAGTTGTAAGTCACACCTTCACACAATAAGATCTGGAAGGTGTTACTTATAATTTCAAACTTTTAAAAGTTTACTTTTAAATTGTATGTCACTTGCTCAAACTGTTTATTATGTGAAATGTGTGCGAAATTTTAGGAGAAACAACGATTAAATCTCGAAATCTTCCTGTTTATGTTGAGTTAAGTGCATTGCAAATGTAATATTCGATATTTGCGTTCAACCCCGAGACATTTATTTAATCGAGTGAATGTATGGGTTAAACGTAATGTAGATCACACTCAACATCGCATCGTCGTTCGTTTGCTTCTTATATTATATTTACATATATAGAATGGAAAATATATATTTTTGTACACATAATTGCTAATATCCTTCCCCTTTAATTTGAACATCAAACCATTATATCATTTCCATTCATGTCACTTATATCTGTATACGTCTGTGATATGTATGTATACGTATCTCTACGCGTATATATAATACCCACACCGAACTAAAGAAATAGATTGTCAATGCAAAATATTACGGGGCTATTCCGTAGCAGAACAGCTTTAATAATGACTTTAAATTTCCTATTTTCCTATTCAAGCATTTCGGAAAATGTCGTTTATTATTCCACTTTAAAGTGATTTCGACACAGTAAATAAAACAATGCCATACCGAGAAACATAGGCAATATATATACATATATAAACGCGAAGATGGTATTCTTCCATAAACGTATACTTGTACCGGGTATATCCATTCCGTATATATATCTGTTGGCAGAAAGTTTTTCAGTCATTCGCATGTTAATTGCTTCATTCGCGTATATGGTAATGACTAATACGTAACAGAAGAGAGAAAGAGATTATTCGAAATATTTCACCCTCTCAGAAAAGTCTTTTTACCGAACTTAATTGTAATAATTCTTGAATTAAATTTGTATATTAAATTTCAGTGTGATATAACTAACATTATCATAACAGTTATGCGGCGGCGGAAAATAAGATGGGAGAATTTTGTCTTCACTTATATACATACATCATATTATATTCTATTCTATGCGATCGACACCTGAACATATACCGAAAACACAACCACTTTTGATTAATAATTTCAATGTATCGCACACACAACAATTGTCGGTTTGATCAGCTTTTATAGTGGAATTGTCTGCTATCCAGACACACACATTTTATTCGTTCGGAAGAAAAGAAATATTTTTTACATTAAATTTTGTTTTTTGTATTTTTATTTCTTTTTTCAATTTGTTTTTTTACACAATATTTGAATATTCAATTTAAATTCGTGTAGCTATACCAAAAAAATAAACGAACGAACCTCAATACTCCACCTTCTATTTACATTGCGCATTTCATATACATTCAGACGATGTTGGGCTAGTGGTTTGCTTTTATGTATATATGGCCAAAAATCCAATACAATAATCTAATTCCAATTTTATTCGAAAATTAAAGAATCATGATTGGAATCTGTCAAATTATGGGTATTTTGCGGTTATTGGTAATTTGCGTTAAATTATATCATTTCTTCTTTCATTCTTTGCCTGCCTCTCTCTCTTCCCATCTGTACTCCACCTCTCTATACCCATCCCGGGTCGAAACGACCACAATATTGGGTTTTCCAACATTTTTGTGCGTGAACGAAATTTATAAAATTCGATTGGGGACATTGAGCATTGGAGAGACTTGATTAATGATTATGAAGTGAAGGAATAAAAAATCGTACTTTTTTAATTGAGGAGGTAGCCCGTATATATGGCTTGATGTTCGAGAATATTATTGAATTGAAATACAATAAATTGTTCATGGTCCGGGTGGTATGGATTGTTCTCTTTTTTTTCGCTGGATAAATATTATATTTTGCAACTTGAATTTTTGGTACACACAATGTGAAGCAAATCAGGGCACTCACTTGGAAAATTCAATTTTTGGCATATTTCCAAACTAGCGTCTTTTACGTAGTGCCTGAACGAGAAAACTCTTTCATATGTTGATAAAATACCGATTCTTTCGGGGAAAAAATTGTTAAACAAACATCTGAACAAACAAATCTGCCAAAACTTCTTTCCAATCGAAGTTTCAATTTTGTTTTTATCGAAGCTCAATCATTACGGAACTGTCGATTATAAACGTTCTGTCGCGATAATTGGCTGACATTCTTCGAAAAATCGCAACTAACCGGAAGAAACTTTCAAATTACTCAAACGACGAACAAGCCATTCCGAAATATCAGCGACAATTAACAGCCGGAACACTTGAATTTAAAAATTTTCTAAACTAATTAACGAATTTCTGAGAATTCATTTTGTAATATGAAGCCCGTTCGTCCTCTATTTCGAAATGTAATACGGTTGGGTATATTCATGTATCCTGAGGCTAATCTGTGAAATTTTCTTTTGTTTTTGTATTTTGTTCAACTCTTTATTTCCATCGATACTATTTTCCAACCATGTCAACAGATCATCCTCGTTAAAATCCTTCGCTCTTTTCCTTTCTATGTTTGTGTACAGTTTTTATTGTTGCGTTACAATTATCCACTATCGCAGAGCTGTTTATTTGAATTAAGAAAGGACCTAATTAGCTTTTGCGTTTCCTTTTCAGTTGCCAAGTCAAGTTTTTTTTTTTTTTTTTGAAGAGGAAATTCATGAAGGCGATCATCTAATTTCATCAAAAATGTTTTGAATATTAATTACTGATGGTCGTGCTTGGGGTAACGAGTTATTTCTCAGTTTGCTTTGAAAATTTTCCGTGCGTTGCGAATGCGTTAACTGAAGAAACTTTACGTTGTAAAATTTTTAGAAGGTCGTGCGAAACTGAATGCGTTGATTCAACAAACGATTATACATTAGATTCAAACAAACCATTTTCATAGAATGTATGGATTACGTAGGCTTGTCATCAGATATTTTTGTCGTTAACAGATGGACAGATGTTGTTCTCAAAACGCGCGTGAGATTTTGGGGTCTATAAGAAAGCTTTTCAAGCTTCACGTTATTCCAAAACCGCCAGTGAAAATGCTTTATATAAAAATTACAGTTAATTTTAACCAAATTTGTGTCTGAGTTTGATTCAGTGGTTTTGCCAGCTTGTTCACTCACTGCTTTGTCACCTCAATAAGTATATGGTATTTGGTGTGATTGAACGACCAACGTGTGAAAAAGCATACATTAAATTCGAGTTTGTCTGCATCATCTGGTACGTTATACATCAATCTACACATTCTGTTACAGCACAAATGAGCTGGGAAGCATTCACAGACAAGCAGACTCTTGAGTCCGGCCCTGATAGGAATCGGTGACCATCTCGATGGTTCAGCTGAAGAAACTCCGATACAAGAATGACTGACACCAGCTGTACATTTTCGAATAATGAAAACGAAGCAAATGGTTGAAAGTCCCGATATTTATAATTTAATTACCTCAAAGTTGTCAATGAATGGAGAGACAAAAAAAAAGTTCGCTTACCTTATGCAGTAGTAATTTCCACAGACGACCTGTAATCAAATGAAACAGAATTAATGGAGTACTCTTTCAATTTCAAATGTTTTATTGGAAAAGTTTTCATCAGGTGAAAATAAAATAGATGCCCAAAGCACTTGTTACCAAAAGCGTTTCAAACGAAAATTTTTCAGAAACATTTACAATATAGCGATACAGCTGACTCTACATACAATTTTTTTTTTTTACTATAGCAAATAAAATTATTTTGGAAGGGTTTGAAATTACCAGCGATGAAATAAAGAATGGAACTTATTAGTAAGATCAAAGGAAATTTATGCTAAAAAAATGCGCTGAAGAAAAAAAAATATGAAGAAATGCCAGAAGAACCTTTCATCTTTAATGTATTTAAAATTCAATTCTTTTTTTGTGAATAAGATTATCATGTAATCAGATACACAGATACAGTTGATAGGTGAAATCAATTTCAATTTTATGGGAGATGAAATCAGAACATATTATGCTGCCTTAAAGGGAATCCGAGTGAAACATGTTTCTTCAATTGGAGACGAATTGATGGATAATGATGCGATTTAAGAAGATGTTCTTTCAGTACGAGTGAAACAATTGTTTAAACGATCAGATCACACTGGTTCGGTAAGTTAGCTGAACACGTGTCATTAAAGTCTTTAAAAGCCCTGGTTTCTCACAATCATTGATTGGTATTCAGGGGTTGATATGGTTAATCATTATAGTATATATATATGTATATGCAACTAGTTCCTGAAAGGTTTGTTTCTTGTTAAAAAGTTTGATAACACTATTAGACTAAGCATAAAAGCAAGGCTTGTGGTGCTGTTTTTACTTTTTCTTCAGATAAATGAACTCAAAACATTTGTTAAAAGATCAACTATTGGCAAAAGCTGGATAACCATCCCCACTTCCCATTTCTATTAAATTTGTTCTTTCGAAACAGAATATTCGAGCTTAGGTTTGCCCAGCGAGAGGATGTCGCAAAAAGCTTCACTTTGTCAATCAAATTAACATTTGACGAAGTTGTTTTTTTAATTCGATTATTTACCCCAGAAACGAAAAATCACAAATCTTTACCTTCTAGACCTTCTTTGGGCTAGTCATTGAGACCGATATAATCATACATCAAAATATGTTACAGCGGACGTCAGTGAAATTGAGATGTAAATTTGTTTCAGCGGGTTCACTCAAGTCCCTTAAGTTTGTGGTTGACGAGTGATGCAATGTAGCAATTTCTTACAGAAATTTCTCGAGGTACACAAAACGTACATGGTCGTGTAGGGTGTCATTTGACAGGTAATTCAATTTGCTTTTGGGCCAAATAGGGTCTTATGAAGTTTGGATCCATCTATGATGAAATATGTACACCTAAACATTTCAACTTCTATTTCATCGTAGATGCATCCAAACCACATAAGACCCTATTTGGGCCAAAAGCACATTAAATTACCTGTCTAATGACACCCTACACGACCATGTACGTTTTGTGTTCCTCGAGAAATTTTAGTAAGAACAGTGTAAGTCTTAGGTTGAAAACTTCAACTGCACATATTTCAGTGACGATGAATTTTAAACCCAATAAATCCCTATTCGGCTCAATAGTACGTGTGATTACCTTTCTAATGATACCCCACACGACCCTGTACGGCACGTGTAACTCGAGAAATGTTTGTAAGAAAAGTGCAAGTTTTCGGTTTTTGATCACCTTTCACCAGCCACACAAAGTGGTTTGGCTTCTAGGGTCGAATACCTTTCTAGGCACATATAAAAAAGTCCACTGGAAAATGCGTCCGATTTCGGTAAGCTTTTTTTCAAAAGAATCCCTCTTCTATGGCTTTTGTGCTACCAACTATCTGGGAGGGTAGTCAAACATTACGTCCTTTCTTTAGGAAAGAGAAGTGACCTAACACATACATTGCCGATTTGTTTGATTCATAAATTGATTTGTTTTGAATGCCAAAAGATCTACAATTATCATCCATCATACCAAAGTAGGACGAAAACTTGGAAAACTTCTAATGTCTATAAAATCATCCCAATATTGCAACTGCACTATAACAAAATGGTATACAACACAACAATAAATTAACAGACTGCGTGAAGACGTTGATCTGGCAATAATTTATTAAATGAAATAAATTCCCCATTTACTTACTGACACGAAATTAAATTTAAATTTATGTCCTAATAATAATGCCATCCAACATCAGCGCTGACAACCAATAAAAGTTAATTATTCATAATTTGATACTAATTTGACGGTGAAAAACAAATTTAATAATTTACAAGCAACACTACCGTATATAATGGATAATGTGTACAACCAGTTCACTCTCGATAACGTATACACGTCATGTAATGATGTGTGTGTGTACATACGATATGTGAACCAAACATATTATTAAGGATATTAAAAAAAAGCTCACACAAATGATTTAATTTAACCGCCGCCGCATTCACAACAGCACTCTTTCTCTCGCATTATTATTATATCACTAATGCCATGAAAACATAAATATTTTTGTTTAATAAACACAAAACATAAAAACATTTTAATATTGTACACGCATAAAACAGGAAATAAACGAAAATGTCGCAAATTTTCAACAAAACCGTCATTATTACAATACCCCGACTTGAGCAAGTATTAAGCGGTACCGAGAATTGAGTTTAAGTTGAAAGGTATATGATTATATGCTATGATATACTCCATCTATCCATATATATATATTTAACATTATGCATATCTGACTTTTTGCACCATGTAGGAAATGATTTTTTTCCCTCTGTATTATATAATGCTCGTACATCCGGATGGTGTATAACGTACGCTAAAATTTAATCGGGCGCGAGTACGAAGGAAATCATTTACTTTTTTATTATAAATTGTGAATAGCAGATCATGTTCTCATGATTCATGACCTGCAATTACGGGAGAGGAATTAGAAGTGCAGTGTTTGCCTTTCGATTGGGCTAAAATTGTTGTGTGAAGAAAGTGATGCCTAGCGTTTATCCTAGACGTTCTCAGTTTAATTTGCTTACTTTGTCTTATTAAAACTTTATGATGACACGCCTTTAAAACGCTATTATCGAAAAACTCTCCACCAAATCAACTAACTAAAATTGATGATTCAAAAAAAAAATACTTCCTGTTCTTCCCGTCCTCCGTATTCCAACCCCAACGAAATGTTGGAGGTCTTCTCGTTCATTCATTATGTATGTATGAATTATATGAACCAATGGTCGCATAACTGGATTTTCTGATATTATGCAATCCCAAAGGTTAAACGCCCCAAATAGTCATGCTAGTTGTAATTTTTATGTGTAATGGTAGCTCGGTAACATTTTCTTTTTTCATTCGTTATTCAAATTTGTGCATAAGCACGCATATGCATCAAACAGTGTATGAAAGAAATGACAATGGGTTTCATATAACAACCAGTAGCTCTAATTCAAACTAAGCAAAGAAATAAAAAACGTTCAAGCTTCCTACGATGAGTTAGTTATAATATTCTACATAGGAAAGATATTTTCGTAGTTTATTTTTCATTTCTCTTTCGTCGTCGTCTTCTTGAATGTGGTTGGAATTACGTTGAATGTCATCGATTGACCTAAATGGGAATGAAATGAAAATGTCAGGATTCTTCTTCAGAAGAAAAAAAAATTATTTTATGTTCGTTCGAAGATCCTCTCTTCTCCATAGCTTCACATATTTATATACCCGACGACGTCTAATATATTTATATGAATGGGGGGATGGGATATAAGTACGCTGTCGTATATTTACACACATATATTATGGATAAAGTTAAACGATGTTGAATATCAAGCTTTTTTGTTGTGCAAATTTGAATTTCCAAAATATAAATAGAAAGAAAACTGTCACCCTATCATCAATATTTATATTTATGTGTATGCTGCGGGTATCAAAAGACAAAATAATGGATAATGATGTCGATATATATCAAAGCAACAAAAAAAAAAAAGAAGAGGAGACGAAGAAAAAAAATGGAATCAATGATGATGTTTCGTACAGATTATTTTTGCGTTGAAAATTTACATTTCCACTTTACTAACATCCAAGAAGTGAAGAGAGAGCAAGAGACACAAAAGAATAAAACTGAAGTTGACGCTTTGGATGTTACAAATGAAATCAGATTTTGGTGGCATTTCTATATATAGATCAATGCATTAATATGTATGGGATAGAATGTAGCAGTCGAAGAAGATATACATCTACTACACCAGATTTGTATTCTCTTTCCCCTATCTGTGTCCCCCTCCTCCCCCACGTTTTTCTCCAAAATCCATTCTTCGACAGGAACCTTTTAGGCGAATATACATTATTCTTCGTTATGTGATAACAATAGCACTCTCTCTCTCTCCATCTGCATGCTTAAAAACAAGTCATTTGGGATTCTGTGTACGCTAGCTGCTCAAACATCTGTAAGAGCTTAATATTCAAATATATCAATTTTAGCTCTACATTCAATCAAAAGCAGTATTTATATGGGATTTGTGTGATTTTCATTTCAAATGTTCACTATGACGCCAATCGTAATACTTCGATATGCATAAGATCTTTCCGATTATTTATGCACATTAATAATATTGAAATCTTAAATCGCACAGTGACGTAGAATATTATTATTGTTTCCGTAAGGGAGAAAATGTTCTCCTTCCAAAAACAATCACTACCGAATGTGCTGTGTTAACAAGGTTTTATTGTCGGCGTTTTCGAAGTTATCGTCGTTCCGAGCTTCTGAGCTTAAGAGTTTCTTTTGAACCACAAATTTAGTGTATACAAGACTTTGTTTATATAATTGAAATTCGAACATTCATTGAGTCCCTGGAGCTAGTTCAGAAACTTAAATCCAGAATTTTTAGTTCTAGTTCTTGAACGAGCTCCTAGTATATTAACATATTCAGAATAGACTGTTTTGATGAGAGGGATGGAAATATAACTTGCCTTTTGAGGAATGTTTAAAAATTTGTATGAAGACATTCAATGCCAAGTCCCTCAAGTCAAGTTATAATAACTGGTAAAACTGCAAATTTATAATTAACTGGTACTCGCTCTACTCATAACATAATCCTATTATATTTTGGAGGCCGTCCACTTATTTATGTTCACTCAAGAAGTAGAGAGAATGATCAGATCAACCTGCATGCGCTGTATACTATTACTATAGGTATACGAAATAGGCAATTGGAGAGGAAAGAAGACATCAATTTGAATAATGTTTGAACATCACTTATGGAGAACCCCTCGTTATCAAGACTGTGGATTTTGCTTTCGTAGGGGAATTATCTCAAAACTTTTATTGTCTATGTGCCAACCACAATAGTTGACTGAAACGTTTGAATCTCAAACCAACGCGTACGACATTACATTTTCATGATAACGACTTTATCAACTTCGAGATCGACTCTTTCACCATGTACAGTATATAGGAAAATATGGACTACCGTCATATGGAAACTTCGATTGAAACCTTTCGGAAGATTTAATTTTTGAAATCTTTTCGATCGGAGTGAAACGATATCTCTGTAAATAAAAATTGGATAAACTTTTGTTTGAAAGATAAAAGAGTTTGTCTTGCGTACACAAATTGGAAATGGTCCAAAATGTTGATTTCATTATGGAATAATGTTCACGGTATGTTATTCATATTGGAAGACGATCGTTCGACTGTCTAGTTTAACCAACTCACGAAACCAAACAAAATTTTAATTATATTTAGAAGTTTTATTTTCGGTTTTATGCTCAAAAGATTAATTTTTTCAGCTACGAATTTGTAGAATGAAAACCGTATTTTTTAGAAGAGAAAATTTGTTGCCCACTCCGTTAAAATGATGTAAGCACATCTCATCTCGAATTTCCTTAAACCATCAGCAAATACGATATGTTCTAATCTTAAAACAAAAAGATACCGCTTAGTAGAGTGAGCACACACATACCGTACCTATACACAGCAACACGAGCAAAGAATTATTTAATATTCAAAGCTGTCTCTTTTAGTGGCATGTTTTCGTTTGTGCTAGCAAGAGTTAAACGTTTTTGCTGAACGTTAGAGTTAATGGCGAACCATAAATATTACATATAAGACTTCCATTGCTTCCATTACCATTTTTCTCATCAATATTTCATTGTTCACGAAACGCTGTCACTGGCAAAAGGGATGTATAGCAAAATGCGAACGAGGACTTGCTGCTATTTATTTATTACAACAGAAATCAAACATCGCATTTTTTAGCATTAACTGAAACTAATCCCTCGAATGCACGGCATAGCATGCAATGTATTTTTTCTGTAACAATATAACCGAGATTAGGAGTATTAAGCCAAAAAGAACAGTGATTGCCAGTCAGTTGTATGACTGAAACTGTGCTGAAAGAAAATGCAGAGAAATTTATTTCGATATCCTGATGGACACTGTCCACTATTACGATTTTCTTGTTATTGGTAAGAAGGACAACCACCGGGTTTATATAGTCGTGATGACTTTGCTCCAATTTTGTTCTTCTTCGGTAATTTAGCAAGAGTAAAAAACACTTAACTCAGCCAGCGATATTCCTGAATTTGTTGTATATATCAGCAGTTGTAACAGTGCGTTTTATCATGGTTAATACAAAACTATGGACTCAACTAACAGCACGGTTGTCTGATCCCGAGATTAAATCTTAAACTTTGAAATATATTGACAACAGAATGGTAGGTTGAGGTATATGTTCAGCTAAAAACGATTGTCAAGTTAATATTTATATACCGCAGCACCATTTATATCCAACAAAATTTATTTGATTGCTGGAAGATTCATTGAAATCCTTCAAACGGAATCGAAAACCTAGAAAATTTATATTTTAGTTTCAGTCATTCCATTGTAACCACATCACCGAGCACATCACGGTGTATAACCATTCCATACTGATCTATATTATATATAGCTCGGAAAATCGCAACGCAAAAAACAATAAAATTTTCTAAATGAACATGAAGTGATGAAATCTTCAATAAATTCAATATTTTCAATTAATTTCGATTCATTCTCGAACAGCTATTACAGAGCAATACTCTCTCACTCTTTTCAAAAATTTATTTGCTAACTTAAGAGCCGTTCATATTTTACACTGCCACTGGGTTGGATGGGAAAATATAACAGAAAATTGAAATTTATATTGTTAATTGGATAGTTCCATGGAGTGAGACAGTTGGGTTTTATTGGTGGACTGGTGCTTCAAATGGTTGATTTCTTTACAAACCACCAAAAATATTGCGAAACGAGGTGGAAAAGTTGCAGAGTGTACTTTTGTAATAAACATATCATTTTGCAGTAAAATAGGGTTTTTCTTTTGCGACAGACGGTTTTTATATGAACAGTTATAGCTCTCATTGCTGCCAAAAGTTTTTCTTGATGCTTGAATTTAAATTGATTCCATTTAATGTATGTATCGTCTTTTCGGAGGAAAATAGAATGAAAATTGGGTGACGCTTAATAATCAGGACTTGATTCGAATGCGGTTATCGATTTCGGAGAGTAATCAAGGCAATAAGGTCTCGTCTGAGCGGCAGATGATCGTGGAAAATTCTTTGTAAACAATGAAAACCTTGGAAAAGAATCAATACGGAAAAGAATATGAATTATTCGAACCGAATCCTCAAATCCGTAAAAATAGAAACCTTGAAGATCAATAAATATCCAGTTTCAGTTGAAAAATAAACATTTTCGAACTGTTATTCTTGCCCTTTTACGAACTGTGGTTGGTCCTTTATCAATGCAAACAAAAAATACAAACATTGGAGGCCATTCAAAAACGGCTCCTGACGTAGAATTTGGCACGTTGTTTGCTGTCCATGTTATAGGCTCGAGAAGCGACAAAAGAGTGGAACGGGTACAGTAATCACACAAACTGTTTCTCGTTAAAATAAAATGGAACTGGGAATAAACTGGGTTTTGCTAATCGACATACTCAATTCATATTATACTATACATTGTGTACGTACAATTAAAGATTAGATTGTCAAAAATATAAATGACTACTCATATATAAACGACCGTGACTGTACAATACATGTACGTCCGTTATCTGTCTCTATATATTATACTTTCCTCCTCGTGTGCCTTTTTTTCTTCTTCTTCTTCACCCATTTTTTTCACTGTTAATTTAAAAAAATTCTTTCGGTTATATCTTCTGGTGTGATATGCTGTCATCCTTTAAATGTGCTATATAACATACGTTGAACCCCGAAAAAAAAATCGAGAACCTCTATATAACGCATAATGCTCGCTCCTCCTCGCAATCTAAAACGTATCTGTACCATTTATATTGCTACAATGTGTCCGAACAATTTCAGCTGGATTTTGTTATGTTGCTGATGTAATGTAATGTAATTTTGTGACCCCACACTAAGCACAGATTTAATGTATTAATTAATGTTCCTGGACGAGAGAGAGAAAGAGAGTGAGAGTAAATAATGTAATTATTGTTGAGGTTGCATTTTTTATAAGAAAAGCCATTCTATTAGTTAATCATTTCTGGTATAGATGGTATAGATGGAACATATACTTTATGTAGTATAGAAGTATTATGTTATGTGTCTATGATTCTATCGTTTAAAACTAAATTCTATAGCACGGCCACCGATACTGGCTGGCATACATGGGATAAGAATTCCTCGTTGTATATTATGTGAGAATATGGCCGGTAGTAAATAGAAAACTATGAGAAGGTATACAATAAAAAAGGTGTAATAAAGTGGTTTATGTCAGGTCTTAATCGTTTTAGTTAAATGTACCGAAAAATAAAATTAAGCAAATGAAAATACTATCGATTCACATTAAAGGCGTACTATAATGGTATGTATGACATTAAGTGGAACGGTCGGATTTATACACCATGGTAATTATGGCATTCTCTTAAATTACCCGGTTTACTGTATGCGAGAAATATACTCTTTGAGAGGAGCCGTAAAAGGCGAGTGTCCGATTTAAATGAAATTTATTTTCGGAACGATAATTCTGAGCTGGAAATTAGCACCATTAATGCCATATAAAATTGAAATTTTCCAAATGAAAAATAAAAAAAAAAGTTAAAAAAGAGCTTCCAATCACTTTTAACTGTCGCAGCTTGATTGAGGTCTACATTTAACTTTACAGCCAACAACCAGTAAACATTGGATTTTTCACAAGAAATCCTGTAACACTGTGCAACATAAATATAATTACGTCGTCTTATCATTTCCAAGGTCAAACATAAGAAAGCCTGTCAGACATTATGAATCAATATCAAACGAAAATCCCTAACTTAGTCAGATGTACACGCACAATACAACCTTTAATGTTCCTTTGTTCCACTCAAAGGTTCTATGTTAATTGACAACGACTTGTTGAAAAGAAGCAATTCACGCAACAAGGGATAAACGGATGAAAGTCCAATTTGTGTGTGAGGACAGGGACTATTTAGTGGGAAAACAATATCTCATAATATTCTTTATTATTTTCCTGTGTTTTCCCTAATTTTCCTAAATTCAATTGTTGGTAGAATTTGGGAAAATATCGAAGAATGCGGGAAAAATTAATTTGCAGCTAAAAATTTCCAAAATTTGGCAAAAAATTTCCACATTTTCCCACAAAAAAAAAAACAAATTTTGAAGAATCTTGGTAAATTTTAGCAAATTTCGGAAAATTCTGGAAATCTAGCAAATTAGTTTTCCCAAAAATATTTCCTGAATATTGTCGGTTAGATTCGAAGCCGAGGTCAATGAATAAATGAAAATGTAATTTTTCATTATTATGCGTTACGTGATCAATTTAACACATATCATATGCTCAAAACACGTCGAAACAATTGCTTCATACGTAACCTTCTGCTTTCGGTGCATGCAAATCAAATTTTTCTTATAAATTCCTTTCGAAGTATTTTCGAAAAATCAATATTCGCCGAGCAACAGAGGAAATAGTATTCTCGTGTGTGCTTATTAGGCGCTTCCTTATCGTTCCACAAAAGTAATAAATTTCATTTTCTCACACTAAGCAACAGTATAGATGAGATGACACAATTGGAAATGGTTTAAAGCCCCAATAATTACAAATCGAAACACTCATAAACTTTCAATTCAATACGACTACTGAATGACGAGACAGTATATGGCTTTGCGACAACGTTCTGCAATGGCATCGCACAGATTTTAATGTTCAAATTACTTTTGAGTACCATTTTCCCGTTAAAGGAAAATTAAATCAACGTTCGACGATGTACACATATATATATACAAGGTAATTGGTACTGTTGGGTTGTATACGAATCGTCGTCGAAACTTTAAAATTGTTAGTAAAACATTAATCGTATGTGAAGCGGGATATATGTCGTACACAAAACTATTTGTATATTCTATTCACGCATTCCGATATATAATATTCATTCGGTGTGTTTATAAAATGTTCGGTTTGGGAAAGATTGTTGTGTGTGTTCGGTGAAATTCGAGACATTAAATAAAAAATCGAATCAAACTTCTGAAAGGGGAGGGTTTTAATTATGTATGTATGGAGTTTATAGATTTTAGAAGGCGCTGTTATGGTGTAGCATTTTGATATAGGGTTGATGGATTTAATTAATGCTTGAGCCAACTGAATTATTAAGGAGTAAACACTTAAATTTTCTTTGAGTGATATACCTAACATTGCGTGGGTGGTTTTCCATCTATCGAATTATGCTTGGTATATATTAAAGTGAAGTAACAATTTCTGGGATGGTATAGGTTATGTATTAGGTTAGATTTATCAGTTTCAACCTTTCTAAGTGATTTAGTCTCATTAAATTTTCAAATCGGATCTATTTTTGAGTTGACATATCACAACGATTTATTGCGAGTTCACTGTCAATCAACAATTTAAAATAAAAGTTTTTAATGGAATTTTCAAAAATAATCGTTCTAGCGGACAGGTGATAATATACAGCTAAGTGCATCGCAAACGCGACTTAGACTCAATTCTCAATTTTCATTTATTTAACATAAGGCATACGATGGAAATCAATACTTTGATGACATTCGATGCAAGTAATACTGCTTACCAATAGTTGCATTAGTAGTCGAAAGAAGCAGTAAAATCGAGGGTATACCAAAGATTTCTATTAACAAAAAGTTCCGAATATTTATTTTAAGCTAATTTCAATGAAATTGCAGTCATGTTGAACCAACAATTACATTAGCTTTCTATTAAAATAAACATTGGAAATCTCAATTTAATCTGGACTCAAAGAATTGTTGCATTAGGAGTGATATCGGCAGAACTTGAACCAATTGGAAAACAATGATTCGGCCATCCGGGCGAGCTACAGCGCGTTGGATTCGTCTTTCAATTCTAAGAAATAGGTATCTTTTGTTTTTTCTGTTAGTTTTACATTTTTGGGGTAAACACGAGAAAACTGATAGCATGTCAAAGGGTAGGCAAAACACTTTTTAAGGATTAACTCAAGATAGACGAATTCTTAAAAGTTAAAATGTTGTGCGAGTGTGCGCCTCTAAAAGACCTATCATTAGAGTATAAGCACGGGTCAGTACCACTGCACGTTCGGGACTAAACAATGAAAGAATGGTCAATTTTCGCACATTACTGCTGGCCTGCAACAGAATTTATCCGCGAAACCGACTATGGGGTGTTGTAGCTGGACACACTCACTATCATCCCATTTAAACAAAACCTCAGATAAATTGTGTTGCTAGCCAAGAAGTTGCACGAAGCAAAAAGGTTCCATAATTGGTTCAAGTTTTGGCGATATCACTCTTTCATGTGAAAGCACTCTTGCTGAATGTGTAAAACCTATTAAAAAATTTTCAAAACGGCTAATGGAGATAGCAAAAACTATTTTTGAGAAAACATTTCATTTTCTTAAATTTATCAAAAATATTTGGGCAAATTAAGGTTGTCACCGGTCACCGATCCTCAAAGTTACAGTTACATATTTCCATCAGATTGGGGAATCATTTCTGATCACGGTGGATATGTCAATTGTTTGACCCCGTTTTATTATAAAATACCGCTTTTCCACGCCACCACAACACAACACACCAGATAACAGATCCTGCATCTGGGGTCAACCAATGCGGTATTCTGATTCTGATTCATAAGATTCTGCGACTGGACAAATTGAGTGTTGAAACTGCTACGCCACACTGCGACCACGACTATTTTGTATCACAGCATAATCTTGCCTCCCAACCAGGCAACACAGACAAGTTGGCTTAGTTAGACGACAAGCGGGACTTAGAACTAATAATGCCGTATCGAAAAAAAAACTCACAATGTTGCCTTGATATAGACATCCGTGGACAGATTCACAAATTCTCAAAAAAACTCATACTATCGATGCGCTACTTTCCCTAGAACCCTGCGACGCCAACACTTTCTCTGCTCTCGTTTCTTTCATTTAAAATAATTGCCATTATTAGCGAAACCTACATGCTTCAGATCAACTCACATCGAAGGCGTGTAATAAATTATTTAGAAATGAAAAAAAAAATCCCAGAATTTTCTTTTACCATTTGATAATAAGCGTCTTGTCAATGTCAATATGACAAGACTTCTTTAAATTTCGTTCGAACGAAAGTCCATAGAGAAATCGAATTTCTTAATACATTTTTTTAAGTGTTGAGATATGCGCAAGGGTATGCGCAATGTTTGAAAGGTTCTGGGATAAGGAATTCAATGGATTTTTGAAAGTTTACGAAAGTTTTTTTTATCCTTGTTTATTTCTTCCATTTTCTTCGTCTTCCCAGCAATAAACGGAGTTTCCGAAATAATTATTAAAAGAATGCAGTCAACAGCAAATTTTACTCTTTCAGGAAATTATTCACCGAAAAAAGGTATATATAGTTGCGGCAATGTTTGCCAAGCAGCGTAAGCATTCACTTATTAAAAAATTCTTTTCATATTTGCTGAACTTTAAAATAAATAATAACTTTTTCGGGAAGGTAGATGAGTGAAAAACCTTTTTCATCTTCCTCCGATACTTTATTTTTTATTGTGTAAGAACATTTTGCGATATAAATCTTTAAAGGCACCAAAAAAAATATTGTTACACTGCAGACGGTACGTTATACCACACTTTGATTTCATTTTATAGATAAAATAAATTTTTTTTATATTTTTGTTTATTAGATTTGACCGACTTTATTTTCCATTGAAATGTACAGGAAATTTTATGTGGTTGTTGACAGTTACAGAACCCTTGAGATTAAAAATGGATATATATGTTTACCGTACATGGGTTAGGGTGGAGCCTATTGACACCGGAAAGGAAAAAAAAAATCTTTTCGCATAATTTTCATATAAAAAGGAAAATCTCAACTATTCTATAATGTAACGCAATCCGCAGGGAGCAGCTAGAGCGTTGGCATTAATTTTAAACAACAGTCGGAGGAACACTCCACTTCCACACACAATTAAAAATTTGCTTAACTCGTGTATCTCGGGCTTTTTTTTATTTAATGGACTCAAGATCGATTAATGCTTTTAATGGTCGAAGGCATCAGAAATGTTTTTTTCTTTCCTTTGGATAGCAAGAGTCCATTAACAGAGTAGAAAATATAACATCAATAATTGAATATATTAAGAGCGTCGATAAAAAAGCGAATAAAAAAACGAAACAAAGCCAACGAAAAAAAAACTTTCCATTTGCAATGTAGAACTTTTTCAGACTTCAACCAAACCATGCTGTTTATAAACTTGACTGACTTAGACTCTATATTTGTGCTGGAATACTGAACGAGATTAAGGAATGCAAATGAGGCGCGCAATATTTAATGCGAACAAACTTTGAATAGGTTAAGGTTTTACCACAGTTTTACCATTTTATGATTTTCTACTAAATGTGTCACCCTAACCGGAAACGCCAAGTGAGAGATTTTTAGATAACTTTCGAAGTTTTTAATTGATCTAGCATACTTGACACTAAGGATATGGTGAGATAGTTTTTAAATTATTTTTACAGGTGGCTGCTGACAAACACGTAACATGTTCGTTCGTATAGTGTGTTCAACATTTCAATTGATCTGTTTTTTTTTGTTCCGATTCGAGTACATTCAAAATACTCCAAACGAAAAACCACATGTACAACATCGACATGAACGATTCTGAATCAGTTGTTGAAAACAATAGGAGTTAAATAAATAAATTAGTTTTGGGATCTGGCTTCGTATCCAGTCTGGCTTCGAAACCTTTGAATGGTCAATATGTAAAAATATTTTTTTTGGGAAAATTAAGATAAATTCGGAATAATCTTGGAAAATGTGAGAATATCAAACAAAATATGGGAAACTTATTTCTCGAAAATAGTCCCTGGCTACTGGTATGAACACATCACAAAGTCGAGCGAAGCAGATTTAACCTTTAACAAATAGCTCAAGTTATATGCTGTATCCCTCTCGAATGCTGTTTTTCAACCGAATGACAATAGGTAAGACTTTTGTTAGCTTTATTACCCGATGTGTAGACATTCAACATATTTTAGCATTTTTATTTTGAGTTACATATTCATTTTTAATAAATCAAGCAACAGACATATAGTGACAAAATGGTTATTTATGGCATCAAATGCAAAGTACTTCATTAGGCTCTAGATAGACTCTGATACTCATCGTCAGCCTAATAATGTAGTTTTCACCGAGATTCATACAACAGAGGCATATTATAAGTTTATTTTACTCTGAAAACGCAGACAGTCCTTAATCTATTCAAAATGCTCAGAACATAGGAAGGAAGAGACTCGATAATTATACTGGTGATATATTTTCCACTCGTGAAAGGTTAAGTTATTTTTAAATAAATAAAAAAAAATATTTGGAACAATATTTCTGCATTAAAGTCACGTTCACGTTTTGGTACGTCCTTTTGCTTTCGAACCACTTACATAATGAACGAAAACGGTTCCTCATCGTAAAATCATGGTCCGCAAACACGAAAAAAAGCTCTTTGAATCGTTTCACCCTAGTAACGTAGCCATTTGATGAAATATAAGAAGTGGAAGATAATAAAAACGTCAAATAAAGCAATATTCCATCAAATAAATAAATAAAAAAAAGAAAAATACAACAACAATAAAATGGTTTGGTTTTTATGACTTCAGTTCAGTATTATCGAGAGTATTCTTTTCTTCATATTTTTTTTTGTTCTGTTGTTCAATGCGAATTACACTTTTACTTTTAACGCATGGTGCCACTCGACACTCGACACACTATAATTCAACATAATTGCCAATAGGTGTGCTGAATATATTAATAAAATTAAATTCAATTAAATTATTAACGTGGTGTTTATTTGACAGCGCAATATAAATTCGCTTTGATCAAAATGAATGAAAGCGAAGAGCTTGTCCATCCAATCAATTTTAGTTAATGCAAAGCTGCATAATGTTGAAGAGGACGCAAAGAACGCGCAAATGTATCACATAAAATAATTATTATATGATATACAGTCGCCAGTCACCACACAGTGTATATAACTATATTATACGCACCGGTAGCGCGACAGTGGGTGATGACTCCTATAGAGGTCATAGGTCAAATATCCACCCGTCTACATCACCGTTTTCATTGGATTTATATACTTTTTTCAGTAAATGTATCAGAGATTATTTAACATTTCACGATCACGATCCGCTTTGAAATCAATGCACTCATCCTTAAATTTTGATATTTTTGTGTGTTGGTGGTGGTGAAAGATTTAACAGTGCTTTTTGTGGAAAACACTTTCTATATCAAGACACTTTACACCTCAATTCACGGAATTAAAATTTTGATAGTACGAATGAATGAACTTATGAACCGAAATATAAGTTTCAACGCTGCCTTGTTGAGAATATCTTGAATGGGTGTGATTTAACTCTGCGTTAGACTCAGTGCTCTTATCAAAAGTATGGTGTGTGGCAAACAATATCACATCAAGTTCTCGTCAGGATTTTTTTTTATTTTTCCAAGCCTAAAAGTAAAATCTAAAGTTCCAAACAATTACGTCAGTTATTCTACTCACTGAGCTTTTTTATGACTCATTTCCCAGTTTCCCAGTAGTAAACTCCGTGCACTCAAGTATTTTTTGAAACATTTTATGCTGTACAAGTGGAAAAACTTGAAAGATGTCGAGAAAGTGAATGGTGAAATTCACGGGTTTTCTGCCTATAAACTTGACTTTTCAATTTTCCATCCCAAATTCATCTTAACACACTTCACAATGGATAACCAAAATTACTTTTCAACCCTAGGGTATATAGTGTTGCATAACACCCCGTTGTGCATTGTGTATACATAATTGTACTTGTTTGGGCTATAAAGTCCGCCAACGAAAGTCTCGCTTATCAAATTAAAAATGTCCAAACAAGGACTCAACTACCCGTCTAACTTGCAAAAATTGTTAGTGACCCGTTGTTACTTTTTTTTGGTTTCTGTTAGTTCCAGTTAGTTAGTGAATTGCTGCACTTCATTTAATAACAAAAAAAGCACCAGAGTTTATACAAATGTGCGGTGCATTTCCCCCAAAACAAGCCAAATAAAATAATTTCATTTCGCTCCGAATGAAAGTTTTCAATTCAATGAAAATAAGTTGCAAAATCTTCGGATATAATTGGTTCACCTAACCATATTAAACGTTAAATTGATATGAAATAATGCCTTTCATAATGCCGTACACCATGAATTACAAATTGCCGTAAAAATAATGAAAGCTATAACTTTGAATATATAAATTGTACAACAACTAAATTCTGAAATTAGTAAATGATTGTGCAACTTCAAGCTACAAATTGTGTGTTTTTTTATCAATTGTTGAAAGTTAGCTTTGGGTACGTGTTAAATTGTAATATTTATAATTGATATGCGCAAAGTTTTGTGTTCAGCGAACCTGATTTTCTATTCATGATTTTGCTATGTATAGGAATTCCATACACATTTGTTTTTTCTTTTGCGGAACCTTCGTCCGTAATGTGTACTAAAAAAAGATTACAAAGTTAGTCAACTACCGGAACGGGGATAGGATAGAACTAAGTGTTGATGTTGATTTAAAGGGTGTCGGAATTAAGACCGGAATTGGGTTGAATTATATCGAGTTTGGTGGTGAGTTAGATTGTTGACGCTTTATTTTTGGAAAATTGCTAATTTTACTCCATTGACTAAAATATTAAAATTGCGTTCGCTGTTGCTCTGTTCCTTTCTACTGTTGGTGGATGGGAAAATAATATTTTGAACTTTCTCCACAAAGAATCCGTCTATCTACCTCTAACTATTGCTAATGCCACAGCTTCTCTTCTTCCTATTTATCTTTGTACTATCAAAGCCATATAGTTTCAGTTTGAGTATCAGGTAAGTCCAAAAAATCTTGTCCAATATAACGTCTAACGATGGCTGTGCCATTTCATATTTTAAATTCCAAAACCATGAAAAACTACTCTTCGATCGGTCACTGTAACGAGTAAAGTTAAGAGTAAAGGTTCATTTTTCAAAATTCAAATTGGATAAGATCCCCTAGATGGGAGCAGTTGAATGAACACAATGCATGTCGAGTGGAAGCTTTACATTCAACTCGGGCTCGGACCGATCTTACTACTGCAATAAATTGTCATCTATAAAAATTTGCGATCACTTCCTAAAATCTAAGCTTGTTTGTGTGTTAAAGATCCGTCTATAAATCAGCCACTACTGTCCGCGTCTTTACTATCTCATGCAAATGACATAAGTAGTTGTATGACAAAATGTCTTAAATAACATGAATGACTCACAAGATCTGCTGGTTATATTATACAATTTCAATAACCGGAAAACAAATATTTCATAAAATTAAACTGGTGAGAATTCTTCCTAGATGATGATTAGTGCTGTCGTTGGTACTGGGACACTTATGGTTTTTTTTACGAAAAAATCAACTTGATGAAAATTATGTCCAGTTACCAGAACTTGACAGCTCGCGAAGTAATCTATAGATCTTGTCTACAGTCATTTCTTGTCCTCATTTTTCAAGTGCTGTCATCTTATTCTCCTTAGAATAAAGAGAGATGCTTCTTATGAAGAAAGCACACGTTTCTTTGGGTGACAGTTGTGAAAGACCAAGCATGGAATGGGTACAGCTTCACATTTGATTCGCGGCTATTTAATCTGTTACCTGAAAGTAAACCATGAGCTCTGATTTATGTGGTTTTAAGGCAAAAATAAATACTAAACGTATTAAATTCTATAATTTGTAGTAGTATGCTCGCCATAAGTGCATCACTATAATGTCTATAGAACCTGATTCCGACCTTTATATGGTGTTCTCTACTTATCTTTCCTATCCTGGGCTTAAATCGACGCCGGTTGGGTTGTACAATCTGAATTTTTTACTAACGATTGTTCGCTGATCTCAAATCGTAAATTTTCAGTCATGCGAGTGAATTTCTATAACTTGTCGAAATGCTGACCCATTTTGGGTTAGACAGACAGTTTGTTTAAACAATTTTTTTTTTACAGAAAGCGTTTACACTATTACAGAAAACCGACCGAGACAGCACTGTCGAAATGGTTAATCACTTTTCTCATGAATATGAAATTTGTTACGAAAATAAATTTTATTGCTAGGTTTTCATGTCTCGAGCCAATTGGCAAAATAATGAAGCGATCGCATTGACTTTTTATTTATGTAAAATAGGAATGAAATAAAAAGTGTTGAAATTGTATCCAATAAAACACCTTTCAAACAAACAAGAGAGAAAAAAAATCGTAAACGGAAAAGAAGAAAAAAAAACGCAAAAAGAATATATTACCGTTCTCAAGCGAATAATGAACTTTATTTAAAAGGTTTTAATTTAAACTGCTTCGTTTCGGTTCTGTGATCACAGTTTTTTTCCTCTCCCTCAAAGAGGGAAAACAAGATACATATAATAAATATCAAAGCACAATCAAACTTCATCGTACGAACGAAGCATAAATTTAAGCAGCTTTTATAGACGGGTACATACTAGTACTTCATTCCATTGAAAGTTGTTGGAATAAATTCAATTGCCGTCATAATAAAATTTCGAAGATGGGAACTGCATCCAAAATAAATATAAATTGACAATGGCGAGGGAGCGGGAGAGAGAGAGAGTGAGAGAGAGAAAAGGGGTAAGCCTATTCAGACTTGAAAATGTAATAATGAAGGTGCACTCTTGGAAATTTATTCCGTAGCAGAAAAACAATTGTCGAGTTTTGCTAACAATTGTTGAAAATGTTCTCTAACGAGAAATTTAAAGACGGAGGAATGATTATAGAATGGCAATTGAAATGTCGAAAGCTTATTGGTTAAAAGAATTGTAACAATCATTAAACTTCATTCAATTTTCGTTGAATGAGAAAATCAGATTATAAGCTCTTTACAACCAATTTTCTGTGCGCTCATTTCGATTGTTGTTGAAATGGATTTCTTCCCGATTAGGAAAAGAAATAATATGAATTGTTCACAACTTTCTATCTGTCTTTTAAAGTGCTCAACATGTCGCATTTTCTCGATTTTATTGTGGTTTAAGAATTAAGATTTTTAGCGTTCTGTCAGTACGATTACATATAAATCTTGTTCGATCACATCAGATATGCTTCCGCTCGGAAGTACGTTGCTAATTTTGAAAATTTTGAAAATTCGTCATGTTAAGCCAAAATAACCCATCCCATTTTATGTGTGCTTTGGAAAGCTTTCGAAAGCTTTGAGCTTTTTTTGGATTCCATTTCTGGATTCTAATGCGGTACGTTATTTTTAAACGGCAGTATTCCCTAAGGAGCATCATACGTATATGTCGTGAACTGAAACAATTTGTTCTCCGAACCAGAAGATCAAATTATAAAATTTGGTTTGTGAATTACACTTATTCTGATGGATGCCTAGAGGCTGATAAACTGGGAAATCCTTTGCCAACCAAAAAAAACCTTAGAAAATTTTTAAATGATTTTTTTTACATTTTTACAATCCTTGGAAAATTTCAGAAAATTTATGGAAAAAAGGAAAACTTCAAAAAAATCCTCTTAAAATCATAAAAAATCCTCAGAAAAACTTTTTAAATCCTCAAAGAATTTTATTTTCGAAAATTCGTTGTCAAAAAAATCAAATATCTGTTACACTGGTCCTGACATCCGTATCGGAAACTTTCATGGCCCAGAGGTTCTTGAATCTCGATAAAAAATATTATGCCAAATGAATGGATTCAAGACCCGACAGGAAACGAAGTTAATAATGTGATGGAACTAATAACTTCGCGTCCCTAAAATGAACCATCAAAGCACCACTTTAAATATTTGTACGTTTCCATATAATGTTATAGATTTGGTGTCAGGAAAATTCCGTTCACCTTTAACACTCCTTTCGGTTTTCGTCTATTTTTAGACTCAATATCAAAGATTCAATTATTTTTGTCCAGCCATAAGAATTTCATTAGCTACCAATCGTTCACTTACAGACACTAAGTAGCATTTTGTGGAAAAAAAATCCCATCAATTCCAATCGTAAAAGAGTCATACACAAAAGGTTTTTCCGTGTTCTAACAATGAAGTGATGTCGATTTCGGAAAACAATACACAGGATAAAAATATGCTCGTAAATTCGATTCGCACCCATATCACGACAGTACATTTACACAACTGTATTGAAACAGATTCAAACACTTTATTCATAATCCACAAACGTACGTATAATACCCCTTCAAATTATGGTAATTTCTTTGAATTCGAACAGTGATAAAAGTGATGATAAATTGTGGATGTATTGTTGGTGGAGAGTATAAGTAGATTGCAAAAAAAAAAAGAAATTGCTCTAAAACTGTAAAACGTATACAAATATCACTGTAACTTCATTCATAATCATATCTTTTGTGTAAATATATACCGTCCGTCTTGCATGCTGTTAAAACGACCCACATCAAAAATATCATAAAATATTGTTCACGAGAATAACTCCATTTCTATTCAAATCATTGTGTTAGCTTTGCCAGTATGAACAGAGAGTGCAGAGAAAAGAACAATCTTTGTTTGAATTGGAGAAGCTTTTTTTATAAACAAGAAAATATCGGCAGTCAGACTTACAATGATTAGTTCTCCTGTTTATGGTTATAATTATATGATTAAATTTTTGTGTCACTGGACGGTTAATATTGATAATGATTATTGCAAAAAAAAGTCTAAGATGTGCTATTCATATATGTCATTAGGATGTATTAAATATAGAGCGAAAATTCTTGGATGGAGATTCGTAATTTTTATTATTTTTTTCTCGTCTCAATTTTCTTTATCGCATCAAATTTCTCTTATAATATCAAAACTTTTGCCGGTCACCAAACATTAAATATCTCGGATCTTTTGCAAAAAAAAAATCAAATAAGTTAATTGCTTATGCAAATTTTTAAATTAAAAAAATTCTGAGAGGAGAAGAAAAAAACGAAATGAAAATTAATTGGGTGGATAACTTATAAAACGGGTTGAATGTAACGACTTTTTCGGTTCTTGCTCTGCATTACCGATTAAGAATTGAAAGAAAAAATATGTAAAACATAATAATGTACTCAGATGAAAATGTTTTCATTAAAATAATCTAGCGATGAGATCAATAGAGAGGGCTAAACTTTTTAACAATCTGTGATTCAGTACGCATTTCGCGCATTATGTCCTCAACATTTCGGTTCTTTTTTAATCGTTTTTGAAAAATGATTTATGTTTTTGAAGAGGATGTTAAAAATATAGCAAACTATAGTTGGCCTGTAGAGGCGCCACAATTTTTTTCAGTACTTCATTATGTACTCTATATTTTCTGGTATTTCACCAGACTTCGCTTTGGTAAATATCTATAAAATGTCGTAGCAGTGACATTAGTAATTTTATGACAAAATGTACTAGAATTTTAACAGAGAAAACTATTTCAGCCAAATTTGATCTTTATATTGGAGCTTAAACGACATTTCGCTATAGTTTAGACTTTAGAGATAAAAGAAGTTGATCAAAGCTCAAAAACAGAACTGTGGTAAGACTTATAGTCTATTCAAGGGGAGATTGGCAGAAAAGAGACGCAGCCGAGGTCGCTGCTGATTCCGACGAGGAAAGGTTGCTAAAAAGGTCATAAACAAATCTCATCATAAGTTTTCACTTTTCGTGTGTTTCGTTTGTTTTTTTCGTTTTATTTATTCCACACGTATTCCCCCGCATATAAGAAGCGCTTGTCTTAACCAATTTCTTTAATTCCACACGTCAGGATGATTGAAACGACTCTGTTACGCAACCGAAAAATAATTTCGGTAACGACACAGTTAATAATCAAAACTGCAAGTTGTAAGTAGTGTTGAAGTGGTTACTTTTAGTCATCATGTTTTATTGGTATGTAGATTGTATGACGAATGTAATGTCATACCTGGTAGTGAAAATCAAGATACAATGTCGGTTAAATGATCTTAGAAAAAAGTCTTTAAAGTGGGGGATATTTGAATATTCCAAAAACCAAAATTACGTATATTTTGGTTTGCACAGCGTATATATTCCTACCGAACCATTCTTTTTGAATAGTTTTCTTCTCTTATCGCTTTATTTTGGCTGATTATTATGAATCAAAAATTATGGTTTGTATACAATGGTGTGGGTTTTGAAAGACGCCCTAACGCAGACTATCCCTAAGAAAAATGATGTTCTTTACATTATCCCATTCAATGTTCCTCGACAAATTTGTATAGAAATTTAACTTGTTCCTCATTTTTATTTTTTTCATAATAATCCTCCTCTCGTTGAGGCTACGTCAGGAAGGATATAATTGAGTTTTACACGGTTTGCTGAACAGCGTTTAAAACATCGTGTATAATGTAACCTGTCTAACGCCTAATTTGTATTTTTTTTTTTTTGGGATCCGCATAGTAGAAGGAAAAATTTCTAAATGATTTGAAAAATTAGCAAAGTCAACCGAAGAGTGTATGATGATGATGGTGGTGATGATGATGTTATACCACACAGACACCCTATATATATAGATAAATTTAAAATGATAAAGTCGAATTGAAAAACAAAATTAAACTTTTGTTAAATTATTTGATTAACGTGATAGCCACAAGGTATATAACAGCAAAAAAGAACCGGCAGGGCGCCACATAACGTATTATATATTATATATATATATATTCATGTTTACAAATGGAAAATAACTTTTTTTTGGTGTATGTAAATTGCGGATTTTTCCCTGGATAACGGTGCGGCAAATCAAATTTTCATTTCACGGAAAACTATTTACGACTCCATTTTATGTTCCTAAGAAAGGTAATCTTTCGATTTTATGGATTAAAGTTTGTTCTTTGCTGGTAAGATTGTTAAACTTTAGAGGTAATAAACTTTACCCAGCACAACTAACATGGAAATTAAAATTTTATTTTAGCTTTTAATGTCAATCTCACTGCGGAGTTGAAATTGTATACGGACGAATTTTCGTTTTTTTTTTGTTCGAAATATCATTGTTCCGAACTAGTTATTTAGCTGAGCTATTCGTTGCCATTGTGTAGAAATGATATTTTTTTAGACATTCAGTTTGATAAGTTAATAGTTAGAGTCTCTTAGTACAGATGTACAGAACGGGAACGTTTCACAAACGGCAAGCATTTATTGTCATAGAATCATTAAGACTAATATCTTCGTATCCGCGACCTTTCTGGAAAAAGTGTGACTATCGTTTTGGGTCAAGAAGTGTTGGCTTTCAGTTACAATGATAAATGTTTGTGATGATGTAGCCTTTTATGAGAAAACACAGAATTTGTGCCAGAATTTTAGTAAGCTATTACGTTTTCTCGTAGTACAGAACCACCACCGCGAACATTTATTATTTTTAATCAAAGCCAACAATTGTTGACATGAAAATTGTTCCTCCTTGTTCCAGAAAGGACTCGATTATGAAGTTATTTTTCTTGCACTTTAGGCTACAACTTAGCGTTGTGTCGATTCGTGTTAAGTCTTTATATTGTCTGTCTTTTACTTAATCAACATATATTGTGCTGCTAAATGAGAGAACACTAACCACTGCTCAACACTTATTTTTATCATATCTTTTCATCGATAACGGACGACTGGTCGTTTCAAAGAGGTTAACGTTGAAAGTATCTTAAATTTAATGGCTGTGTAGCATTGGTTTAGAGTTGCTCCAGGTGTTTTATATAATAGGTAGTATATATTGCCGTGCTCTCTAAAAACTCTGATATAAAAATGTTTGCACTATCATCCCAGAGCAGTGCCTTTATGGTAATTTTCGAATAGAATCAATATTGTGCAATTGGCAGCGATAGTTCCACTGTTCCGCATATTGTGGAATGATGTTGTTTGTACCGGTTATGTTCCATTAGTGTTTATTCGTTACCGTTATAGAGTGAGGGCAGTGCTTGTTTTATAAAGAAAATGTTTTCTACAGTCGGCGACGTTGAAATATGTGACGCAATTTCGATTCAGCTGATCCACTCACACATACAAAACTGTACATACTGCGAACGGTAAATGGCATGACCTTGGAAGTCTCGAAATCGGAACACATACCAACTGTAAAATATCTTAATGGATTCCAAGTGGTGCCTTTTCTTCGGATTATGGAATCAAGATACCACTTGGTACCTCGAATATGATTACTGAAAATTGGCATTTCAGTTGATTTCTGTAAGGGAAGCAAAACTTCAGACTTTCCGCATAGTTTTGGGAAACATGTTCGAAACCATTTTCTACGAATTAGGCCCTGGATTGGGGTGTAACGATTAGACTGTTTCATGCATTTCCGTATATCATTTCAAAATCTCCGCATAAAATTAAATCAAAACCAGTGAGATCGATTAAATATAATACTGGCTCTACAGCACTGGTATTTAGTTACAATTCGGTTTCAGATCCACTGATACGTTAATATAACAAACATTTTGAATTTAAATTTACTCCGTGTACACATGCCCGTTAGACACAATCCACATTATATATAAATTTGTTCGTTCATACCATTTATTATGTGCATAGTACGATAACATTAAGGGTTCTGATTGATTTTACGTGTTACTGACTGAAGCTCATATCCGAAAAGCATGCTACAATTCCATAATATATAGAGATATTCCAGTCCATTCATTATGGAGTTTTATGTGTGTAAAACTACACTGAATTGAATATAGCCTTATCTATTCACCCATTGCGTTTCCATTTCTAATTTTATAACTCTGAACTCCAATACAATGTTGGAAAAGGTTTAAGCACATAGAGAGAGAAAAAAATATATTGCAGTTAATACTTACTCCTACGCTTGCACTGAATGCTGAATAATTGTTTTTTAGTTGCATTCAGGTTAGACTAACGCAATTTTATGCGTTGTAGGATTTTGCTGATTAATAGTTTACGTTTTGTTAATTATCATTTATATTGCAATGGGTTGCGGCCAGATAAATGTTGAAAATTCATTCACCGGTGAAATGAAGGTATGATTCGAGCGAATTTTTCTCTCGAGGAAATGAAAAATTAAAATTAAAATTTAAAATAAACACGAAATAAGCGACGAATAGAAAATTAGTTGGATTCGTTGGAGTCGACAGACATGTTCATGAATTTCTGGTACAAATTCGCTTGTCACAAGCTTGAATCAACAATAATAATGAACACGTTCAAATGGTAGATATTTCAAAATGTCGAACGTCACCCGCAGAAGCCAATACAACCTTACTTAAAAAAGTTGGAAAAAAGTTTTATCGAAGAAAAAAACTAACGAATCTGGAGGATTCAATGCTTAAATTCAAGTCGTATAGGAACTCTATGTTTCGTAGCACGACTAGTTACTCCCCTACACACAAACACATACTTTCACCCAATGCAGTTCGCTTGAAGCATTCATATTACTCACTGCTGTATGAATTATGAAATTAGCAAATATTTAACCCCATCGATAAAAGAGCAAATACAGCAACGTAAAATTAAATTAAATTCACAGGATGTGAACATGTTTATTTTCAGGTAAATAAAACTGTTACGGTAAATAGTGCGCTTGTATCGAACTGGTATCGCTTCACACTACGACATTTTTTAAGGAATTTAATTCCATACATTTCTTAAAAATTCTTAATAACTTTCTTCATATTTCTAAGTTTTTGAATTTTTTTTTGGAAAGTTAGACACTTTTTAAAGAATTTTTAGGAAATTTATGGTATGTTTTCCAGTTATTATGATAAGACCATTTGGACACTATTTTGTAATAACCAAGTTTCTACCATTTAAAAAATTACTTTAAACATGATTATTGCAAAATGCTTCCGATTTGTTGGGTCCAGTAGCGAACTGGTGTATGAGTGTCTGGGATAAGAAATTTACTTTACAACACAAAGTTCATGCGTCAACCAGTATTACATCTAACCTAACTAGTATACCGTGACGAAAGGGAGTACGATTGTGGGAATGTAATGCACTAAAGAATATCTCACCCATGACCTACATTTCAAATTAAACCCGAACGTAACCGAAAAGTCGAATTTAAAAATAAGATTTTCCACCTACCGTATGTAAACTATTTTCAAACGAAATAAGATAGGAGCTTCCGCTTAATCATTAGACATTTCTTTACGAGGCGAAGTCGATTTAAATGTTCATTATATAAGTTATATGTTTTGTAATTAACAGTTTATCTGCGAATTGTGTTACTTTCCCTCCTAGGACTGGCATGAAACACGTAATTGAACTGTAAGTGCTAAATTGACTTGATTAAGATAATTCATGTTGGTCATACAATTTTGGCGAACGCTCGATTGCGAAACACTTAAACCGTGAAACAAAAATGAAATATTATTTTCCTTTAATCTAAACACCGCTTTACGTCGTTTTACGAAACGGAAACACCCAGAGATAATTATTGCCGATTTATATTGGCTAAATATCATAACTTTGGAATATTATATCAGAGTGTAGATATAACGGAATATATAAATGTTGTGTGTAAGTTTATACGAATCCATCCCTAGGACCAAATGCCATATATATAAATTTTGTAATGATCTGATATAGAATTTAATTCATAACATTCCAAGTCTCAATATCGTGCAATATTAATTTGGTTTCATTTATTTACCTTGAATCCACAATCTAATGAACAAAAAGTTTAAATGCCAACAAGCCAACAATTTATAATGCGAAAATTAAATATTAGGGTTGGCTATAAAGCGTTTTAGATTCTCATCATTGTATTTAAGTAAAATGTTATCTTTCCCATTTCCTGAGGGTCTTTTCCGTATATTCCACTTAAGACAGAGAAGGTATCCCAGTTATCATAATTTAACTGAACAAACTTTAAATAATAACGAAAATAATAATAATAATAACTGCGATGTGCCGATTACCAGCAGATAAAAGGAAGGAATTTCCTTCCCTCAGTAACAGTATCACAAACATTAATATCTCTACTACGAACAACGGAAAATTTTGCATAAGAAAATAAACTCTAGTTTTTAAAACGCGAAAAAGGTTTATGTAACATATAGAACGCGAACAGATACATTCTCATGGAAAATTTAAAGGGATTTGTACTAAATTCGCCTGGTAAATGTTTCTTTTTTCTCACTAAAAATAATTGTGTCATCGATTTTAAACGTGTGGAGCCTGTACTCCCTTGAACAATATTATTGGTATGGAAGTGGAAGAAGACGAAAAAAAAGAACGAAACGAAAAACAAGAACGGAACGAAAATTATTATAATCCGAACATAACATAAGGGATAGCTGCAACGTATTTTGCAAGGAGATAACTACACTTATTTACAACATTATTTGTGTGAGAAATTAGCGTTAACTGAAAATATACCATTGGTCCTTAGTATGCTAATAATAATATTCGGAAGAAAATTTCAGTGATGTTGGGTTATTTGCTGCCGTATTACTTAAAAAAACGTTCGTGTCTCTGATTTTAAAGAGCTTTGAATGGAATTATTGAAATATCACACTTTTCAAATGGAATCCAAAAAAAGGTCAAAGCTTTCGAAAGCTTTTCAAAGCTCTCCAAAATTAGGGAAAATTTGTATGGAGTTGCGATAGAGTATACAGTCCGATTTCATTCATTTATTTTCTAATCTGTCAGTCTACTTCAATCCAGTGCAGTGCAATTACAGACATTTTAAATACAAAACAATTTTTTGTGTATGGCAATAGGAACCAAGTATTAACCAAATTGGTTAAACCAATGTCAGTTTTACCCACTAGTGCGTAAATGAATATGTATTGGTGAGAAAAAAAAATTCGGCTGCTGCAAAGGAGTATGATGAAGTCAGTGTATCAGTCAATGAGTTATTTCCATTCATAAACATAATCAATGAAATAGCAAAAGGTGGCCCGAGACTCATACATGTCCGGAAACTGGTACGCTGACCTTGTTTCGTCTTAGCCAATCTTAGGTCCTACTTGCATGGATATTTCATTTCACTGCCACACGTATACACACATACAGTTCTTTAACTCCTAAACTAACAAGGTCTTTGTTTTTTATTTGAAAACTGTGAATAATTAAAATTCAAATTAAAAAGCTCATTTCATTTTCGTTTAAATAATTAATTTTTTCCAAGTATTAAATTACATTTTATCGCTAAGACGATTTAAATTATGTATATATCGATACGTCGAAAGGTGTTTTCGATTAATCTTTCTGCTTAAATAATAAAACAGTTAAATCTTCGATAAAATAGAAAATTCATGAAGAATCAGAAAGGTGATATTTTCAATGTTTACCGGGAAATTGCTACATGTATTGATTGAATACTCCCGCATTTACAAAAAGAGTTAACCAGCAGTAGGTTGGGAACCGTATTCAGTCCGAAACTACTCCAAACAATTGTATTCTCAAAAATGCTGAAGCTGAGAATTCGTCTGCTGCAGGTAATATCGTTCAAAGAACAGTAACATCGGATATTAGACGAATAGTTCCATATACAATGTAAAGTCAGAAATGTGTTTATCTACAGTGAGATTAATGTTCAATCAGCTGTGCTTCCAGTTTTATGACTCTGTATACTCATATCTGACTTTATACTCATTCATATCTAACTCATGTAACTTTAATTCTTCGGAATAATATTGCCTGCCTTCAGATAATCCTTTGAAATAGTTTGGATAGTGCGTGTCATTGGTATCTATAAAAATTTAGTTTTCTTAGAATTAAACCTGAATTCGATAACGATTCGTTTTTAATGACTTCCTGAAAACGACGTATTGGTGTACGAAATAATCGTTCCGTGAACCGTTACTAGATAATGGAACAGAATTATTTTAATAGTGTTTGTATTTGGGGAGCATTTTCAGAACAACTTTTACAGAGTAATTTTCGTTTTTCATAATTTTATATACCTCGCTGTTACAAAGAAACGTATATACAATACACAAGCCGAAGTCGTTAAAAAATATTATTGTCGGATTGTGCGGCACAATAATAATAATCAATTTAATTTTTACGATTACCGAATCATCATAAACGCTAAATTAACACATTAAAAACTACTATTTTCTATCTTGGAAAATGATTTAGATTTTCTTGTGATAGTAACATTCGAGCCATTCGAGCAAACAGTCCACAGAATGGAAAAAACAAAGAGAAATGTCAGATCTTCATTCAATTTTTTTCCATTTTAGTAGTAGATTATTGACCCTTGTAGGGAAGTATCGAGTGCCGAGATTTTCGCTGAATAGGTGAATACGAGAAAGCGGACGTAGGAAAATGATAAATTCAGTTTCAAATAATGTCTAGGACATTAAAAATGAATAGAAACACAGCACTGCTACTAGCACGAACACTGAATTGACAAGTGTCAAATTTGGAGGCTTTAGTGATACGAGCTACCGCTTTGCATTGTTTGTATTGTATTTTTTAACTCATACAACGAAAGCAAGTCATCTATCTGTACAACAGAAACGCAGTGCCTACTGTGATTTCATCAGCCTCCAAATATTTTATATGTTCATGCTAGAAGCAGGGCTGTGATAGAAATCACGAAGGACGAGAAATCAGTCTGTCATCGAGTACGCGTTTCTCAAAGCATTGAACGCGCTTGGTAGGTTGTTTCAGTATTTAATTTAGCGGTTAAAGTATTTAGAAGAAAGTATGGTATTCGGATCAAATGGACTTCTTAAACGAGTCATATCTCTTATCACGACAGAGTAAAGTTAACCAGACAGGAGCGCTGATTTGACTAGGGACCTGAATAATCTAGTAGCGAATAAATTTTTTCAATTTATGTCAGTGTTCATTTGAGTTCATTTTCATCCAGTGTATTAGGTCCCTTATTTGACGTTTCGAAAATGAACCGCTCCTGCCTGGTTTATTTTACTCTGCAGTGCTCTTATCGTAAGGACTAAAATCGGTGTAGTAGGTAAATCAATTACGAGGCCCATACATTTTATCATGGAGCTTAATGCAACGTTTTTCTCAAAAAGCTAACGGAATTTTTACTTTTCATCGTAGAGTTAAGAAAAATGATTAAATCCCATCAAAAGTGTGGTTTCATGTGGACAGCTCAAAGCTTCGAATGTTAAGGTTCCATTGGAATTAAATACATATTCACCGACAAAACCCATACCGTTGACAGAATGAAAATCATTTCACTTGCATATTTCAAGTGAGGTCGGGTTCATCAATCATTGTTCCAACCAGGAAACACAAGCCGAATAACTCGAATAGACTGAATTAAAAGCAAAAGCGAGAGAGGCAATACCATCAGTATCAGATGTTCATTTTACATCCAAATCTGACAGATATGGTGACATATCAAAACACAAAGTGTACTTGTTTGGTCTGGCTTTTATGAGAGTGTATTATAAAAATAAAAATAAAATGAAACATGAAAAAGTTTTGTTTGAAGTAGACGTGAATATGCTGCACGAATAAAAAAAAATGAAAGAAAAATTGTAAGAACTTCCTCGAAATAAAAGTGTGTTTTCTATTATTATTCTTTTATGTTTTACAATTTGTTATAACCATTAGGAACATGCACTTAATGATTTTACTTTTGTGAAAGTTTTATGGGATTTTTATTTTACGTAGAAAGAGAGAGAGATAAGGAGTTGGGGGCTTGGAACATATGTTAAACTTTCAATTGAATTACTGTTACCTGTGTCACAAAAACACAAACAAGAAAAAGGTTTTCCATTCTGAACAGACAGTAGAATGGTTCATGTAGCCGGTGAATTTATTAAACGAGTTTATGAAATTTGTCCTTTGCAGTTGATACACTTCAGCGCATTGTCAAAATGATATTTGGCTCTTAAACGTAGCCGCTTAAGTTCTGTAACAAAATAATAGATTTCAATCTTTTAAAAAACATTCAGCAAAGCTGCTCTCATAAATAATATACATGGCGGATGGAAATTGTAGAAAGATAAAATTGTTTAGGAATTCCTAAAAAATGAACTTTTTTGTATTAATCTAAAAAAAACGCCCGAAAATCGTTTCTATAAAATCTGAAGCCAGTAACCAACCTCAAAGTTCATACTAGAAATTTATATTCTTTCTGCCAGAAAGTCTTTGGTGTATTGAAACAAAGATAATTTCTTGTAAAAGAAAATCATTCAAAAATTCACTCCTACTCCAGTTCAATATGCGGACATATTTTTGGGGAAATATTTTTCTATAACTCGATAAAATTTGCAAAATTTTCCTCAAAATTCTTTACAATTAACAATAATACTTTCTCGAGTTGATTGTGAGATTGGATCGGCTCGGATCAGTGTTGATCATGAATGAAAGAAGCAAAATTTCTTGTTTCCTTTCAGTATATTTCGGATGTTATTTTGTTATCCATCTTCAGCTATAAACATAAATAACATCGCAAGGATATAAGCTAAATACAGAGTATTCTGGTCAAGTCACCTTTCTTATCAGTTTCGATTAAATCACATAGAAACTTATGGTCTAATAAGACTCAGACTTATGTAAACAAATCGATTATCACAGCTACGGTTGTCAACAAAACAAAAACAAAACTACGTCATGATATGATCCTCTTGTCAGATGATGGCAACAGTCAAAGCACTGTCGCTAGACAGTGCGTTGCAACAGTTGAAAACTTTATCTCGTATGAAGTTGCTTGAATGAATTCATCACATTGGAATAGTTCGCATGCAATTTGTAGTTCTGTGCCGATTCACCGTATAACCAAATGTAACATGCTTCTAAAGTCTTTCGTCTATACCAATCCGATTGACGATCTAAAATTTTTAGTTCTTTCTCGGAAAAATATCCGGTTCATGAGTTACATTTTCAAGGCAGTGTCTTGTCAATGCTGTTTTGTCGCCTGGTACAAACTTCGTCTTTATATCATATTCATGCTCTCTCTTTCTTGTGCAAAAACATCTCTTCGTTTCTCCTATGTAGAACGTCGAACACATTTTACATCTTATCGTGTAGACGATGCCTTTCCTCAACATCTTCGGGATCTTGGGTAGATGATCTTGGGGTAGATCATACAGGAGTAGATGTTTCGCTGTTTGATTAATGTTACAATTAATGATCTACTCAATTGTTAATGGCAAATTCTCACAAATGTTGGAAAATTTCATAAAAACATTGGTATATTTGCTTCCAATAAGAAAAATTACTTGCGCAATCTTATTTGATTAGAACATCATTCGCGAAGGACCAGAGAATATCAGTGAACTTATCTTTTTGGTTTCACAATCAACTGAGAACGGAAAAATGTTTACCACTTAACTTAACGCTTGAGAAAATGAGAGAGAAATTGTATTATATTTTCCGAAAATTGTTTTTGGATTTTTTTTTTTTTAGTTTATAATAATTTGGTAAAATACCGTAAAATGTCTTTCCAAAAACCGTCCCTGCTTACTATTGCTGCACTTTTTTGAATTTATGGTAGATTTAATATTTTATATACATAAGTCGGCAGTGTTATTTCTACGACAGAACCAACACCCGATGACGATGAATTTTCCTTCACTACCGAATATTTTCAATTTTCGCCAGAAGAAAATATTTTTTCAGAATAATAAAACGAAAATAATCTCTGAATTTGTGGCAGGTAACGATAAACTGATATCTCTCGCATGTTGTGTGTGGTTATATATTTTTAGAATAGCAGCAAGCGAAAGACAATCAACGAACAGAGACATTATAAAACCGATAGTTTTTCAAGGAAAATCTCAAAAATTCGGAGAACATATTCGAATTTTATGGGTTAGGCTGTTCATTTATCTAATTTAATCTATGGCCACTTAACTAAACTCATTTCAATGGTTTATTTATTGAACAATTGAATGGTGTAAATGATAGAAAGAAAGAAAGAAGAAGTTTATGCACGCACATAACACCCTCATTTCCCAGCAAAGTATACATCTAACTTATCAAGACAATTTGTGTGCATTACACCCAATAAAATATCCAATATCTACTAACATGTACATGTACGTGATGTGTACTCAACACATCCCACTTAAAACTCCACTAGCCTTTTGAGTTTTCGTTTCGTTTACTTAATAATAAATCGAATGAAGTAAAAGACAACAAAGCGAATGAAACAGAATGGATTCAACGCTATGTACGGTGAAATCCCTTTTTGAAATAAAGTCAAAGCTGAAGAAGAATTGCTTTGTGTGATAGATCTTTTTACCTCTAGCTGTAAATGTACTTAATTTTCAGTTATATGCACTGTCAGAGTTATATATATTCCTGATGAATTTCAAACGCAATCATTTAGAATTAGCTCGATGTCTGTGTGTTTGGATGTGTGTATGGTGTGTATGCGCCTGTGTGTTCTTCTTTTTATTATTATTATTATTATTCCGTTTTGAAACAACATTAACAAGAAATATAAATTTATTTTAATTGCAGCGACAGACCGACAAAACCCGTATACAAGAAAATATCTATACAAGTGATAATTTGCGGAAAATTGTTTAAAATGTGAAGTGCTATACGGTGGCACAGAGAACAGTGGAAATTATAAACGATTCTAAAAATAATTTCATAAACGACGCGAACACAATAATCATTTTGTATTACGGTGGAGAGTATAACACAAAATCCAGCCAGAACAATGTGTTGCTTAATTATTTCGTGTTGTTGTAAAATTTAACTCAATCTCGATGCGATTTGATTGATTTGAATGTTATTGTTCGTATTTAGTAATGCTCTAGCACAATGTGCACTTTAGCTCATCAAATTTGCCGAATTTATAAATTGCATCACTGAAACAAATGCATTTCCTGCATTAAATACAGTCCAGTTGCAACGTACCGGTCTTCAATTTTATTAGTTCAGATATCTGGGAGGATATAACAATTTAAAATGTTTCATTGAAAATCTTTTACTTCAATTGTTTTAACATAAAGTTTGCAATTTTTGCTGTTATAAAGGGAAACTGGAAACTATTCAGATGACTAGCCGGATTAAGGGCGAGCCGTAACGTGAACTTTCCGAAGCTAGTACTCTTTGAAAGAAAAAAGTAAAATCGTTCGACTGGTGAACTTTTTGCGATTGGAAATTCTTGCAATTAACTTCTTTGTTCAGTTCGATTCAACATATGTATTTCTTTCATAAGCTTTTTTCGCCATTGTATCTTGGCTTCGAATCGTTTAATAGAATGAGTGAATGAGGTACTAAGTATGTTTTTCTATGTTCGCATTCTTCTGAGAAAATTATGAATGACACCACCAACTGAGGAAATATTAGTTTTATTTCGATCCATATATTCTCGCTATGAAATTAAATGGATAACGCCAGCGGCTTCTGTTAATTAATAAATTTTCTTCTTACATTAGACTGAACTGTTATTCATATTCAGGCTATTATTTGGTCTATAATTAGCAGCCCCGTGTTTCAGAGCTTATCACTACTGAGCAATAAAAAAATTAATTTATTTCGGCGGAAGTGCACACACATTCAAATAAATGCGTTTCCGCCGAAAAAAAGACATTTTCAAATTAACGACAACTTTTGAATTGACTTCTGCCATGCGATAAATCATAAAAGTTGTGATTTAAGGGTCTACTCCACTCAACAAAAAGTACTCCGTGTACTCCGTGAGAGAGCCGTGAGAGAGCGAGCTGTCAAATAATCAAAGAAAAAAAATGAAAAAATTCAATTTTGTCTCTCACACGGAGTACTTTTTTGGTAAGGGGAAACTAAGCATTAATCTTTAGACTGGTGCAATTTTCGTAAAATTTTCAAATTTGTGATTAAATCGAAAACATTTTGCGATAATGTCTTATTGCTGACTTCTTATTCTACGTGGAATAATTGAAATTATTTGAATCGGATCTAGAGATATGGTAGAAAAATGTCATCTTAGATTTTATTGGTGGATATACGTTTTGTACTATGTCAAAGCTATTTGCCGCATCTTCAATTGGTTGTTTTTTTAATATTTTTTTGGTCTGTAAACATTCATAAGTCAAATTTTAGGCTTACAGCAACCTGCAGTAATTGTTAGTGAATAAGAACTTTAGGCTTTGGAAGTAAATTTTAGTATAAATCTTAATTCAATGGATGTTTTCCTATTATTTCCTCATTTTTCCTATATTTTCCAGAACATTTCTCTATTTTCCCGAAAAATATGCAAAAATTGGAAAAACGTGTGAAAATTTGTATACAAATGAGTGAAAGTTCGTTTTATTACACCGAAAAAGAAGTGGAAAAAAAACATTCACAGGCCTCTCCTCGGGTTGACAATTAACATCTCGTGCAAAAATTGAGGATCCTCCTCCTATACATAAACTCTTGTTCCTGACTTGTACCTAAACTGGAATTTTGCGCAAACGATGTGTTGTTAATCTCTAGTTCGCCTCGGTTGACAACTTTCGCATCTTCGTACGAAGCTTAAAGAATGTTCAATTTCCTGATCTGAAAAAGGATTTCACCCAGAATTTAATTAACAGTCAGCTATATCCGGACTATGCTAACGTGCAACGCATTATGTTATTAAAACAAACAAACAATTTAATATAAGCAAACGAGTTATTAATGTATAAATATGGATAAAACAAATCGTGCATATTTAATATACACAGTCTAGGTATCTATACTACCGAACGATATAAAAGTTTCAAATTTGTATCTTTGCAGCAGCAAAAACTATGACATAACTATTAAAAATACACACAAAACGAAAATAATTCTCTTTCATATGCATTTGTTTGATGTTTATGAAAATTATGGTATCATCGTTGACATTACGAATTTATCGTCATAATATATCTGAAATGGTAACGTTAGTGTGTACATTGTACATACAGTGTACATCTATGATTTGTGGCAGTTATTTACCTTTCAATGCACAAACTTCTATGTGATTATGGTCAATATCCATCTACATACATTTACACAACTATAATTGTACGGTAAATACATCGCACATGATGGAATTTATGTGAGGATTAATTTCTGTCCACACACAGTTGTTTTATTGGAAAAAAAATTGTGAAAAAGATTTTAACAAAACTAAACGAACCAGAATGAAGTGTATTTAACTTCGTTTAACTTATGGGTAACACGTGCGCGTTACATCTTTATAGAATGTGCGTTAATGTTTCGGTCACACCCGCCACACCACATTATAATAGTTTAATTCATAAGCTCTCGATAAGTACCACCCAGTTTGTTAATAATTTCAATTCGACCTGACTCGTTAAAAGACTTCCGGACTTTTTTTGGTAGTTTTTGACCGTCCCCATTCCCTAAGTCTATGTTTTTTTCTTAACCTTTAACATTGTTTTGTCCGGTTTTGTCGACCTCTCTCCCTAAATCTAGACGTCTTTTATGGACAGTCCCTATATCTGATGTCAAATGTACGAAAGTACGAATGAATACCTCTTGTGTCGTTCCTTGCTACTGTCCAATCGTATTAATACGTCACGTTTAAATCAATTTCCTCAATCAATCTATCGAACCAAAAAATTTATAAATTCAAGCAAATCAATTCCTCAAAAATATTCTCTTACAATCTGTAGACCAGTCATACAGTTTTCTAAGGTAAAAAAAACGTAAAGTGATTGAAGTGTACATTAAAATCGCTATATTTGCCACAGCACCGGTACAGATCTATCATAAACATGAATGTTTACCTCTAAAGTCCTTCACTGCATCCACTTAAAACGCTTTCATTTCCCATTAACTTTTGTTATTTAAAACAAAATGATAAAAGCATTTAACCGTAACGACACCTACAGTTCCGCAGTTTTAAGATAAGATTTTCAGACTTGACTGTATCAATTGAGTATGATAAGATACGTAATATATCGTACACTATGTGCCGATGATAGATAAATCAGAAAATCCATCAATTGATCTTTTTGAAGTAAAGTTCCTGTAATGCAATTATTGCCTTTGCGGTTCATTTTTAAGCCAACTGTAAACCCTAATCCCCCGATATTGAAAAATTCTTCCCAATATATTACACACATTCCCGATGCATTAATCTGCACTGAATATAAACAAACAAAAAAAAACATGTTGACGACCGATTATATTTGGAATAGTTTTTTGTTGTTGTTCTCATTCTTTCTTCATAATATGCATGATATAAGTATATACCATACGTACATGATTGTGTATACAGTGTAGGTATGGTACACTGGAGAATAGTATGACAAAATTGAATTTTTTTTTATACAGCGTATGGTATATAAAACGTAAAAAAACATTTGTTATTTTGTGTGATAATAATGCCGATTATAGAAATATGCACGGTCGCATAGGTAACCTACTATTGGAATTAATGTTCGAGTAAATAATGTTAAACTTTTTATTTAAAAAAAAATACAAAAAAATAGACCTATCAATGACAATCATACGGTCGTTGATGTAAAATGCAAAAAAAAAATGTTGAAAAATACATCTATATGGGATCAAATAAACAATTACGTTTGGAGTGAGACATAACTCAATTTTGTTGGTTTGAAAATAATAAAAAAACAGAGAAGAGTCTAATGGAATTAATTTGAAACTGAATGGAATTGATAGAATAAAAAAAAACCGCGTGGTACAGTTAGTTTGTGATACGGAAAATGTATTTTGTTTTGTTGGAAACGTGCAGCATTATCGCATTGTACAATTTCGTTTTTCATTTTATAATAACATAATAATGCATCTCTACTCTTTATAATTTTTTTTTTGTAATTATAATTCGGGAAAGACAATACACGATCGTACAGTGATACCGTCAAAACAATAAATAAAATGAAAACCAATTATGCAATCGAAATAATTGTTCGTAGACAATTAATGTGGTGATGCAATTCGAATTAGCATTTCCCTGTTTCTTCCGCGCCTTTAAAAGTACTTTTCTTTTCCCAAAGTAATTCGTAGGTACCAGCAACATATTTATTAATAGTGTATTACACGCAATACCGGACTGGCTCGAAAAAGCCCATCGGGGGCTCCATGTAACTCAATTTAAAAAGGCCCACAAATTAAAATTTCATACAAAAATCCAAAAGGCCAATCGGGAATCCCACGAATTCACCCTATGGCCAGTCCGGGCCTGATTACACGTATCATTAAGTAGGATCAACAACATCTGTCCTCAGTGTAAACGATCTCTTAAAATTTTCCTTAATTCTTTTATTTGCGAAATTTTCACCAGCACTAAACTTTAAGCCAAATTATACGATCCATTACAGAAAATATAAATTTATTTCAAATAAAGTATGAGAATTACAAATCAGAAAACATGATGATCACGAAATGAGTGTTATATCCGTGACATAAAGTGAACGACATCTCAAATGTCTCACTGTCAAATTTTTCTGAGAATTTTATTGTGTCATTGCAAATTCACAATGACATTCTCCGAAAAAAATGACATTGAGACATTTGAGATGTCGTTCACTGTATTTGGCGAATTTTTAAATTGCATCTCTTAAACAAATTTATTTCTTGTACCAAATACAGTCCAGTAAACAAACGTACCCGTCTATTTTTCATTTTATTATCTCAGTGTTCTGGTAGTATATTAATCTCTTAACTCTTAAAATCACATGTCGCCATATAATAATGAAATCTACTACTTCTTTTGTTTAGCATCATCTAGTGTTTTTTTTACAAAATCTTTTACTTCAATTTTGTTAACATAAATTCTGCTATTTTGCAGTGTAAGACTTGTGACCTTGTCACACGATTATAGTCGTTTAAAGGTGTGCGATAAAGGAAACTTCAGGTACATCATAATGATTACAAATTATGTGGATTCATGATCGCTTAATACAAAAGTCAAGCATCTCATATTTCATATAGGACTAATTGGATCAGACTTTGTCTAGAAAAGTATCTTATACTTAATGTCGAGTCGAGCTACTTAAAAGCGAGAAAAAGTATATCTAAGGACTATCCATATTAGTCATTAATTCACTGCAATTCACCAACATGCTTTCCACCAATTAAATTTCTTAAAATCATTTTGCGCTTGCAGCTACTTTTACTGACATCGTTTACACACGAAAAAATGTAAAATACTTTCGAAAGCTTTTAATGTTCAAATGCAAAAGGTTAAACGAGACCGAAATGAAATTGTAATCAAATAAATAAAACATCGTCTCGGACATAACGTTATGGATTCAACAGAAGTGGGTTACATAAAATACACACCAAAAAGAATTTTCAGTAAAAAAATTTTTTTGCTCATCTTTATACTATTATGTACAATTAGAAGACATATTTACGAAAATGATTATATGCGCCTTATAGTATACTTACACCAGATATCGTAGGCCCTTCGAAGAACACACGAAAAAAAGAAAGCTGAAAAAAGAAAGAAAACCGAAATGAATTTAAATAACTCGGTTTATTAATAAAATATTCATTTTAAGAACAATTCGAGAAATTTTGCCTTGAATTTCCAATGGTTTGAAAACCGCAACCCGATGTGAATATAAAAAGGAAGAAGCAGCAGCAGCAAAAAAAAATAACCAATTATAATCATGGTAAGATACGCAACCATACGTACGTATAATTTAACTGTAAATATGAAAATAAGAAAAGCCGAACCGCAAAAAGAAATTTAATGCCAGGAATATATACGGAAATGCTGGTGGAGCGAGCAGAGCGCGCCTCAAAGGCAAATCATTAAGATAATAAAACTGAAAGGTACGTATGTATATTAGTTAGTATTTGTGTTGTATCTGTTATGTTCAATGTTCCCATCTCCTGGGAAGTGAGATGAGAGCACAATATTTTACGATCTTTCTTCGGTTTGATGTTATAAGTTTAGGGAAATTAAATTGGAAAAGGTATGAACAAGAATATTATACATTTGTTTGTTGGCATTTTTTCTTCTTCTGTTCTTCATTCTGTTGCTTTCATTTTATTATTACTCTGACTTGAAAAATTGGTTATTAAATTGGAAGAGCTTGATGAAGCTCCTTTTGAAAGGAAAATGTTTTAATTTTTCAGCCACTGCTTTTGATTTATTATGTTTTTGAGAATAAATCCGAAACCTACTAACGAAAAACATGTGTAAATTTATTTTTTTTACGAAGATACTTAAATTTTATGAGTTTCTTTTTATAACTTTGCGGAGATAAATACACCAGTCCGCTTGAAGAAAACAAAAATTCGTTATCAAAGAACGCAAAAAAAGAATGGAAAAGAAACGGAAAATTTCTGATTTTCTGCATTGAACCTTTTCGATAGCAGTAAATAACTGTGAAATTAGTTTTTAATCGATGGAGTTGTTAATTTGTATTTTATGTTGTGCGTACAGGCGGTTTTTCTATTTCGGTTCGTTTTATTTTATTGGAAGATAAATTGTTAACTTTAAGCGAAAAATGTTTTCACTCTAATACACAGAGAGAAATTAAGGAGATGATATTATAGAGATTGCGATTTGTACTTATAACTGTATCAGTTTCAAGTTGTATCTATAAAATCATTGAATCTATTCCTTCAAAAATGTTGTGTCTGAAAACATTTATTCCCAAAGTACCAAACAAACTGCCGTTGAGAGTAGTCCTATTATGCATATTGGGTTACTCTCTGTTTAAGGAGTTTAAGGACCATCAAAAATTCGATCATAAAAAAAACGAAAAATTGGGGCGCATTAAAAAAAATCATTTTCATTTCGTATAATGATAATTAATTTACAAATAAAATATTTCGCTCAAATTTCTCGCGGGTGGGATATTTCCCAAAATTTAAGCTACATTTCCTTTCTGAATGGCGATGCTGATTCTTTGAATTAAATACGATGTAGCATCAGTAATTTTACTTCCAATACTTTTTATCAAATCCATTCCAAGCTTTCCTATGAGTCACATGAGGCTATGACCCCTGATGTTTCAGTAGCAATAGGAATGAAAATGAAATGATGGGCCAAATCCAAATAATGACTGACATGATTGGATGATTCATTCAGATACGAAGGCGCAAAAGGGCCCCTGCATGTAAAATTCCACAGCAGTGGGATCTCCCTCTCGCCCATGGGATTAGAGTCATTCCGTCTGGAAGTTTTCCATCTGGCCGAGAACACCCAGGTGGTTCGAGAATAGCTGGCACTTTAAAAGATTTTCATTTTGATGATTTTCTTGGATTTACAGAATTTTCTAGTTTTCCAGAAAAAAAATCTGCTTGCAGTTACAAAAAATAAGTTATAACCACATTTTTTTGTAGGATCTGATATTTCCAGACCCATAGATTCTAACAGCTGTTAGAAAACGAAAAAACTTTTCGAAAATTTGTACGCATTTTTTTGTCTCTTGTTCACAATCCATCCAATTGACAATCCGCATAATAATCAATTGACAACAGTGACTGAATCGTTTCTGTACGAAAAAAAATAATTGTACAGCAATCCTCTGTCTGGTGCAATTTATATAAAAAATCAATTCACTCCAAACTACTTTAATCGTCAATAAAATAGAAATTAAATAGCAACGAAACATCAACTGTATGTGATTTGTCCTCGAAAGTGTAAAATGATAAGTTGCATTTTTAAAAATAAAATAATTTCGGAGAACTTTCCAATAGTTTTATGCGATGGTGGCAACAACAAAAGAAACATAACCGCAAAGAAACTTGACTTTCCGAAAGACGGAACAACGGCTATTAAAAGATGTGAGTCTATCTCGTCTATCTGTTTGTATATAATAAAACATTTTGGCAATGCAGCCAAGTATTTAAAAAAAAATGTGCGTTGTAGAAATTGTGCATAGTGCAATTACGATAGCATGTACGTACGTAAGCGGTACAATACCGAAACCAAAACCCGACAATGGAAACACTTTTCCACCAATAGGTCATTTTTTGTCATTGACACGTATTCTATTTGTGACTTTCCCTTCGGAACCAATTATCCATATGTCACGCTTTACGATATAAAGCTGCAACCTTAAAATGGGAATAGAGTTCTAAAACAGAGTTAAATTTTAAACTAAATTCGTTTTTCCGCATTTTTCACATTATTATTAAAGAGTGCTGTAGTTCATGATCCAATTAACCGATTTTCATAAGCTCTTCTTCTCCGCATTGTCTAGACAATAGCTTTTACTATGCTGGTGCATGTAATAAGGCTATTACATGTATAGGCAATAACCTTTACATCACTCGCATAGTAAAACGTCGTACTACACACGGAAATTAAAGTGATATCTCGTATCACGATGAGTAAAAGTACCTCGGGCTGCCGCCCTCGGATACTTTTTCTCATCTGGATACGAGATATCACTTTACTTCCCTTGCATAGTAATGTACTATTGTTTTATGGTTTGGATAATTTGTCTCATCTTCGGTTGTTAATCCACAAAATTTTAAGCGAGGCCTAAATCACCTACACTCTGCTGCCTGCTGACTGTTAAACGCAACAAAGAAGGTATTACTACTTACTGTTGAATATAGATTCCTGAAGCAGGCTCAAAATTCGCTCAAAAATCGGGCTTGTCCGATTTCACCATATATGACCTGCCATAAAGGTCTATTACCGCCATGGTTAGAATAACTGCTTATTATGTAACATTTATTAATGTGATTATTACTATTTCCAAATGAAAGTCCGTTCATCTACCCTACCCCACTTCACCCCAAAATATCTGTCTGGATTTAGTGCAGTTGGGTCTGGGTTTTGGTAATACATTTTTTAGGGAAATAATTTTTTTTTACATTTTGAAATGTGTGGGCGGGTTCAAGTTGTTACATGCTTGACTAATTCCTTTAAGGACAATAAACTGCTACCCATTCAGTATCTATGACTTTTCTGAATTTCTTTTTTGTTTTATATAAGTAAAAAGGTTTCAACTCTTGATCTAATACGATTCATTTAGGTTGACATGCTAAACTACTCGACACAAGTTACTATCAAGTGAACTTCAACGTTATGTTGAGTGCAAAACTTGCCCCACAAAGTACATTGAGACGGAAATCCCTTTATTCGAAATTATTATGTCGTCTTTATAATATACCAAGAAACTAAAATTTAATAGAAATTGTTGGCATATTGCTTTGATGTAATATTGCTCCTGGATTTCTATACATGACGGCGTCGTCGTCGGTGCAAAATATGTGGATATCACATTTTTTTTTGTCTCTGAGTATTGAAAAGGTTACTTTCAATTTGAAAATATCTATATATCGCAACAAGAAAAAGAACTTAGAAAGTTTTTGTTTCTAGTTAAAAATCCTATTCCATTAAATTGTAAATCGTTTCTGACAAATCCTCTTTGTTCAATTCGTGTTCGATACACTTTTGTATTATTTACTTTCAATGTCTGATTGAATTTTGTTTTCTATCCAATCTGCTGTCATTCGAAAAGAATTAATAACAACACTCAATCCACTCAATAGTAATGAACACAGCATGCAGAACAAATTACAGTCTATGCAATTACGGTAGGTATCGTTGAACTCGATTTGAAAAATGTTATATGTCCTTTTTCGGGTAACGATAGTGTTTTTCCTAACGCATGCTAAGAGGCTTTTTTAGCGAACGAGAGGTTCGAGACGTTCGAATCGAGTTCGCTAAAAAAGCTTCTTAGCATAAGTATGGAATAACGATTTGTTTATAGTGTGACGGAAATGAGCGGCGACGACGAAGTCGCGATATTTAGCCAAAAGATAAACAAAGTTAGTTTTTTTCTTAACGCGATGATTTCGTCGCAGTCATAAATAGAAAGAAATTGAATACAACAAAAGCCGTAGTTTTGCATGTGATTTTACCACATCGAAGCATAAAAAATACCCTCCAAGTACTAGTTTAACCTAGTCAAAAACTGGTGAATTATCCATAACGACGAGAAAACTAATGACAGGCTCTGGGTAATATTATACTTTATATAGGAAAATGCATGTTAAAAAAATTGAAGTACGAGATTTGTAACCAACCGGTTAAAAATATCGTTGGAAAAATAGACAAGATAATAATACTGGTCATATGCTTGCCGTCTGTAACAGGTTAAGATCTTTAAAATCGCCTTCTAAAGTAGTTGCAAAGAAGTCTCAGGGAAATTTTCAGGAACTGTTTGTGGAATGTGGGAAACATGTTCCAAAATTTTCTTCAATTTTTTAAAAAATATTTTGCTACATTTTACGCAAAAACATTTTTGGGAAAAAAAAAGTGGAAAAAAATAGTCCCTGAAGACACCAGGGATTATTTTTGTGAATTTGCATTCTAAAGATTCTGAAAATTCCAATTCATTCTGAAAAATTCAAGTTCCTAAAAATAACCCCTGACCTACACTGCAACAACTAATTCAAAGTAAGATGAGATGTTATTCAGTAAAATCCTATCAACAATTAACATCAATTTTGTTTCATTAAATTAGTAGCAACTACAACCTTAACCTATAACTCTAACTATACCAGTCAATGCTACCGAAAGCTCTCATGTATCAGCCAAAAAACCGCTTTTGTGGAAATAAGACGCTGGGTTCTGTGTTCACTTCTCGGTTCACTTTCAAAACAAATGATATTGCTGGAGGTGATGCTCTCGATCCGTAAAACTTTTTCTTATGAAATTATCTTAATTTAAGAGAATTGTCATATAGTTAAATAACTTAGATATCACCGCGTTCCCGAGTAATTGGGACGCTCTGGTTCAAATTGGTTAGTTAACACCAGACAATGGTTTGTGCAAAGTGTAATTGAAGGTTACTACCATCTTCCACTTGTGACGACGTGTTATATTTTAATGTCGATTTAAAAGTTTTGCGAATCGAAGCTGAAAGCGTCACCTCCAGCAACAAAGTGAAGGTGATAACGCAAAATAGTTACAGGATTTGTTTGGAAAAATGACTTTTCGGCTAACCAATGTGTTTATTTTTGGCATATAAACTTTTCTGGAAGGGTTGCCACAGCTTAGATTAAGTTCTCATCGAACATTATCACTAAGTCTAATACATTTGTTTATATTTAACGTTCCCATTCATCGACATCGATAATTACAAGTTCATCGAGAGCCAAAAATGAAGAACACAATTTCGCAAGAATTACAAAACCGTACGAGAAGAATCATAATTTCTCTAGTGTTACATTTTCTCCAGAAACAATATCGCAAATTGTGACCGTTTCAATGCAATTACGAACGGCAAGCATATTATAGCGAATTTATCTAAATTTCTTGATGATGCTTTTACATCCCACCAAAAAAAAACAACATTTTACTGCAACCCATATAAAACGTCTGTGTCGTTCAAGCCATTCCAAAGTGTGCATAGCACAACGACGTAACATTTCTCGAGTGTGTATGCGAGGATTAATGTGATTTAATAATGAAATGATTATGAGAAAATAATTTCTCTGCTCGTTCTAATGGTTCGACGGTGGTAAAGGTGCATTGGCGCAAGTTGTACGCGATTGAAATACAATACTAAATATAATGTTCAACAGCGATTAAGTATATAATCTAAGCAGTAAGTAACGGGTAAGCTTCTGCTGATAATGATGCATTTTAACGAATAGAACTCTATTGGATAATGGAGTTGGAAGCATTAACTTTCGGAAACAGTTACAATATATGTTTTACTGAAATACTCCGATGGTATAGAACGATACAAGACCATACTTCATAGTCAACCATTATCTCAATTTACATTGACATACACCGAACACTTTGTATAAGGCGCCACACTTTTAATTAGTTTTCAAGTTTATCTGAAAACTTTAAAACTTAGTCGCATAATTATATTCTCTTCAATTTTAATTTATAGTTATAATCTACGTTATTCCTACTAGAAATATACCTTATGGCTGGCTTTCTCGTCTGTTTTGTCTGTGTATATCATAATAAATTAAGATAAAACTTTACATAAACGATTTATGTTTTGTGCTTGTAAAAGCGATAATAATATTATTTAGGATGAATCGACTGCAAATATAGTGCTAATCACCCAGAGTTTTAGTTAACTTCGAATTGTTGAAATGGAATTGAAATCTTTTTTCCGAAGACGGAACAGAACTTAGAGGCAAAATCAATTCAATTGATAGAAGTTTTTTGCGACACACACCACACATAGTCTAGGCCCTTCTTTTAGAAAAAATAGCTTCATTCGCCATCACTGTTCTGAAAAAGACGACTTTCGAAGAAAAACAATCTGTCCCACAACGTTTCATTCCCAATCTGAAAAGCCCGAAAAATGTAAACCGAGCGGATTGACACAAAGGACTGGACTAACATGGCCAAAATGTTAATTAGGCAGGCACTTATCAATGGGGTAAATATTGTACGATTTGAAACTAATGATAGCTTGAAGAGTGATTGTACAGCGTAAATTTATTGCATTACGACGTTGTCCAAACAAATCTGGCATATTTCAGTGGAAAAAATATGAATGGCTGTCTCCAGAAAACACTTCATTTTTGAAAAAAAAAAAAAAAAATTGGGACAATGAAATCGACTACCTTGTGATAATGAACACTTGGTCTATTGAATGGTTTTGGGTTTATCGATACATAATAGTATGTCTGCTTGTCTAGGATATTATGTATATTTTGTATGTGTAGACGAAACGAAAAATTTAAGGTAATAATGATACCAATTAGGGTAAAATAAAGCAAAAATCGTAAGCCGATGGGGTCGTTGGAGTGAGGAAGTTAAATCGGAATTAGGTATTTTTTGTGTGCATATAAATCAAGTAAAACGATTTTCACTTTTTCTTTTTACAGACGAAGTGCTAATTTGAACCTACTGGAATCTTCTCTCAATAGTTTTGTAAAACTACAGAGACTTACAGGTCTAAGACAAAAATCTCCTGCGGCTGTGTTTAAATTTTAAAGTTTAGGTTTTATTTGCCGATGCCGATGAAGAGCGAGTCTTTTTTGCAAACACTATGCATTACAGCTTGTGTTTGTACTGTAGGTAGTAATGTCAAAATGACACCTATTTTACCAGTATTGCTTGCAAGTGGCTTGTATTGGTAATCTATCATCATGTGCTTAAAAATCCTGAGTTTCGAAAATACTCAGAAGATAAAAGCTCCTAGGTTGATAAAAAAAAGTAAAGCCATTCGGACATCGCCAGAATGCTCATCATTCCGGGTCCGAGCTTGAAAATATTCAAGATAAAAATGATTACGTGCACAGCATTCTAGTACGCCGCCTTTACGTCAATAATTTTTTGTTTAAATTGTATTTTTTGGACCAAGACAGGAAAAGTCGATTTTTTCAGCACCAGTTCTAAGTTTTCCTTACGAGTGGAGCGAGTAATGAATTTTAGGACCTGTGTTGAAAACATCATTTTGATATACAACGTTTTATGCACAGGACAACTGAAACAGATAAACACAAAAGCTAAGCTGTAACCAACGTTAATGTCATTCATTTCGATACTAGTGCGGAAAAGTATGTCAAATACTTTATGTTGCCAAAATTTTGTCACTTGTAGTTTTTCATTTGTAAAATCGCTATTTTGGATACCGTAGTGGTTTCAATTTTCGATTAAAATGTGAAATTGGCAATGCAAACGGCTAGCAAGTGTGGGTGAAAAGATTTCTTTGTAATTTGATGGATGAACAGGTCATCCATTTCGATATCAAAGTAACCCACGAACATATCGACCGAAACATTTCGACACGGCGTGTTATGTGGCCAAACTCGTAGCCGAACTACAATCGCCGCAAAATACATTTTATTTATTCATACTTACATTGACCAATATCACGCCTTATGTACGGATACGTACATAGGTGGTATAGGTTCATGTCGATTGTGGAATGTGTTTGATTCAAAGCGGTAATGTTATTCGATGAGAAATTTCCATTAGATTAAAATGTTTGGATAGCGGAATCTCTTTCTTCATCATATTTCATGACGACAAAACCACATAGTGATGTGCTTTAATAACTAAATTTTCACCTTCTAATCTCCTACAAAAACTGTCACCAATTATTTTGCTACCATACCAAATTGACCCAAAAAATGTACGATGCACCCTAAATACTGATACGATCGCAATAAGACTTTGAACTGGTTGTTTTAACTTTTGTCCATATAACATATACGTTGCAAGCTGTTTCGCATACATTATATGGCATGTTCAGTGAGCATATGAAATCACAGGATATAAGATGCGGTGCTCAGCTCATCAAGGGTGGCACATCTCAAGAAAATCACTTATGTGGAAAAATCATATGTCCTTTTCCTTCGAAATTTGATTGTCGTAAACTTGCTCAATTAAACAAAATGTTCATAAAACTGTGATCGTAAAGGCCAGTGAATTGAAAACAAAATAGAATTTATTTATGTCATATTATTAAAGACGCCAATACATCCATACACACTGCCGGTGTGTATATATATGGAATGGACGCACAATCATATCCGAACACTGTTAGGAGTGCTTGTTGATGGAGAAAAGTTTTAGTTATATAGACATTTCTTTTTCTTCCTGTTTTTCCTCCTTTCCTGCTCGCTTGTACCAAACTCATTTAATATGAATCAATAAATCATTGAACATTAAAAATAGTTTCGTCATAAATCATCCCAGTTTTCGAATATAATACTAAAGGGGTTAACTGTTTACGTATGTAAAATGACAGCGGAGAAAAAATGTATTAATAAATCATGCCGGATAACATCTTTTCGATTGCAACTTTTTCATATGTAGAAATGATCTAGACTGTGGTCTGCCAGTGCAATAATACTCGATACTCGCACGAGAAACTTTTTAACTTGCCCAAATTACTGGAAAACCTAGAAACTTTTCGAGGAATTTTTTGAAAGTGGAATAGATTCCGTCGGAGCTATTTTTTAGCGATGCTTCGTTTGCATGTCCAGATTTCCCTTTTATTGACTAGTGAACACGAAAAGTCGAAAAAGTGTGTTCTGTCTGTACTGCTGCTACAGGCTATGGACATACATATGTGGGGGTTCATTGGATAGGATACGGGCAAAAAAATCCCTCTTCAGAATTCGAAGAATTTCGAAAAATCAGTTTCATCAGATCAATAATCTGCTACTTCGTTAAGTTTAGCATGCATTTTGCGAAAAAGAAAATCAGATTAGCTTGAGGTCGAACGGTCTATTAAAGATTGTGATGGTTTCGCTAGTCTAATCAGTAGATTCCACCAAATTATCATTCTCTCAAAATAGCTAGCTCCATGATTGAGATGCTCTACTGTTTCCTTATGATGCTTCTTGAAACGGAACATTTACATTTCAAGAATACCATTTCGCTTACTGCTGAGTTTTTTCTTTTGCCAAAATAAGAAAAAAAAAATCGAACTTAGAAAAGAAATACATTTTATACGAGTACAAAAGGTAACATCCGCTGTAGAGCAACCTTTACATCTATATCAATCATAAAAATGTACACAATACACTGTGTGTGTCCTCGTCGTAACGCTCCGAAAATATGTGCCCATTATGCGACGGTCTCTTGATATACAATAAACGTTTAATATTATCCCAAATTTAATCATACGGTTCACAAAAGGAGGCTTTTTTGAATGGTTATGGTGGCTTTCTTAACGAAAATATTCCGAATAGACCAAATATTATAAAATACAATGAACTTTTGCCTCTTGAGCAACAGTTGATATTGAAAAAAATAACCAGCATCGCCACAGCATCATTTGTTGGTAAAAAGTCAAAGCAATTTACTGAAAATATTATTTGAGTAAATTTGCATCACTTTTTCACACAAGTCAGTGGTCGAAAAGATAAAGGCGACAAAGAGCTTTATTAAGAATTCAAAAACGTTAGATCAAATGTCATCGACAACGTAAATAAGCAGCGACAAATGTGATATGGTTAATTCGAGAAGCTATACACGTACGTTACTTCTCAGAATTTTACAAAATTCAATTGAATTCTACAGAACAACAAGAGAATTCCGAAGAAGTTCTTATGAAAAATAAGCAAAATCTATATTATGAAGTAACAAATAATAATGTTTGTTCATCTGGTGTCAAAATATCGCGACTTCGTCGCTGATTTGAAATGAGTCACACTATAAACAAAACGTTGTTCCCAACTTACGCTAAGTGGCTTGTGCTGGAAGCCTCTCGTTCGCTAAAAAAGCCTCTTAGCCTGCGTTCGGAAAAATGCTATTCTGACACCGGATAATACTATTAGCAGACATCCATAAATACCGTCAGCACTTTCCTCGAATTTTTCACGAACTTTTCACATAGAAAAAAGAGAAATTCACCTTTTCACACTAGAGTCCAAATTTCCTGTAGTGAAGTGCTGACATATTTACGGATTTCACAGCAACAGAAGTAGCAGATTCTGTGAAACCTTTATCTGCCGTTTATAAAAGGTTAATACTGAACCATTCCTTTCTATCACATCACCTAGTCACCACATCCTAGTGGAAAAAACTCGAAATTTTCTAAACGTTTTTGCTTTTATTCAGAGGGGTTCTGAATGCAGACCGCCAATAAGTATATTAAAAACGTGACCATATAAACTTCGAACCCTCCTTTTTCGGACTATAATGTCAAAATCATGCAGGCGTGCTAGACATGCAATCATCCGTACCATTACTTACTAAATGTGGACAGACAGAAGGAATCATAAAACTTACTGACATATTTCTGGCCAAGACATTCTTTAAATCGATTTTGACCATGAAGCCATGATCGCGCATTGTTGGCCAAATGGAGAAAAATGTAACCCACAACCAGATCTAGATTTTTCTCCATTTGACCAAAAATGAGCCATCATGGCTTCATGGTGAAAAATCGATTGAAAGAATGTCTTGGTCGGAAATATGTCAGTAAGTTTTATGATTCTTCAATTTTGATAAGAAAATAAAATTACCTGGACCTGGGACCTGCGAACATTTCGGTCACTCGACACTTTCTAGTATTTGTCTGTTTTTAACGATGGGATCCAAAATTTGAACAGAATAGAAACTTGTACTGGCTGTAGGCATGCATAATAGAACTGTAGTCCCCTGTTTAACACTTTAATCTACATAATATTAGCGACTAAACGAGAGAGTAGTTCATTTCAACAATTTATTTCATTTTTACCGCCCACTTTTAGCAATTTGAAAAAGCCTCTAAACGAAAGCTCGTTAAACTTTCCGCCGGAATAAAATCAAAATGATGTCCTTTAGCAAAGCATCAATTTTGTTTTTTTTTTCTGACGATAATGCCCAGATATTACTACCCATCACATGCCTCCCAAGCCATTAGCTTTTTGAATTTTACTTGTCAACATCAAAACATCATGCTTGAAAATTTGCATATCATCGCAAAAACAAACTTTAAAAAAAAAGTATAAAAAAATGTTCCATGTACAAAAAAGAATATAACAGGTAACGAGAAATGTATGGTAGCATCTCCTACATACATATATACTCTACCCAAGTCAGTTGCTCATCGAATTTCATATTATACCGCTAACGAACTGTGCACGATCGAAAATATTGGAGGCTCCTCTCGGTGCGGTGGTTTTACATATGGTACAGATAGAGGGCACACAATTTATTTGATTATATGAAAAATACATTCCGGCTTTGATAAAATAAGTATGAAAAGTAGGTATTAGAGGTATAGTACTCACGCTGTGTATGTATGGTATAAATATATTTTGGATATATATTTATAGCATATTGTTTGAACGCACATTCGTGCGTACAAATTTTACTCGTTACCGAAGGAAAGAATGAGAAATATATGAAGACAAAAAAAATTATTTAAATTTTATTTGAGACAATAAATTTCCTTTGAGGTGTCATTAAAAACATTTTTATGTTTATTTTTTTCGTAGAACACAAGTGCTGTTTGTGAAACTTCTGTTTAGGCTTAATGATGTTGTTTGAGAATACGTTTTGTATTACTATTAGAAATGAACTGAAGAAAAAATTATCTCAAAATTTACTAATGAATTGGATAACCAAATTTGTGTATTATCTTATTAGTTGCACAATAATTAGAAACGCGTATGACTATGACTAATAAATGAGGGAACAACAAATTTCGTTTAGCATTGTTTTTACTTGATACTCATCCACCAAATGAACCGAAGAAATTTTCTTAGCCGGAAAATAAATAAAGGAAAAAACTATGTTACAATCGGCCAATATTATACACAATTGTCTGGAGACGCAATTTAATGCACATACAGTACAAGCTGAAGAACTGCACGCTGGAAACTTTCTTTTCCTATTATTTATAAGAAACTTCACAGGTTCAACCAAGATTCACTTATGTTTCTCTAACTTTGAACGCACTCTTGTGCTTCCATAAATTTTGTTGAAGAATGGGAAAGTTGTTGGATATTTTGTTGTTAGAAATATAGTTGATTACGTCCGTGTTTGGACATTTTTCTTTTTGACAAGTCTGCGCTGAAGGCGAGTGGAACATCTTCATAGTATACTTATGTAGAACGCTTTACCTTGTCGACAACCACGACTTGAATAAGCGATTAGATCTGGCTAGTGTTCTTATATATAACGAAAAGTATGATAGAAATATTGAAGTGACAGATTTTGTATCAAGACCTAGAAAATGTCTGTACAAATGAAGTACCAGATTTAATGGTTGCGATTGCTAAGGTAAAAGTAAATCTGAGAAAAGCCGAGGTCAGAAATCACAACTGACTTTCATACCGAATACACAGTAACTACAAATTATGAGATATTTTACAACCCTGGGCCCCAGGGCCTGTGGTAGTTCCATAATAATCCATTACTCCACGGTATAAGATGTTTAAATGTCTATTTCAATTGTTATGGAAACCGACATTTTTCAAACGTAACGGCTCTGACTAACATGCCTATTGTAAACTCAATGAAAAGCCTTCATCTTCATAAAATTTCGTTGAATTTTGAACGAAAATCTTAAGTATAGAGATACTGATGAGTGACCACGGTATTGTATAAAAATTAGGGACTATTTTTGGTAAAAGAATTTCCCATATTTTCTGGTTGTTCCCAAATTGACACAAAAAAAATTACCAAAATTTGGGAAAATGGGGAAAAACCAGAAAATAAGGGAAAACATTTTCACAAAAAATAGTCCCTGACAAAAATGCATCATTCACTTTTTCATATGCTAGTGAATGTATCCTGGCTTCCTAACTATTGTATAATGTAATATAATAATAAAAAAAAATCGAATCAGACATCAAAAATAATTATAATTTTCATTGAGTGGGCCCTCGTTAACGATCGTTGGATTTAATTCTATTTGAATGAATTTTCATCTTGAAAAATTGTGATCTTTATTTTTGGTAAAGTGTTAAACATAACCGATTAAACAGCACACGAAAGAAAATCCATTTCACATCACTGTCAACACGCCGTAAATAGCGTTCTTTTTATGTATTCCGATAAAACTCGTTAAATTTTTTGAACGTAAACTGCGCCACCGTCTTACACCCCGAGAGTAAAAATATTATTTGCCTTCCGAATTGCGTATAAACAATCCGAAAAGAAACAGCAGAAGAAGGAGATAAGAAATAATTTGATCATGAAACAAAATATCAATAAAGTGAACGAAAAATCGAAAATCAGATTACAACTATTTACCAAAGACCGAAAAAAGCAAAAGAGTTTTCTGCCGTTTCTTTCACCATTTCCTTGCCATATATTTCCATCTAATACACCCAATATAACATCAGACTGCTACAGAGCCGTTTTCAACAACGACTGTTTTCCCAGGTCGTCATCATTACCAGTGAGGTTATAAAAAAAGGAGGTTATTTATTGCCGACAAAAAGAAATAACACCAAAAACGAAAGGATTTTTGTTCTCCGTATCGTCGGAATGTAACACATCTCAATGCAATGTGTTGGTAGAAAGTAGGAATCATTTCAAATAATAAATAAATAAACGAAAAAAAAATCTATTTTATGTACTTACTTGAATCAAAAGTTTTGTATGAAAATCGCCTCCAGTTATCGAAAAGAAACTAATCTTTTCTTCTCGTCTTGAAACTGATATTTTACAAAAAAAAAACTTTTTATTTATGTTATTAAGGAGATTTGTGTTCCCTTTTTCTTTTTTGTTTCGTTATTTAAAAAAATATAAAACAAAAATTGCGTTACGGTTTTTCACACAAGAAAAATTTATCTTAAATTTTGATGTTGGAGGTTAAAAAGAAATGAAAAAAGAAAAAAAAACTTTTCTTCTCAATAAGATTGAAAAGGAAACCGAAAAAGGATATGCAAATAACTAGTAGTCAAAGAATATTATGGGGCTTCACTTTTAAACTTTAACGATAAATTTGCACACAGTACTAGCACAACACAACACTTTGATGTTATCCATTGAGTCGGTTATTTATTTCTATTGTATACATTAAACATCGATACTAAAATTTATTTACTTTTTTCCGGAAAACTTATTATTTTTTATCCCCATCAAAATAGAAAAACTCTCTCTCTATCAAACTTTTCTATACAAATAAAAACTTTAATTTAAAAAAAATATTTTTAGTTTAAATTTTTAGTTTAAAAATATTTTTTACTTAAAAAAAACTATTAAAAAATTGTGACCGACACATTTAAAAAAAAATATTTCCCCACGCTACACATTTAAAATAACTATCAATTTTCGTTACATAAATATTGTGGTAGTATATGCATCATTTTACTATAATTGTAACTATGGATATATTATTGAGATATATATTATTTTTGTGCAAACACTTCAATCTATTCTGACTGGTCGATTCAATTTAAGAACAACCAACATGGCTCAGCAGTATCCCGTCTAAAACTGGGAAAAGCAGAGAACTTTAATCTAGCTCAAGCGCGCGGCTGTTAAATTCAAATCGAGAGTGAGATTGGTGGATAGAGAGTGAGAGCGTGTGAGAGAGTTGTGTGATAGAGCGACGCATCACCGACGGGACCAGTACCAGTATATTTTCATTTTGTGTGTGCACATTTTAGATATGGGAGAGAAGCCGAAGAGAATATTAGTATATTTTGTTTTGGAAAACTTTTTTCGATTCGATTAAAACGGAAAAAAATTTCTCGGGCAATGTTTTGTGTTGAAGCTTTTTCTTCTCTCAAATTTTGTTGGTTGGTTTTTTTTTGTAGATCAAACTACAAGTAGACATTCAGTGTATGGCAATGTGTTTATGAAGATATACGCTATGCACGAAATGTACTCCATGTACCAAGCGTGAATTTTCTGATTCGAATGCATTCAGACGTTAAGAAAAAGAAGGAAAAACAAATTGTAGGAAAATAGGAGAGAGTTTGTGTAAGAAGAAAATTTCGTTCTTTTCGAAATGCTTATCATTGTGGCATAACTATATGATATTCATTGATATGAGGTGAACTTAATCCCTCTTCAAAAAGAAGACGAATGTAGTAAAAGCACAGCTACACAGTTGGGATGGAAGATTATTTTTTTTCCAGATAAATAAATATTTCATTCGACCATATGCACCAAACATATGAATTCGTTTATTTGATTGGAGATGATGAATATTGAACGAGTTTATTGTTCCTTTTCATCTGGTTTTTGCAGCGTCTGTACCAGTATCGATTTAATGATTGATCTTATCACTTTGAGCGGAAAATACGTCTACGAATAAGTTCTTGATTTTACTGAGAATTCCCGAAATTGAATTTCTCAAAAATCGGCTCTGAAATACGTGGTCTTTTTGTTAGCTAGTAAATTTTGGTGCAAAGATGCATCTTAGTAATGTTTTGTTAGGTATCTTATGTTTTCTCTTAGAGCTGACCTAAGATTCAACATTATAAATTGATTAAGTGCTATGTCATCAGCACCACAATTTATTGCTTCTTATATCTGCTTGCAAATTCGTTGTTTGGGCAAGTGCGAAGGTCACAGATTGAGCCTAAGACGAACAGAAAGTACATCAGATATTTGGTACTAATTATGTCTCCGCCTTAAGTTAGACTCAAAGATTACGTACACAGAATTCATCAGTATATGAATGACGTGAAATATGTCATTCTTCTGAGCACTACACAAATTAAGTTAGTGTGCTACCCAGCTTAAGTTAGTGTGCTTTCGGATGTCACTTTAATGCTACACATTGGAGAAAAATCTCATGCGAAATCTTCCTCACTGGGCATTCTTGGTGGAAGGTTAGTACGTTCTGGCTCAGCACAACTCCGTCAGATGTTTTACCCATCCTCACACTTGGCAAAATCCGTAACAGTTCCAAATAAGGACGCAATCTTCTACTGCATGCTAGCGGGAGTTAAACATATTTTCACTTCCATAAGCAGTTAAATAAAGAGCACTTTACCACACGCTGTCATGTAATAGTATACTACTTACCAATGGGACAAATGATGGAAATGGTACTTCTTGTGTGATCGAGGCGTATCCGAGGTCGGTAAACACACAATAAGTACCATTTTCATCATTTAACCCATTGCGAAGAAAGGTAAAGTTTTGCATCCGTACAGTAAAGTCAGCTTTACCTCACGTCTTTGAATAAAACCAATTTCTTCACATTTTCAAAATTTTCATTATTCTTCACAGACTGTGATAGACTACTTTCATGTACAATCTTTGCGAATCAGTCTTCATATACAATTATGATAATGAACACGCATAAAGAACTAAAACAGAAGATGGGAAACAGCGAACAAATTTTTTTATGTACTCTCAAAGTATTGTGGGAAGAAATAGCTTCGCGTCGGTGGTGGTTGATGATGAAATATGTCAGTATTATCAGTTTCGGAGGGGTGAGTATTTTCACGTTATACGTGTAGTTGTACAAACTTTCGAAAATCCTTTTCTCTACATTCACATATAGGGAACACGCTTCATAGAATTTATGCTTAAAATTTTCAAAGAACCCTCCACGCCATTCTCCAAAGACAAAAATTTGAAGTGGTTGCATGTAAATACTTCAGTTCTATAAAGTAGGTCTAGTGCGTTTTTACGCTATTTACGTAAATTAATTTTGAAGAGGAGAAATATTTTCGTTTTTCCTTAAAATATGAGTTAACTGAAAACTATTTCGAAATTACAAGCACTTATTGTTAATTTGATGTAGGGTGTGTCGGCAGATTTCGATATTTTATCAAAAAGGTTTTAAAAAAAGCTTCTGTAAAAAGTATACCCTCTGCATTAAAACAGCTGTCACACAACTAGCAAACCAAGAGATATCTAACAATTTATATTGAAGATCAGGGTAATAATCGAATTATTAATTGAAGGTGTAAAGTCGCAAAAAAGCTGAATTCAATATCCTTCATTTGTATCCAAATTGTTGCAGTCTGTTTTGGGGGAGTCAACAAATTGATAAAATGCGAGTCATCTTGCATGTAATACAAAGAAAAATTCAATTTTGTTGCTTTGAATAGACGCAAAAATTGTCAAACTATCTCTGTGCCATACCTTTTATTTCCCTCGGAGAAAAGTGTTTGCATAATGTGATGACGATTGTGGATGAAAATGCTTTTGTTCTTACTTGCAATAAAAGTCAAACACTCACCGTATTTAGTTACGTCAGTAAGTTTTGTTTGGGCAGATAGAGATACCCGTACACTGAATATTCCTGTGAAACTCCTGGTTTTCTCAACTATCCCTCTTGTAACTGTCTTACATAAGAATCCCGTAAGTCATTAAGTATGCATAAATCCTAAGTCCGTCATAGACGGCATGTGTATTTTCATGTATCACTAAATCTGTTTTGTTCTGGCGCTAGAGCTCTCGACTCATAATTGAGAGGTCCCGTGTTCAAATCCGCGGCTGGGCAAGATGATTTTTCCTTAATTCGCTTTCTATGTAACACCTACTCGTAGATATTAATGTACCACTTAATGCTTAGTATTCGAACAGAAATTGCTGACTTTGACAGATTGACAGGTTATGGGCCGATTTTCTAAATAAGGTTTTTTTTTGTTGTTATAATTTGTTTCAGTAGAGACAATGTCACACTGACCTTTCGCAGGCCATCAAATCTTAGTATGTTCAGGGGGTCTAGACGATTAATTTCGCTACACAATTAAACACGGATCGTAAAAATGGCATGTCCCTTCATTCCCCTCATTAAATGCGTACGAAGTAGTTCCCGATTAATTAATTCATTTACTTCATATCTCATTTGAGTATTATTTTACCACTTGAACCTAGATTAACATTATGTTTGTTTGTTTTTAAGACCTCACTAATTGTATTTCACGGCCAATAACAAGTTAATCTGGCCCACCGACTTAAGACGAATCTACACATGGCTAAATTGTTGCCTACTTTTCGGGGGAAAATTATTATTATTTTGATGATAATTTTGGACTCGCATTCTTTTTGGAAAAAGTACGATCATCGTTTGGTGTTAAAATGTGTTAGCTTTCAGGAAAAATTTAAATGCTTGTGGCGATGTAACCTAACTCCGATTAAACTCAAAATATGTGTCAATTTTCGTGAAATATTGAGTTTTCTCAGACTGAGGTTACATCGCCCCAAACATTTACATTTTTACTGAAAGCTAACACGTTTTAACACCAAACGATGGTTTTACTTTTTCCAAAAAGAATGCGAGTCCAAAATTATCATCAAAATAATAATAATTTTACCCCGAAAAGTAGGCAACAATTTAGCCATGTGTAGATTCGTCTTAACATTACGTCTGAACCATGCCTCAAAGTATGCAAATATTTTCTGAGGAAAGTTAGGAGTATAACTAATATCTCGCCCAAATGTAGGCTAGCCATAATTATACACAAATTTAATTCAATACAACAATCAATCAAAACAAATTGAATGTATTTAGGTCAAACGAGTCATTCAATGTGTACATCATTGCAGTCACCAAACCCACCGCAACTATCCAAATAGTGAGGTCTGCGAGAACTTTAGGACGTTACCCATGCGATTACTCGCAAGAACAATTCCATGTGGAATTTTGTTGGACGTGGTAGACAAACCCGTAAAACCATGTGCAGAAATTTCAGTTATAAAAATGACTGCTCAACTTTTGATCGTAATGTAATAAAAAAAGTCATATTGACGATTCCAATTTTTCCATTTTACTTTTGTCGCATATTTATTAGACCATTCGACGGATCCATTTGCACTGGAGTGATAAAGAAAAGAAGGAGAGAAAAAAACAGTTTTCTAAATATTATCTGTCAATTTCCCAAGTGAAATTTCGATAAAAAATAATATCTTTTACCTATCGATATATTTGAATAACAATTGAAACTTTTGTCATTCCATTCTCCAGTTGGTATATATTGCTATAAAAGTTACGTGGCATATGGTTTAAATTTTGTTGGTAAAATTCGAGACCATTTTCAACGGGAGAACGAAGACAATATGTATATTATACATTATATATGTTATTTGTTGTTGCACTTTCGTTGTTTACGAATTTTCGGTTTAATATTAATATATACGTTGAGTTGCTACCTAACTATGATGTGAATGATAAAGACCCAGCGATTGTTCCCAGTCAAATGCAGTGTCGAAAATTTTGCGAAACGATGGTCGATATGAGTAATGATTTGTTCAGAGGGACCACCAACAGTGGATGTGTATTCTAATTCTATGCTATTCGACCAGGACTCATCGGGTATGGAAGGAAGGAAACTATATCGATGATTGATTGTCAGAATCGACATTATCTCATACATCAATATCCTATTCAAATAATTGTTTTGAGAAAAGAGACAACTATTATCAAGCTGACGATATCTCGATTAGTTGGTGTCTGTTAAAGTTAGAAGAAAAAATGGTTTGTGACCAAATTTTAGGGCAGTTAATCGCCCTATAGTGTAGTTGTTAACGTCTAAAAAGTTGCAAAAGAGGTAGAGTTGTGGCTTGTCTTCCAAAAAGATTCCAAACAAATTTTGTAACTATTCTACGGTGAATATATCAAACAAAATTATTATTATCGATCAAGCCAGAATCACGCGTTCATAAGAACATAAGTCCCATCCCGTTTCACTAGATATAATCAAATTTAAAATTAAAACATTAGGATAATACTTTCCAACTTCGAACCGCATAAATTTGACATTGTTACGATATGATGATAAAGTAAAACTGTAAATGAAATGAACATTTTACAACGGTGAATTGTGCGGAAAGTTTTAAGCTGTACGAAACAATAGTGAAAATGACCACAAAAATGTGTAACTTTTTGATGACATGTCGGGAAGTATATTTTCGTCTTTTTTTAAACTTATACGTGCGATTGCCCGTGTCCGGAATAATTTCAATCGAAACGAGTGTAACAAGATGACAATTCTATTATTTATTAATCAAAATGCATATAACAACTGATCTACGGAAATTTGCGTAAAATATATTTTTTTAAACTTAATAAAGAGACATAACTAGAAACGTAGTTGAAGTCAAATTATTATGAAATGTGTACATCTTAGAAATTGCGCATATGCGCAATTACGAAGCCCCGTACGACGTTCCTTTCAAATGTAACACAAATTTCAAGCTGACCTAAAATTTTAATTTATTGAGAGGCCTAAGGCCAAGTTACAGCCTTAGTCCAACGACCCAAATTTATTTTTTTTCCAACAGTATTCTATTCGGCCTTCGATTACCTTCCAAATGAAACAAAAATTAGGAAAATCGGATGAAATTTACTCGAGTTATATGCAAAATACACTTAGCGGCCTTAGTCCCAGGACCCAAATTTATTTATTTTTTCAACAACATTCTATTCGGTGTTCGATTACCTTTCAAATGAAAAATAAATTAGGAAAATCGGATCAAATTTACTCGAGTTATATGCAAAACACACTTAGGGCCGTGGAGCGGCCTTAGTCCAAGGACCCAAATTTTAAATTTTTTTCCACAACATTCTATTCTGTGTTCAATTACATTTTAAATGAAACAAAAATTAGGAAAAAGGGATGAAATTTACTTGAGTTATATGCAAAATACACTTAGGGCCGAGTAGCGGCCTTAATCCAAGGACCCAAATTTAATTTTTTTTTCAACAACATTCTATTCGGTGTTCGATTACCTTTCAAATGAAACAAAATTTAGGAAAATCGGATCAAATTTACTCGAGTTATATGCAAAATACACTTAGGGCCGAGGAGCGGCCTCAGTCCAAGGACCCAAATATCAAACATTTTTCTCACCACATTCTATTCGGTATTCAATTACCTTTCATATAAGACAAAAAATAGCAAAATTGGATGATATTTACTCGATCTATACGCAAAATACACTTAGGGCCGAGAAGCGGCCTCAGTCCAAGGACCTAAATTTAAAACGTTTTTCGCCACATTATATTCGGGCTTCGATTACCTTTCAAATGAAACAAAAATTACGAAAAAAAGGATGAAATTTACTCGAGTTATATGCAAAATACACTTAGGGCCGAGTAGCCTTTCACTTCTAGGGCCCTAACTCACGGTCCATTCACCCGATTTCAATAAACTTTTTTTTCCTGGATCGGTATCGACAATACCTATCTTTTGCCGTTTCATTTGCATTTCCATCGTTTTTTTGCCGTAAATATCCCCAAAAGACCTTAAAGCACTTAGGCGGCCCTAACTCACGAAGGACCGACCCAAATATGCCCATCTTCGAACTTAGCCTCACTATTTTGACTAGCTTTCAGGGAAAAAAATTTTGAAATCGGATTTGATTTACTCAAGATATCGACGTGACGGACAGACAGACGGACAGACAGACAAAATTTTTATTGCGGATTCGTTATCTATGAACAGAACATAGGCAAACACTTTGCCCTTACCGTCTGCTTCGAATTCCATCAATTACACACGGCATCGTAATCCTATAAGCCCCTTTGTACTTGGTACGGGGCTAAAAAGTGACAACAAATATTTTGCATGAGAGACTTAACTTTGGAAAATGTTTGAAAAAAATTTGCGTAAGTGACTGCTTTGGAAAACGTTTGGGAATAATTTGCAAAAAAGACTTAAGAGTGATATCGCGAAATCTTCGAACAACTTTGGGACAAGGGGTTACGGATATTATTGACTCATTCGATTCGTTGAACTTTTGCGAGTAAAACGTAGTACTACGTTTGGTGAACTCTATTTTGTTGTCGACGCTCGGGGTCATGAATTAAGGGTCTGCCGAAAGGAGATTAAAATCGTTTTCTCGCGATTAGCCGAGTAAAACCATTTTGGGAAAAAACGTTTTTAGCTAGCCTTGTAGGCCTTGAAGAGACGTTCATTTTGAGTATACACACCACCAGGTCCATGTTGACCTGTTGGTGATATCAATCATTTTAGGTGAAAAAATAGGTGATTTTCCCAAGTCCCTGACCGCATGCAGTGACATAAGTCCGAGACATTGTATGTATGGTGAGAGAGCGTAGCCTCATAACATATAAAAACATCTTTGGATAAGTTTGACTGCAAAGGTTTGGAGCGACTTTAGCGAAAGTCCACCCCAAGTCGACGAAATTTTATCCCTTTCTTTAGTTTGTTTTTCGCTTTTTTGAGGTTTTTTGTGCGGCTATTCATTATTTATTGCTTACAAGAGTGAGATCAACTAAAATAAAAAAATTTTCGATGTAGTCGACGTGGTTCTAATACTCTTGGAACCCAAATTTCGATCTATTTGAACTATTTTCTATATAACAGTGGGGTATGAAGCATTTTTGGACTTTTTTGTGGCTATTCATTGATTGCATTTTTACCGGTTTGTCCAAAAACATTAAATTTCTATAAATTTTTTTGACCTGCATCTAGTTTACTAGCAGTATACCAGCAGTGCGCTGATTATGTAATGTTAGTTAAAACACATTTCAAGTCTGTCTTCATTACAAAAAATATTAGAGAAACTTAGAAAATTTAAAAGTTCTAATTAAGAAATAAAGCACGAGACACGTAAGTTCAATATACAATACTAACCAACGTTTCAATGATTAAATCTATGCTGGAATTAATTCCATTTCCAATTCCCTTTAGTTGTATGGTTGAATACCTTAAAAAAAATCGTTTGCGCTTGTTTCGCCTGATTTACAGTTGTTGGTTGTACTAAAATACATACCGTGCATGCACTTACACTCGCATATTTGAACACAGACAGAACCATAATTTCTCGAACAATAAAAGAATTATTCCCAGGTTTTATTCGCCTCCATGAACACCGAGTCCATCAGCCCATACATACGTTTCGACATGTCACTGGAAATCAATGTTCATTACGATAGAGTGTAATCGATTGTAAACATCAGGATAATATAATGTTTACTACAGTCAACTATTATAATGACGAACCGACATTGACCACAAAATCATCAACACAAATATTCAAAGTCAACTGTTATCCTAAAGAGGCTATACTAAAAGCACTTGGACCGCCGTCAACCTCTTTGCAGTTCACTGAGGTATGTAATGTACATACGTATCTGGCAACAATATTAATGCTCATGTTTTGTTTGTAATGTTATCACATCAGAAATCGTTTGCATCCATGTACCATAATAATTAGCATGATCAAACAAAACATCTGAAAATTAATGATAAAAAAACATAATAGAACTACGTATTGTTATAACCTCGGTCGTAACATCCGAAGTGTAATTTGTAGTAAATTACCTGTCTACATGTATAAAAAGACAGTCAGAGATTGATTGTACACCTATTTTTGAAGAAGTGTGCAAGAATAATAGGTGTTTTTAGGCAGTATCAAAATCAATAATGATTATGGATGGCCTTGTTAATCGTCGGATTTCTTTTACTTTAAAAAGGGAATATTTATTAATCACTTTAACAGAGTTAACAACAGCTCAACAGCAATTTCTTCACGGCCAATTCAACGGAAGTGTTCTATGGAAACAGTCATAATGTGTATTTTTGAAAAATTGTGGAATGTGAGGCATTACTGGCCTATATGGAAAAAATGCATCACCTAATAGTATTGGTAAGGGACACGAAAAATAACAACATGCAATGCCAGTATATTTTTTAATTTTCAATGTCGATAGAGGGTGTTTTATGTTGATTGAAACTAGGGATGAGCGGGTTGAGGTTTTTTCAAAACCCGCCCTAACCCGACCCGGCCCGTTATCCGTTTCTGAAACCCGACACTTTTGAAACCCGACAAATTTTTAACCCGCCCGAACCCGGCCCAACCCGTTAAAGATATATGAAACCCGCCCAAAAACCGGCCCGCCCAGTAAAATCTGTATAGAAAATTCTAGCTGCGCTGACAGATTTCAAACTATTGTTAAATAAAGTTAAATCGCTGAACGTATTAACGACTCAGTTTTGGGGTTAGTTTTTCGCCAATTGATCAGAGACAAATTTATGAGTATCATAAACACCAGGATTACACCTAACTTTAATAAATATTCACGCCGTAAGTGCGCCTTCTATTTAAAACATACAGTATAGCGGGTCCTTTTAACGCTTAGTGTTTGACATTTATTACAAGACATCAGCGTAAGATCGTCCAAACGTCACTTGTAATTATTTACATTTTTAGCGCACTAATGGGATAATAAGGGTATTCCCGAACCGAGTTTAGTTTTTATACTCGAGGCTAAAAAGGCTAAAAAATGAAATTTTAAGAATTTGGCGAATGTGTCCGCCGCCGCCGGTGTGATTCTTGCTTGAATAGAAAAAAAATTTCTCGATATTTGGAAATTCCATACCCTACGAAATATTGTGTTGGTAAATGGAACATTTACTCTATGGACGCGATTTTTTTTAAAAATTTCTAGTGTTCACTAAAAATCTCACAAGTTTGTCTGGAAATTTTTTTTCCCATAGTAAGCCATACAAACTTAGTAGTCCATAGAGAAAAATGTTCCATTTACCAACACAATATTTTGTAGGGTATGGAATTTCCAAATATCGAGAAAACTTTTTTCCATACAAGCAAGAATCACTTGTCGACTGTCACCGAAAACAAACTGCTAATTTTTAGCGCGGGATCTCAGGACTTCGGTGAGAGGTAATTCACGCCATAGGTCCTCCAAAAATTTAAATTTTGGCAACTGACAGTTGGACAAAATACTGCTGACTTCATGTAACTAATGTCAAAAACTGTGCTTTAAAAAGTCCTGATATGCAATGAATGTACTTAGAGTATACTTTCATTGCCGATATGCACTATGTTTTGAAATGGAAGGCGCACTTATGGCGTGAATTAATTTTTCAATCGGACTTATACTAGTGATAAACGTAATTTGATTAATTTTTGGGCTTGAAGACTGAAATTCGACGGATTCGACACGCAAACTACGATTGAAAAATTTAAATTTACTTAACTCGTGATATACTAATACCATTCAGTGACACTTCTGTCAGTATCTTACACTTTTAATTTTTTTTAATCTTTTATACTCTGTATGACAAAGAATTTAACGAACGACAATCGAGTCGACTTAAGAAAAACTCTGTTGAGAGTTCTAAGTGAACTAATATGACTGAACGAATCATTTTTATAGTCATTTTAAATAAGTCGGGTTAATTCGGGCTTTGATTTCAAATACCCGCCCAAACCCGGCCCAACCCGAAATTCATTTTTTGAAACCCGACTCAGAGCCAACCCGAACTACTCACAACCCGCCCGCCCAAAACCCGACGGGCCGGGTCGGGTTTGCGGATTACCCGAATCTTCGGGTCAACCCGCTCATCCCTAATTGAAACAACCGTATCTTCAACTGTTCTTTGATTTCAGGACTATGATGCAACGTTGATTTCTCAGAAGGGCCAACGTACAAAAAGAACCGGATGTGCTTACATCTTTTAATATTTTTATTTCAAATCAAACTTTGAAGTTCAAAACGAAGAGTGGATAAAATAGAAAATCAATCAAAAAAATCCTTTGAAAACTAGAAACTTCTTTCATCAGAAAATCCTGGAAATCCCCAACAATCGATAGCAATCCTTAAAAAAACAGCTAAAACGCTAAAGAATATTCTTTATTTTATAAAATCGTCAAAAACTCATTAAAAATCCTTTGCAATGAAAAATTTTCGCCCCTCAGTTAAATTAGATTTTAGTTAAAGGATTCATTAAGACCAATTGTTCGAGGATCTGCATCTTTAGATGAATACAGATCTCGAGCTGTTTCAGATATACAAAGTTTATACTTCACAAAATACTCTCAAGTTAAACTGTAAACTCCAACAGAAACTAACAATGAATTGCTCAAAGAGTCACATTTAAAAAAAAAGTAAAATCTCTATATATCTACGTTTTTATAAAAGAGCTCTACCAAGACTTCTCGACTGTATAGAGAGAATAGATTTTTGTTGCTAACTACCTATAAACGAAAAATTAGTTTCTTTCAAAAACTTTCTTTTGTAAGTTTTCGTTCGAATCCCATTCAAACAATTCCATTCTTCCTTTCTTGCTGCATTTCAATTGAAATTAAAAGTGGAAATGCATTATTGGAATTATGAATCAAATTACGTTATGAATCCATAAATCCTGGTATTTTAATAGGTTTGCTCGTTGTTATAAGTCGTCACCAGCACATTATTAGTTGTAAATTAAGTGTGCTGCCTAATCAAGGTCAGCTGGTGTTTTAAAACTTTTCGGAAATTTATCTCTCGCATTGTTTTTCTATTTAATTATAAGCTCAACCAAATGCGATAATGTTTAATTGCTCAACAAGCTAATCGTACTCTCACATAGATGTTGCAGAGAATTATCTTCATTATTTAATATCAAGTCATTGAAAAATTAATTTAATTTACCCTGTAGTAGTTTCAGTAGTTGAAGTGAATTCTACTGTGGTGGTTGTAAATAAAAGAACAAAAATCCTGGATTTAAAGCTTTTTCGGATTAGTAGGAACAAATCTATTTCAAATAAAAATTATTTCTGCCATTTTCCATATATTTGCAATTTGCAATATTTGCAATCTGCAATTTTCTATGTATATTTTGGTCAACTTATGACTACTTTACTGAATTTTGTCATTTTCCAAATATTTTGGTCAATCTGTTTCTCCATAACTCATTTCTGCGTTTATAGATAATATATATTTTGGTGAAGTTATGACTCCAGTGACACAAAAAAATCTATTCACATATTCAGGCAACTGTTTCGAATAAGACCCATTGGCTCATATGACTGGGTTAGTCGTAATTTAGCAGAAAAAAAATATATTGTCCACTAAAGAGCGCTGAATCAATGAAACTCGTGTGAATTACGGACCTCGCTTCGCTCTGGACGCAAATATCACACTCGTTCAAAATTTACTCTTTTATTTGCCTAGCTAGTAATTATCAAAAATGGGAAACATTCATTTCGGATTACAATTTGATGTAAAAATTGTCTTAGATCTTAGATCTTAGAAACCTTCAGAAAACATCTAATACTCAATATTCGACAATTATTGACTTAAAAATAGGTCCAAACGTGCTGCAACAAGCAAAACGCCTGTAAGAAGAAACAATACAATCGAAAGCATAGATTGTGAGATAATATCGCGGGAAGGTAGCATGTACCCAAAATTAGTCGGTACTTTTACAGTAATAAGTGAAAATCAGACGAGGGGGAAACAACAATGAAAAATCATGTCCCCCGTTCGACCATTCCCCTATTTTTTCACCATTATTCGCTTGCATTTCCCTTTATTTGTACATTATTACCTTTATTCCCCCGAACCCTGTCCTACCATTTGCTAGTGTTGTGTCCCCCTCGAAATCAAATGTTGAAACAATTTCGGATTTCATTTGTTATGAAGAATTGAAACACAAACAAACATATGAAGAATTGAGTAACATTTGCGTAACATTGATTGGATTACTTTCATCACTCACGAGCGAGTGATGTACATACGTGTATGCGGAGCGGGGACCGAACAATCAAATCTATTCAAGTTTGCTGTTATATTTTGTTCGGCATGTGACTTTTTGGTCAGTCTGAATGAAAAACACGGAAAAAAGGTTCTTGTTGATGGGTCAAAAACACACCTTTTTGTTCATAGTAACATAATATACTATTTCATACCTATGACCCGAAAAGTCGCCTTCGGCCCTGTCTGGAAACTTCTCACACGCTAAAAAAGACTTAGTCCTAGGTACGAAATGTACTATTTTTCACACTTTCTGGAAAATTTTCTAAAATTCTCATTTTTAGCATATTTTCTGTAAATTTTTTTAAAAATTTCCAATTCCTTATATTTTTGGTCAACTTATGACTCCATAACACATTTATCCAAATATATTTTGGTCAACTCGACTCGATGACACAATTCTGATATTTTTCCTTGTATTTTCCATATATTTTGATTAACTCATGACTCCAAGACACATTTACAAAAAGGTTATAAGAATGATCATAGGTCAAGAAACTGCCGTAACAATATTATAATCATTGCAAGCCGTATATAATATGAACTATGGAATGCCTTAATGCCATGTCACATAAAGAAAAACCACTTTTCGGCTCTTGTAAAGTTAATTGAATGCGGAGAGGAAAAGAGGATTTGAATTTTTGTTTTCGTTGGAAAAACTTTACATAGTGCACACCACTCAACATTAGCGTAACTACATACAGCAGACATTTACATATAACAGAGCTGCCTTTCGCTGACTTTACCGTTCACTGTATAATGCGATTTAAATGCATTCAGGTCCGAAATGGATACTCGCGTGAATATAACATTTTTCCAGACGATTTTCAGTTTTCACATACTCATAATTTCTTCAGGCTCTTTTCAAGTACCCGACAGTTATTTCGGTAGCTAGTCCTATCCTGGATGGAATATAAAGATAAAGTTATAAAATTACATGTACGATGGGATAAACTGAGACAACACCATTCCAGCAATGCATAGATGAGTACAGTGTTACCATACTGCTGAAGGCTGCAGTCATAGATATTTTTATCGAGTGAATTTGAAATTTTGATTCAATTCAGAGCCTATTAACATGGTTTTGAGTTTAAGTTCATGCAGAGTTGTGCTCAACGGTTCGTGTTGCACTACACAATCTAGTTCAATTCATTACGGAAATGACATGCGGCTTCATGTGACAATTAAACATCTAATAGCCTAATTGTGTCTCTTTAGGTGGGGCTATTATATAACATCCCCACTCGTCAAAATAAAAATTTGGAACCTGAGTGCGTACGCTTCACGTGATTTGACAATGTAAATGCATATTTGACATGAGCGACGCGCTTATTAGTAGATTACAACGCACTGCTCCTAGCATGAACATAAGAAATATTTGGAGGCTGATGAAGTCACAGTAGGCACTGCGTTTCTTTCGTAAAGATAGATGACTTGTTTTCGTTGTATGAGTTAAAACACACAATACAATCAATCTTAAGCGGTTGCTCTCATCACAAAAGCCTCCAAATTGGACATTTGTCAAAGGAGTGTTCATGCTAGGAGCAGTGCGTTGTAGATTACCATTCACCGCAGTTTTTACGAGCGCTTGAGCATTTAACAGTGCACAGGAAGTAAAAGCTACGGTCTAATGAGGTATTTTATCACAGCAGGCAAACGTTGAATATCTAGATTAGATAATTTGGCTCGGATGAATTATTACATCTTGTTTTACTCTTAACCAATTATGAGTCGAGAGCTCTAGCGCCAAGGCCACGGGTTCAGACAAAATGATATTTACTTCAAACGCCTTTATGTTGTGTAGCATGCTAGACTTAATGTGTAGTGTAGTGTATGTGTGGTGCGTGAACATAGATATTACATTAGGCTTTGTGTATGGAAATTAAATAGGACATTCGATATTTTTAACGTTGCGAATTGGCAACGGACTATTAGAATATCTACGAGTAAGTGTTACAATGACATTGCGAAATTAATGACCCACATCTCAAATTTTCCATATTTGCTCCGCTTGGCCTGGTGCTAGAAAATTGTACGCGATGAGTATTATCACACGAGGCGCAAAAACTATGCTAATTGGAGTTCTCTGTGGATATACCATAAAAGTGAGTATCACCTGTATAACAACGCAAGAACGACCAATTTTTTAATTTATTGCATTTTTCGATTTGCTCTGGAAATTGCTATTTGCAAAATCATTTTTTAGCGCAAGTTATTATTCCATGCACTATAAAATAGAAGAAAAAATCGGATTGAAATGCGATGTTCGCTCTACCGAGAATATTACTGCATTAGATCCAAAATAGTATTTTTCGTACAAAACCAGGAAATGGCGATTTTTTCAGCATCAGTTTAGGACGTGTGCTGAAAAAGACCATTTCCTGTCGAGGCACGAATCGGACAACTGAAATAGACAAAACACATCAATTCAAGCCGTAAGTGCGGTCGAAATTCAAAATTCTTCTCACGCAAGTCTTTCTAATGCAGCGTCATTTTCATACAAGGAAGCGTTGAAATGTATTTTTCGGTTCACTTTTTGATGGACTCGTTCACTTAAAATTCAAATATTTACTTGAAAATATACACACTTCACATTCACCATATTAAATTTGATCAATCGTATAGTCAAGGAAAAATTCATTCAAAACCGTTATCACACAATAAATCTTAAAGAATAGTATCAACGCACTTCAAGCAAAAGTGCTATTAATGACAGCTGCCAAATTGTATGAAATTTTATCCCCACTCTTTTTACAGTGTAAAATTTTGTATGAAGCACTGTCAAGTTTCAGTACCCTATTTAGAGTACCACTTTAGCTTGAAGTGCCTTGATAGTATATATTACTACACAAGGGAAGGAATTTGATATTTTGTATTAAGATGGGCTAAAGCCCTCGGACACTTTTACTCGTCGTGATACGAAATGTCAAATTATTTCCCGAGTGTAGTATGACGTAAAAAAAAATTAGAAATATTCAAGCGCACCGAAAAGTCATATTCCGAACAAAAATAAATGGGACGAAAAAATGGGAAAAAGAGGTTTTCCTGAGTCTATGCACCCAATTTTCTAGGCCGGTTTATTTCGTAGGCCCTATAATATCCATTACCCATACTCTATGTCTCGAAGTAATATTCGGTGCAAGATTTTAAAAGTGGAATACTTCGTTATAAGACTTACTGTAAAAAAAAAGGTAATTAATCTAAGAACCCGCACAACAGACCCATCTCTCTTGGCTCAATGGTTTCACCTTATTTTTTTCTTGCGTTTGGTTCGCTTTAAGCTCAGTCTTGCTCTAATCATTCGTTAAACGTCTCACTTGTCCTTATGGATGCATTTAAAGAAAATTTTAAATGAAATTCCCTTAAAAATAGGTCTGAACGGTGCATAGCATTCATTTCAGTATATATGTGTAACAACTTCTGTATGATGACTCCAACTAAAGTTCTTTTTCCGTACCCTTGAGCTTATGTAATAATTGGTTATGGCTAAGGTATTTCACCTATCCGCACACATTATACATGGTACAAAATGATATTTTTAATTACACGGCGCTTATCATAGTTTAATGAAACCAGAGAGACGTGAGTGTGGGTACATCATACATATGTATAATTAGAGTGTGCAACTGTACAACCTCTTATATATATATATATATATATATAGATGATGTTCCGTACACATAAATATCACCATCATCAGCCCATAGTAGTAATAATAAGATGAAACACTCAATAAAATAGGATTTAGATTATGGGGTTTATGAAGGTACACTTTCTTACCTCAAGTTATATGCTCAGACTTACCATTAAATTATTTGTGGTCGAGAATTGAGCTTTACATGTACGTACATACATCATAATTTCGTATATGTACGGTTGTTCTTTGAGTAATATCCAGCTTTCGTCAGCTCTATATGTCAGTAATAGTCAGTATAGGATATAACATGATGTCTACACACCAGACTGCAACAATAAGTTTTGGTTTGGTTATTGTGGTTTTGGGGTTGAAACAATGGATTTGGTAATCGGGTTATTTCAGTTTTAAAGAGGTATTTAAGAGGAGTCTTCAACAGCACCAACATACAACAGAAATGGATTTACTAAGCCGAGGTTCACTAGCTCCGCTCTTCTATTTCTTTATGGAAAATATTAAAAATGTTTATTACGCCGGCAATATTGCAACATTTCCAAGCAACAGCATTCTAAAATCGCAACAAAATTTGTAGTTAAACAATCGGCTCATCACATCGTTTGTTTTTTTGTTTTGCTGAAGAGGATTAGGCTCTTGGTTCAATTGTATCTTTCGTGGATAGGTTTTTTTGTGGATACTTTATAATGCCATCGTAATTACAGGATTTAAATGGAAACGATACATGATTGGTGGGGTAGCGATGAATGGAAGTATTATTAGCAAAAGCAAGGAGGTCCGTACTCTTTCACTTGCCTGCTATACAGAATTGCGCTGCATTAGTTGAAGATAGTTTAGTGGCTTTCTGCATTGATTGGGATAATGCAACGTTGATGTTTTACAGAAGAATCGTGTAGTTAGTGTCAACGTCATCTGACAAAATATTTGTGGATCACAAGAATGGAACTTTTAGGGAAATTTTTCAAGGATTTGTGTCACTTAATTTGTCTTTAACGTTCACCAACTTTCGCAATTATGTATCATGAAAACTCACTCATTTTCACTGTCAATCAATTTCTTTATTGAACAGAATCAAGCAAACATCATATACGTGGTCCCGTCACTCTTCAGCCATTTGGTTGCTTTCAGTCCCTTGCTCGATCCCTTGCTCCGATTCCTTTCGCTCCAACATCGATACATCGATATCGATCTCGTTGCGTATGGTGGTCGGAACGAATTCCTTCTTTTCAGCCGGTTTGTTTTCCCGTTGCTTTTTGGCTGTTGGTATTGTGACTGGTTCTTCGGCCATTTCAACATCGTCTTCGGTGGGAATTTTTTCGTACACATCTTTGCAGGATGCCTAAGAATTCGGTAAAATTAGAAAAGACACATTTCGGGGGAAGTAATTGATTGATGGACATACCATTGCCTCCTTCATTGATTCGACTTTTTGCATGTACAATTTAAATGTGAAATCGGCCATCTGGGTCATGTTCTTTACTACCAGCGGGGTGCTTTTGATTTCCTCTGATGCTAAACGATCTGTTGGATAGGTCTCGTCTGGTAGCAAGTGCAAATCTTGCGGTCGGTTCATGAACTGTTAATGAGATTTTTTTCATTTAAAATCAGAAATTCATCAACCAGGTGGAGATTACGTGGTCTTTCGTAATAACTCCTTCGAGTAGACGAAGGACCTGATTTTTGACTAATCAAAAAGCAACAAGATTCAAATATACGAAAGCGTTGGTTAGAAGAGAGGAGAATGATGGTGTATATCTTTTTTACTGCTCTAACCAACGCATTCGTACATTTGTACAAATGACTCGCTCCCCATGCCTAAACTATTTTTTTAAATTCTAAAAAAAGATACGGGTCCAATATTTAAGCCTTCCGGACCAGAAAAACACCTATTCAGCCCAATATCCCACACTCCCCGGAGTCAGAGCAGGCCTAAACAAGAAACGTGATCACCCACAAATTTATGTCTACAAAAAACCTCCCTTCAAGTCAATATTGCAATAAAATTACCAATTTGAACACCGGCTGCAGTTCGAAGCAGTTACGAAACAGTGACGCCCGTCCGAACACGTACAATCCCAAACGAGCTCGGCTCATTGCCACAACCAGACGTCGCACGTCCCGGAAGTGGCCGACCGCTTTGGTTCGAACCAACGAAATTAAAATGAAATCGTTCTGTTGACCTTGATATTTGTCCACGGTCGTAACTTTAGATGGTCGACCGATCAGTGGATTTTCGCCACACCTTGAATTGATAACATCGCGAATCAGATGCTTTTGGCCATTGTACGTTGTTAAAATCGAGATTTTCTCGGCTGGATATCCGAGGAGTCTCAAGTACATGAACACTGCGACAATGTATTCAGCTTCGGCCAAATTCTGCGATTTGATTTAAGTGGTAAGATCGAGCAGTATTTTAGAAAGCAAATGCGAACATTACCTGATAAAAGAACGGATTCGGTTCGGATTCGCCCACCCCATTGAAATCTTCCACATTGATCAGCTGGTAATCGTATACGAAGCCCGAATTGGCTACCTTGTACTCCATTTTCTCCCTAATGTGATTCAAGTCGTCCAATTTCTTGTACCGCCATTTGTACAACTCACAAATGCTGGATCTGGCACGACCCTGACCATCTAGATCGACTGTTGGCACGCCCAATCGGACTAATCGGGTGAAAAGTGACTGTTCCATGTTGGAATACTTCTGGAACGCCATATTCTTAATGACAGGAGGCAATTGGTGATGATCTCCAATCATAATCCAACGTTTCAGTCGATTGTAGCCGTCTAAAGGATTTTGCAGCAGCAATGGAATGAACGTTTCGATTTCCAATATCTGAGCCGATTCTTCCATCAGGATGTTGTCGTATTTGAATTCCATGTTGACCAGTTCTTTACGTTTCAGTGCTGCATGCGTACATGTCATGGCAATGATTTTTGCTTCTTTCACCAGCAAATACTTGGATCGATCCAGACCACTGCGCAGCAATTCAAAAGCTCGAAACTCTTCCAGTTGGGTGAATATTTTCGAAATGTAACTGAAGCAGCCGTTCGCCACTTTTAGATCATCATCATACGACTGCCCTTTAAAAAGCGGTTCGGTCGTGTTATCGAAGAATTGCGAGAACGGAAATTTTTCGGCAAACAGATTCGGTGTGTAATTATCCGCCAGCTGACTGATTTCGCTAAGAAATTTCTCCCAGCGTGCCACAACCTAACGACGAGATTTCAAAGGCAATTGATTAACCTCACCAAACGGCTAGGAATTGCGTCAATTACCTGGTACAAATAAAAGTATCCAGCTGTTTCGCACGTGTACGACACATCGCCTGACACTTTCAACGAATCTTGAAGCTTCTGCACTTGGTTAAGTAGATCTAAACGTTTTGCCAAGACGTAATTCACGCGTCCATATCTGTAAATGTTTGTCATGTACGCCACGTGGTTACAGTATTCCCACCAATTCAACAAACCTGCTATAGTCCTTTTCCGTTTCCAGGGCCTCTTCACCATGACCCAGACGAAGTAAATGTCGTTCGTCAATGTCCAATGCCATAATTTTTTCAAACAATTGATTCAACGCCTGATTGGAGTGTGTCACGATAAGTGTCCGCTGGTTCGGATGGTTGTGATAGAGATTCGAGATGATCTGAACGGCAACATCTGTTTTACCAGTTCCTGGAGAGAAGAGAAGAAGTTGCAACTTGCATTACTGGACCGTTGCACTAATGTTTATGCTATGCCGTTTACCTGGAGGTCCCACTACTAACGTTAAACCCGGTTGCATGCCAGCCCGAATTGCCTCGATCTGAGTTGGTGTAAAACGAATGGCGTTCCTGTGATTTAACCGAAATTAATTGATAAATAAACGAACGGAGATGATGCTGGAGAAAGAAAATTACTTTTTTGGTTCATCGTAAACATACGGACCGCGATTGCTGAAGATATACGGTTCAACATTAATGACCTTGGGCAGTGACTTTTCATCATCATCATCTTCGTCGTCCATGTCGTCATCACCAGAACGCTCCACTACGTCTTCGAATTTAAGTTTAAATGGCCGAACCAATTGCGACTCGTCGTTGGTGGTAAAACGCACTTCGTAATCCGGGAAACTTTCAATTAAATGTTTAGTGTCCAAAAAAGTGTCGTTAAAATTCAACGTTTTCTCTTGATTTGGCATCCTTGTGTAATGAGCGGATCCCGGATCTCCATAACCGAGCAAAATATCATGCAACCAAGACGGCACCACACATTCGGTGTTCATCAAATGTCGAATTGTTTCCAGGACCGCTTTGAAATTGTTCTCTTTCGGCTTTCGTCTCATGATTATGTTGAACTCTTCGTACGCATCATCAGCACCTTTATGCAGTGCCTCCATATCCAATCGATATTGATTACAATCCAACCATACTCGGAAAGTCCGTTGCTCTCCGACCAGCTGTGGACGCGGATCTGGTCCATCTTCAATCACCCGACCGTTTGCATCCAGCATGCCTTCAATTTCACATCCGCGAACATTCACCAAACCTACTTGCGGTATAAACGGTTCACGATGATTGTATCGCGTTCCAATTGGTTGGGTCGGTCTAACAGTTATTAGGAAGCACACGTCATGCTTTCGCAGATTTTCCCATTCCTCTTGTATGTCGCGCCGAACACTTAGTGTGACGGATACGTCGGCTCTGACACGAGATGGCTTCTTTTCGCCTATATGTGGTTTGGACACTTCAACGACAGCAAATGATGCTATGGGTAGAGCCATTCGAGCCCATCCTCCGAAAACGACTTCATCTTCTTCCGATTTCCTGCAGGAAACGATTTAACAAGATCACATCAACAGTTTGATTAGAATTTAATGGAGACGATGGAATAAATAAGCACAACAACTCTGAGTATTTTAATTTGTACAGATCGGTGTCCCTAATAGAAAGAAAAGTGTGCGGTGAAAATGGACGGTCGTGTTTTTCTTTTCGCTCCGCAATTTTTGTGAATTTCTCGGTTTATTTGGGGTGAAAATTGTTTCCGAGGGATGTGTGTACGATTTAAAGTTAGCTGGAACTGTCCCGTGTGTGAATAATGTGAAGTGTGAGCGTGAGTGCTGCGTGAATAGCCGGTTAAGTCGGTCTTTGGCGCCGTGACAATGCGATGCAAAATGAGTGAACTGCACAATGCTAAACGCTGAGATTGCTACGGTATGGTATACGTTCGCCCATGGCATCGAAGCGAGATGCTGACGGATGATCTTTCTAACATGTATATTGTATGAAAACTGACCCCTCGACCCTACGTAAGAATCATCTCGAGCAAAGGCTCCGGCGAGCGGTTCATCTCCCTGCTGCCAATCTTCGGGTCTACGAACGTTGTTATTACCGTACCCGTAGGCCCGTCGTTGGCTAGAACAGTCGACTTTATAAACGGACTCAGGTAACTGGACGAATACAGGTAATTTAATGAATGCAGTGGGATGACAAAGCAGGTAACAGGTAAATTTTCCTTGCGGCATTATATTGTGTCGGACTGTATTGCAAGCCTATGAATGATATATGCAAAAGTAGCTAGTCCAGTCACTTAGTCCGGCGACGGTGATTGTTGTTAGTCTTAAGTTTAACACATTTCGGATGGCGGTCCGGCGCTGTTCAATACATCGATACGATGTACACACAGAGTAACAAAGTATTGAACAAGGAGGGCAAAAAGGGGGATCCAAGTGGGTCATTCCACTGTGAGTGATTCAACGTTCAAGCTCTTCCGGAAAGACCACAGGGTCCTATTCGAAATGTGCAAGGTCAAGGTCAAGGTCAAGGAGACGATGGAATAAATAAGCGATCGAAAAATGTTCGAAAGACAGGTAAATTCAAAAGACTTACCAAGGCAGCATTCTGCTGACTGCGTCTTCTATGTCCTGGCGAATTTCATCTGAAAAATATATCGAACATTAATGTCTCCAATCCAATGGCGTACGACGTCTGGGGAACGCAAATGGATTATAAAAAGGGTACTTTTATGAGTAAACATTTCTCACAATTTTCGTGAAAGCATTTTTTTCTTGTGAGAAAATTTATTCAATGAACTGAGACTCAAAGTTAAAGGAAACGCCTTTACTCAGACATAGATTATGTTTAAATCCAATTGCATACGTACATGTCGATTCCAAGCGGAATAGATTGAAATTCCTCAGCAAATAATCGTGCAACGTAAGAAACTGCAAGTTAAGCTTCGGTAAAGCTAGACAGCCCTCTCCCGAAAAGTATTCGGTTGGCACAATATTTTCGTCCCAAATAATGTCGTCTGTGGGATATAGCGGCATTTCATTCAACGCATCCAATTGCGATACGCGCCGTTCGTGTCGTGATATCTATTGTTCATTATTTTAAACAAACGAAATTATTTTAGTCACCGTGTTTCATTTACACATCTATTTATAATGCGGCTTTATTTACCAAAAGTTCTCGCAGAAAATTGTCATCCACACGATGCCAATCGAATGGACTTTCCAGTTGATCGGGAATTAGATTTAAGTAGCAGGCAATTTCTCGTAAATTCTTAGCGTCCAATGCACCGAAATGTTTAATCAGTTTCTCGCGCGTATCAACATTACCAACGTTTGTCAGTGCAAACAGTTTAAGATCGGGAAATTTGGCAAATGCAGCACGCTGAAATAACAGTTACCAGTTGAAACAATAAATTAAAAATTAATCCAGAAGACCGGAAGTACGTCACGGTCACAATGGTTATTCCTTTCTCTGCGTTATTGCTAAACTTAATATTTAATTTCCACAAGGTGAGCAAACAATTCAGAGCAAATGTTATCGCTGGTAAGTGACTCATTAATTGTGTACGCACGCACAGTACACAGAGAGAATTTTGAGTTAAACTATTAATTCGACGAAAGATGTTTGTTAGGATTTCCTGTAGAATGTCGAGATGGATATTGATGTGACTGTGTGTCAGCGACCTATCAAAACTAAATTGCTTATGTGGGTGGTACAAAAAAGATGGCAATATGACCATTCGTATTTCATCTCATTAAAGTTCGGATTAATTTAAGCGGGCTTTTAACACAAAATAAACCGATGATAAGTAGGATAAATAGATGGAAAACTGATAGTGAATCAACCTACAAAGCAGCGTGTCATTAAATTTTTCTACCATGTCTATTGTAAAGCTGAAACAGCTCATAGTTGTATCTTCTTCTACAATTGCCGTTCACATTGACACCTTCAAAAATTTATCGAAGAATTCTACATTAGTTTGAGCTCATGTAGCAATTCCCCTGGCATGAGCTACACATTTCTACCATGTTTTTGTAAAGCTGAAACAGCTCATGGTTGTATCTTCTTCTACAATTGCCGTTCACATTGACACCTTCAAAAATTTATCGAAGAATTCTACATTAGTTTGAGCTCATGTAGCAATTCCCCTGGCATGAGCTACACATGGTCAAATTCATCAAAATAAATCGATTAAGATGGCTCGGTCATATACAAAGAATGAATGAGGAACGTGTACCACTGAAACTGCTAAATACAAATCCCGATGGTAGTCGCAGAGCAAGAAGACCGAGAGCGAGATGGAAAGATGCAATTGAGTCTGATCTGAAACTACTAAGAGTGAGCGACTGGAGAAACCAATAGTAGGTTGTAGTGCCCGCCTAAGTAAGTAAGTAAGCTCAAACTAATGAAATTTTTTTGCTGTAATCCAAGAAATTAGTCCAACAATAAGCTTGTGTATAAGGATCCACATTTTGTGATTCCTTAACATAAATTCACAAATTCTATTTCTAATTTATGTCGTTGCAAAGAGATGTTTTTGAAGAGTGGTTAATTCTCTAAGGCAATTGCTGAAGGTAAAACAATTTCTTATTTTGCATCAACCACTCGTCTAACCAAGTCCAGGTCATATTTTAGGAAAAATTCATTCAAATTCTCGAAAATTCCAAAATTCTGGGCTCTCTTTAATATTAGCCGATTGTAATCGAATTAGAAAAGGTCATAGAAAAAACGGAGGTACTTCATTCTACTGTTATTTTAGATAAACAGATAAAGCGTGACGGAAAAATTAAGGAATTTTCGGGAATTTAATTCCCATAAAATAGGCCCTGCGTCCAACCCAAGATTTCTCTCTGTGTTTGTTTCAAATGAATCGATAAATCCATGGTTTATGTCTCGTTAAATGTATGATAAACGAACCAAAAATTACTAATCGAACATGTATAGCTCATCAAATGCACAGAAAATTCCGTAATAATATTTTAAATATCCGCGCACTAATTGTCACAAATTATTTTTGAATTAATTTACAATCGTCAATTGTGTTGGTATTACATTATATTTCGCTAATAACCGAATCTGTCACACAATCAAATTACCATTGATTCCAATATTTTGTCGTAGGCGACAATTCGTTAATTAGGACGCTAGTCTTTATTTGGTAATTTTGTTTTTTTTTTTTTTTGGAGACAGTTGAAGGTTTTACTAATATTCATAGACAACAAACGATTCACATTAACCCTCAAAGAAAAATTGTTTCTAACAACTTTTAATACCTTTATTTTTCCTAAGACGCACGATCTAGTTTCGTCTATGGAAGAGAAGCATCAGCGGAAACCTAATTAGCAAATAAGTTCGTGTTTCTCGCTACTAATTGGTAAAGCTGTACGAGACAAGTTTTCCTTTGAACGGTATAATGAAATTTTGTCGAATAAACACTAGAGCACCAACAAGCGCAGAACAATCCTGGTTGTAGGATTAAAAATGTGAAAATTGTGTTTTCTCTCTCGATTGAATAGAAAAGGAATTGACGGCGAAAGAATTAATATTCGAACTATTTTACCGACAGCGCAGACCAATACCGACTTGTTTGTTGTTATTTTTTAAGTACCTTCGCTTTACTCAATCAATCCATAAACAAACAAGCATTTACGCGATTCATATTTCATTCACGTATTTGTTTTGCTTACCTGAAGTGATATAATTTTCGAATAGTGAATTTGTGTCATATCATGGTCAGTAAGTGCGTCACCAGATTCATCATTGATCTCAAACCGAGAATAGAATCTAAGCATTTCCAGAAGCTGCAAAATAAAAGAAAAAAAAAATAAAATCTCTCAATTCATTTCGTGTATTTTTCAGGTTTTTTTTTTCATCCTTCATGTCTATATATCTACTCATGTCAGATTTATAAACTGTGAACAGAGCATTCAGAATTGTATTTTATTTGACTATTCTGCGCAATATAACGTCCACTTAACAATCCTACACTAAAATCAATTATCTCATTATAAATATGAGCAACGAATCATTTATGTTTATGTTTCCTACGGGCTATGTCTAACAACCACTCAAAACATTTATCACATTTATATCAATTAATAACTCACGCACTAGCACATGGTTACACATAAATCAAAAATAAATGCGAATTTTCATAAAATTAAATGGGCTTTTAATTAATTAGCTTATTTTCGGTTGCAACGTAATTCCGACTGGGATATCTTGCTTGAAGTGGAACCATACGATATAGAGAAGAGAAACAATTCTCGAAATAAATTACATTGCCATAAGTCAAATTTTTTGAATGTAGCCACTGAAAGCGTATTAATATAATAAGAACATTAAAAACAGAGAGAGATAGAGAGTGAGAGAAACGTCGATCATTAATATAAAAATTTTACCATAGAAGAATATCGCAACAACTAAATTCATTAGATAAATTGGCCACTGGTAGTTATATATTTTTGGTAATTTACAAGAACGTTAAGTCAGATTGAACCGAAGTAGTACAATTTATTAGAAACATTAGGTTCTTGTATCCAGACCAGATTTTGCATTATCTCTCTTAGGTGGCAATCAATGACCGAATACGAACCGAAAAATTTTAATGCTTTTGTTTGTAGTACAACAAAACGAAAACAATGAGAAATTGTTATATGACTGTAAATAGCAAAATTTTGCTTGCATATGCCGCAAGCATATTTGACTACAGTAACACCAGTGGATTATCGTGCTATATGTGCAACTGTTATTGAATGTGCTTTCAGTTCTTTCAGTTCATTCATGAGACATACATTACATTTCTAAGATACCGTCTACAAAAAGCGCACAAGGGTTGAATCGTTGAATGGATTAAAATCCATGAGTCTCTAACGCTTTCCTTAACCTCTTAACCTTTTAAAAGCATTATTGGTGATTTGCAAGTATAATATGCTACCAGAAGCAGATCCTCAAAAGGTAGAAGGAATTGGACATAAAGAACTTTGTAATTAAAGTACTTCGTACTTTGTACGTAAAGTATTTAGTACGAAAAGTACTTTGTACGTAAGGAACTTTATACGTAAGGTACAGCTGAATTTTTTTATAAAAATAATTTTGACAGACAGGCTTGTATGGAAATCAAACATAACAACGAAAAAAATTTTGAATTTTCAGACAAAATTCAAATATTTAACGGTCAAAAATTATTTTTATAAAAAAGTTCAGCTATACTTTATACGTAAGGTACTTTCTACATAAAGTACATAGGGAAATAGTGCCAGTCAGATGCGAGTAATAAGTATATGTCGCAAAAGTCTGGTGAAAAACATACATCTAATAAACTTGGGATCGCCACTGCACTTTAAAATACGATAGCTCTATGCGGTTACAAGTGTGTTATGTTTCAAGAGAATTATAAACGTTGATGATTCATCTGTTGTAAGCTAAACAATCATTCTGCTAAGGGGTCGTGCTGTAAATTATTTCTAGGAAGACATGAAGAAATTCCCATTAGTGGAGAAAAAAGATTAAGATGAGCTTTCCCGGTGTGATATCTGAACGCAAAGTTATATTATTCTCATCTCGTTGGTAAGTAAAAATTCATGAATATTCAAAAAAACAATATTTTTTTTCATTTATTAAAATAGAGCCAGAGGCATTAATTTCAGCATAAATTTGCTTTAGGTGTTTTTAAGCTGATCCACACATACATTAAAAAATACTGTTGAAGCTACTACACGCGAGCAAATTAATGCTGAAACTTCACTACCTCGAACTGTTCACAACAAAATCACGAATAATTAAAAATGCTCACTTCAATGAACTTTAACAGGAGTGTGAATGTCACAACTCCAATAAAATCAGGAGACACTAGTGAAAACAACAATAAATTCTCGTTAAAAACACAAGATCTGTACGGATAAATAATTTTATTTGCGTTGTATACGAACCTCTTAAGCACGTTTCTTGTAACATCAATGAAACTTTTTTGCACTGTATTTTCTTTTGCTTCAAAATTTTAAAATATTTCTTTTAGTACCAATCGACGACGTCAGCGAAACTTAGGCATGAATTTGCTTGAGTTATTTTTCAGCTGGTTCATTCATACAAACAAAGCTGATCATACGTTCTTATACAGTTTTAACACTACCACGCGCAGTGCATTCGTGTAACTATCTCACCAGATAAATAAGTGTAAGTGTAAGTGTAAGACCTTTGGTTTGCACGATTGGACCAGCTGAAGTCAATTCATGCCCAAATTTTCTTGACGCCCATTCAAAGAATTCTTAACAAACTTGAGAGGATTAAGGAACATATATGTAACAAGTAGGGAGCTTTAAACCATGTAAGTACCATGGACCAGGGCCTATTTTAAGGAAATTAAATTTCCAAAAATTCTCAAATTTTTCCATCACTTTTCGTCAATTCATCTAAAAACACATCAGATTGCATCATCGTAAATGTTGTTTTTACTGCTTTTTTAGTTGTTTTTCATATCTTTGAGCTTAACTGATTACTTCGGAATTAGATCTAACAGAAAACAAAATTTGGAAATTTTTTGGAATTTTTGTGAAATTTTGGAAATTTTTGGAAATTAAATTCCTTAAAATAGGCCCTGCCATGGAAGTAGAACCTGCACCTCTCAACGTGACATTCTTTAAAAGTGACTGTTCTTGTAGAAGCATCATGAAGCGTTAAATGGATATTGTGGTGCTGTTCGCAACTGTTTCAATCTCTGTCTTTTAACAAGCAAAAACAGAGACATCATAGCTAATTTTGTACAAAGTGAATAGATTTGGCATAATATTTCATCTATGTGCCGGGACTACTCACACCGGCAGAGAAGAAAACGTCGTTCACTTGCAGTATTGAACAAAGCATTATCGATTTCCTCTAAATATTATTACAGCAATGTGACTCTAATGAAAGCATTACGTGTAAACAAGTATTATTGCTGCTTGAATAATCCCTCATAGTGATGTACATGGTAAAATTGTTTGTAAGATTTAAAACACATTAATGACCATAACTTTTACATTGAGAACGCCATTAATAAAACTTTGTAGAGTAACGCTTCAAGTTTTCGTTTATTATTATTCTACTTACTCTAAGACCACTTGATTGCTTCGCATAAGGCAACTTATTTCCCTGTAATGATATTTTATTGCACAAAATGTAATAATTTTGCAGTTGCATTTGCAGAGATTCTGTGTTATAGAAGTTTATAATTTCAAAGTCTAAATCTTGTTACGGCGCGCATTTTCGATGTAAATTAAAAGTTTGCCTGGTAAAACTTCTATGACGAACGGTCTAGCAAACAAAATCAACACACAAATAATAAAATTATCGTATTACAGTTTCAAAGAGAGATTATTCGTTTATCGTACCCTGGGGTCGTTGGATATAAAAATTTCGATATATTTTGCTTGTATGTCATGAGTATACTCGAACACTATCGTCCACAGCGATATCAATATTTTCTTTCTAATATTTAAACCAGTGGAAGTATATCCCTGATTGTGAGTGACATAAAATTGTCTTGGGAAAATTGACGACAGCATCATCAGCATCGCGTTCACAATTGGATCTTCCATCCGGAAGTATTCCTTTAAAAAAAAATTAATGCGGCAATGATAATGATACTGTCAGACCAGATTTAATGTTCAGTTAAAGTACTGTTAGTAAACAATGATAAACAAATTCGACGTACTAGACGTTTTCGTTCAATGTGATTACCTCGATGGCTACATTTTGCACAATATAAAGATCGTCCAATGATAAACTATTAATATTTTGACTCAGTAGTTGCAATAATGATAATAATTAACCAAAAAAAAGAAAACAAAACCAAAACAAACATTGAAAATTATAGATTCCGTTTCCCTGTATGTTGTATTTATGGATATTGTGTCTTCAGTGAAGAGGAACTTAGAATGACTTTAAGAAAATGAATTCGAAACAATTCCCCGACGAACAACAATATAAATAAGAAATTTGATTGATTGAGTTATTAGTTTGTGTTTATTGCTTGATAAAGCTACTGGGCTTAATTTTGTGCGTAAAATTTTGAAAAATCCAAAAATGAATATCCTTCTTAAAGTTGTGCTATTGGTTTGTGTGTTAAAGGCTAGTGGAAAGGTAACTAAAGACTATAAATTTTCTCGGTCTACTGCTTCGTATGTGAAGTGCAGAAATCATTCAAAGAAAATTGTCTGTTCGCTGTATAGATATACAATTAAAATCCGGCCGGTAGCTCTTGTTACAGTCATGAACACCTAAAGGAAGCTTCGTGTCATCAATCTCTTATTTTTAATAGTGCAATTTGTGCCACATATTCACTGGTGTTTCACATGTGTTTAGGTCACAATATATGAATGTGTGGAACAAAGTGGACTTGGAATTTGAGATTTCCGATGAAAAACGATTCTTTATGGGCGGTATTACCAGATTTGTTCAGAATCTTTTTCAGATTTATCATTTCCGTGAACAGTCCGTTGTCTGGTGTTCATGAGGTATTTTACGAAAATTTTCCGAAAAATTATGAAGCTCTTCTCAATTGACATCAATTGACAGCCTTCGTAAAAACTTGAAAGATTTTTATCTTAAACAAAGAAAGATTTTAACAAACTTCTGTTGGACCTCATTTGTACAGCTAATTAGAAAATGAACAGACAGAAAATGGTTGAAACAACACAAGTAATAGATATATTGATATCGTGATAAGGCCAATCGTTTGTAAAAGGTTTATTGGTGTTAATTAGGAGCCACTCCCCTCCAATTTGTCTAATTTGGAAGAAAATCTAACACTCTCCTTTTTGCAGCCAATAACACCGGAAGAGGGTCAAGCAATGTTTCTTGATATTCTAAATAATTGTAAAGGAGCAGAAGGTGCAAGTGAAGACGATGCACTAGGTATTATGACACATTCGATTCCAACGACTAAAACCGGCAGCTGTCTAAATATTTGTGTCATGGAAAAAACTGGAATCGTAAGTTGCTTTTATCGCTGTCGGCATTATCAAACAAAACAATTAACCGAAAATGTTCTTATCAATCAGGTAAAAGATGGCAAATTTTCGCTTGAAGGTGCTGTTCAAATTGCTGGAATGGGTGGCGATCCACAAAAAGCGACAAATATTGCCACTTTGGGGGCTGAATGTGTGTCTCTTGTTGGAGCTGATCGGTTTGTTTCATTAATATTGTTTTGAATATTTTTTCTTACAATTAATTTTCCAGCTGTGACCTTGGAACAAAAATTATGGAATGTTTGCATAAAGGATCTGCGGCATTGGGAATTAATCCAGCCACTGATTTAATGTAAATATTCGAAAATTTGATTGATTAGCCAAAGCTTCGATGATCGATGCGCTACAATGGACATGAGTGCAACCTGAATATTAGGTCATTATGATTACTATCGTATATCGACTGCAGACTACATTCACCACTTCAAATCAAGAGAATTTCATAAATGATTTATCATCTCCATCCTTTTGAAACCATTGTCTTAAGTAAACTGAATATCACAAAATGCTCAATTGAAAATCGTTTCTGTGTTTTTTTCTCTCTTCAATTAACTAAGCCCATAAAGTGTGTGTTCGCATTTTCAGATTTCAACTTTAAATTCTATACAAAATTATTCCCTTGACTGAAAGTCATGGGTCTTACGGATGATAAACACCCTAAAATGTTTGTCACACAATGATCACTACTATGATTGAAAATGCATGAATGTATGACCAAAAACCTTAAATACAGAAAATGTTTGTCACACTTTGATGATTCGTTAACTTGAGTAATTTTCAACGGATTTTCAAAAACTTTTTTTTAATCGACGGGGAATTAAATTCCTCAGGTTAAGTTCGAAGATGGGCTATTACGGTCGGGTGTTCTTAGAGATATTCCCAAAAGAATTTTTGTCTCGTCCCTTGATTCCACGATAACTCGAGTAGTTTTCGACGGATTTCCAAAACCTTTTTTTAATCGACGGGGAATTAAATTGCTGAGGCTAAGTTTCAAGATGGGTCGTAACGGGCTGGTGATCTTAGAGATATTCCCAAAAGAATTTTTGTCTCGTTCCTTAATAACACGATAACTTGACGTAATCCTCAACGGATTTCCAAAAACTTTTTTTTAATCGACAGGGAATAAAATTACGAAGGCTACGTTCGAAGATGGGTCGTAACGGGCTGGTGATCTTAGAGATATTCCCAAAAGAATTTTTGTCTCGTTCCTAGATAACACGATAGCTTGACGTAATCCCCAACGGATTTCAAAAACTTTTTTTATTCGACGGGGAATTCCATTCCCGATGATAAGTTCAAAGTTGGGCTATGACGGTCGGGGGATCTCAGAGATATTCCTAAAAGAATTTTTGTATCGTCCCGTGACATTATCGTGTTATTAGTTGAGTAATTCTTAATGGTCCACAAAATACAATTATCCCACTAAGAAAGACATTTTTGGGTTAAGCTCGTTAATGGAATATACTGGAGTAATATTCTAGGATTCATTCCAAAATTTTGTGTGTGTAATATCTTTATATCGATGATAAGAAAAAAATTAAAGTTTGGACGAGTGTGAACTTTGCACACTTTGCTCGTAATCACACGAGTTTCATTTTTATTCAATATGTAAGCAAGAAATTCGCCTCTTTCCAGGGTCTGTATCTCGTGCTGCCTTTTTGATGGTATCTTTTCATCAGAATCCTTTTTTCAAAACACACGACCACGAATGTATTAGCTTTCAACAGAAAGTAGATTTGGTTGTAGTCACTTGACCAGTTCTGAAAAAAGTGACCAGTGTAAATTTTCATAAACTGCTCAGTTTTCTCAGGGTTGGTCAAACTGCTACAACCAAATCTATTTTATGTTGAAAGCTAACACATTCGTGGTCGTTATTGCGGTCGTACATACTTGAAAAATGATAATTTTGGTGGAAATATATCACCAAAAGACAGTATTTTAAAATCACCCAAATGTATACTTTTCAGCAAATCATCGATGCCTCTTAAGTACTGAAAATACGTATGAGCCAGTATATGATCAAGTGCTGGAATTTCTCATATACGTGTTTTGTATCGAAAGTAGGGTACGCATACCCTGGTATACGTTTATATACTTTTAGAGTGATTTTTTTTTGCTCGGATTACAAAAATCTTCTTGAGAAAAGTAGTCAGTCAGTCAAGGGATCTGACCCATCCAAAAGATGGGGCCTAGTGTCGTGTACGTGTCCACAACGAGACTGGACATTACGGATTTTCGCGTATTGTTGCATCGAGAAGAAACTTGAAACTTTGTCCGGTAAAATTCTTATTTAAACACAGTAGATACATACGATTAAGCAGTTGTTACATAACTTTGTCCAACGACACTTTTTATTTGTCTTAAAAGATACAGAAGAAGCACAGTCCATCTTTGTCCAAATTTAGATTTAAATTGAATATGGAGTAGTTATTTTATCGTTTAAATATTGTCATTAGATAGTTCGAAATTCAACACTCATAATTCGATTGACAATGACTATGAGTAATTGTCAATGCTAGAAATTCCCACACTCGCAATACCTTTTATTATTTTCCACAATACAACGAAGCATTGTATGATAATCGGCGGCATCGACAATTGCATTGAAAATCTGCGGGATGTTTTTCATGCAAATGGTTCGAGGAATTTACTGAATTTACGATATATCGACACTATGCAAATTAATCCAATTCCAGCAATTGAATCATTTAATAATGATGCTGGAATTCCAAATAGTTATGGTGCGGGGCAAATAATTTTAATTTGAATAAAATTTACTTGAATTCGAGGACTCTCACATTAGTATACTCCATCAGTTTATCGCATAACCTGCGTTAAAAATAATTAACCCCAAGCGTCGTAATAACATTATACTCCAGCATTGTTAGATGAACCATGTTTTTTGGCAAAGCACCTGGCATAGTAATAGAGAATTACCTATGTCAAATACAGTAGTTTTTAGTCCGATTCGCCATTTACGTCCTCTACGTAAATGAGTCTTTGTGGACTGAGCTTCCATCAGAGATTGAACGTATGAATCAATTTACAATTTTCATGACATGACATATTGCACGGTTGTGACTTAGTACTCGATTATTTTCTGCCACTAATATACTAGGCGATTTGTGTGACTTGTTGTTGGAAATTAAATTTCTTGGAAATAATCGCAGACAGAAAAGTACAAGAACGTATTAGAAATGATTACTGATAAATATAGGTCGATGGAGCGGTGCGTTAATTAATCACCTTTGCCTCTTGTTTACCATCTAAATGACGCAGTTTGTTTGTAAACAAGGAAATCCGAAATTTATAATGAATTCAGCTTGACTAACTTTTTAAGGCAGAATTACTATCTGCGCGCAACAACCAAACAAATAATAGTTCTCCGACAAACACTGATTCACTCAAAGTTGTTTTTTTCTCGATTTTATTTGTTCGGATCTGCTTGTACTTTGTTACAACGACGTGTTGTTTAAAGATTGGACGATTAGCATTTAACGTATGGAAGTGGATTTTGTTGTTTTGCAATTTTTTGTCGTATTGTTTTGGTAAATCAGTGTTTACAGTTGGTATATTATCGAAATGGACTTCCAAGAATGTTAAATGCATGTTGAATTTTCGTATCAATTTTCGTCTAGCAATCACATTCATATAAAATAGTCGGAAAATTCACGATACTGAATTTAACTTACTGGCCACTCAAGTTCCATGTTCATGCTAGAAGCAGTGCTGTGAACTCATACAAATTTCATTGTTTAGAGATCGTGGACATTTCAATCTAGTTGTTGACATAGAAATATGTCGTATTTCAATTCTCGGTGGCAAACAAGCTAAGCACCTGGCATAGTAGTAACATATTGATAATGTCAGATAGTATAATATTTGAACTGCATCATGCAGCATGTCCACTATGTTAGGTGAAGTGAAACATGTCATTATACAAATATAAAAAATGGGGAAATGTACAAATATATGGATATCCAGCGGGCTGATTCTTACGGATATAGGTTCAAATGTTTCTTTAAGTTATCCCACATTTCACACATGGTTTCCATATCAAAAACTTTTCTTCAATTCCGTTTCAAAATCTAGTTCTAATCTCTTAGTTCTTTCAGTTATCATCGTTACGTTTCCTATTCCAATATCTATGTCCATTACAAAAATATTCCCCATTTATCATCGCACAAGAGTTTCTTCACTTCGAACAGCTAGACGTATATTCCTTTCTTCGAGTATATTTTATGTTTTCTAATGTATTTTATCAAGACATCTCTTTCAATTTTTCATTCATATACGGACAAGAAAATCGTATCGAATGTCTTAAAGGTTTTACTTTAAACTTAAGAGAAGTTCATCTGTATGTAAACCCAATAACATTTTAATTTGATTAGAAGATGACTTTGAAATCTTTTAGTTCCAAACAGTGATTAAGAATCAGTGTTCTTCGAAATATAAGAAGATTAAGGATCCTATCCTATTCTATTCAGTCTGAAACTGATCTACACGTTAAGAACGAACGCTATTTGGAATTTTCAATCCTTCACAAATCAATGAGTTTCACACTGTCCCTGTGGCTCTCAATCTAGGTGTGAGAAATGAAGCATTGTTTATCGAAACTTCCCAAACTTTGGGTAAATTTGTACATTTACTCATCCAAAGTTGAATTACACCACCATCTTCAGCCTTCAATGTGATTTCAAATTTCATCGAAAATCCGAATTTTCACAATAAATAAACTTTGTTCAAGCTATCATCGGAATCCTTCAAAACGCTATTAACATCCTGCTGTATGTTCCCCAAATCGAATGTAAACCACAGAATATTTCAATCTTGTCCGATTTCCTCTGTTCATCATTAAATCATCCGTGCATCAACATTTTCTGAGTGCATATTATGTATAAGTATATAAACATACAATTAAACCACAAAAAAGTGTCATAAACATCAGTTCAATCGAAAACTAAGAAAGAATTTATAAACGATTCGAACTTGAAATTTGAACTCAAAACAATCGACAATGGAACATTAAATTCATCGTCGTGGTTGTAAATAATATAAATCAAATCGTCAAAATTTATTATATAGAAAGCAATTAACCAAAAAAAAAACTTTAACGATTTAAATGCGCCTCTTCATCAATTTTATCGTATTCAATGGTAATTCCTATGATTTGTTATGTGTCTATTTCTACTGCTTAATAACTTTTATGTTAAAGGTCATGCGATTAATAAAAATTATTTTCAACCGAAAAGCATCATAATTATGGTTCGGTTGAGTAAATAGATTATTTAATAGAAAATTTATTAAAAGACGAGAGAAAAAAAATTGGCAAATTTTTATTTGATTTTTTTTAGTCATTGAAATTGCATCGTAAAAATTTGCCATTGTATTTTGGAAAGTATGACGTAAGTACGTAAAAATGAGGTTATTAGTGATGCGTATTCTGTAAAAAAAAGTTACCATCCATTCCATATGCACAGAATGTTTGTGTGAACAGGTAGAATAAGACTGGGTTGGGTTTTATCAGTACATGATAAGGTAATGCTTCAGAAAACGTATGATGCAAAATGTGGTAACATTTTTCAACGTATCGACCGAACTGGCCTTTCATAGTAAATATATAGTTTGCAGTTCAGTTTTAAATTAATTTCCTATCAGGCGCAGGATCGTAGCCAGACAGGGCGGGCTTAGAGACGACAAATTTTTTTTTAACTTAGAAATTGATGAAAAACGGGTATTGGACAAGTCTCAACGGCCCGCAGAAAATTTGTTGCCTCTTTTATTTTCGGAATGTTTGACAACTTTTACAAAAATCACACAAAGAAATTCAATGTTACAAAGTCTCAGTTTAACAAAGTTAAAGTCAAGTTTTCTTTAGTATTCTCTTGTCTGTTCTGGTTTTTGCACTTCAGAAACGTTTTTTGATACATTTTCAGAGCCTTTGTTAGCTAAAAAATACGAAATCAAGTCAGTTTTGGTGATGTATTGGAGAAATCAGGTGGAAAATGCTCATGCTAAAAATATCTGTAAAGGGAGTACACTTCCGTTGCGGAAGTTCCATACTACAGTTAGATAGTGCAAGGTTAATTATTCCATCTGTAAATGGTACAGTCACCTAATGTCTTGGACTCATTGGCAATTGCTAAGGGTAAGGGAGATGTAAGGGAGTCTGCAATCAGTCTAAGAAGTGACAATTCAGTGAAGAAAATGTTTTAACAAAAGAGAACAGGGACAAAATTCATGTTTGCATTGTCCAAAATATCATTTCTTCATATGTATCCCTATCGCGCAGAGCGCATTTTCTCACTTCTGTGACTACATTGCTGAAACAAAATCCATAATAACATGAAAGTGCGAAGATTTCCAATAAAGACATTGACATTTTCACCAAAGCACACCCAAGACGAGAAAAAATGCAATGAAAAATCGTTCATGGGGATCTGGTGAGTAAAACAAAATTGCATGCGAAATTATGCATAGATGTTACTGAAAAGAAAAGGGTTTTTTTCTCGGTATTGAAATTTCTTTGGGTTGGCTTGGTGGTTGATTCGAAGGTCCTTTGTAATCGGACGATAGTGAAATGGACTTTTAAAGAAAATTTTCTAAAATGAGAAGTAAACATTCTGTGCAATTTGTCCACGAAATTATGCATACATAAAATTCATAAAATGCTTTAAAATTGGTTTTTCTTACATCCATGAATCTTTCACCACTGGCACTTGCAATGCTCAACACCAAATTCTATAGACAATTTATTAGTCCCTAGATGAACATTTTATATAAACGAAAAAAAGGTTTACTCTTTCATAAAGCCTATTCATTCTGTGCAATGTTTGTTTTTTTATTTATTTATTTTTGTCACTTCGAAGTAAGCGGAATGTGTAGTCGCTATGTTTGTTTCAAAAAAATGTAAAACATACCACTCAGGAGGGAAGCACGAATTTTATACTGTTCGATAGTCCGAGTTAAATTGTAAAGTCTCAAACGGCCTGTACAAAACCGAAACGATATCTGACTTTTCGTCAGGCACATTTTAACTGATTTTACCATTTCACAGACCGGCACTGTAACAAAAACGAAATTAAATTTTCCGTACGTTTTTGTTGATTTTTGTTTTGCTGTGATTGTAATTAAAAGTTGGCATGATGGTACTACAGTTTAATTAGCGTTCGCATAGAACGTGTATGGCTAATAAATTTCTGACTGCATTCAATTAGACTTGTAAGCGTTGAATGGAGTATGTCATTCAATTAGTGAATAAGGTAATTGCAATAACATTATTCGCGACGATATAAATGCTAAAATGTTTATTTTGGAAGTGAGAGATACAATGATAGGGATTTCTGCCGGCAGCATCATTGTAAACAGAATTAACACGAATATAAACCAAATTGAAAAAATAGAAACATGTAAACGATTATTTAGTGATCGCTTGCTTATTTGGCTTGGTATTCTAAAACTGTAGTTGCTTGCTAGTTCCCATACGATTGATTGGTTAGTTGGTCGGAAGCTGAGCACTTTTATTTGCACCAGACTGACTGCAAATCTATGGATTTATCACATCATAGTAATCGGTCACGCAATGAAAAACTCAACAGTTGAGTCAAAAGACTTTATCAGAAAATTTTATCTTACCAAAAAGGAGGCTTTCGTTGGCCACTTAAAATAGCTTCTGTTTAGTAAATTGTTTTGATGGACTGACCCAAAGTCATCAAACCAAACCATTTGCTTATAAGATAGTGATTTGAGCTTGTGACATTCAGATCTCTGGCTGTACACATTTAAATTTGTGTCGACCAAGGAGGTCACAGCAAGTTTGAACTAAAGGTCAGATCTAACAAATTTAAAAAAAGGAACCTGAAACCGGTTTCATTCAAAACTGTTAACTGACCTGTTTCGAGCTTTATTTTAAATATATTTTAGAGGGTACGACTCGTTTCTTCAGATCTACACAACAAATTTTCTGAACTTTGGTAATTTCTTCGAATCGCAAATATAGTGCCACATGTTCCTTTACAAACTAGTGATGCTTATCCACCAATGTTTCAATAAATTGTTGTCTCATTGTGGAATTATTGGAAATTCGCTGATAAAAAAAATTTGCGTGTCGTAAGCTCAAATACAGAACACATTTCCAAAGCATTGACAGTGCTGTGTGATGAACTCCACGTGCATTCGAGTGCCGTTCGCTTTTCCCACAACGTAACTGAACATCTCAATATTCATTTTCTTTTATGAACTCGATTACATTATCACCGTTTACCTATGAAAGCTTTAAAGATTGCCAATAAAGCCTGTTGTTGTTTGTTTGTTTATCGTTCTATTGAATCATAAGGCACAGAGTCGATTAATGTTATATTTTCCGGAAAATCGGTCAACTCAATGAACAAGCAATAAATTGGTGAATGAGTGTATTGCCAGTAATGCAGGTCAGTATGTAACTATTTTATTGTAAAAAACAACAATATGTTCAACCTGTAATTTTATTGGTGAACGGATGCGGCTCTATATCGTAAAGCAAACACTCTAACAAGAATCTATATCTTATCAAAAAATCATAATGTTTTAAAATTAACCAAAAAAAAGTTGAAATAAAACGTTGTGGGGAGATAAGTGTTGATAACAAAAGTGTGAAATAAATATAATTATGTACACAGAAAGAAAAGACAGACATAATAACGAAAAAAGAAGAAGAAGAAAAAACACAGCACAGAAAATAATCCACTTGCACAAATACAAGAAATAAGCGATTTACACATTGGAACAACACTCAAGCTCAATAAACGATAATAATATTATACACAGACCCATTCCAAATGAAACAACATTCGGTTTTTATTCAGTTAATAAGTTGCTCTGGACGCGATCGGACGCAATACAAATTCAATAAATTGTTGAAATTTACATGCAATTTATTTTTTGTTCATTCTTTCTTTTACAAATTTTAATTTGATTAATAATTCTTTCACGTTAGCGCGCGACGGTTTGTTTTGTTGTGAGATGGTTTATTGAAAAGATTTTTTTTTTCGTTTTCGTTTAATATTTCAGTTTTAAAAACATATTTCGCTTGTGTTTATTGAACAATTTTTTATTTTATTATTTTCCATAATCTGAAATTAATAACGATTATTAAATCTATAAATATATATACGCCACTCAGACAATGAAACGGTGGATATTTGCGTATTAATATCTGAAAAAGGCGATGCAACATTGAAATTTTAAACATTTCCACCGATGCACTTTATTAATTGTGTTAATATTCAGCAAATTTTTATGATAAAAACATGTAAATAAAACAGAATTAAAAAATCGTTCTGTTCATTAAACATCAACCAAAATAAGTAAAAAATGAAATAAAATGTGAATCGAATCCGTACGTTATCCATTCATAAAAGAGGCGTTTATAACGCTATTTATCTTTTAATATTGTGTGAATTGTTGTAATTAAAAACTCTTAACCTCCACAATTCGGTTGTGAAGATTAAGATTACAGCAAAGCTGGTTTTGCGGGATATCAAAGAATCTTTCGAGTTAAAAGAAAGACAGAAAAAAAACCATAAACCGATTAACGTGTTAGTACTAAGACGACAGTGTCTCAATTGTTGGTTGGGTTTTTACCGTCTTAATTTGTTCGTTCATTTCTAAAATAGCTGAATCGTGTGTTTAGCTGATAACCTAATTTGCGAAAAATATGTGCCAAGGTATTTCACCAAAAAGTTCAATATAATAGAAACGGAGAAACTATGTCGGTTTTTTGTCAGGAGTGTCAACGGGTTTTTCTTATTAATATCGAAAATGTGACACACAAACATACCGGTGTCTATCAAAAAACCTTAAGAATTTCATACGAATTTGGGTAGATAATTTAGTATTTCATTTTAAGTTGACTTTGCACATTGCCATTTCTCCTGAACTTATCTGCATTTGAAATTGTTTCAGGTAATAAATTTTTGTGTTGATAGGAAAGGAATGCAACGTTTTGTCACAACTCAAAGACGAAACGATAAGAGACGATTTGTCGTGGCAACGTTGTTGTCTTGCTCCGAAGGAAGAGTCAGAGTTAGGACTTCTTATGCGTTTCACAACTGTTTCAAACTTTCGTCTAGCTCTCTTACTACATGTGAGCTTCATTAGATGTTGTTCACAAATTACGTAATGCAATACTATGGTATAGTAAAAATGCTTACGGTAGCATTTCTGCTTGCAATGTTCGATTGGCAACATGAGGAAAAGATCACTCGAATGTTTGGATCGTTTTATGCATGCAAACAGACTTTATTCAACCAGAAAACTGTTTTTTCTCTGTATTTACTAATCATCAGGTTTTAATGGGAAAATCTGTGAGACTGCGACGGATATTAAATTAGAGAATAGTCAACGAGCTATCTTCTGCATCATTATTTTTGGAGGGAAACAAAAGACTGGATCATTTACGACGACGAACGAGTATTTTAGTGCATCTCGCGAATATTGTCGGAGCAACGAATTATGTGTTTACAATACTTTAAATGAGGACAATAGATTCGTTGAAATCGTTAGAAAGAATTTATTTCCCTACATCTATTGTAAAGCGTCATTGTTTTCCAAAAAAACAAGCGCTGTAATTTTACGCTATAAAGCACCTTTTCAGTATGATTGTAGGAGTCAAAAGAAAAGCATAACAAACTAAACTCGACTTTATGAAGCGTGAGTTTAATTTGATTTGATGTATTAACGGAAATGAATTGTCCTCGAGTATAACCATACTTGATGTCTTCTGTTATTAAGTGCATCAATACTTTTATTCCCTGTCATTCACAAAGGACTTCCCCGCTATTTTCAACATCTTTACCCATCTTCACCTAAGGAAAGGATGTGTTCACCTTTGCAACACTTTGCCATTTCCTTATGATATGGTTTCTAAAGTGGAAGTCGAAGCATTCATTAATGTAATAAGAATTAGATTTTCTTTGACCGCCACATAGAAAATCACAAAATTCGGTTCCAAAACCTTACCCCAATGTTCACACTACACAAAGTCATCGAGATATGCTGGTAGCAACAATGCGTTTTGTTTACATAAGTTCTTCAAAATATTTTTTTTTACGTGATCTCGTGCCATAAATGAAAAATTTCATTGTTTGCTTCTAATTTCCACTTACGACAATCGATCGTGTTGCCGAAAATGTTTTACAGCATGTAATGGTAAACAAAACGATTGTTTAGCATTCAAAGAGTTACACCTAATTGTTTAGTACTCAATCGATTATGAAGGCATAAATAAGCGGGCCGTTGAATGTAGGTGACAATTTGACAAGATATTCATAAAATTAAAGCAAACGATTTTCCACCTAAAACAGTCAAAGTTAGATGTATACATTTCGCATAAATTAAATGCGAACAACTCGGTTTGTTATAACGATCCGTGGCAGAGCTTTTCAGCCTATTTATGTAAATTATTATAAACAAAAATGATATTCCAACCCAAATACTTAATATTCAATTAAAAGAAAGAAATTTTATTACCATCGAAGTCTGAATGAAATTGAATTACGATTGTTGAAACTGTAACAGCTAAAAAATGATAAACATTCTAATTTAAATTCAATTAAGCTTTCAATAGAATAATTTACGATGTGATCTGAAATTTATTTTGGTTGTAAAAACCCAACTATACCCGTTGTGTATAAAAAACACTGATATTCAGTCTAATATTTTTGAAAAGTAAATTCAATGTCTGAAAAGTTCATTGGTGCCGAACAATTTAACATTCTTTCTGGTTATTTTTTTTTGTTCGAGCAAACTTTTACTCTTGAAAGTATTGAACAGTTTTTCCGTCGAGAAAATAAATTTTCTTTTCTATGAAAATAAGAGAAAAGTTTAATAACTAACATTCAACTACTGTCGTTTGAAAGGATGTGTATAATGGGCTGCACAATTTTTTCTTTCAATCTATTGCTTTTTCTCTCGGATAAGCTATATTTTATGTGAAAATCAGTTGAAAATAATGTTATACGTTATAAATGCATTGAACAGTCTCCACGAAGCCTATAATACTGCAATCTGCGAAATTACAAGACCGCATTTTTTCAGAGGTGTAACAAAAATTCCATTGATTTTACAGAGGAAATAATAATGGCTATGTAACACAGCACAGCTCTGAATAGGACGTCGAATAAAACCGCAACAGAAACTTTTATTTCCCATTAAATGTTTTAGTTTCTGTGGTTTTTTTTTACACTAAAACTATTTCAGTTGCAAATTTAAATTCAAATATTTTCTGGGTACGGCAGTATTATTCGTCTAACTAATAAAAGAAAATCGTGAATTCACTTTGCTTTCTCATTTAATGCTAACTTCAAAATGAAGAAACAAAATAGAAAATTCAGGGAAAAACATGCATTTTCAACTCGTTCAATGCCATTGAAATGGAAATTCAGTGCGATACACAATTTCGGCGAAAATTTTTTCATTTCCAACGTAATTCGCATTTTCTATTCTATCAGATTTGCATCGTGAATGCAGTGCTTTATGGCATATATTCATTGAATCAATTTTATCGCTCGCAATATTTTTGTGTGTGTACAGAATTAGGGCCCTAAATGTTACAGATTAAAAAAGGCGCCAGAAACGAATAAATATTTAAACAGAAACGTATACACATTAGCTTTGCTTTGGAATATGACGTCAACGAATTTTATTTTATTCAACAGTGCAGGGTGCAATAGTTATTTACATAGTTAAAGTTATGGATTAAAAGTACTATTTTCATGTGAAATTTGTTGATCCGAGGAAAAGTAAACGTGAATCACACGAAAAACTTCTTTTAGTAATTTTCTCAATTTTCTCCGCTGAAACTTTCGATAATTTTGTTGTGCCCTCTCGCTACGCTCTGGTCACATTTACTTGGAAATGGAATTTCAAACTTTTTTTTTTGACTAAGTTAATAAATAAAGTTTGATTTGGATGTTGTGTTGCTGGCATTTACAGGATGGGGTTAGAATGCCAGCAATACAAATTCTTTCGATGGATTAATAAATAACTATTTCACTTCTATTCCGAATTAAGTACACAATTTTACATACGGATCGTAGAATCTGGGTGAAAATCCATTACACCATGGTCTGAGTTGTGAGAAGTTTATTTAAGTTCACGGTGGAATAATTTCACCTTATGCTTTTGAGTAAACTACCTCACATTTCAATGGGACGGATGGTGGAAGTGGATTCTTGTATGATTATTTACCTCGCATTTGGCTCGGAGCAACACATTGCAAACGACTTTTCCATCATATGTTTCTTAGGGTATGTAGAAGTCAATCTATAGGGAAGTGTTACGTGTTCAAGATTTTTTTCCGACTATTGACCATTTTCAAATTGTATCGCTTCATTAAGAATTCTGATTGAAGCAATAAAGTTTAGTAGACCGAAGTCCAAAGGGAAGAGAAACAAGTCGAAATATGGAAGCATTTAATTAGTGGCATAGGTAATCATTGTTTCTTTCTATTTCGCTTATGATTTACTAGATGTGTAAATGCAAAAAGTTTTTATATTTCACTAGGTCTTTGAAAAACGTATGCAAGATGGGGAGTGTGTCCCTTTTGAGTGACCACATTTTTATTCGAAAATCTCACACATTTAATGTGACTGGGGAAGAGGGTGCTTTGAAATCGGAACGATTTTTATTTATTTATATGTATCGTAGTTTGACCTTGAAAACACACGTTACAGTTAAACATAATTAATCGGACCATTCCATTTCAATTCAACCACATTCCATTTTGTTTATAACCAGTTAAGAAATAGACTTTCCATCGTGTAAGTTTAAATGAACTCACACGCATTTAGGACATGCCTTTCAGTCAAATCCTTTAGTTCTGCACGGTACAGAGAAAATTTAATGTAGAACAAATTAAAACGAACATAGATGATGCAATGCCTACAGCTAAATACAGTTTAAATGCGAGGTTTTATTTCTAGTGTGCCAGAGCAGAAACATTTTTAATGGAACAAATGACTTCTTTTCAGTTATAAAATTGACATTATAAATAACTGTTAAATGTCATCATATTCAAACCATCCAAAAAATCCTAAATTCTTTTCGGCAGCAAAAAAATTCAATTAAAACTAATGCACTTTGTCAGTTATCTTTGTGAAATATTTTTTTTATACAAAAATCCTCTTATCATAGCAAATGTTTTTATGAAAGCTAAACATTTTCAAAACCGAAAGTTCATAGACATCGTGACACTTACAGTCGTAGCAATTAGTTTTGCGTACAGAACATAATATTTAATAATCCTCCACTTTTACGTGTAATCCATCCGAACATCTGAACCTTGAATTTTGTAATCAGGTCAAACCTGGCAAACCTTTTTGAAATATTTGGATAAGAATTTCGGTTAACCTGGTCTGACGGGGTTTTTCAAGTGGTTGATCTCGACTGACCTACTCCATTTTCGCTCTGGAAAAATTAGTGAAATGATCTCGTTCCTTCTTTTCTTAATCTAATATTAGGTGTCTGAAAATGAATTTCAATTTTACAGGTCGAATAAAAAAAAATCGTGGAATATTTCACCTACAAAGAACACATTTTATTTTCAGACCCAGGCCAGACTCAGAAAAATTTGTTAAATAAAACTACAGTGTGTGTCCCACTCGTGGTAGATTTTCAATCACTTGAAAAGTTATTCAAAGTAGTAAAAACCAAAATTTCGAATTCTTTCCGTTGGCATAAAAGGAATCAAAAGCAATGAACGCTACAATTCGTATACAAAACATTTTTCCGAGACTGTAACACTAGTACTAGCATACACTTAGCGAATGAATAATTGAGAGTACATTGTAATAATATTGGTTTTTGCATGTTATCATTCCAAAGCTGCTGCTTAACATTCATTTTTTATTGAAAGTTACTTTCGGTGCAAATTCATCAAATTATTTTCGGCCAAATGCGAACATTGATAATAAACGTTTTGAACAGCACTTAGTCAAGTGAATCTGTCGTATAAATCAGAATTAAAGAAAATATTTATCAATCGAAATTCTATGCATTTTTAGAAAGAAAATTATCATTCAGGTCGAGGTTGAGGGAATATCGGAGAAGTATGCCAATAACATCTGAACCGACAACCCTTCGTTTTCGTTTGAGCAAAGTAGACTGTACTTAGTGGCGTGAACAACTATAACTTTCTTAATTTCAAAAGTGATATAAACATTATTCAGATATCATTTACATTTAACGTTTCTTCATGAAAGAAACAGCAATAAAATCTGAACTTTTCTTTGTTGCGAATTACAATAAACAATTTATTGTCACACTGGGACAACGCTAAATCTTCGACAGTAAATCGATCGTTTAACAATAAAAAAGAATATCGAACGCGTTACCTAAAGCTCCATTAAAATAATTCTGAACAAACATTATGCAGAAAGCAATTCATGTAAAATTGTTCAGCGCTGGTATCGACAGATATATATCTTTCCACTCGTCACATTGAATCATTTTTTTTTTAAATAGAAAAATGTTAGTCTATATTTACATACAATGCTTTTCCAATCATTCCTCGGTATTCCGGCAAACATTTTCAAAGTTGATATCCTGTAACACCACTTTGTCAAAGGAATAAGTCATGTCAGCGAATCAATCGCTTACACACAGCAAAAATAAAATTATTTCTTTTAAGAAAACATGAAAAAACTTTATAAACTGTGCTGCACAAACAGATGATAGACGTTTCAGAAACATCTAGACAATTTTTTTTTTCCAAACAGTTTAAAAGAGAAACGTATACACTGCAAACGATACGAAACCAATTTTTATAAATAAAAAAAGAAAATAACAAAAAATGTGTTTTCGATTTATGTACGCCATTGAAATTGTGATATCGATAGCAATTGTAGCTCGATTAGCCGAAGCTAATCAACATCCACCGCCGTGCTGTGGACAACAAAACATTTTGAAGGATCGTTCGTGCAACTACAACGGCCTCAAGGGCCAAATTTTATTGGACTGTGAAAATGGAAAATACCTATTGGACCCGAGTGACAATAAGCTCGATACATACCACATTTTGGAAAATGGATATTTACAGATGAACTCAAGCAGTCCGCCTGTACCAATTGACGCGTAATTGAATGAATGATTTTTTTGTTTAGTAAATTTTAATCAAATTGATCGATCAAATCGACTACGCAGATATTGTATCACAAATTACCTGGGAAATGGAAGCAATGAGACGAGAGAAGTTGCGCTGGTATGCTTTGGTCAGCATGTCAAAACCGCACCAATTATGTTTATGGTGAAAGGGACAATGGCATTGATTTCGGTTTTCTTTTTACTACTCACGCTGTACGTTTACTGGATAATACCAGATCTACGAGAAACGCAAGTAAATAAATTGTGCAAATATAATTCAGTCGCCCGAAGTAAAGACACCTCCCAGCCTTCCTTATAACCATATTGAAAACGAAATTTTAAACTTAATATTAAATCTTCAATTGACTGGGAAATTCTACTTCAATTCAATAGGACAAAGTCACCTGTGTAACACTCATTTGTTTGATGATATTTATGCTGGTGCTTGGAATTATTCAAATAGCAGAGCCAGAAAAATTGACACAGTCTTTCGTCTGTCAACCATTCGGTAATTGAACAATTATTGCACACCTGAGCGAAAAGAAAGTTTTCAATTGTCGTATGTCGCTTGACATGCACATATTGTAACCACCCAAATGGCAATTTTGAACTACATTTTTCGCCTGTTCCTCTGCTTGTATAACCATTCCGTCTTAATTTTATATTTGAATTTTCTTCTGTAGCATACATAATTTACTACTTTTCGGTTGCATATTTCACATGGCTCAACTTGATAATGTTAAATGTGTGGAAAAATAGCGTGTAAGTTCATGTGCAAAGCAATACACAAGCAATTCCTTCTTACAAGAAATCTTCTCCCAGCATACCGAAATGGAATATCGTCGAAAAACATTGGTATAGATTGAACCACGTCTACGGCTGGTGTGTACCGACAATTCTGACAATAACGGTTTACATAACATCAATTCTAGAAGGAGGATATGACCCTGGTTTCGGTGAGAAATCATGCTGGTTTGAAGGTGAGTTTCTTTTATTTTCCGTTGAATTTTCCGACAGACAATAATGTAAATATGGAAAATTTTCGTGATTAGAAAAACAGGAAACATGGACATTCCTCTATGCTCCAATATCGATAATGCTGATAATAAATATAATTTTGTTCGCTTGGTCCGCTTATGGGATACATTCACATGGTAATGATGTGAGTCCCGATAAACGAAGAGCTTTGATATACAAGTAAGTAGAGCTGTCTTACGGCTCTCAAAGACGGTTCAATTGACACTATACAATCATCGTTCACAGATTCACGTTGTATTTCAAATTATTCATTTTGGCCGGATTTACATGGATCTTTGAGGTTCTGTCGTATCATTTTCAGAAAGACTTTGATATTTCTTATTGGTAAGTTCTTCGTTAATTTGTCTTAATTTGAGTTATTCACAGGGACCAGTTGTCTTTCCAACCATATGCAAAGTAGATCTTTTCTAAAACTAGTTCCAATGTCGATTTTTTACAAAAACATCATGAACCTCCGTAATATACATTGAATTTCTTAACTGTATTAAAACCACGAAATGAGAGTAACATACAACTTCGAACCGGAGAGAACTATCAGATATTTCTACTTGAAATCAAATTTACAACCAACCGCCTGCACTTTTACTAAAAATTCTGTTTATCGAACGCATATTTGATTAATTCAATCAGACTTTGTTAGGATGACCTGAAATTGGTCGGACTCTTGACCCACAAATCTTTTGTTTGTGCGTTCAAATTGAAACTAGCATGACATGAGAGTGATCCATCTCCGAGATAAACAAAAACATCACAATCGAGCAGATGTTTTGTTTACTTTGTGTGCAATTCGTAGGTTCGTCAATGTGCTGCACTGCACACAATCATCACGGTCCAATTAATTTATTTGATAAATCTTAATTGCAACAGGTTCATCACAGACATATTGAATGCATTGCACGGTGTGCTGATATTCTGTGTATTGGTGGTGTGGCGCCGGCGAGTACGCAAAGAGCTGGCGAATCGACGGATATTTTGTTTACGAACACCGGCTAGTTGGGCAGAGAATCGTGATCCAGAGGAAGAGCAACTGAATGATGGTATTGTTACGAAATGATTTTGTGTTTTTATTGTTTTCGAAGCTATACGCATTCAAAAACCACTCTCATGAACCATAAGTAGTCATTTCCGATAAATTTAATCAAAATTGAATGTAAGTAATTGGATCCGCACTAATCTTCACGTGACTAACACCACATTATACACAAGATGTGCGCGCCGCATTGTTTCAGTGCAGGAGTTTTAAAGAAAAACAAAAACCACTAAAACAAAACACAAGAGCATTAACACCAATTGAGGGCCTGCACCGGCATTTTAACTGTTAGCATTTCAATTTTATGTTTTCATGTACTCATTTGCCGGTTGAATCTATATTATTTCTTTAACGGATCAATAGACATTTACATAACAACAGATGATAAGTTGAAAAGTTGAAAAGTCGAGTTTTCGTGTGAATTTTGTTGAGCCGAGGCAGAGCCGAGTTTTGAATTTGATTGTACATTCTAAGGCCGTCAAAGTTCAGGCAATTCGATGAAAAGAACGATTTTCGACCCACAAGCACGTAAAATAAATTCATAAAATTGCGACATCTACGTATATGAACGTTAAGAGACTTTCGTCGGCGCACATGTCTAAGCAAATATTAAATGAAATCTTCCAAATATATTAAACATTATTGTATGGTACACATAACATTGGTATATTGAACAACATGTAACAAATGTGGTCTATTTCGAATTCTTCATGCATCAGCCAGAGCGTACGAAATAGAAACAAGTGTTTTGAATAACATCGAATAATTGAATGTGTAGTTACAAAAAGAATAAAAAAATATGTTCGCCTGCGTTATTGTTATTATAAATATATATCCGCAATATATAGCGAATGTACGATCATTTTTTCGTCATTTTGAAAACATCCAAAGAATCGAGTTTTAGTTCATCAAAAATTGACAATACTCTTTCATCATTAGACCTTCATATCGTTTTACTAACCAAACTAATATTTTGCTTTTTGTTTTCTATTTCTATTTCTTTTTCAGAAACTAAACACCACTTGACACATAAATAATTCATGTCGACTAACAGCCGAATTCAATATTCATCTCTGTACATAACTATTTCCTTCACTTTTTTTTCGAATGAAAACAACGCTTAAAAACATTGACTCTATTACTTTTGACTCGGTGTCGCCGGGTGTATACCACCCCAAACTGAGTGCATAACATTTCGATTATAAGATAAATAATAGTTGTTAAGATTTTAAAAACAATCACCATAAAAATTAGTTTAATGTAGAATTTATCTATACGAAGCAATTAAACATTCACGGCATCATCATTCACATTTTACTAAATGAAAATGTTATAAGTTCATTAAAGAGTTAACGAATTTATAGTTTGTATAGTCAAAGTGCATTTAAACATTTCAAAGTGTTTGTATTTAGTTAACGTTTCCATTTCTACTTAAATTTACTAAGATGTTGCTACGAGTTATAAAGCTGGCAATGATATTTTAGATGTAAAAGGTTTTTTTTTTCGAATGAAATGGAATGAAATTTGAGACAAATTCTGTATTAGGATGTTTGTCGATTCTGTATTTTAAATTTTATTCTCTTTGTTGTATAAATAAAAACAGAAGCTTTTAATTGTGTAAAATCGATTGATTGAATGAAATAAAGAAAATTTTATTTTCTCAATTGCTTTTTCTCTTACTCGAAAACCAGAAGTAAGAAAACAAGAAACAAGAATGATAAATGGTAAGTGGGTCGTTGAATCAATTCAAATCGAAGTAAAACAACAACGACTGAAGGACCTGAAGGTATTCTCGAACTTTTAGTCATCAGTTATTGACATCGTGTTCTCTTATATAGCACAAAACTAATCATATAAAAGAGTATTAAGTAAAGAAAATGTACTTGTTTTCACGCATTGTAAACAATGGAAGTAATAGATTTAATAATTATATGGTGATGCCAGCAAATATTTGATATTTCTCAACTAGCAACTATCAAAAATTCGACCAATAAATGGGTAAGTAGTCAAAACAAAAATCAGCCGAAGCAGAACTCTCGAACGGTACCACTGAATGAACGAAAAATTATATGAACGACTGCTTCAAAAATTGGTTCACTGCTATTTAGATGTATAACAGCCGAATAGTCGGAAGTGTTGCCAGATAAGCATTGGGTTTTTAGTTTCGGGAGTTCGAAATTTGGTCAGGACAATTTTTTTATTTACGACAGAATCTACGGTTAATCGTTCAAAATGAGTGACAAAAAGTATATACGAAAATCTATTTCATCACTCAAATGATGCAAGAATAAGACCACTTTTCGCAGCGCCGTTGCAGAAATGTGGCTTTTTGAGCACCAGTCTTGAGGCTAATAAATATATCACTGACACTGTTCGTTGTTGTTTATTTGAACTACAATTGCAACGCCTCAATTAGCCGATAAGTATGTTTTTGTTGTGAAGTAATATAGGACGATAACACATATTAGAACCTAGCATCAAAGTATTAAATCGATTAATGACGTAGAAAGCTCACAATAATAAATCATATAACACAGGCGAATGTTGAAAAATCTACTGACTTTGGTTTGGCATTCGCTTCTTCATACAAACAAGAACCGAGCAGAGCGGTTTCATAGTTGAATCATACAGTCAGAGTCAGTGAAATTTCAGCATGAATTTGCTTCAGCTGTTTTTCAGCTGATACACACATACAATTAAAACCGTTTATACGGTTGAAGCTGCTACAGACACGCGCGTGGAAGTGGTAAAACCGTACAAAACATTTTTGATTGTTTGTATGGATGAGCTGAAAAACAGCTGAAGCAAATTCATGCTGAAGTTTCACTGCCTCTAGCTGTAGTTAATTTTCAACATATTACTCTGTTTATTACACAATTTCCCTGAGATTAGACTGAAATGAAAATATTTCCAACAAAGACTAAGACTTTATGAGAATGACAAAAATGTGCTACCCAAAATTTTTAGCTCCAAGATGTTACTCTATAGGAATCACAAATGTCATAAATACAAACTGAAACAAATACTATCTGAATGACGTCAACCTAAAACGCAGACCTACGTAGAGTGTGTTTCTATGGTTAGAATTATAAATAAAATATTTTCCAAATAAAAAGTGGGAAGCAAATTTCTTGTGAAAGCCCTTCTGAAATCGGTTGTTTAAACGACAAATAAACCAATACCAGCCGAAAAGTCTAGAGATTCATATCGCTCAGTCACGTAAGTGATTAAAATGGTAAGGTGTGAAGTTAAGAAAAAGCATCAGCACATGCTGTTCTTAAGTGTTTCAATAAACGATACACGATTACCAATCATGTAATCGTTCGTTGTATTACAATTGCAATCATGATTCAAGTTTTTATCAGTGAAAGGTAACGAGATAGGAAAGTGGTTGCAGCTATTGAAAGTTAGTTGCAACCACTTTCCTAAACATACAATTCGAAAATGGGGTAGCTGTTTTGAAAGCTAATCTCTGTGTCCTTTTTTCCATGGTTATGGACATTAGTACTGCTGTATTGTAGGATTGATAAAATTTGAATCAAATTCCGGAGTCTGTATCCGTTATGGTTATCAAATAAACTTGAGTGAACAAAGAACTTAAAAAACTCTTTGAGGACTTCCAACTTCAAAAGATTTTCTTGCAGATTTATGAGAATTTTCCTCTGAATTGTCAACGAATGTACTTTAAGATTTTCAAGATTCTTTTGTTTACCTGCTCTTCAATATGACTAACTTTTTCGTCTTATTTCGTGGGATGGCTGAGAGGTCGTCTGCATTGTTGTGGTTCTTTCAACTCTAAATTTCGTTGTTGCAATATAAACCGAAGAACAAACAAACAAAATGTTTCGCTTAAGTTTGTATATCACGTTCATATTTCGATTCAACATGTTATAATGTGGTTTAGATGTGTACAGTTGTGCACGAGTCTGAGCTACATTATGCACAGTTGGTTTCCTCAATTTCAAATGTAAATTTTTGGAAATTATGGAAAATGCGTCCATCAAGAAATTAATTGAATTCGGATTTCGGACTGCATATTTGTACCGGTGGTTCTGGGGGTGATGCAATATTGACGGCCAGATGTAGGTAATGGGTTAAAGAAGACGGTAGGTGTTGACGGTATAGAAAATATGTGAACGCAAGCGAACAAGGGACGAAAGTAAAAAAAATTCAACCGTGTGCGAAGTTTGCAGCCCGTGGCCGAAGGCCAGGGCGGCAATCGCACAGGTTGAATTTTTTTACGTCGTGCCATGTGATCCACACAACTTTTCATTAAAACAGCTACGAAAATTGTAATTTGAGCTTCCTTATAATGTTCCAACTGATGAAATTTATCGAAATAAGCTGAAATATGCGGGGGTCCAGGGGGCGGCAGCCTCCTGGTAAAAGAAAAATTTATAAATTATTGGCCACGTTCTTTTCTATCACAACAATCACAGTGATCACAACGACACCAGACGGAACACATGTTGTTGCTGTCATTTACTTTCGCATCCTCGTTTGAGGGGCGAAAGTACTTTCGCTCCTCTGTTGGGAGGCGAAAGTATTTTCGCACCTCTTGTGATGTCGTGGCTAACTGAGAGTTGAATTTTTATACTTTCGCATCTCATTCGGGAAGCGAAAATTACAACTTTCGTAGTTGGTGTAATGAAAAAATATGTGGACGACCTCTTTAATCTGTCACATACGGCTATTCATCTGTTATCGATAACGATGACGAAAATAATGACAAGCTGGTAATCTGGTCCATTATGTAGTAAAATGCATATTAAAAAAATTGAAGTACAAGATTTCAAATCAACAGATTAAAAATGCTTTGATCGATGGAAGTAATAGACCCGAGAATAATATTGGTCATATGCTTGCCGTCTACAACAGGTTAAGTAAATCAAATCAATTGTCAGTTTGTCATCAATCAATATTTTGGTCGGTGCGGACTGATTTACGGTCGCTGGACATATATCAGGCTAACGTGTCTTCAGTTAAACCAAATCAATTTAATTATTTTTTAATTATTTTTATGATTAACTTGCCAATACTCTCAAAGAGAACAAGTGAGTGAGCCATGAATTAGTTTATTTAATTTCCAAATTTAATTTTTGTTTTGTTTCTTATGTACAAGATGTGCACTGAAGATGATGTAAATAAACATCGAAACGTTTGCTGAAAAAATATTGTTTCACTCAAAACAACTGGTCCAATCCAAAGAATATTCCCCAATTAAAAAAACAAATCAATTTAACTCTCTCAAGAGAATTCAAAATAAAGATGCAGACGACATCAATGAACGGCAAAATAATATCGCCGAATTTTCGATTTAAGTTTTTATTTTACTTTCTTGGAACAAATAATGGTGATGGACATAAGGTCACACAACTAAATATATTTAAGTTAAACAACAAACTGCCTTTATTATGTCTGTTATTGTTTTACCCAAAGAGTTTCCTATAATGTGACTGAACTACAACACACACATCATCATCAACAGGAGCAGCAGTAGCATTAAAAGTAACGAAAACAATTTTATTGAAATGCAACAACAAACAAAAGTTTAATGAGAAATAAATTTGCTGCATTAACAATTTTGTAAATAGAATGAGTCGACACATTGCGTTCAATTCATATTCAATGAATTCCGATATGAATCACAACCGCATAGCACACACACACACACATACACAATGTTTTCCATTCAACAGCCAACAAACAAGTGATAGGGTTTTAAATTGCAAATATGTAGCGATGCATTTTCGAGTGCACAGTTACAAACTTCCAAGTAAACTTAATTCGTTACACTTTGTGAGTTGTAATGGAATAATTTTATAGATATTTTCCAGACGTCAAGAACCGTACATTATGTCCCCCTTGATAATTGAACACCGCCAATGAATGTCTACTTCCGCAGATCACAGGTAAGATTACAATAATACAACACCGTTCGTTTTAATGGTATGAGTTTAACCGAAGCATTTGTTCACATATACATCCACTAGTTTAGTGCAGTGAAAACTATAACGGCTAAATTTTCGTGTGGTGCTACATGCAAGAAAATAATGTATGTCCTCTTCATAGGGACGCGCACCTTTACGTGTTGACTTAACAATTTGCGTACAAGATATACATAAAATGAACAGCAAATCTTTTCATGCGACTAGTCTTTCTATGCTGGTCTGATTAAAAACGGGGAATCGGTTACAGTGTAACAATAATATCATCTTCAAAACTTTTCCCTGAATATCTACGCAAGTTCCAGATTCGCTTCGCGGTACGCGTTCAAATTTGAACTTTAAAATAGCAATTTTTACCACCTATCCAGTCTCATGAATAATTCATAAATGACGAAATGACTGCCAAACTCGACTGTGACTCATGCTGTCAACTTAACATCTCAGAAAACCGTTCCTATTAAAACCGGCTGTACATACGCATCATGGTGTCAATTCGTAATGAACAAACCGGCACAGAAATTTGAGAAGAAAGTCGATAAAGTTAGCTGAGAACTCGCCAAAATTAGCTGAACATTCGCTAAAATTAGCTGAGTATTCCTAAAGTTTGATGTGTATTCACTAAAATTAGCTATGCTTTTGCTAGAATTAGCTAAGCATTCGCTAGAATTAGCTAAGCATTCGCTAGAATTAGCTAAGCATTCGCTAGAATAAGCTAAACATTCGCTAGAATTAGCTAAGCATTCGCTAGAATTAGCTAAGCATTCGCTAGAATTAGCTAAGCATTCGCTAGAATTAGCTAAGCATTCGCTAGAATTAGCTAAGCATTCGCTAGAATTAGTTAAGTATTCGCTAGAATTAGCTAAACATTCGCTATAATTAGCTAAACATTCGCTATAATTAGCTAACCATTCGCTAGAATTAGCTAAGCATTCGCTAGAATTAGCTAAACATTCGCTATAATTAGCTAAGCATTCGCTAGAATTAGCTAAGCATTCGCTAGAATTAGCTAAACATTCGCTATAATTAGCTAAGCATTCGCTAGAATTAGCTAAGCATTCGCTAGAATTAGCTGAAAATCCGCAAAACTTAGAATTCGATAAAATTAGCTGTATATTCGCTAAAGTTCGCTGAAATTAACTGAGCATCCGCTAAAATTAGCTAATAATTCGGTAAAATTAACTTAAAATTCGATAAAGAATTTTTATGACCTGTGGAGTTTACACAAATTTATTCTCGAATGCTGGATGCTTCTAAATAAAATTTATTTTTTACGACAACGCGTATACGAGAATTAATGTTTGCAAACAAAACCGCTTCGGGTAGACTCAACAATTGGCACCACACTAATAAGTGTTACGAGAATATCATATGGAATGGAAACATGATCGGACCACTAAATGAACGAAAAAGAGAAGACAACAAGAAATAAAATAAAATTTTTATTCATTCTGTAAACACGTATAAAATATCCAGTCAAGACTCTTGGTAACAGACGAAAAACCACACTAATGCAATTTACTGTAAAACAGAATTTCAACACAAATGGTTGTTTATTTGAACTAAACGAAAAATTATCCGACATAAAAGAAGAAGTCGAATTGAATTTAAATACGAAACGAATAGTTGAAACTGTTGTAACATTACCAAAACAAAAATGCTTGAAGATTTCCATCATAAATTCGTAAAGCAATTGTTCGGAAGTGAAAAGTGACGCTACGTTGTACGAATAGCGTATGAGTGCAAATCTTTAAAATCAAAAGTTAAAGTTTTTTTTTGTTGATGTTTTCGAACTCCGACGAACAATGTGCGTTGATGACGTGATGCGAAATAACCATTAAATACAAACGTTGTTGAACGCTGGTGAACGCAATTTGAATTTGTTTTTAAGAAAGGAGTCTACGCGACATTTAATTGTCCTCTTTATGGGTGATACATCGACTGATTTGATTTTTTGTTTATTTATTTAACTAGAAACGTGTTGAGTCACAAACATAAATAATTCAAACGGGAAAAAATCGAACATTTTTCGCACGAACTGTGAATCTCTGAACGGCATTACAAATGAAATGTTATTGAAATTGTTTTAACATTACGGCGCGGTGGTTATACGCTTAAATCTATTAAGCCGAGAGAGTGGAACAATAAAAAACAATCTTTTTAGGATTCAATTCGATAAAAACACAAGCACAATGAAATCAGTTGAAAGAATATTGATGTGGTTCGGGATGTACGTTCTTTTGTCAAATAAACACTTGGTAATGCTACAAAAACATGGACCGAATGCTGTTAGGATAAACAAATGTTGTGAAAAGAATGAAATATTAATAGATCTTCGATGTACGGAGGTGAATCGAACGGCAGGTGAGTTTTGTGAAATAGAATTTAGAAAAAATAAAGGGGAACCGTTTACGCAATGTTGTGCTTAGGAGGTGTGCTTAATGAGAATCAACAAGTATATGGGATATTTACACGCGGCGAGTTATTCAATCATTATTTAATCAGCATTTTGTCTGTTTATTTATAGGAATAGATATTGCAGCGGGTATTTGAGTTTTTTGGGATCAATCGAACCTCAGAGTAGCGGAGAGTTCTTGGAGGGAATATTTTTCTGATATTTCCGGCGTAATCTCAAAGTTAAACACAAGATTTAAGGGATCTTTGAGGTCTAGATGTTCGTAACTGACATCAATGTCGATAAATCGATTTTAAAATTTATTTCCTAATCCTAACCCTCTATTCATATTCCAAATCTCCGTATCCATATACCAGCCCGAAAAATTTCTAATCTTTAGAAGAATCGAATCCCATTTCGGGAGATAATGAAACTCGTCCCAATGAATCGAAAAAATCTCCTCAGTTTCCATCCTATAGGTTCAGTTGTTCTTTAGAAATCATCAACGGTTTAGTATGATTAAATTCGTCAATATACATTTTCCCAGCCTAATTCCTTTCAATAACCTTACCAATAAAATCATCAAACAAGAGGCTATTCCATGAACCGGATAAATGTGAACGAAAACCAAAAAAAAAGTTATGACGATTTGGTGAAATATGTTGAACCGAAATGTATTTTATTAATGCGTCAGTATCCCATTCAATTGCATTTTTCATTAAAACATTGACAAATATTCAACCATTTCGTATTTATCAAATTCATCTACTGGTCGGATAAACTATTTTTTGTCATCAATTTATTCCAACGGTCCTACATTCCATAAAAAAGATAAAAAACTGAAATTCGAATAGTAACAAAACAAAAACGTTGAAAATTGAAATAAAAATAATCGACGACAATTTCAAGTGATTGAAAAGCAATCACCATTACGATTTGAAAACGAGAATGGAAGGGAAAAAAGAAACTATCATCAACAAAGTGATACAGTTGGTGGTTTTATATGTACAATGCATACCCTCCATATACCATAACAATCTTCTCACCATAATACCATTTGAAAGTGATAATACAATTAGATAAATGATCGAAAGAATGAACGTAAAACAGAGTTTTGTCTAAAATCGAACACAGAAATAGAAAAACCCATAAAAGAAAATAAATTCTTATCTAAATAAAACGAGGAAAAAAAAAGAAATGTTTTTGATTGGTATATACTACACCAGAAAATAGAAAAAAAAAGTCTGTAGACATAGTATAGAGACCAGAAGAACACCAATGTGTAAGACGATAAGTTCGAAAGTGAAGTTAATTTTTCGACGGTATACATTAATGTTGTTAATCTCTCCATACTACCGTTGGAAACTAATTTATTTTCGTTTATTTATTTATTTTTAAAATGTAATAGGGCTCTGGCAACCATTCTTCACTGGCTATGATGGCAGAGAAAATGTTCAAGTTGACGAATTTTGGTTCGCCATCGGAGTACCAGATTGTGGACCGATGCAAATGTGGCCCGTTTATCATTATCAGAAGGTATGCTCGGTCGAAAACAGCGGATGTTCTTCTATTTAATTCGCATCATTTTGAAACAGAGTCAAGACAAATTACATTTATTACCCGATGGTAAACTGAGACATTACATTAAAAATCCAGACGATGAGGACGATTTGTATGAGAAACATATCGAAAAGGATGAGTCTCCTCTATACTACGACTACGAACAAGGGCAGTATTGCATGGATAAGGTAAATATTTTTAGAATCGAAAGATCAATACCACACACTTTGATAGCGAGTCTGTGAAGTAAGGTCAAGAAAAAAACGAGCTCTGGCTGCAAACTGTGCCATATATTCTTGCAACAAACTGGCATAGTATATGTCATACATTAATGCTTTGTCCAGTAGTCGGCAAGGAGATGAACTAAAATGTATATAACTTACAGCCAAGACTGAATGATACGTACAACAAACCTATTTTTTGTACGAGTACCTGGTACAATGAGAGTTCTATCTCTAAGAAAAATGGATAGTTTGCAGCCAAAGCAATTTTTTGTCAGGTTAAAAAGCTTTTCACTGCTAAAAAGCTAAACTTTGTGGAATAAAGTCTGTCCAAGACATTCCATTCTGTTTAAGTGATCAGCACAATTTCATTGAAATTTATCGCTCAATTCAGGCTATTTCAACAACCAAGTCCGAAAGTGTTGCTCAATTTGCTATGGTCTGTTCGCCGGAAAAAGTGATTCATTGGACCGACACTGACTTTCTGTTACGCAAAATTATCAATTCCGTTTGTCATGGCATATCCATCAGCATTTTGATGATTGTAGCAGTCATCTATTTCGTACTACCAACGCTGAGGTAACTTTTTCGGTATCGTTTTACTTGGCGTTTGATTTTACCTTTTTTTTGTTTTATCAGAGATCTAGTCGGCAACATAATCACAACGATAACAATTTGCCTGATCGTAAGCCAAGCAGCTAATTTGGTTAGAATTTTTACGGAATTTAGCAGTCACGTCAGTTTTATGGTTGCTGATATCGTTCTGTATGTGGCCCTATTGGGTGCATTCTTCTGGCTGAACAGTTTAGGCTATTACATTTGGCGCACGTTTAGGTACGTATAGTGACTGGATTGACCAATATCAGTATGAAGTACGGTTTTACATCTCATCAGATCGCGAAATGTTTTCCTGAGAGTGACTGACGGACGAAAATATTGTTGGTATTCGGGGTATGCTTGGACGGCCACTGGATGTATGGCATGCTTTGCGGTATTTGCTCATTTCTATTTGGACTCTGTCCATTCGAAAAAGAGATTTATGGTGGCCGATCAGGAAACAATCGGTAAAGGACAATCGGCTTTTCTGAGACGGGAATTTGTTCTCTAATTAACCAAGAAAATCAATTTGTCAATTTAGGATGGCTTGGCATTGTCATATTCTTTACGCCAATTGCATGCACAATTATCATTGACATTTTCTTCTACGTAACAACTATGCAAATAATCAATCGAATGAACACATATGGACGAATCCATCACAAACTGAAATCGAGGTACCGGCATTTCTTTAACGGATGTTAATTTGATCATTTCATTGACACTGAGACTTTTTTTTAATTTCAGTTTCGTCATGTTCTCACTACTGCTTCTCGTCATGTCAGTGTCATGGCTGTTCTTGATTTTGTCTTGGATTGACTACGACGGTCTACTCTACGCTCACATAATCGTCAATTCTGTACAGGCTCCGTTTATATTGTACATCTGTGTGTTACGGCAGAAACATGTGAAATTTTTGCTGAAGAAAACGTGCTGTTACAATGAGCCGCCATCGGCGTCAGATTGGGGAGATGAAATGACTTACATGAATGGGGGCGATTATTGATGACTAAAGACTTTTATGGACTTAAATACGGACTTATCATTCCCTCCATGTACAAAAATATGAAAATCATAGAATTTTAGTAAAAATACAGATTGCCTGCCTGCCTCTTAATCTCAATAGATTGATATTTAAATTAACAAAAAATTTTATATTTTCGTTTGTAAGGAGAAATACAAAGAAAAACTTTTTTTAAACCAAAATTTTAGTGAAATTCTGAATTCCGCGCATATACCAATACCACGCATATACAGAACGGTATTTTTTTATTTAAATGTGACAATAAGAAAGAGTGTTTCATTGTCTGGCAGTTTGATTGGTTTGAAGTACCGTCAGTTTCTGTTACCAGAGAAGTAACAGTTTTAAAAAAAAAACAGTCTGGCAAGAACAGTTGCCTCGAAATTCTTGAAAATCCAATTGTTCAACTGTTGCAAACTGAAAACCCGAAATGACAGTGAATGTCTGATTGTCAGATAACACTTCAATATTACTGTTAGCTTCGGGGGCTATTGAACAAAAGTTTTTACTCCACTCAATCAACCTAATTTCAGCTGACAGAAAGACATGTGAAACCTTACGTCTCACTTCCTCAATTGCTTAAAATAATACTTCCAAAAAGACATTTCCCAAATAAAATTTTTTCGGTTCATGCATATCTCTCCTCAGTTAACGTTGCAATTCTTTTAGTTATTCTGACTGACTCTCGAAGTTCAGTGCCATACTTGATCGAATGGATACCACATCCTTTTTCGATGAACTTTGGTAGTAAAGTCCAATGCGCCTTCAGTTATAACAGAACTTTGGGGTGGGTTATTGGGAGTGAGCAGAGATTGTCAACGGTCAATTTAAACAACTCTAAATGGAAGAAAAATGCCCTAGCCTTTAGAGCAGAAAATTTTGATTAGATTGCAATAGCATATTTAGGCTGCTCCTACAAAAATTGATTGATAGTTGGCAGGACGATAATTCAGCAAAATACATTTCTACATTTCTTTTGTTGTTACTGTCCAATGAATTTTTTCCGTAAAAAAGAGGACATTCTTAAGAAGTCTCACGTTCGGTGTATTAAGACAACGGACAAATTCACGAACTTTAACCCAATGCACTCATTGTAAAAGCTAGAACTTAAAAACCTCCCCGTTTATAATCTCACAATTTTTTCAATTTCTTTGAATTCACTAAATTTCACTAACGTTCCATATCAGATCCGACAATTTCCAAACAAACTCTCTAAAGTCATTCCGTCGATAAATTCTCTTCAAAAATGTCTTAAAATTCCCCTAGGGACACTGCACTCTTATTATTGTCGTAACAGCACATTTGATTTATGACAATCATTCTCAAAAAACGAAAAGAAAAATCGTTTCAACTCACCTGAGAAAATAGCTTTCCCTCTTCCCTCTTGGTTAACGGTGCCAGGGAGCAGCGAACGACCAAATGACAGTCATCCATGACTGTATTGAAGAAACGGCGTGTCGGCAACAAAGCCTCTAAGTCGATCAAAAACTCCAAGAAACGTTCACAATAGCGAACCGTTTCGTCGGCGACAACATCATCTTCGGATATTGATTCGAGAATTTCCATAAATTTCACCATCAATCGCTGTGCGATAATAAAATCAGATGAGCGACTGAGTCTTTAAAAACATTTTTTGATCTCACCTGCAAGAAGTGTCGTTCCCATTCCAGTTTTTCTTTCATTTCGGGCTTGTCTCGCTTCTGTAATTTTTTCCACAATTTTCTCCATTCCGGAAATGCTTTCAGTTCCTGTTCACGACGTTCTGGTTGAAGAAAAAGAATATTTGTAAACAAACCAGGAGGCAAGCACATGCACGACAAAGTACTTACTCGGTTGCAAACAAGCCCACATTGACAACGAGACTAATCGCTTCGCCTGATCTCGGCATAACGGTACTTCGAGGCTGTTGAAGCAATGGTTCAAAAACAACAGCAATGCAGTCTGTTCGCGTAGGTATCCAATACTCGTTAGCGGTTTCTTCCAAAGACAAGCTTCGAGAACTTTTTGGAAAAAATTGGGAAATTCCGCCGGATTCGAATTAAACACAGCCCAAGCGTCGACTCTTTCGCGAAATTTCTCATTTAGCATAACGACAATGGACATCATGTGTGCGTGAGTCGAATCGGTGTGGTTGTAATTGGGCCACAAATAGTTCTCCAGATACTGGCTAAACTCCAGCATCATAATCCGACGGATGGAAAAGTCCGATTTGCTGATCTCTTTGTAGATGTCGTCGATAATTTTTGCATTGTACGGCTGATGGCTGTCAATAGTTTGTGGGGCCCAGTACTGATTGGCGAGCTGTCGAATCAAACAAAACGAATCAATCCAAACGAATATAATGCCGCAAAATATTATGAGGTTATGTGCCGTTGGATATATTTACCAATGTCAATTTGTCGGCATTAATTTGTGATATGGTCAAGGCAGACGTTTTCGGTTTTCCGGCAGCCGCAGCTCCATCATCCTTCGATTCTTTCTTCGTCATAATTCACTGAGACGCAAATTGTTTGCAGCAAAACGATTTAAAGTGAAACCGATATTAAAAACATGCAAACAAAAACAATGTATTAAAACGTCATCGCTAGCTGTCATCACAATTCAAGAGGTGAATGCGTTTAATTTAACCGACCGATGGACCGAGATCCTAATATTGCGCAATGCAAGTTTATAATGCAATCTTGGCGTAATGTGCTAGCACCAATGAAAGTCTAGAACAGGTATGGTCGATCGGCGAATTCGACTTAAACGCACTCACATTTTGTGTCAAAATAATATGAAAATGAGTGCGTTTAAGTACGAAAATCAAATTTTTATGTCCTCCCGGCGGACAATAGACCATACCTGTTTTACACTTTCACTGGCTAGCACGACTAAGGCCAAACTATATCTATCTACAGATTATTTCTAGTTGAATATCAGTACTGATTAGTACTAAATGGCAGAATAGTCATTTACGCAACAATGACAAGGACCGACAGTACTTTTCCACTGATTGAGAGGATTTGGGAATGTGAAGAAATGCCAGAAGAATGGGCAATGAAAGTAGATAAGTAGGTATGGCCAGTCCATACAAGTCGGAGCACATACGGATTTGCATGGCGCCACCTCAAACGAACTCATTTCTAGTGGAAATTTGCACTAGAAATGAGTTCGTTTGAGGTGGCGCCATGCAAATCCGTATGTGCTCCGGCTAGAACAAATTTGAACGTTTGGCCATACCTATCTATTTACTTTCATTGAAGAATGGGAACTCGGAATCATTTGTCCAGTGTATAAGAAGGGTGACAAATTGGAATGTAGCAACTACAGAGGAAGTAATCTATTGAACAATATTTGCGGATATTTTACGGCAGCGTCTCATGGCGTATTCGGAACCAACAACTGGTGAATACCAGGGTGGATTCCGCAACGATCGCTCAACAAACAGACCAGTTGTTTAGCATCAGGCAGATCTGGGAGAAATGCAGAGAGTTCAATGTTGCTCTACACCATTTGTTTGTTGATTTTGAAACGGCCTATGACAGGGTTTTTCGGAGGAAACTATGGAATGCGATGGTGGAACTTGGTTGCCCCAAAAAACATATTCATTTGGCTACAATGACTCTGTCACATGTGAGAGCCAAGGTCAGAATTCGGAACAATCTATCTGATACCTTTGAAGCCTTGGAAGGACTTAGACAAGGCGATGGACTGGCAGCTCTATTCTTCAACATTGTTCTTGAGAAGGCGATAAGAAAGAGCGACGTGGAAACCAGCGGTACAATCTTCAGAAAGTTGAGTCAGTTGTTAGGATATGCTGATGACCTAGACTTAATTGGACGTAACATTGACATCGTTAAAGTGAATTTCACGAAAATTGAAGATAGGGGTGCTGAGATCGATGTCGGTCTCAAGGTCAGTGAGAGAAAAACCAAGTACATGACAACTTAATTGTCTTATGGCAGACCAACGGACCATACGCTGGAGGTGAATGGAAAACACTTCGAGACTGTCGACAGCTTTATTTACCTTGGGTCGCTGGTCAATAGTGATTGATAATAGCATCGGAGAGGAAATACGTAGAAGGGTAACGCTTGGTAACAGGAGTTACTACAGTCTTCAAAAACTCATCCGGTCAAAAACACTCATGCTTGCAAGCAATTGTTAAGTTAGCAAGTATGAAAATGATCCAAAAATCGCTGTTCATGCCTTTATTTGAAAATCAATTCAATTGACGGTTTCGACAATTTGTAATTGTTTAAAATTTTGTAACCTCTTCCTTTGGGTTAATTCGGTTCATTCGCAATCAACTTATAACCAATGACAGTAGAGAACAGGTATGGTCGATCGCTGAATTCGTCTTAAACGCACTCACATTTTATGTCAAAATAATATGAAAATGAGTACTTTTAAGTACGAAAATCAAATTTTTATGTCCTCCGGGCGGACAATAGACCATACTTGTTTTACACTTTCATTGCTTATAACCTTCATAAAACAAATTCAAATGAAAAGCGGTACTTAGCGGCACATCAAACTGTTTCTGTTAACATTCAGACGCACTCCGTTTAACTGACAGCAATTTTCACATTTCCACCATATTTACTTGTGAGGCCTGACTCGAAAAGTAATTTTTTCCACTACGTTTTTCTGAAAAGCCGATTATTCCGAGTAAAATTAAGGTAACGCACTGCTCCCGTCGGACACCATTTATAGCATAAATTCGGTCCTATTACCATTCCAATATAACCAGAATCCTGTCGTCAATATTCATTTGTTACGTAACTAAATTCCTTGCATTGTATAGATGGCTGGAGCTTCTGCTGTTTCCACTCCTGGTCGACCACAATTGAAAGGTCTCCACAATGCTACCATTAAACGAAACCTGGGCATTGCGATTGGTCTATCATTCATGTTCATGTTTGCATACAAATTCGCCGTGAACGACCCAAAGAAGAAAACATACGCCGAATTCTACAAGTAAGGAAAATTTAAACGGAATTGATCCATGACAATATGAACTCAAATAAATTTTGCCTAATCTCATAGGAACTATGATGCCAATGCTGCATTCGAACGGATGAGAAAGCATGGCGTATTTGTTTCAGCACCAGCTGACAATTAAAGGAGTTCTCTAAATTTAGTCGCTTCACCTAAAATCAACACTTGAATTTGAATGTTTAAATGCAAATTAATAATATTACGATGATGTGAACTTAAATTGGGTGTTTGCCTTCGGTAATATTCGCACTGATGCTGGAAGTTCTGAGAAGGTTTCGAATACAAACATGGAATGCCCACAGTAGAGGTATTTCTCTTAGGGAATATGTATCCCCTTTTGGGTTCCTATTGCTCGCACAATCTGTAATATAAAGCGTCCATGGCACAGTCATTGATAAGTCATCTTAAATTTCTATTTTGCAACCTAGTTTCTGCCTGGAACCGAATCAAGGTTGAAATGCGCTAGTTTTGGTGCACTGATTTTATCACTAAAGCATTCGAATCACTTTGACATTGGACCATTTTACTGACTTCCGTGAGAACTATCAGAAGTTTGTCTCAAAAATTCCCGAAATAATTTTTGGAAATTTTCGGAATAATGACGGCAGCATAATGAGGATGACCTAGGAAAATTTGGAGAAAAAAAAATTGATGGGAGGAGCATTGACCTTTTATGGTAATTTCTAACCAGAAAACATTGAACTGTGTTCCAGCTCCGAGTCCAAAATAAAAGAAGGGAAAATTGAGCTCGAAAAGTTGGAACGAGGGGTTGTAAAAAATTGGGATCTCCTGAAATCCATAGAAAAATCCAAAAAGTTACTGAAAAACGCAAAAAATGTACAGAAAAGCGAAACTTGAAGTCTTGAAGAGAGCCCTTAAAAATAAGCAATGCTATCTTGTTAGGAAAGTTGTTGTGAAGAGGAACGTAATAATTCGAGGCGAGGCGCTAGGACTATATTTTACACGTTGAACGATACATTTCTCAATACAGACAGTGCTTTTTGCTTCCAGAAAATACGAGATATTGGTATTGGGTGTTCTCGTAGACGTATTATGTGTATCCAGTCCAGTATATGGAGCGAAGTTCTTAGAGAATAAGTTTCGTTACCGGCAAATTGAATGACAGGTCAAAACAGCAAAGAGATATTAAAATAGCTCGGGGATTCACTTCTAGGTCTTGGTTACCGAAAATATCCATTTTTGAAAAAGAAAATTTGGTCCACTACTTTTTATTCCCAATCACGTATGATACCTGAAAAGCTCGAAAAACGTAATGCGAGCGGATTGACACAAGGAACCAGACTAAAGAGAAATAAAACGTAATCTGCAGGGTATCGGGTAATCTGGCACACGAAATATGACATTCTTAAAGTCCATTTTTCACAATCTCGTACACATAACTGTTTGTCAGCTTTGTCATCAACTTAATTATCCCTTTTACGAAGCTTTAGTGAAGTAAAATTGTGTGCGAGTTCACTTGCGTTATTTTTGCACCGCGTGCCAAATTACCCCACGCTATCTGCAGACGAAGCGGACGAGCGCATAATGACGTATTTCCTGGCCGCAAGCATGAAATAGTTATTTATACAACCGAGTGATAAGTGCTTTTTTAGGCACTAGATGCATCGAGGCCGCAGGCCGAGTGTGACAATACACATCGTGTGCCTTAAAAAGCATTTATCATCGAGTCGTATACAACGTTTTTCGCAATAAAGGCAATGGAAAGTCCTACTTTTCGTAACTTGTTGCGAAAATACTTTAAATCGCTAAAGAAATATTTCTGCGAATTTTTTGAAAGTTTTTTTTCTCTTAGTTATTTGATCTCGAATTGAAAGTTTGTTCGTTCACGTAAATAGAATCATAACGGTTATAAGGGTTCCTCTATGGATTTATTCCGAGTTACTTTTGTTGTTACTGTTCAATGAAACGTCACTGCTATGGCTTTCAAACAAAATAACAATCTGAACAAACAACAAAAAATTGAATCGCAACCATTGTCGTAGTGGCGTCTCTCTCTCTCTCTCTCACTCTCTCATTAATATTAAGTGAATCGAATCGTTGTATAGCTACTTTGTTTCACACTAATGGGTCACCAAACAAGTTAATGGGTCACTCAAATCAAAATAAAATATTTAATTTTCTTCATGGACTCAATAAACCGCCACATTTTCGGTGACCTCCGATAAATTACTCCTCCCCGTTCCATCAATAATAGCGTCGTGTGCGGACACATAATGATCATCTAACTTCCGACGCTGTGGGAAGCTCATATCGCACAATGAACAAGTGTGTGACTTCTTCGTTAACACATCTTCCATTGCAACACCCGGATGGGATTTGTAATGCGCTAGCATGGTGTATCTGTTCAAACAACAAGACAAAAACGTCAATCAAATTCTTTGACCGGTGGATTTCCTATTTTCCTTACCGATAGGTGAAAAGTCTCTCGCACAACGGACATTTGTAGGGTTTCTCTTTCGAATGTGATCTCATGTGAACCTTCAGATGGGTCGTTTGGACAAAACTTTTGTCGCACACCGCACAGCTATGGTTCCTAATATTACCATGTACCAACAAATGGCGTTTGAAGGACGACTGATAAATGAATTCTTTGCCGCATGTGTCACATATGTGGAACTTAAATGGCAAGAAAATTTTTGTTGAGGGCAGTGATATGGCGAATGTTACGTCGAAATCTTCATCATTTTTTACCTTTTCTCCCGTATGGATAGACATGTGTCGCATAAGACCATTGCTCCGCGTGAACACCGTATTACATTCGACGCACTGCAGTCTATGTTTACCTTCGTGTAACGGTATGTGTTTTTCCAGGACTTCTTTATCGGGATACAGGCCCCTACAAATAGGACATCGATTTGCGTCTTCTGTTGTATGAGCTTCTTTTACGTGATCCTGAAAAGGTACCAAAATTTTATGGTTCCTGTCCAGATAGTGAGCTTGTACAGCACAAAAGTAATAAGCTAACCCGCAGCTCTTGTCGCTTGTAAAATGAGCATTCGCATTGGCTGCAGCTAAAGTTTCGTTTCTTGATTTTCTTCGATTTGATGGTTGGGCTGGAATTTTTCATGGTCTTGATAGCCGGTGAAGGGGAAATGTCCGTAAAGTGTTCCATAATTCGAGTTTGCCCGTCTTTGTTGATTCTTTTGATGATCAATCCCTTGATTTTCTTTGGCTGATGAGTGTGAGTGGTGAGTTCGCTGTAACTGATTCAAATGACCAAAAAAAGATCAGTCAAAATTGTGGCATGATCAAGTTAATGCTGCAAACTCACCTTTTAAAATTAATGTTGCAGACGTTGCACCGCATCACACTCACCTCCACTCCTTTCGACCCACCTTTGTGATTATGTTTTCCATCTCCTTCATCGCCGGACAATCCATCCGGGTTATAATCACTGTCCGATTTACTATCGTCGATTTCCTCCTTCTTTTGTAGTAAATCCTTCAGTTGATTTTCCATCTTCTTGGCGGTCATGCAGGCCAGATCGTATTCATTTATTTTAATCATACACGCCTGGCAGATGACCGTTGATCCGTACCGATTTTTCGGCAGGAATGTGGTCAGTTCCAACTCTTTGGCGAACTTCTTTAAAATGTTGATGACCGGAGTGTCTGTGTGACATGATTGGATGGTGAACACATTCTCGCAGTAAATTATTGTTTTGGTGTCACAAATGAAACATTTTGGCAAGAGCATTTCTTGTTATTATTTTCCTTTTCGTATCAGTTAAGTGTGTTAAGTGTCAACTGTGTTTTTCATTACCGCTGCTCCCGCTCTATTTCTCTTTGACACCATTTGACAGAAAACACGCGCAAAATACTTGAAATATTAACAAATAAGCAGCTCCAGAGAAGGTACTGGTATTTTAGCATAAATCTTAAGTAAGTATATTGTCGCGGACAGATTTCTTCTTTAAAATGTTCATAAGTGCTTTACCTGATAAACGCTCAACGGTGTAAACAATACTCTCTCTAGCAAACAAACTCTCAGCGCTCTGTGTCAAATTCACACCTTATCTACAAACACTATTCTACATTTTGACTGACTACGTCGTAATGTACTTGTAAATTCCAAAGGCTACTTGATTCTTTCACCACCTTAATAAAAGTAGTTTGGTTGCTAGAGAGGGTATTGCTGTAAACTTTGGTGAGGTCTTGACAGTCTTGATAAAAGTGGTCTTTCAGAGTGATATTGCTGATTGTTAAACAGAGTACCAGCAAATAAGATAGGAGAGATTTCAGGTACAGTCAGAGGCTTTGAAATTTCAGCAAGAATTTCCTTCAGTTTGTTTATACTTGTTTATTATACGATTGAAACTGCTACTAGCATGCGTGTGGTAGTGTTAAAACAGTATAAACAGTTTTGATTGTTTGTGTGGATCAGCTGAAAAACAGCTGAAGCAAATTTATGCTGAAACGTCACTGCCTCTAACTGTGCGTTACCGAATGCTCTTAGAACGTTTAGGTTTGAAAATTGTCGCTTCACTGTACTGGTTATTGGATTGTCATGTACGAAGTGAAACTAGAGACCTATTTTCTGCTTACTTTGCGAAGTACTACTATCTACGATGTATCTGTCACTTTTAAACATGCATATGTTGGGTGCCTACGTAATTTTTTATGCTGATTTTTATCTTTTGACGCTTTTGATAGTACAATTTGCCCTCTTAACTAAGAGGGCAAACACATACCAATAAACACTTCGCATTTCATGTTGGAACCATGTCTTACGTATGCATTTTACGTAATTTTGTTCGAAATTTCCTCTATATGTATAATTACTCTTACGATTTTAGCACATATTACAAGTGCAATTAGGTTAATTAGGTATGCGAGCAGTCTTTTTTTTCGCTTTGAATAAATAAATAGATTTGGTTAATTAGTAATATAAAGGCAAAGCATGTAAATGTGGCTAGAGTTAGCTAATCCACACAAAGGATTATAAATACGTCTATACGTAAAGAGAGTGACGAATATCTTGAGAACAACTTATAACCGATTTAGAATAGTTATTTGTTTATCTGTTTTGGACGATTGTTTTTAGGCAATTTCGCGAGTTGTAGCCCGAACGAAGTGCCTAAAATCAATCATCCAAAATTATTTTCTTTCTTCGAAATATCCTCGAATCTGTGGATTTAAATTTGAAAAGATAGGTGGGCGAAATAAACGAAGACATTGCCGAAAAATGCCCTTATTAACAACAGGTTTTTCAACGTTTCTCGCACAGATCCACGGCAGCATCAACTGAGAAACATTTATTAAAACCGAAATAGAAATGAATTATTTAGTCACCCGTGCCTTTGTATCGAAAAAAAAGACTGTCTATGTGGATCCACTGATTGTAGACGGTCTCTACTTTTGCCGCTAAAGTGCTGTCAAATTTTCGTTACCATCTCAAGTGTATTTGAAACGAAAATTTTTTGGCCTCAATTCGTCGTTGTAATTTTTTTTTTTTGTATGATGTGCCTATGTTATTAATTAATTTACGTTAAACGCTATTATGTCGGCTAGTGATTATGAATTGGCATTGCGAATGCAAGAAGAACTCAATCGGGAACTCACAAATACCGAGGTTCGAGGACGTCGAGAAATCTCATCACCAGAGGTGGGAAAGTGGTTACAGTTATTTTCTGCTCCTTTGTTCGCTTTTGTGGCACACACAAAACTGATACAACGTTGCATTCAATTTTCACACATCAATTTATTTGACCGTAGATCGTGAAGTCGCCTGAACAAAATTCACGTAAACGTCCATACTCCGAGTTCGATTTGGATGGAACTCAACAAATAGTCCATCCATTATGGGAAACGTTGGATCCGACACCCGACATATTTGGAATGTTTAAAGGATTCGACACCAAGTTTTTCCAGGGAAAACTGCACTGTGTCGAGTTGGAATGGAGCAAACGGATGTATTCTTGTGCTGGGATTTGTTATCAGCGCAGGAACCATTACGGAATGGCTTGTACCATTCGATTGAGCGAACCATTACTCAAATTGAGATCTCGGAAAAATTTAGTTGAGACGTTGCTGGTATGACGTACATATTTGCAGATTGTCCATGGTGACAATTTCAACAAAGTTTGTTTCTATTCCCCTGTTCACAGCACGAAATGATTCACGCCTATCTGTTCATCCTTAATGTTCGTGAAGGAAATGGTGGACACGGTGCAAACTTCTGTCGAATCATGACCAATATCAATAAGGCAGCTGGGACCAATATCACTGTAAGTGACGGGATGTCATAGTTTTATGAAAGTACACTGACCAGCAGTTTCCTTGCAGGTCTATCACACCTTCCACGACGAAGTAAATTTCTACAAGACTCACATTTGGCGTTGCAATGGCATTTGTCAGCATCGGGGACCATTTTTCGGCTATGTTCGACGAACAGCAAATAGAGCGCCCGGTGCGAACGATCAATGGTGGGCACATCATCAGGAACAATGCGGCGGAACTTTTCTTAAAGTATCCCAACCAGATCCGGTTGCGAAGAAACCCAGAGGAAAGGCAGGCATCGCGACGGTGACTGCTGGCAAAACTAACAGCAAAATCGATGATCCACGATGGGGCATGGTCAAGAAAACGATACCAAAAGCAAGTACGGCATCCAAAGTGTCGACTATAACCGTGCCGAAAACAATAACAAAGAAATCCAAAGACAGTGTTCCAGCGACCAATCCATTAACTGCTGACCTATCGGCTGGTCGCAGTTTGTCGAATGTAGTGGGATTCAGAGATCTGAATGGCGATAATTCAGCTGCTTCGTCGTCAACAGCCAGAATACTTTCATCGACGAATGGGCGCACACTGGGCACATCTAGTTCAACTAATCAATCCAAAACTTCAACAGGATCTACGTCTGATCGTCGGGCGAATGTTCGAGACATTTGGAGTAAAAAATTCCCAACTTCATCCAGTCCAAAACAAACACCAAAGTCAGATCGATTGGCTGATGAGCAACCCACATGTTTGCACTCACCACCAAAATCCAATTGGGTTATGATCGACGACGACATCGAAATCGAAAATGTTGTCCATGAAACGGTCACTATTTTGGATGATTCCATTTCAATTGATAACGACACTTCATCCGAGAATCTGGTGCGACAATCATCCACCGAAGGAACCATCAGACGCGAAATAATGGATTCGTTCGACGACGATTTAACCGACAGCGATATCGAATTGATTGATCACGATTACGATGACAATGAAGGAGCACCAACCGGTGGACTGTGTGACAAAACAATCACCGATAATTTGTTCAGTTGGAACAAATCCACCGAAGATCTGAACAAAATTCACATGACCGATGAGGAAAATGCCGGCAATCGGGACCGGGAACTCGTAAGCTGTCCTGTTTGCAATATTAAATGTGAACGCGATCTAATGTCGGATCATCTCGACGGATGTTTCGGAATGGTGCGGAAAATCGATCCACGCAGAGCTGTGAAACCACCGTTTCGTGGTAAAAAATCGCCGAAATCTACAAATGCACGCACGAGCACGGTTACTTCATCTACATTTATTCCTACTGCGGCTGCCGAAGATGAGGAGGAATTCAATCGAAGAATTTTGAGAGAAATGGAAGCCGAAGCTAGAGAATCTCGTTCAAATGGCGGGGCCGTGGGAAGAGATGAGTGGACAGAGTGTCCTGTCTGTACAAATTCCGTCAAAGCAGCTGAAATTAACGATCACTTGGACATGTGTTTGGCTTAGTTTGATATTTGTTGTCAGCGCATACATTCCGAAAGAATTTTTTTTTTGCTCAAATAAAAATGATGTAGAGACGATGCCAAAGCTGGCTGACTTCTCACGAACTGACGAAAAGCGTTTCGATTTTGCGTAAAATAGATTTTTTTAATCGTTTTCCAAACAGTACAAAATGGATAAAATAAATGCAATCATGTAATCAAAGGTGCTGACATGAGCGTACCAAGGCTGGACCAACATGTTTATCGCTTAGCTTATTCGCTGGTGAATTTTGGTGGCCGTTTCTCAACAAAGGCGGTCATACCCTCCTTTCGGTCTTTCTACAAATTTTTGAAAGGAAGAAAACTTTGGTCAGTAAACTGATCCACAATGGACCGATCCGATTGATTAATCTTACCGTTGAGAATGTGGCATGGAAATGGCGTTTTTCGAATTTCAGGCCTTCTTGCAGCGAAACTTCGTATGCCGTGTTCACAGCTTCCTTGCACAATTGAACAATCAATGGCGAATGTGTACTAATTTTGTCTGCTAGTTTCACAGCCTCCTCGACCAAATTGGCGGCTGGCACCACTCTACTAACCAAACCAATTTTTTCCGCCTCAACTGCATCAATCATATTCCCGGTCAAGCAAATTTCCATTGCCTTCGATTTACCAGCCGCACGAGTCAATCGCTGAGTACCACCAGCTCCGGGAATCGTTCCAATAGCGATTTCCGGTTGACCAAATTTCGCTTTATCTCCAGCGTAAATGATGTCGCACATCATAGCCAGTTCACATCCACCTCCCAATGCATAACCATTCACAGCAGCAATGATCGGTTTTTGTAGACGTGCAACGCGCGTCCAATCGTTCAAGAAATTACCAGTAATACAATCGGCATATGTGTTGTTTTGCATTTCCTTGATATCGGCACCGGCAGCAAAGGCTTTTTCGCTTCCAGTCAATACGACCACATTGATCGACGTGTCCCGCTCGTATGCGTCGAGAGCGTTGCTCAATTCGGTCATGAGACCTTTGCACAGAGCATTTAAGGCCTTCGGACGGTTCAGTGTGATCAAGGCGACATTCTTATTGGCACCAGTGGTTTCCGTTTTGATAAACTCGAAATTGGCTAAATGAACGGGAAGAAGAATCGAATAAGTTTCCTTTCGCTTAAGCGTAAAGATATTGAGGTAATAGTCGCTCGCATATTGCCGACTTTGGACTTTGGTGATCAAGGTCAGTTCTTTCTTTGCCAAATCGACTATCACTTCAAAGTATCAACAGATAATAAAATCAATGTGAAATCTAACTGCCGTCCTGTCTTATGTAGCTCGCCCACCACACCCAGACCTAAGGTCAAGATTTTATAAAAGTCGATAGCTACCAAACACTTTACATCAATGACACTATGCATCAAACATCAAGATGAGTTAAGAGGTAAAGAGGGTAAACAAGTCTTGCGATAGCGACACGATACAAAAACAACCAATTATGAGAAGCTACCAGCCAAAATGTATGCTATTCTGGTTATTGTATAGTCGCCGTGACTGATTAAAAAAAAAGTAAGTAAGTCGTTTATCACCAATTTATTGTTATGTAACGAGCGTACAGTCCGACAGGCCCTTTCAGTTCTTGTTTTTTTTTTCTTGCTACTGTTACTATCCACTCAAATTGTATCTTAACCCCACAATATTTATTACCTGATGCAAATGTACGGATGCTGTGCAATCCAATTGGAAATTTGCCCATTGCTGGAAGCCGACCGGCACAAATTTTCGCGATATTTGCCATTATGATCAATTTAAAGACTGCCGTGTATGATGTTTACGATTAAATGAACACAATAAAAGTGATGTGCTGTCGCAATTTGTACCGCTTATCTTTCACACTGGTTCAACTACAATGATGATGATGATGATGATGATGTATGTTTACGTGTGTGTATTACATATACATATACGGCTTTTCAAATATCACGCGCAACAGATTGCCCGTATTCGGCTTAATGTGAAGTAACTATTCGCTGTGGTAATTTTGAAAGTACGAATTCGGATTATTTCTTAGCACACAGAGATAACCCGCGAAGCACTCTGCGATGAAAACACACAAAAAAATTACCCGCACGAAGCGTGTAAATATGCGAGTAAGGTGTGCGTCTTGTGAGATATAAATATAACAGAACAGGTCCATTCGTCGAACTAAATTAGTTACCCATTAAAGTCATGTATCTTGAAACAATGTTCTGCATCGTTAGGCCGCTTCATTTAAAATAACACAAAGCGATCCACTTAACTCAGAGATTCTAATTCGCTATGCAACAAACGATCAAGAAACGAGTAATGTTCGGAACGAATGGTATTCGGTCTGACTGGAACTCGAACGTGAACTAACATTTCAGTTAACTCGAACCTGAAATTTTCGATTTCACGCTCAACCCAAACCGGACACAAAACTGGATTGGCTCAACCAAAATGGGACCCGAACCTGAACTTTCACTTTTAGATATGACCTGAACCTGAACCTGAGCCTGAATTTTTCAAGTATCAGGTCAAGTTCAACAAGATATTTTTCGTGAAATCTTCGTTCATCCTCGGGTTGAAATCCGATTCGGGTCAATCTGAATTGAAACAGGCCAACCCGAACCGATCTTTAGAAACAAGTAATTGTTTAGGTTCAAAGAAGTTAAGAAACGGTGTGTTTGCTCGAGGCCTGCGCCAGATCTCTTCGAGGGATTCTTTTGAAAAACGTAATCTTGAAATCGGACGCATTTTCCATTTGACTTTTTTATATATGCCCAATAAGGTATTCGACCCCAGAAGCCAAAACCACTTTCAAAAAAATTCTTCGAAGATTGTGTTACTAGTGTGAGGTGATCAAAACCCGAAAACATGCCCTTTTCTTACAAAAATTTCTCCAGTTACTCGAGCCGTACAGGGTCGTGTGGGGTGTCATTTGAACGGTAATTGCATGTATATTCGGGGCAAATAGGGTCTTGTTGGGTTTAAAATTCATCCGCACTGAGATATATGCAGTTGACGTTTTCAACCGAGAAAAGACTGAAAACTTACACTTTTCTTACAGAAATTTCTCGACGTTCACGAAATGTACATGGTCGTGTGGGGTGTCATTAGAAAGGTAATTGCTTATACTTTCAGGGAAAGTAGAGCTTACGGAAGTTTGGTAGCATCTACGATTCAATATAAGCTAATAAACATTTGAACTTCTCATAATTCGTCGTAGATGCTTCCAAACCCCAAATATATTCTATTTGCCCTGAAAGTACAAGAAATTACCTTTCTAATGACACACCACACGACCATGTACGTTTCGTGTACCTCGAGAAATTTCTGTAAGAAAAGTGTAAGTTTTCAGTCTTTTTTCGGTTGAAAACGTCGAATGCACATATCTCAGTGCGGATGAATTTAAAACCCGAAAAGACCCTATTTGCCCGAAGAACATGCAATTACCTTTCTAATGACGCCCCACACGACCCTTTACGGCTCGTTAACCTGGAGAAATTTCTGTAAGAAAAATCCATGTTTGCAGTTTTCGATCACCTTCCACCAGCCACACAAGCTTCGAAGATTTTTTTTGAACGGGGTTTTAGGTTCTAGGGACCAATACCAATCTAGGCACATATAAAAAAGTCCAATGGAAAATGTGTCCGATTTCAAGATTCTGTTTTTCAAAAGAATCCCTCTTCAGATCATGTAGATATATACACAATCGCTCCGGCCCTATTTTTTAATTTTATGTCTGGTGCATAATTTAACCTATAACACACAGACTAGCTGATGATAATATTATTTCTGTGTTCTAGTGGAAGATGCTACTCCAAAATCGAGGAACCAACGAACGCCTCAATCAATGATGTAATCAAATTGTTAAAATGGAAACATTTCGCGCTTAAATTCCGATAAATGAAAATATCTTTATTGTGTGTCTTAGATACAGTGTTGTGTAGCTTTGTAATTGTATCGCTAAAATGTTGGCCGACAATAGTACTAGTTTCCCTCTGTAGCGCTGGCTAAAACATGAATTTGAACACTCTTCGTAGCATTGTACACTTGGCCGGGTGGAAATGGTTCCAATTTCGGATGGATTTCATTTCGTCCAGCTGGAATGTACTTTGACAGTCGAACATTGGGCATCGGTAAGAAACCGGCACACAGCGGCAAAATGTCCAAAATGACCGATTGTCCCTCTGAACTAATAACACCAGCTGTTCGTCCACAAACCGCCCACGTATGCTGATCGGGCAGCACTTCGTACATTAAATCGCCGAACGAACTTTCTTGTATTTTACAGATCGATAGATTCAAATGGCACACCGAACCGACCCGACACAGTTCGGTTGACTCAATTTTGGCGTAGATACGAAACAGAGTCGTATAGTCTTGCACATCGAATTTGCAAACAAAATTTCGCTTATCATCTGGATCATCACTGTGGGCGTACTGAACGTTAAAGTTTACTTTTATCACCGGCAGTTCATTTTCGGCTTTCAACGGTTCCACTTCAATTTCCCACAAATAAGATACCGTCAGACCCTGGTAGATTCGAGTTTCGTTTTGAGATTTGGGGTTTTGATCCTTTAAATTAACGCCTTTGTAGTCGCAGGTCATTTTGGCTGCGGACAAAGTCAATGATGCCTCCGTTCCTTTAATTATAACTTGCAGATATTTCCGTGTTTCCGATGAGTGTAACCGACACGACGCTACAAATGGCGGCATAAAATGCAACGGAATGGGAATTTCGTTCCGTGACCACGGACAATGCAAAGAGACCAAATGCTCAAAGTACTTTTCGTCTCGTTGTCCCGGCAATTCGCAAATGACTTCCAATGAAATTGTCATTTCGTCGAATGATTTGAAATTCTCCAACCGAATGGACAGTTCCGGTTTGAATGTACTGTCACAGTCATTTTCGAACGATCGAATTTTCAAGTTTTTCGAACATTTCAGCGTTATCGTGGTGGACTTTGGGAATATGAAACTGCCACCGGAAATGATCAGTTTTACAGGTTGTTTGATGCCAGCCACCAGATTCTTAAAGCTAAGAACAGCACTTGCTGCTTTGGTTGTAATCTCGAACGGTGTTTGTTTGACCGATAATCCATCCGATAAATATTCCATTTTTTCGTCAACAACAATGGATAACTGAAAATGATTCGTTTCAGAGTTTATTGTCGCTTGATCTTTCTGTAACAATCCTTACCTGTTTGAATGTCCACGTGCCCACTCGCGTCGCTTTAGACTGCAGTTCAATAATGTTTACACCCGGCTTAATGGCAATGTTCTTCGTTGAAATTTCGTTATTAAAATCGGAGCGAACAACTTAAAATGTAAATCAAAAATAATTTGGCAGCTCCATGTTAGCTGATAAAAATAATTACCGTTTCGCGGTAGCTTACTGCTGCGTCGACTACTCGGTTGAGATTTAGATGTGCACACAACTGATGCTGTACTGAGACTGTTATCCTGTTTATGGTCTAAGTGCAACGACATGGACAGCATTTCACTAAAGAAGAAGAAGGAAACAATTTCTTGCGTTTATTAGGTCGAAATAATTTTTCGTTGGATGAAAAGGTTTCATTTACAGGAGAAGAAACAAACAAGAATGCATGAGGACTGGTTGAGTTCATAAAAGTATTGTGGTGGAGAATCAATTCAACGCTTTTGCGAAAATGAGTTTATTAGGAGCAAGCTCTGTTGACTCTGCTGACTTCAATGGTTATACATACTGTTGCGGACGAAGAGGATATATTTTGAGACGAGACAAATAAATTGCGCGGTCAGAGGTGATAGGCGATTAAATAGCATGCAAATTTTCACGCAAATAGATTATCAACTTTGAACCGTTGAGAGCGTTAGGACGAAAAATTCATTCTTTCTCGTGATTGGTATCAGTTATATCAGTACTTAAACCGAATATTTTTGAGTTTACACTAGCTTCCCTTTGACCCATGGAGCCAATTTTTTTTCATTATGTGCATAATTTAACCACCACTCCCCACAACTCGTCTGGGTGCCATGTATACGATGGTTCGGATGAGTTTCAAAAATTTTGCTGGAAACTTGTTAAGGGCTACGAGCTGATTAAAATATTCAAAAATAGTGAATTTCTTCACACACTTTTAACACTTAGTTAAAGTCCATTCAGGCACACCGTGAGAGTCTGAGGACCTGAGTCATTGAAGAAATGGGTAGGAAGGCATATCAATCAAATTAAACTTATTTGTTAAATCGAGTCATTGAGCAAAATAACTCACTTCTGTTTCGTTGAGTCGACAACAAGTTTATCGTAAGTGCCATAAGCCACTGAAATTTGATTAGCCAGAATCTCTCGTGGAAAATGACTTTCGATTTTAATTTGTGCCACGATGACATCGTCCTAACAATAAAATAAACATTCAAACAGCGACACGGCAACGTTTTCAAACCGCAAATCTTTTACCTGAATAATTTGTGCCGCATTCTGTACATCAATCGATAACAAATGGAAATGGTCTTCCAGCCCATTGATTATTGTCTCGTCGGAACCATCGTCGTTGAGTGGTTTTTTGATCGTTTTCAACGATAGCAGAAATTCGTCAAAGTAAAATGTTCGGACCAAAATCTCCAAATCCAAGCAGCAAGATATTGATCCACACGTTCGTGTGTACGCTGTGAAATCTTCCATTTTCCGAAAGCAACTCGCTAGTTCGAGTAGCGTTTGACTGGCTAGATAATTCCATTTTTCTGTCTTCAATTCGCGCAACAGATCAGTGAAGAATACAACAGCTTTCTGAGGCTTTGAGAGCGTACAATAGAAGTTGCCGAGATCCAATCCCACTAATCGTGCTGAACGTAATCTGCCAACGTGTTTGTATGTGCTGATTGCAAGTTCACTCAATTCCTACAAGGAAAACAAATATTTCATTGTCAGACTTTGACCCAGTCAACGTAAACTTAAGGTCGCACTCACCAGATATAATTTTTGGAACGCCTGATTTGATCCTAACGCTTCTTTGAGCCTATCCGATGACGATTGTTTCACTTGTCTTTTAGGTGAATGTGATCTATCGGTTTCAATGCCTTTAGTGTCATCATCTAGAAAACTGTCTCCAATCCCAGCAGACAGTTGGACCACCACATGCAGTTGCTCCGATGTCGGTGTGAATCCGGGCAATAGACCACACAGTTTACCCAATTCATAAAGTTTGTCCTTAGCTAGATTCCATATCGGTGCTGAATGATGGAACACATTTGTCATATCCTTTGATTCCACAGCCCGATCGCACACATTCAATACTTCAAGCGCACATACAAATTGCCAACATGCCAGTGCACCGTCTGGAGTTTCATTTTTCAATGCGTCAATTTCTTTCATTGTAGCGAACAGAAAGGGTAGCAAACGTTCGGCTATTTCCCATTGGCGATCCGATGCATTTAGTAGCACTGCCTGTCGCTCAAACACATAGCTACGAAATTCCAATATGCTGGCCGTGTTGTCGACAATTTTTTTCCTTGTTTCGACCATTTTTTTCGGATTCATGGTAATGCCATTGAAGTCATTGATCTGTCTCTCGAACACCTTCAGCCATTGATGCTTTTCGCCGAACACAGAATTCAATACGAATTGGGAAAACATTGCGTCCAATTCGTCGTATTGGACTAACGCTTCCATGTGCAGTCCAAGCTTTTCCAATACGAACGCTAACTGTTCTTGCAACAAAAAATACTTGATGAAACTCCAGCCCTCCTGGTTCCGTTTCTCTCGATTGGTTCGAATCAGTTCCTCGTATTTGACAATGTTCCTATTGTAGCCCGTCAACATAAGGAATCGAATGCGTTGCAATAGACAGCGAAACGATTCGGTTGCCTTCATCTCAAATTTTATCGGATTCAATACGGAAATGCAACGATCGGCGTGTTTCGCCCCAAAGTCCAATCTCATCTTGTCCACGACCGTGGTGCGTGGCAAGATGTTCTTCGTCTTTTTTATGTCAACGGTTTCGACCAGCAATATCATCCAATCAAAAATCCCATGGTTGGTGAGTATTTTCAACCAATTCTCGATCTCTTCCTTCACCGTACTCTTGTACGTTTCGATGTCACACTCGGTGACATACAAATGCAGCACCGGTTGTTCCGTAATGCTCCAGCAATCATTTTTGAATTTTTCCAGCTGCTTTGCATCGAACGGTTGAAATGATGCCTCGACTCGGACATTTTTTACGGGTCGACCATAGGATCGTTTCCATTCGCATGTGTCCAATGGGACTGATGTGACCAAGTGAGATTCTATTGATCGAAACAATGGACCATTTCCACAAACTGAAAAAATGGGAAGGGGAGTAGAATAAATTGCTGGTTCTGTGTCATGATCACGCTAACAAGGAAACTTTACTAACATGTCAGTGTTGGCTTGAAATCCATTAGCGATTCTCGATTATCATGAATTCAACTTATTTTTTATGTTTATTTGTTTTGCATATTTGACAACAGATACTTTGGACACTTCTTTTTTATTATCATCTTTGACAATCCATCGTCATTAAAATTTGATGGTAATGCAGATCCACCATATGAGTGTTTAATTCAAAGTTTCTTTCTCTGGTCTTCAGCGGATCACAGAAATTACATTAGTCGAATTCGAGTCCAGTGATGATACAAATACCATTCTGAGTTGTAATCATTTAGAGAACTAGGGATAATCTAATGTCCCATAAGTTCATCCACGTCGAAGCCGATGTCGATAAACGCACGAAAACATGACTTTTCATTTTCGTCTGGAGTTATGTAAAGTATTTTATGGCCTTTGTCATGCGAAAGTTGACCATTACAAGACCCTGCAAAAATGATCCATTGAACATTCGCTCGGATATGCAGACTCTACACTTGTCCAAAAGACAATATAGCCTAAGCTTGTTTCTCAAGAAGCACACTTGTGAGTTTTTGCATATCACAAAGTTGTTACCTCTAGTAATGAATTACTTGCGCAATATCCAATGTCATCACAGTGGCTCGTTATTCCTTTTCATTTTTTGCAATTTTTGACGACCTAAAAATCAGTCTCACTACAAAAGCATAAAGTGACTATAATCGAGAGGCGACACGCTGGTGCTGCGTCTGCACCCATGGACACCAGCAGACATGTTCACTAATGTCAGTGTCACCATGTGATCCCTCGATGTAAAACCCTATAAGGAGTCCTCGTGAACGTCGTGAACTGAACATATTTCAAAATTCGTGCCAATAAACACAAAACTTCTCCAAAATTATGCAACTGTCACAGATCGCCCAGCTGTTGCAGCTGTCACAACAAAAGGGTTAGATTGCATCAGAGATTCGACCTTACTCCCGGTAAAGTGGAATTATGTTATTAAGAATACCACTGATTTATCACTTAGTCCGCCGTAACGTATCCGCATTGTATGGCGATAGAACAAAAGGAAACTACCCCATCCTGCGACCGTACTTCGATTTCAACACAAAGCTTCACGACAAACAGAAATTGGAACAGAACATTACGCGACGAAAGCTGAACATTGACTTGAATAAAATCAACAAGCTTTGGTCAACGTACGCAGCACTGTCCAAAAAACAATATGATCTGGAACGGAGGCCAAAGGAGATAGTTGACTCTATGAAGAATGTCGATCCAAAGGCAAAAGGAAGTGACGATTTGACTAGGAAATACGAGATTGAACTAGCGATGGTCAAATCGGACTTGAAAGCATTGAAAGAGAGCGCTCATGCTGTGGAGGATCTATTCATACACACATTTCTGGACCTGCCGAATGACATCAACGAACGAACACCGCTCGATGTGAATAGAGTCCACTTCAGTCACTCCGATCAACAAACCATCACCGAAGATGACACGGAAAACCATTTGAACAAAGTCAATTACTTGGAATATCATGATCCGCACTGTTATTTCCTCAAAGGTGATGCCGCCGAATATGACCTAGCGCTGCCATTCTATTGCATGGAAATGTTTGGTTCGCACGGTTTCATACCGTTCTCGAATCCAGATTTCATCCGAAGCGTTCTGGCCGAAGGTGCTGGCGTCGATAAGAGCGACTTAATGACTATTGTGGACGAAGATCTCGATAATAAATTAAATCTAATGCACATAGCTGGCGGTGGTTCAATGCTCAGTTTTTTGGGTTTCGTCACCCGATTGATGGTGTACAAAAACCTCCTGCCACTGAAGTTTGTGTCGAGCGGTAAAGTGTTTTCGAATCGAGACACCAGTTCGTCGGAGGATTATGGATTGTATTCGGCATGCCAAACGACAAATGTTCAACTATTTTGCATGACCACCAACGGATCGGAAGCGTTGAATCAATTCGATGAAATAGTTGGGCAAATGATTGAATTTTACAAACGTTTGGACAGAATGTTTCGCGTTGTGTATGTGACTGGCGATCAATTGGATCAAGCGGAAGATTCCCGAGCCGTATTCGAGATTTTTTCACATCAACGGAAATGTTTCATTCCGGTTGGTCATTTAAGTAGCTACGGTGATTATGTCAGCAAAAGGCTTCTGATCGCCTTCAAGGACGGTAATGCGAAGGAGATGCAATTTCCTCATTTGATTTCGGGAAGCCTTATCAATGTAACGAAGTATTTAGCAATTCTGTTGGAAGACAAAGGTGCACTTAAAACACCAAAGATGTGAGAAGATTTTTGAAATAGAAAAAATTTAAAAAATCTTTAGTTTTTCATTTCCTTCAACTGGCTAGTGTAACAACATTAAAAACTGAGACGAATGGTAAAATAAAATGTTTAATAATCACCACCAGCGAATTTCACATATCACACAGCATCACCTCGGTATCACGTTCATAAATGTCCATTGAATCAGTTTTTGCTTCTTCAACGTTACCACTCGTACTGCTCGCTTCCTTAATCGTTTCGTTCGTCGCCTGATTTCGACGTTTCGGTATCGCTGCCAAAACGGATACGTTATCAGAGGACTGGTTACCGGACGTCGACGCAACAATAGAACTTCTTTCTCGAAAATGTGATTGACTGGAATAATCCAGGTCGCTGTCACTTCCGTCACTCTCAAAATCGTCATCCACAGCGATTGTTGAGCGATTCCTGATCGTCTTCTCCAATTCGGCAATTTTGTCCTTTTTCGCGTTCAGAAGTGCGGCGAATTTTGTCATCAGAACATTTTCCATTCGCACTTTTTCGTCGACGCACTTTTCCAACGCCGATTTCATACAGTCATACGTTTCATTCAGTTGACTAATTTCCAGGCGCAATGCGTCGATTTGAATTTGTTTTTCTTCATTCGATTTGATTGAATTCAGCAGAATTTGCTCAACTGCATCGGTTTGCTCCACCAAATCCACTTCACCGTAAGTTATTCGAAGTCCGGCGTCGGTAACTTTACAAAATTTAAACGACTCACTGGTCAAATGGTAAGTGAAAGTCGGAAGACCGTTCGGAGTGCATAAGGCAAGTTTGACGTCAACCAGGAATTCGCTGGCATCCGTTTCCAATGCGTCTGCCGTAGCACTTAATTTCGATTTTAGCAACGTTCCTCTGTAGCCCTGTTTACCGTTGGTGGAATACACGCTCATTACGATTGACTCGTCGGTCCACAACGTTTGGATGACTATTGTACCGCTCGGAATGTAGGAATCATTGTAATTGGGTAATGAATTCACCACGCAATTGTTCATGTTCGCTGCGATCAGATTTCATTTGTTTAATTCAAGTTTTGTGTTGTTATCACGGTCTCACCTGTTCGGCAAATTAATGAAAATGTTTCTCAAAACGATATCCTTCCGCAGTTGTAAACACAAGACTGTCAATCTTTGTTTGTTTATCAACTGTGTGAGCAGAGCAGTGTGAGCTGACGCACTCTAATGCTGATGATGACAGTTAATGACAGTCGCAATGACATAAGGATTTTCTACAAATGTGTGGATAAACATCGTGGTCGATTCAAGAAATAAATTCTGTTTTCGCTATTTGATAACATCCATAACGATGGAGTACGTCAATTTGAACGAGTATTCAGTCAAACAGGAGTCCGGCACAGATGGTTCGAAGGCTAACGTGTAAGTGAATTACGCCATTATAATACCACGAACCAACGTTATAACCTCACTAATCAACCAATCGTACATCCTCGCTCAGATTATGTTGCGAATGTGGAATTCTCATCGAACCGAATCCTGCGAACATGTGCGTCGGCTGCTTGCGTACACATGTCGACATCACCGAAGATGTGCCCAAACAAGCAACCCTGTACTTTTGCCGCAATTGCGAACGGTACCTACATCCGCCTAGCGAATGGGTCCACTGTGCTCTGGAGTCCAGAGAATTGCTGTCGATTTGTCTGAAGAAGTTGAAGGGATTGAAAGATTTGAAATTGATCGATGCTGGATTCATTTGGACGGAGCCGCATTCGAGGCGACTGAAAGTGAAATTAACCGTACACAAGGAAGTGTTCGGCGGGACGATGTTGCAACAAGTGTTTGTCGTCGAATTTGCAGTAAACAATCAAATGTGCGACGATTGTCATCGAACGGAAGCGAAGGATTATTGGTCGTGTTTGGTGCAGGTACGACAACGGGCCGAGAACAAGAAGACATTCTACTATTTGGAACAGTTGATCTTGAAGCATAAAGCACACGAGTCGACATTAGGCATTAAACCGGAATCGGGCGGATTGGACTTCTACTACGCTAATGAAAATCATGCGAGAAAGATGGTCGATTTCCTGCAAACAATGTTACCAGTGAGGTGCACCGAATCGAAGCGTTTGATTTCGCATGACATCCATAGCAACACATACAATTGCAAATTCACATATTCCATCGACATTGCTCCATTGTCCAAGGACAGTTTGGTTTGTTTGAATAAAAAGTTAGCTCACCAGTTGGGTAGCATATCGCAAGTGTGTCTGGTGGCTAGAGTCGCAAATACAATCCACTTGATTGATCCGAAAAGTGCACAACGTAAGTAGACTATATGCTCATTGCAAAAACGATGTTTCTCATCGGGCCATAATATTCTAGTTGCTGAAATATCGGCGAATGTCTTCTATCGTCAGCCATTCGACGCGATATGTAATCCAAAGCATCTAACCGAATACATTGTGATGGATGTCGAAGTGGTGCGTAACCGAGATTTGCATTGTTTCCCCGGTCAAGGTAAGATATCGCAAAAACACGTCGTCTCCGATATTTGGGTGGTGAAAGCATCTGAGCTTGGAATCAATGACAACACCATTCACACCAAAACCCACCTGGGACACATCCTGAAACCCGGCGATTCGGTGTTGGGCTACAATTTGCTCGATGCAAACATCAACGATGCTAATTTCGACAAATTGGATAAAGATAAGGTGCCCGACGTTGTTCTCGTGAAGAAATTCTACGGTGATGCGCTCGGCCGACGGAATATGAGAAATTGGAAATTGAAACATTTGTCGGAAGAGGCCACCAATTTGGATAAAACTCACAGGTAAGTTCACTCCTGCGGCCCGTGACCGATTTTCTGTTTGCATTGAAATTAATTAATTTTGTCATCCATCCAGGGACTACAATCAGTTCTTGGAAGATTTGGAAGAAGATCCACAACTGCGGCAAAACGTCAACATTTTCCGTGATGCTAATAAACAAATTCCGGTCGACACAAATGATATGGATGATCCGTCGGTGCCGAAAATTACGCTCGAAGAAATGTTGGATGATTTGAATTTGGAAGATGTGGAAATGGGTGGTGAGGATGATGGTGATGAAAACATGTAAACCGATTTATTGATGGACCAATAAAGAAACAGTTCCAAGAGAATTCAGAAAATGATGAAAATAGGAAAATTGATTGATTGGTGGGTTGTCATCAAGAAATTTATTCGAATGAAGAGTTTATTCACGTAAAGGTAAGTCAGTAAAGTCTTGTCGAAAGGGAAGCTGAATTTACTTCTTGCCATTTTTCCTCCTTCCGATTTTCAATTATTCTAACAGGCAGGTCTTTTGACTTTTATTTGGAAATTCCCTCTGAAGTTGAAGTTTATTTAGAATTTTTAAATCCTTGAGAGATCTTTAAGGCAGGGCCTATTTTGTAGAATTGAAATTCTAAAAAATTCTACAAATTTCTAAAAATTCTGAATTTTTATACAAATTTCTTAAAAATTCTTTTTTAGAATTTTATAGAATTTTTCAGAAAATTTTAGACATTCCAGAAATTTGTATAATTTTTTAGAATTCAAATTCTAGAAAATAGGCCCTGCCTTGAAGATCTCTCCGCTCACTCTGTAAACTGAAAATCTGATGAGGTGTGTCCGATTTACAGACGAAGACCGAAATTGTACGACGGGGATTTAGTAGCTTTTTTAACTCTATGTACACTGAAAACGAAAAGAACTCAATGCTAACTGATTCGCTTCAGAATCAGTCTTCCAGTTGTTGTCCAGAACATCAGACTTTTTAAGAATCATTCTCTATCGATTGGGGTCTATATCCCTAGAAATATTCTTCCAAATACAATTTTAGTACAATAGCCACAATTAATCCGACGAATGCGTCAATTTAAAGATTTAAAAATATGTTCTCATGTCCATTTTAAATGACTGCAAATCTTCAGAAATATTCTTTGGGGTCGATTCACATTAGTCTAGCGCATGAACAATGTGATACCCATGGTCATACGACAAAGACATCTTTAAAAAAATCGAATTTTACGATATGGATGAAAGAAAAGCTGTGGCAAATGACCAACACTTTTGCAACATCAATAATTTCATAAAGGCACTGCATATCAATGAATATCCGAGAATGTTTCTAAGATTGGACATTGAAGATCTAGATAATGAGAGAAGCAGAAAAACTGGAAAAAGTTTTTATTTTGTGAAAAATGGGTTGCTTTCATTCATTCGAAATTTTTACAGCTCATCTCAAACTGCATAAAAGAGAAGAGTGTAGAGGAAAGCTTTTACCGTTGTTTCCGTTCATTTTCAGCATTATCGTTAGGAACTATGCAAGAACCACTATTAATTACCATCTGATCTTGAAGTCTTTGTATCAGTGTAAGGAATATGGGGTACTCAGTACTCAGAACTCACTTCCAGTAAACACCAGATCTGATGATCTCACTCTTACAACCTGTTGTGAACATACTGTTTTGCGGGCAATTCGACCAATTGGTGCAAAACAACTCATATGTGAATTGTATTGATCCACGGCGAGTTCGGAAGGGTTAATTTTACCTATTTATTCCGAGTGCTGGAATCGAATTCGATACAAAAGCCTTTCAGAACAAGTTAGGAACAACAATTTTCCAAAACGACGTTGGAAATACGCGACAACGTCGCGATATTGCGACACTAGTTAGGAAAAGTACTTTTCCTAACTAACTTGGAAATGTCGTGACTTCGTTGAGTATTTTCAATTTCAACGTCGTTTTTAGGAAAAACGTTGTTCCTCACTTATGCTAAAAGGCTTAGAGAATTTGATACCAGAACTCGATTCCGACTCGTGTTGAAAATCTTTCATTCGCTAAGAAAGTCTTTTAGCACGCGTTAGGAAGGTTAGGAAGATTATGCTGAAAACGTTAAAAAGCGTCCTTGAAAAGTACGGTTTTCGATGCATGTGAGCATGTGTCATTGAAAATACTTTACGCTACCAGTGAAATCCTTAAGGGTAATAGGAACTACACAATTTCTTTTTACACCATTTCTTCGTATTGTAAGTCAATTCACGCCGTAAGTGCGGTCGAAATTCAAAATGGAAAGTGCAGAGGTTGTTTGGGTTGTTTCAAAGGAAGCGTTGAAATGTATTTTTCGGTTCACTTTTTCATCGAATCATTCTCTTAAAATTCAAATTTTAGGCACACTTACGGCGTGAATTTCCTTTAAATCGACTTTTCTGGACGCAACTTCTACAAAATAACCTAAAAGTCGTAAAAGCACACCAACCGTTTCAAAAGAAATCTTTTTTTTCCTCATTTCGATGTTTTCTAAATTTTCTTGATAATGAAAAGGTGAGCTGGGGAAGAAGCTAAACCGGCTACATTTGTGAGCCAATATAGACCATGCGGTAATATTCGGTAATATTCGGTCGAGTCGGTGGTGAAGAAATGTAAACTGTTAGACCATCTACATCTGTTGGGATTTCGATTTCGATTATTTCGATCAGTAAATGTAGTGGCAATGTAAAATCCCTCAACATAATTCGACAATGATACAAACTCATTGTACCGATAAAACATTTTTACTTTTCATAAACAAAGACCTTCTGCCTCCATCCACACACATCGATAGAAAAGAAAAAGGTTATAATCGTTCTTGTTCCGTACACAAATATAGCAGTGTAAAATCAATGTACATATGCACAAGTAGTAGAAAAACGATATGTATCTTTTGCCCCATAACCATGCTTGATACTCTCTCAATACACAACATTGTATATTCACAAGTTGATATATGTGCTTTTTAGTCACACCGCTCAGAAAAGACAGTGTATTCAAAGTAAGCATAACAGTTCCAATTAAAGATTATAAAAGACGAACAAATTTTCATCAATTTTTATTTTTAAAAGAATTTTATTGCTAAAATTGAGTAAATTAAAATCGATTTTTCCGAATTGCCAACTATATAAATCGTCGAAAACAAATATATTAATAATAAACCGACAGCAGAGAGCGACAGTGTATTATAGTGTATAGACAGTTTAAACCAGTCAGTCAATCTCGTCCCCGATAAAAGAAGTCTTGTTCTCGAATGGTGAGTGTCGATATAATATGATAAGGAAACGATTAAAATTTTTTTATGTTACAATGAATCAGAGATACCAAACTGCACTGTGTACACCTAACTAACACCTCACTGCAGGGAACATATTGTCTGTGCTTCAACCTATTTTTAGTTTTAGTGGGCAAAACAACGAAAAAAAAAATAATTAAATATTTAAGGTCATGCACAATACACACGTCAGTTACGATAATAATGTTGAATCCACATTAGCACAAAATTGCGGAATGGTTGAATTTAAAAAGAAAACATTTTTGACGAACGACAATATCCTTCTGGTTTGTTGTATCAATTTAAAATCTGAATGGCGATGGTGTACATTGTCAACAGAACTTTCAATATTAATTTCGATATCTTTTGCTAGAGCCTCTCTATATAACAGCGATTTAACAACGAAAATTATTACAATGAAACGAGTGGATTTATTAATGCCGTATGCGATAAGTGAGAATGATGAAATCTTATAAAATTCACACATTTCTTTGATTATATTCGTGTGTATTGTAAAATCAGTTTTCAATATACGTTAAAGACTGTGGCAACTAACGAAACAATTTCATCGCAAGCATACATGCATTCTATAGTTGGTGATTCGAAGATTATTCATGCGGAAGTATAGTGTAATGATGAATTTGGGATTATTTAAGGGCACTTAAATCCAGATTAAGCCCACCACTACGCTTACGTATCTGGTTTCAGTTATCGCTTAAAATTTCAGCTGAATGATATTCCGCCATGTTAAAAATGTTGACTAAGTAGTTTTACATGTAGCATCCCATGGAAATGATTCATTCTGATGACATTTGTAGTAATTTTATTTTCCGCAGGATCTAACGAGGGAAGTACAGTTGAACTTAGAACGTTTTTATTTTGACGAGAGTGCAGTCAAAAGTCCCATGCAAGAACTATTATTAGTCAAAATAACAATGTTTAAATGGTGACTTAATCTAATATTTATCTGTGATCTTCAATCATATATCTTCTTTCCAATTTTTTTTGAAGAACCGTAAACAAAAGATCTGATGAGCCACATGGTATGAGAATGACAAAATTTGGCACTGTAGCCTAATGTAAAAGTTAGGGTTTTTACGTCATAAATCACGTAGGAAGATTCGGATATCATGTAGTTGTTTTACCAGCTAGTCCACTCATGACTCATCCGAACACAATACTTATAGGTGTTTGTAATAAGGGTACAAAGTCACACGCATGTGAATGTTGATGTTAAACCAGTGTAAAAACAGACGCAGTGTGATTTTCTTGGTGACGTAAGTTGGTAAAACAGCTGACGACAACCTCAATTTGATTGACATTTACTGAATTAGGGCTTTAGCCAAAGGGAATTATGACATTAAGATTCAAAATCCTATGCTATGGTCCTTCCAATAGATTAAGAGTGGCTCGTTGGGTATGTATGAGCGTTTTTAATTTAGGTGGAAGCACGGGGTTTCGGTGTGATTTAAAATTGAGTTTCTCTATGTTGACATTGCAACGTCAAATATATGTCCAAGATCTTTCATTTCGACTAGGTGCAGGCTTTTTTCACCAAGCAGTCTGCGTAGCCTTCCAATTTAAATATCTTCAATTTGTCAACAACATGCTAAAAACAAAAATCAAAAGCTCGATCAAAACGTACTTGAAACCGGTGGCGATTCACTTGCCAACTGACAATACATGAACCAATTCAAGGCAGTTCTCCAGCAACAGATCATCTTCAAGAAACGGTACCTTCAGACGTAACCTCACTTAAGCTTCGTTTGATGTTTGGTTCATTCATTCATTTGTATGAGTTTTTTACGTGGATGTCGTTTCTTAACGGCCTTGAAGATGATCTACTGCACACGGATTGTCAACAACACTTGGTGGCCAAAAATTACCCGACGTATCTTGCAAATTTCATTTGTATTCATGATTTTTGGCATTCAAATGTTGTTGACAATCCGTGTGCCGTTGCTATTGTATCCCTTGGATCTAAAAATCCTGAAACGATGATGTCCTCGTTTATGCATATGTAAATAAAAATCGTGTGAATTAAGATTAGCTCGCTTAGAATGCGTTTATTATGTACACGCACGGAATTTCGAAAACCAACACATTTTCAGTTTCTATGTTTTACTTGAGTTATCGATTTCTCCATATAAAAATGCATGGAAAACTCACAAAAAGACATAAGGTTTTGAAAGAACACCTTGCAAAAAGCCAGTAAATCACAAAAAAGAAAATGTGTCGGTTTTCAAAATTGCGTGTCTGTAGGTGGAAGCACGGGTTTTTAGATGGTAAAATGTATGAATGCATGTTGGCCAACTTCTAAAAATTAAAACCCTTTCCTAACCGGTGGTGACTCGCTTGACGAACGAATATTATGAGAACAAATTCCTTACTCTATTATGGCACTAGTTTTGCTCCGGCCACAACAACATACTCATTGCGCTTTTGTTAAGACGAGACTGTGAAAATCGGGAAAGTGGTTTAAGTCAATACCCTCTCTTAGCAGCCAAATTGTCTTGTCTAAGTGTGTCTGGTTATCAAGAATAGGGCAAAAGTCATTTTAGCAACAGCAGCTAGATCGTGTATTTCGACTTTCACCTGCACCATTTGTCATTTCTTCACCTTAAGAATTGATTCCTCGTCTAATGAATGAAAAAAAAATTCTTTCGGTTATTACTTCCAGACCACCAGTCCGTTATAGCCCATTTTCATTACGCATTACCTGAGGAATTTAAATCTTCGTGAAACGAAATAAAGTTTCTGAAAATCTGTTACTCAAGTTGTTGTGTTTACATCAGGGAAACCTTTTTTCGGATATTTTTGCCGATAACAAGGCCGATACCGAACTTTTCCAATTTTGACCTGAATGACCTGAAGAATGTAATTCTTCGTCGTAAAAATAAGTTTTGGAAAATCGGTTGAGGTTTCGAGTTATCGTGTTAAGAATAGTATACAAAAAAGTGTTGTCACGGTGGGGCTGAACCACTTTATTTTGCGAAGGTCGTGAACATGGGATATTTTCATTGAAAATGATAGAGGGGTATGCTACGAGTAATTTGCAAGCGAAATTAAAATCCTTTAGCAGGGATAGCATATAAAATTTCCAAGTATTAACTCTCTCATGGGACACATGGGAGGATACAGAAACAGATATAATGGAGCTTTAAGAAGTGAATGAAAGAAGCTCCTAAAACTCATTTGAGACCCAATTCACAACCATTTAGCCAAACTAAATTCAATTTGAGACGATTTCAGAAATATTTACACAAAAATTGTGTAAACAATTGTGAAACATTCGGTAAAGACTTGTGAAACTTTGTCTAATATTAGTCCCTGATATCAATCATAGTGATTCGCACGTAATATTTTCGGAAATTTCATTTCTAAAATTTCACAAAACTTCTTTAACACGTAAGGGATAATGCTCGAGCAAGCACTTTAGGCACGCCGGAAAGTGCTAAGAGGTCGAGGAATACCTCCAAATAAATTTCTAAAAATCAAAAGTCAAATTTTTGATTTTTAGAAATTTATTTCGAGGTATTCCTCGACTTCCTTAGCACTTTCTGGTGTGCCTAAAGTTGACAAGTCACAATAAGCGGCAACATGTTAAATCTCATTGGGTCGGGCTATAACGTCCTTACTAGTCAAAATACAATTTTGGAACCACGGGCGTAATGCACTATTTATTGATTCCTTAAAATAGGCCTTGCGTTACGTACCAATTTTCTGTTCAACAATCAGTGACTTTCAGTGAAGGGTAAGGCGTATTTTCTTCTTCTTTTTTTAAATTAATCTTTAGCAAGCTTCCAAGTTCTCATAAGCTTGCAATGGAAAATCATTAAAAAACCAAACTCCAAAAGCTGACAAAATCAAAAACTTCAATGTCAGCGTTTCTTTACATACAAAATCTAAAAATCCTGTTCAAACATCCCTGATGATGCTACTACTGCTGGATATATCAATCAATGTTTGTATGTTAACTTGTTTAAACACATTTGTGTGCCGAAGAGTGTAACTCCGGTATAATGTATATGCCACAGGTCCGCATAAAAGTTAAACTGCGCAAAAAGGGACATAAACACACATTTTATGAATCAATTCGAGATGAATTACATTTTCCATATATACTCCACACTCCACCCTCAATAAATCATTTAACTAGCCTCCTCACTCCGTCTCACACGAAACACAGTTTTTCTTGTGTTCCGTTATCCTTTCTGGAATTTTTTTCAGTCATTTGTGATGAGCGCATCCATTCTACAGTAGTGTGTTCCCATATTACAAGACTGTTTTTTTTTGTAATTTATTTGTCGGACTCATTAAATGACAATTAGCACACAATGAGCATAATATACCGAACTGAGACCACTGTACATTTTCACAATAATGTTAACGCAATTCAATTGGTAGGTGAAACCTAACACAATTTTTACAGTTTTGTGTTTGAAGTTAAATAGATAATCGGTTTTGAAGAGTGTGAAAGACACCATTATATTTATAACATCATACGACATGGATATAATATTGTCGCCGTACTCTACCTGTTTGTCATTTAATTGATTAACTTGAAGTGCGGAAACGATATTTATGTTCTATAGTCTCATTTTATAAGTTCTGACATGCTAACAAGTTGGGATTTTTTTTTGAAACCAAAAACAAGTTGTCGTAGTATAGTACACCCAACCGAGGCACTAAAATTCAGTTCTTGCATTGTATTGATGTTTTACGAACAGAAAACAATTAAAATAAATCGAACGAAAATATTCCAATGAAATTGGTAAGAAAAAAGCCGTAGAAGAATTACACACGATTCAGGTAACATGATGGAATCATAGCACACGCATCATTGGACGAATATAAATATTCGTAGTAGTGTGCTTCGGGTATATACATATATAACGCTCCGTCTTACAAACACATGTAAACTGCTAATTTTTCGACATATACCGTATTTCGTGCTCTAAAATTTCATTTTTTTTTCTTTTTCTCCTACATAATATCTCTTTTGCCTTTGTAGCCGACACTCCGCTGCCTCTGTGTGTAAATATACTTCTTCTCAATAGTGTACTAACTCACATTTTGTAAGGTTTGGATAAAATGAAATAAACAAAAATATTATGTGAACAGTGTATCCGCAGAGAAATTCGTCAAATTTTTTTTTCGATTTGTGTTGTAATCCTTGGGTGAATCTGACACTCTTGGTTTCTTACTGGATACGAAATGATTACGGTTCGTTTTCTGACGGTCTTTAAGTGTCCCGTATTCCAAGTACATATTGATGGTCGGGTAGAAAGTTGAACAGTTCAGTGATAATTCCTTCGGTGGTGCAAATCGAACGCAGTTGGTAGTGAATATTAAACCGCACCTGACATTATCTGTGTATTACATTTTTCCCCGTCAACATGTTTTATGTGTATATGATTCTATGCGAATGATGTGAAAATAAGACGGTACCAGAGTGCTCGTTTCATTTAATTTTTTTTTATCAAATTAGTTTTTCGATCACAAAAACTTATGTAATGTATAGTATGCGGTGTGTAATTGTACTTTATCGGTGAAATCATTTAATACTTTTTGTGAAAAACGAAAATGATTTAAAATTTACTGCCACAAAGAGAGGGAGAGTGAGCGACAGAGAGAGAAGGGAAAAAAAGCTGAATGAGAGTTTCATCAAATTAAAATATTCACTTTGACAGTCAATTAAAAAAAGACTTTCTGAAAACCGTTTTTCTACTTCATATCAAGCCGAATCGGGTAAGTTTCACAGTTTTTGGTTCCTGTAATTGTCGAGAAGAAAAGAATTGTGTAAGCTCACATTGTGTCATAATACGAATCAAAACTTAAAAACAATCGATAAACTGCCGTATTATAAGAAAACCTTTACTTGGATTTTACTATTCAATTAGTTCTCCCGTTGAAATCTAAACTTACGACATTATTGGAATCTCTTACTCATACAATCGTTTATTTTATCATTAGTCAATTTGTTAATAAGTGGGTTGTCAGACCAGAGCAGAGCAAACGGAAAACGTTAAAATCACACTCAACTGAAATGTCCATATTTTCAGTTTTCTATTTAGTGTAAAATATGATTGAAAACTATCGGACAATGTATTGGGACTGTCGTAATAATAATGTCAACCGAAAATAGTCTATATCTCAGTGTTCCACAGTAAAGCGAATCACGTTAAAATCAAAGATCTCATTTCGAATGAATTACAAATATTTCGGATGATTTATTATTACTCAGCACCTTGCAATAAATATAGAGTATAACGATTTTTACATAACAATAAAGAAGAAAAAAAAAAAAAGAATCCAATTCGTTAAGCTAATTAAATCATAGTAGCCACACAATCTTGTCCGGGATAATTGAAAGTGGATTTTTTTTCGAACATTCTTGATTAATAAGTGAAATAGAAAACGGATTTGTTTTTAACAATGTTCCACTCGTCTCATCCATTTTTGATTTCTTTTTCTTTCGTTTTTGAAACAAGTTAACTAATAACTCTATTGCATACAAGTTCAGCACTTCGCTAAAACTTACAGTTTCACATCAAAACTCCATATCATTATTTCCTACTTTGTCTATTGAAATGCATGACTTGAGTGATAACGAATTTGCATTTGTCGTAAATTTGTGTTTCTAGTTCGACAAGAAAAACAAAACGAAAAAAAAGTTAAATAAAATGTGTAATTGATTATAACAGTCCGTACATACTATACGTTCTTGTACAGTCAACAATTTAAAAAATATTTTGCGGAAAGAAAAAGTTAAACTTAAAATTTTACAACAACACAAGAATTTCATGAACATACGAAAACACGTTGTTATTTTGTAAGTGGCCCCAATATGTACCTGACCACCACAATTGGGAAGTCACTTTCGGTGAGTTTGTTTTATAGAGACAAAAAAAATAATTTCAATATTTTCGTGTGCAGCTGGGGCATACCAGTCGGGGTATATTACGTCTGTCAAATTGAGGTGAATGAAATGACTCCTCAAACAAAACAAAAAAAAAGTTTCCATTCATTGATGAAAATACGTTAGTTGTGTGTTTAATTATTTACGTCAAGGTGTGCAGATGAGAAATTATAAACAGATCGTCGCATAACAATTTGACCGCTAAGAACATTATCCTAAAAATTCAATTTTTGATCTAATAATCCCCATAAGTTACCACACACAACGTACATATACCATACCATACATTCTTATAATTCATCTAATTAGTGTATCAACACTTGGAGGTTGAGAATTGCTATCTTTTAATTTTTCCATTGTAAAGGAACACATTTTAGTTATATTTTTCAAGTACACTGTGTATTTAGCCATCACACAACTACATGTTCATTCAAAAAGCATAGTGAGAGCACGACAAAATGCCATATTCATACACGCTTGTCCATATTATACGTACATCAGTAAGATATAGAAGCCCTCGCTGGTAAGAGTAGTGTGCATATTATACCACATTTAAGTTCGAATTGTCTTTTGCAGAAAATGTCAATACCGATGACTATTTTTCATTTATGGATATATGGCCTTACCGTTCAGTTATGTGTCACATCTCCATTCAATTTGATCCGATTAAGTCGATACAGAGAATCTTAATAAATGTAAAAGTGTTTAAACGTAGATAGCATATCGCTTACAGTGCTAAAATTTTGATGGGAAACGCAATGGATTGAAAGCATACTCATTTAAGCCCATTGTCATTTCGTCAAAGAGAGAAGGACCAAACCATTGTGACTCAACATTACAATTTGTCTCGATTCGAATATAATAAGATTGTTCGATTGTAGTCTAGAAATATATAGTTGGTTCTGTCACAGAACTTCTGAGTCTTCTCTTCATGCAATTAATTGCATAGATAGTCGCGCACATCGTTTGGTTATTGAACAACCGTTCTCAATTGTTTTTCACATTTTACGAATTAATACAACTCGTGTCTATATGGCGTCTGTTTGGCGTTAATTTCACTTTCTGTTTGAATCAACTAATGTAATAGTGCGATAAGAACATTGCTCTGTTGTACACCCTTGTAAACAGAACCAAAATGAAAATGTTTTACTGTCACTAACAACATTATTATCAGTTTTTACAAGGCACATTTCTAATGCTGCATACACACTGTGAGTACAAAAAAAAAACAAATCCTATATGCACGGACACGATAGAACAGAATCAATTTTAATTAACTCAATCGATGGATTGCACAATCAATTTTTTTTTATTGCAACTTTGTTTTGTTTTAGATGTATAGTTTTGATCTTTGCGCAAAACGTTGTACAAAACGTTTTGAAAATTTTGTGACTAATCATCGTAGCTTTAGGAAACATCCTTTTTTGGATTGAGTTTTTGATAGTAAAATTTTTTAATGCATTTTCCCTCCGGAAAATTAACATTACATGTATGTATGCCCCCCTCGGAAATCGTTCATTACCTATGGACACATTTTTTGTCCATTCGGGAAAGTTATTACCTCCCTAGAGGGGTTGCTTTCGTTATGATCCTAATAAATTTTGCTGCAGTCGTAACTTGAATTGAATGCACAATAACGTCAACAAAAGCAACAAAAATCGCATTTCCATATGTAGTATCTTCCAGAACAATTCAACATGTCGCCAAGACAACGGTGACGTTACAGTAGAACATACTGCTGCAGCAGTTACAACTGATGTTTTTGGGATCAATATTTTTGAAGAAGTGTGTGTGTCTGTGGTGTGTGAGCCAATTTCGCCAGAGAGCTAGATTCGTTTGTGTAACGTTTGAATGCAACAACAGATTGTTTGTTTTTTCACTTTTTTTTGTGAGAAGGAAAAGTATTTGCCCAACGCACTTCAAGCAAAAGTGGTACTCTAAATAGGGTACTGAAACTTGACAGTGCTCCATACAAAATTTTACACTGTAAAAGAGTGGGGACAAAATTTCATACAAAATAGTACTCTATTTGGAAGCTGTCACTCTATGATTACTAACGGTAGACCAAAAGTGTTGCATTGTTGCATTTTTGTTGTATTTCAGTACAAAATTTTTTGAAATTGTTGTATTAAAACAACACTTTTCCTAAGGGTTTAGAGCTTTTGCTTGAAGCGCGTTGATTTGCCTTTTTTTTCGTAGTTGTTCCTCGGGGCGAATACATAAATGTAATGTTATTTTCCGGAGGGGCATGCATTAAAACTATATACATTGGGTGCTGCTTGGTAGTATATTTCATAAGGGATCAATTTGTGAACTCGCGAACTCACGCGTGTGTTTTAAGCACCTCTTTGGTAATTTTGACTTCGGCTCGGATATGCAAACTCTACCCTGGTCAAAATAACAGTTTTCAAACCTTGGTGCTTAAACACACAGTTGTGAGTTCCGCTCTTATCACAAATTGATCCCTTATATAATAAACTACCTCCACTACAGTAACATACTATTAATACACGCGCAAATATTTTGAGAAATTTAGTTCTTACCAAGTACTCAACCTAGTTCAATTTGAAAAGCAAACGGCAAGGTCTGTGAAGGTCTATGTAAAGCATCATGTTGAGTGTACATTTTACTTTGACATTCATCGAACTGTACTTATATAAAATAGTAGCAGTAACGTGAGTTTGTCCTCATTTCCATTTTATTGTCATCAGGTAATAACAGACTGAAATAACTCGTGCCTTCGAGTAATGATTATGGATGATTCATATATCTCGAACATTCGGTAATCGTCACAATTTCTATCTGTATTGACTCGTAACTTCCGAGACTTGACAATAAATGCACCATTTGTTCCATTGTCAAGTAATCGGCAAGCCTAGATGTTCCCCTTAAATGGCAGTAATGTATATTACTTTACGAGCGATTTAATAGTACATTACTTACCAATGGGGTAAATGAAGGAAATGGTACTTCTTGTGTGAAATTTACCGATAGATGCGTAGAGGAGGTCGGTAAAGACACAAGCCCCATTGTTAAGTAATGCAATATTATTTTCACTTCTCTAGCGGAGTTACTGTGAAAAACACAGAGCTCCTAAAGATCTAGTACAAAAATGATAAGTCTATTGCAGTGGGAACTCTTGGCGGTTGTAAAAGAAATTATTGTTCTGCAGAGACGTATTGACACACTTTACAGTATGTATCTTACCATATTTAGTTCCACGTACTTAATCGAGTCAGACTAGAAAATTTTCTTAATTGTTGCTAGAATTGTGTTTCAAAGGACCTGATTTTCCTCAGTTCCACATCACTATTTCATACCGCAAGACAAAATGCAAATGAAGAGTTTATTCAAATAGTTGAATATGCAAGTGCTCGCGTAACAATCGAACTTTGTTGAGAACTATACACCACATATTGCACTAGTATCTCACATGAGCAGTTCACATTGCTGCGAAAATTTTATGTATCAAAATTTGTAAATTGTAGAGTATATGCAACAACTCCTGGAAACGATTGCTTATTGAACCAATTGAGAATTGCTGGTGCAATTGGTTACACAACCAGTTTGTTCGCGCAGTAATTTTTGTTGTAAAAAATGATCATATTGAAGTTCTTACATTTATATCATTTGTTTCTATATATCATTATCGAATGTAATGTGTTATCGTTAGACTATGTGACACTATGTGACACCTTATTCAAATTTAAATTTCTGATGAATGTGGATTTGTTAGTTTTGCAGCTAGTCTGTGATATTAACTAATGAATGAACGACTTAATGAAATATATAAATTCTTTCTACGACTGAATATTCACAATCCAGGCCCTTTGATGCTTGTACAAGAGTACCTGTATCTCCTTCTTTTTTTAATTCCGTTTCGAGTAGCTACCGGAATGGATAAGTTCGACGGGAAACTTTACATGAACTATGTGGTTTATTTGGTAAAGTAAAACTTCGACGAACAATTTTAATACTATTTCTAGAGTACTAAATCGTACGAGGAAATATTATAATGAACAAACGCATTTCTCAGATATTATAAATATAAACTTCAATTACCATACAAGTCAGACTTGAGACTACACTTCGTTAATTTTAAAACGGAAAGAAGATTTTCGTTTTAAAATATGTGTAAAGCAAAACGTATCTACTAGTCATCTCAATACTCATATATAATTTGCGCGAACTTTAATTTTTCTTCGTTATTGCCTCATTTCTGGGATCCTGGGTGTAGAACGATTTACAATAACAGGTCCATTGTTGTAGACTGGGTAAATTTCACTGGAGTGCAGAATTTGCATTAGCTGACCTTTCGCCAGTTGGCTAAATTATTACTGCTATAAACAATAGCATGAACATCAGCTGGTAAATTATGCACTTCAGTGAAATGTACTCGCATTTATTTCCAGTTCAGAGATGTTATTGCACAAATAATTCAAATGCTAAATCCATGGACTATTTTTCCTTGATTTTCCCAAATTTCCTCATATATTCGAAAACGTTTTTCCAAAACATTTCAAAATAAAATCTGGAAAAATTATGGAAAATACCGAAAATGTTAAGAATGGGAAAATGTTTTCCGAAAAATAGTCCCTGAGTAAATCCTTTGTAGCTAAAAGGTTTGGTTCTCTTTAACGAATATAAAATTTAAAAGAGAATTTATAATGTTCAATTTATTGAAACTAAAACCAACATTCAAAAGAGACAAATCGTTGGTTAAGACTGTTATTATGGAAGAACTATTTAGGCAATGGAACTGGGAAATTCCTTTCTTCGATTACAAGGATTACCTGGAATTTGAACGCCAGCATCAAATTGAACATTTACATTCCGTTCAGGGCCAAACCGTTCGAAATGGTGGAAAAATTTGGTTTTTGGACGTTCGCAGTTTTTGGAAATTTTTGGCAATTTTTTGGAAATTTTGTGAAAAATTTCCAATTTTTTTTGTTCAAAAATAGGCTCTGATTCCATTTAAAATCGACGGCAATATTACCGTTCTATGAGAATTTGCGGAAGAAAATAGTGTCTCAAATTTACTGTACATAAGGTAGTCTGTGAGCATCTGTCAATGTATCCAGTGGATAGATGAAAGATTTTTTTAAAACTTTTAGCATCGGCTTCCGGTAGTGATTCCCTTTAAATTTTTAAACTCTCTGTCTGAAATGGCAGTAATAATGAATTTTGTCGTTTTGGATTTTGTTTATTATTCGATTACGAAAACGCTTTGATGCAAATTACCTACAATGACGAAAGTTTCTAAAAACTACGCATCGTAGATGAAATAATGGAAACAAAATATTTGCATAATTCACAAAAATAAATCCGCAAACCGTTCAGAAAACATTGTGTTAGAAATTTCGTATGGTAACGAATGCCACATCGAAAAATTGTCTGTATAAGCAAAGGAGAGAATTACATCAACAATACTGCTTGAAGGTCTTTTCCCCTACTTCCGATGTTTGTCTTCAATGACTGCATAAAGTTCTGCCTGACGCCCTTAATTTCATTGCTACTGGCAAATGATTCTGTAACAGAGAATGATTTTAATACTTGCAAATAAATCATACAAAATTCTATTCCAATAGAACAACATAATATAACCGACCCTGAACCCCAACTGAGATAATGTAATGAAACGGACGACATTGATTTTTTTTCTTGAATTTTATTTCGGTCTATTGGTGTGTATACTGATCTGAAGAATGGTAAAATTAGCATCAGCAATTCTAAATGGATCTCAGTCAATCGAAAATAAAATAATCTTCGAGTTACTTCATTCATGACCACCAAAATATCTATTTCTTGAGTGTATGAGTCACCTTTAAAACAAAATATTTAAAGAAAAAAAAAATAAACAACAGAAACATATCGTCGCATCGTTGAGTACATTTCTTTTCCTTGTTGCGGGAAAAAGTAACTCTTCTCTTATTGATGTAGCATAATATATGTGGAAGACTGATTTATATTTAACGAAAATTGATTAGTTTGAATCAATTTTGTTCGTGTTGTGATAATATGGAATCGTTCGACCAAATTGAATTGAACGCTGTTTTGCTACATATGTTAGGATCGATATATTTCGGATGGGCATGGCTGTCGTAACAGCTGCTGCGTTACAGCCCAGCATAGTTTCAGTGGCAGGGTGGAATTATTGTTGCACTGATATTATTGTCTGTACAGGGAAAAAATCAATTGTCTTGAATTGTGTAATTCATTGTTGTTAATCAGTCACTATATCTCCGTTCTACACTACGGTGTTGTTCAGCTCAGGGACAAGGGCGAAGTGGCCGAGTGGACTAAGGCGTTGGACTGCTAATCCAATGTGCTCTGCACGCGTGGGTTCGAATCCCATCTTCGTCGCATTTTTTTTTAATTCCAATTGACCCGTGTGATTTGTCCACATATAATGCGACTGTTCCATTGGATTATTGGTTAAATGATTAAGTTTTCCGCATAAAACCACTATCCAAAAAGTGAGACAGATTTCAATGAAATATTGTTGAACGATGTTGTTCTGTTTTCATTACTTTTGCTCAAAAAAAATCTTTTTTCTAATTTTCATCTTTTTCCTTTCCATTTTCAGATAAAGATCTACAAATGCGATTGATGGGCAATCCCGCAGATGTATGCCGATTCATACAGTGAAGTTAATTTCCATTCCAAAATCGAAAAATAAAATATGAAAATCAGAGGTGGCCCCAGCGATGCAACACTGTCTAACGCTTGTCTGGAAAATAAGAAAAATGGCATTCGTGACCTCAGTATTTTACAGAAGCCGATTCAAACGTCCATAACGGGATTCAAGGAAGTCGTTAAGGCTTACAAGGACGGAACGGAGGAGGTATGTCACCAACGAAATAATTTGGTCTTAGGTTTCACAATTGAATTTTCGATTTCAGATAAAATTGCTTCTATCCAACGAATGTGATATAATTTACGAATGCAAAGCGTGCCGTAACATTTTTCGAAGCTTAGCTAATTTCATCAGTCACAAACGTACCTATTGCACAACCAATTTCAACTCTTCACAACATTTCCATTTCCGTCAAAATGACCAAGACATTGCAACCATCATTGAGCATTCGGACGCACAATCGAATAGCAAAGAGACCAAGGAACATGTGCGTGACCTGGGCAGCATAATCGATCGGTTAATGCGACGCGAACAGACCAGTCAGGTGATAACGTTGAGTGATTTGTACGACCAAGCGAGTCAGAATTTGACACAAGATGAAGTGATTAAGAAGAAGCAAATTCTTCAGTTAGACAAAATGGTGAATAGTGATGTGGCTGTGTATCAAACGTTGAAAAAGGAAGACGGTGATAGCATTAAGAAGGAGGTGAATGAAATTCACGATATGTTCGAGAATGTTCAAACGGTTCTAGGACCGGACGGCAAAGTATCTGGTGGAGGTGGCAATACTGCTGGTCAAAGTATAGCCTTGAAAACGGAGTCAATGCGATTTTCCTGTAAAATTTGTGAGTTTCCCTTGATGGTACTTTGCGAACGTGATTCATCAATTCGCCCTACTTTTTGCTATTTCAGGTTCTCGTAAGTTTATAACCGAGAAAATGTTAAAGCTTCACATCAAAGCTAAGCACATACCATCTACAAACGTTTATCCATGCAATGCGTGTCCGCGAACATTCCTACTGCCAGCAGGATTGATCAGACATCTAAACAATGACCATAAGTAAGCAGCGGTCTTCCTCCTCTGTTTTAACTCCGACTAATCTCGATTCAATTTACTCTTTCTTCCACAGGAAACCAATGCGTCGCATTCGTCTAATGCGTGAAGCCATTTTTAAACGCCGCACCAGAAAGGACGAAGTTCAGTCAAAGGGTCCCAATCGTGAATTGTCGCGCTTGCAAAACGGCAACCGTGAACCGACTGCAAGGTCATGGCAATCCGACAACATTGAGAAAATTAAAGTGTCGTCGATATGCATATTCTGTGCGAAATCTTTCGAACGTCGGGCAGCCCTGATAACACATACCAAAAATTGTGCACAACGCGGGAAACATTCGATTAGCAACGGTCACGCGAACAACGAGGACGAGGATGACGATAATGTCGACAAATCGGTTCAGAGCTTTATGGCAATGCTGAAGAGGGAGAAGGAAATCCAGGCCAACGTTCAGAAATGCATCGATGAAGAGGAAGATCAATTGATTGAGGAAAACAGTTCACATGGCAACGATTCATCTGCAGGGCTTGGTTTGGATGTGAATAAAAATGATTCGGAAGAGGTGACGGTAGTTAAAAATAAACGCAAGCGTCACATTGTACAGAAGGTAGACCAGCCCACAGCTGACGATATTATTGGCAACTCAACATGGCACATGGATGACAGTGATCACGTAAATGGCAGTGTCGTCGAAAATGATGCTGCAAGTGCAAAGCCATCGGAGAAAAAGAAGAAGAAGAAAATGATTTTGGAAAAAACGACCGACTGTACGATGTGTCCCAAAAAATTCACCAACATCAGCAACTTGCGCAGACACGTAGCCATGTTGCACTATCGACAGAAAACGTTTGGCTGTAAATTGTGTGACTACAAAGCATTTCGAAAGATTGACATCATAAACCATCTGGGCGTGTGCCACCACATTGGTGGAGAGCCCGATGTGTGTTCGGAGCTGGTGGTGAACATTCAAATCGATAGCAATAAATTCAACGATGAGAAAATCAAGGCAGTTGCTCCTGCCTTAAATAAAATCGAACAGGAATTATTAAGCCAAAGCAATGAAACCGACAGAATCGATACAGTGGACACTCTGAACGGCTCCGATAGCGTCGTTCATCCGATCATTTGTAATGAAACAATTTCGTCAGGCAGCAACAGCAACAGCCCAGATAAATCGACCAATGCCAGCGATTCGAAAGAAAATTCGTCGAGCGAAAAACTGAAAAAACGCGGACGACGCCTCAAAGTCAAACAATCAAATGCAACGGAAGGTCGGACAATTTCTCAAAACTCGTCCAGCGAATCGTTGCCCGACTGTCAGCCCTCACAAATGAATCGACCCGTTCGCAATCGCGTCAAAATAATGAACAAAGACTTCGTCTATGATCTCTCCAATTTACTTCGCAAAGAAGCTGTGGTATACAAAGAACAATTGATTCCGATTGTCATCAAAAATCCCAAACGCAAATTGTCACAAACGGCCGAACTATCTTCGTCCAGCCGAGAGAAAGATGAACCGGTCGAATTATTACCGAAGAAATTGTCACCGGTTGACTGTATCGCTGGCTCGGCCAATACAATGGCACAACAGGCCATCGACAGTTTTCGAGCTTGTTCGAGTAAACCTCCAGAACTGCCATCTGAACGACCAATCGTACCTGCTAAAATAATTCAAATGCGTCGATCCACGAATGGCATACACAATTGGAACGCTGTACATAGTGAAGACGGAAGCAATCGACAGTCGTCTAGTGACAAGCTATTCGAAGCATTAGCAAATAAGAATCGCTTGTTCGAGGCAAGCACTGTGATTGGCAATGGAACGGACATGGTTCCCGAACAAGCTGCCATCTCGCCGACGGATGAAACCGTACCGCCGCTGGCCATTTCATCGTGTTTGTCAGATAAAAGTAGTGACCAGATGTTTTGCTCCAATGAATTGGTGTGCCAGCAGTTAGTCGTTAATAATCTAACCGATCCAAATAATGCATTTCTAGTCTCAACACAAACCGAATCGCTGCCTACCAACGGTAATAGCAAACGAATCACATTGCTGCAACGATTGATGGAAATCAATCAGTCAAAGAAGAAGGGGAACTGAAAAGGGTTCCGCGAAGTTTTGTCACACCATTTTGCCATTTCTCCCCGATTTTGCGGGATATTTAAATAATTTTTTTTTTTTAGAAAGAAACTTAAGAAAATTACTTTTCGTTAATTCAAAAATTGTTAATTTAAAATGGATGATTATTTAGTGAAATATAATTCACAAATTCATTTCCAAGTTATATCCAATTCATCAATTAGATTTGAATATAAAACAAAACTATTAATATTAACGTGCCGTGTTAGCCGTCTGTTTATTTCCGTGCCAAGGATCTAATTTCGTCTATTTATGGGGTAAGTGTAAGCAGTTCTAATTTATAGTCGACAAAAAACCGAAAACCGAAACAGGCAATAAAAGTCACTATGAAACAAATCGAAAGAAAAATGCAATCCGCGACAAGAAAGAAAAGTTATCCCAAAGTCCGAGAAATCAGTTTTAAATTCGATAGAGATACTTGTTCCACAATTTTAATCAAGAATCATTTGAAGCATTCCTAGCGAATTTAGTGGTTTTCTGATGGTCAATGTCTGCGTTATTTCGATGTGCGCCAGCATGATTACAAAAGTTCTCTCTATTTTAGAGATCATTTTTCTTGGAGGACCAGTAGTAATCAAAAGCTTTAGATCTATTCATAGGATGTGTATGAACACGATGTATGAACTGGACCAAGGACATTTGATTTTATCTGAAGCAGACTGACATCATCTGGACCAATACTCTATAATGTCAACTAAACTGATGAAATATTTTCTTAAGTAAATAGCAAAAATATCCATCCGACAGTCACTTGTACGCTCAATTTTATTGAACAGTAGAGACGAAATATCTAATGTTGAGACAAGTTTATCATCCCCTATTACATTGCCAATTCACATCATCACCCTTTGCTATATCTCTGACGGAATTCATCGGGTTGTACCAGTCGGTTATAATAACAGAAGTACAAATTTTGTTTCAGTACTGATGAAAGTTACATTTTTTTTTAGTTCGAAATGGACCTGCAATATTCCCTTAATTTGTCTACCTGTCTAACATATTGCATTTAGATCCAGGAGATTTCTCTATGTCTAAATTAGCAAAATTACTTGTTTTTTGAGAACATTGTTTTTTGCAAGTAAAAAATTGCTGAATTGAATCGCTGCAATGCTCTATGCCATGTAGTCGTCAGCTAGCATTCAGTTACACAGTACATCTTTTAATTTCGCTGGACCTAGCTCAGATATATCCTGAAGCATTTAGATGACTCCATTACAAGTAAATTCAAGTAAAATAATCCATATAGACTTCAATAACCCTGTCATACGCAACTGAAATATAGCAATTTGACGCAATTTTTAAAACTTTCATTTTATTCTCATCTCATTTCATCAGTGTGAGACACAATTAGAATTATTTTGGGTTACAAAGTCATTCGCACAGATCTAGAATAGATTAGTTTTCATCACAATTTAGAATTGCACAGTTCGTCGTTAAGTGTAAATTCGTTTTAATAAATTAGGATAAAAGCAATCAGGGCAAAAATAATTAGGACAAAAATAAATAGGACATTGAAGTAACCGTATATGAACATGTAAGGATTTCTGATGGTATGGATGCAGATCTGTAATGGATATCTCGTGTTATCGTCTCAATATGTATGGTGAAAGATATAAGAAATTAGTCGACTGTTATACGCATTTCACGGTAGGTATGGACCGAGTGGATGGGCTGTGAGACAGTACCGGTCTTTTGATGTTTTGTCTGAAAGGTGACACACTCCTTCTTTAAGTATATGCATCAATTGGAAGCTGATAAAATTATCGAATGAAAACCTTTAATACTATGTACATAAAACCAAGGCGCTGAAGGAACAGGTTAAGACACCAACTACAAAGTCTGCCAAATTTGAATGGTTCAGTGGATATTTTTCATACAAATCTTAGTCCACAGAAAGTTGTTAGTTGGAACTTACTTCTTCTTACTTCTACGGCGCTACGTCCATTTCTCGGACTTGGCCTCTTCCAGAATCCAGTTCAAACGCTAGTTTGAACGCCACTAGAAAATTTCAGTGCCAATGCCTTTGTGTTCGAATCACAGGTGTCTTAGCCAGTGCTTTCAGAACATAGAATGCACATCTGTTCAGTGGATTTTTTTATATAAATATTTTTGGTATACAAACAAGCCTTTAAAACCTTGCAAATACTTCTATCAGAAAATCCTTCGAAATTCAAGGAAATCCTCAAAATTTAAAAGAAAATGCATGAAAATCGAGGAAAATCCTTGAAAAAATGTAGAGAAAATGCTCTTGAAAACATAGAAAATCATCAATTCCGCTGAAAGTGCTTTGTCAACGAAATTTATCCGCCCCTCGTCCATCACGTTCAGAGGTTCTTTCTTGTTCCTTTAGAAACTTGAGCTGCAAAGTATTTCAGATAGTTAAAGTAAGCTATTAAAACTTATCGGTTAAGATTGCAGTTTGTTGTATTTCTTCAATGTTAAATAAGATATTATCGAAACTTAACTTAAAAACTTAACAAACTAAAGTAGAACTAATGCGTTATTTATTATTTTTTACACTTTGCGGTATCAATCAGCCTTCAAGTCTCATTCTGCCCATCAGTTACAATAGTTTCATCAACAGATAAGTCTGCTGTCTCCAGGTCATTTCCGTTCTCGTCCAATTGATTCGACTCGTCTTCCTCACAGTCTTCATAGTTGTCAATCTCTTCTTTCAGTATTCGTTTCATACTGTCGTAAAATTTGGTATTTACTTCATTGGTGTTCCACAAGGTGGCAAAGAAGCCTCTGCAATCAAGAATTTACTTGTGTTTTCATACAGTGGATTAATAATTGAATTAATTTGAAAATTTACCTCATAACGCACACATTGGTTATCAAAAACGACAGAACGAAAATAATCTCGGCACATGACCGTGAAAATATTTTATAATTTACAATAACCGGATCGGTTTTAAGATATTCGAATAACGGAATCAATAGGCGAGTGTTCAAATTGTTATCCATTTTTCTATCGAAATTCTACGTCAATTTCGTAGAACACCAATAATGGTCGTAACAGTTCCACCGCAAAGCTCTATACTCAAAAACTTTCCGTTCATTTCAACTGTAAACTTTCGTTTTGATTACCATTAATTTCTTATATGTTGAGTATAACATGCATGGATTACGTGCTGTGATTTCATAGGTTTTCTGTTGCCGATGAATTTTGCATTATGAACACGTTATTCTCCCTTCAACGAAGTGGTTAGGCGTTGTTATTATGTGGATAGCTCTTTGTGGTGTGTCGTGGCGGACGATGACTGGTGGTACCGTTTGTACGTTATGTTAAATACAGGATTTGACTGTATAATGTTCTGTACAATTTTAGAGCACGAGCTACATCTAAAGAGAGTTACCTATCAAAGGTATGTCTGTTATCGAAAGATCACACGATAGAGCTAAGTGATGAGTTGGTAGTATACATTTCTTGTAAATTGTAACATTACAAACCGCCACATAATAGTTATTTTGTCAAATCAGTGACGAAAAGTAAAAGTTTCGTTGCCTTTTTCAGGCATACAATGTGTATTATCACACTTGGCCTGCGACTTACTCTAGTGATAATCTACTACACATCTTGTGCCTAAAAATGTAGTTATCACTCGGTGCCACCGAGTGATGAATAGTTTTAAAGGTGCTAGACGTGTAGATTTCTAATCCAGGCCGCAGGCAGCGTTTTTTCAAAAAAGATGACGAAAGTTTTACTTTTCGACATCTCATCAAATAAAAATTGATATGGGCAGGCTTGCAGAGAAAGTTTTAATTTTTTCCTTGCTTACGTTTCCATTTACTCTTCAATTTCTTCAGTTTGCATTATCTTCCAAATATTTCGTGGACCCCCTGGTTCTTAGGCTCTGGCCAAACGAGTTGCCAACTGTACTAGCTCAATCAATAAAAAAATATAATTACTAAAGTGCTATGGGTCAACCCATTTCGCACATTCGAATCAACCTCAGATTGATGTAAGTACGTTGTAATCGAAATAAATCGCCATATAAATGCCGATGAAAAATTCATCGGAATTTCCATACAAATTTCTAAATGACCTAAAAATATAGAAATTTCTTTCAATCATAAGTTGTCACGTGTACATTTTTGTTGTGGTCAATGTTTCCTGGAGTAACACTGGTAGACCGAAGAATGTCGTGGTAGCGTGAAGTCATTTTATAATTCTGTATTTGAGTATTAAGTTTACTGCCAAGACCTATCATATTTCATAGCAGCGCAATCTTTAAGAATTAGCGTATCTGACGTAAAAATACGGAGTAATCTTGTAATAAACTAACAATGGACATGGACATAGCTATGTATTTGAAAGTGTTTCTCGTATTTTTTGTGGCCCTTTTGTGTATCAAGTAATTAATTTGTTCAAATTTGTTTTAAATGGAATATTTTGGCAATTTTTGCTTCTAACAGGGCGCTCTCTTTGGCAATAATGCTACCACGCAAAATGAGACAAACGCATAAAGTAATGGCTAATGTAATTGCAAACGCCGAAAAGGAATTTAAAAGACTGGAGCAGAACGCTGACAAAGAGAGCAACAACAACGACAACAAGAAGTATGAATGAAAACAGCAACATTTTAGAAGAAGAGGAATCACCAATGGATTCAAGCCACCAAACACTAGACTGAATTTAATTTCAAACGCTATATTTACAGTGCGATATTTCACAAACAATAGTGAGATTGCGATTGTAGGTTAAAGTTTTGTTAAATGTATTGGGTATTCATTGATCAACTTATAAATTATAAGTGAAAATCGGAATCTCTCCTAATAACCGTAACTTGTCAAACATTTTATAAGATGCCGAAAATCGAATTGTCCAAAGTATAAAGTACTGTCTGACCTGACGGACCTGACACTAGAACGGTCAATTTTCTGTGTCAGGATAATTATTGTCGTTGGACATTATCTCAAAATTGATCCCAATACTTACGATTTAGGCACATCCTCATGGGTTCATTCAGTTCTAGAAGTAGGCACGAAGGAGACGGTCTGGTGTTAAAATTCTGTAATTCGTGTAATGTATTCGCAACTCGCATATTGGCTATTATTTGTAACAGCAATATTTTCTCTGGCATTGTCTTTGGTCGTTCCTCACGAAATAGTCATTTCAAATAATTCAAATAAATACCGAAAAGGGGGATATCACGTTCACCAATGAAAATAAGTTCGCTTCGGTTGAAGTGGAAAATGTTAAATAAATGTGGTGCCAAACGAAAAGTGAATATTTTATACCATAAATCGAATAAGATCGAAACGCGTGTGTTTAAATCCCTTTTCAAACAGTAAACATCAGTGTTATTTAGGCATGAATTTGATACAGCTGCAGCTGATACAGCTCATGTTTGTATGCTTCAGCTGGTCAAGCAAAATCACGTCTAAAAATCACGGACGTCGGTTGTGTATGTTAAATTTGTATGAAATTTAAATTAAATTATTTGATTTACAATTTTCCCAAAATCCTTTTCATTTGGCTACTTAATGTGAGCCAAGCACTTTGTACAGGTACACATGCTGCCATTGTATTTTGCCAACGTACTTCAAGCATGAGTGGTACCAACGCACTTCAAGAAAAAGTGCTTCTAATGGCACCTGCCAAATTGAGTAATCTGGAGTCGGTTAAAGCTGATTTCCACATATTTTTAGGGTAAATTTCCTCTAATGGCTAGCGAAATCAGCTTTAACCGACTCCAGATACACGTAATTAATGTAACAATTGCTGCAAATAACTTATATCACTTATTTATGAAGAATGCATAACAATTCCACTCATCCTAAGGGAACTGGCACTTGAAGATAGATGATAAATTGAAAATTTCGTCGTAGAGTGACCTGCTGCAAACAAAATGTCGTAACAGATACTTGTTGTGAGGCTGGTACGGCGAGTGTGGTATCGTTGTAAAGCTTAGCAGGCTGATCAGGCATTATTGTTTTGTTTCAACTTGTGTATTGCAGATGAGCCCTAGTTTCGCCGAGGATGGTGAAAATACAATTTTTCAAATATTGTGCAATTCAGACAAATTTTGTAAAATCCATTCTCGACGTTTAATAGAGCATGGAATCCTCTACCAATATCGCCATTCAAAGAGTTTCAAACTTTCTTCGTCAAATTTTCGACTTTAGCTGGCTGTAACTACGTGGTCAAGTTGTCCAGGGGAACCATTTCAATACGAATTTGCTTAGAATTAGTCCCTCTATCCGTTGCTATAACAATCTGCATTCAAATTGACTCGTCGGTCCCACGCAGCCATGAGTGCCGGTTCTCCGAAACGGCTGGAAAATTTTGCGAACTGGATGTGGTTCCTTATAGTACTCGAGTCACTCAATAAGAATATAAAAAAAATCAGAGGTGGTGTCGCGACTCTATTTAAGTTTTGTTCAACCCCACCGTGTAACGGAGAAGACACAATTTGTGACACAAGATATTTTTTTGTAAATGCGACAAAAAAGACTGCTCACAATTATGGCGCAATTAATTTCTCAAAAATTAAAAATTACAGTAAATAAATATCATCGATCTTCTTCTTCCCTAATGTTCCCAAAATACAAGCAGCGTTACCACGTTGAATTGCGATCGAAATTCTTTGCAGAAGGTATTCTTTCGATTTTACCTCACTTGTTGCCTTTTTCATTAAAGAGCCATATTTATCAATAAATTTCTTTATTTCCGGACTAATGCAACCTAAAAGCCTCGAAAGCAAGTGGGGTTAGCAAATAGTTTTGTTTCAAAGAAACGTAATGATTATGCTTATGTCTCTCTGTTTTTTCAGCAATGGAGCGTGCTTTCTTTGATGAATCATTAATATATGACGCAGCCATGGTATCCTGGACGGTATTCATGTCTAACGTATTTTCCTTCTGTGCATTTAACACAAGATAAACCATGCAATCCATCTTTTTCGACTGTTTCACCGCAAAGACATTTATGTTCCTCACATATTTGAGTGCCTAATCGAAGACCAACAGCAATTCTAGCAGAATTGTTATCCAGTAGTAATCCTAACTGACTCGATGGGATCACTTGCAACCACTTTGAAGATTCTTTAGTCGATGATGCAAGTAGTCTGGCTGCCAGTCTGGAACGAGTTTTCAGGTCACCATTTTCAAACAATTCATTAAATTGGTTTGTCCCAATTCTTTTGTTCCTTTTTAAGGGTATCGCTTTCTGGAACGAATTCTCGAGGAATTTCATTAATTAATTGCATAATATGTTCATTAATTATTCGTAAATCAAATCTTCGAAGAATCACGTCACACAAATCTGATGAAGAAAAGACTGACAACAAGTAGGCTGGTATTGCCAAAACCTCAACTTTCCTAATACCCATACCCCCGAAAGACAAGGGAAGCGACGCTTGATCCCAAGAAAGGCCTTCTACCCTATTATTAGTATTCGACTTCAATGTTGACCTAAAAATTTCGTCAACAGACCTCAGCTTATCTGGAAGCAAGTAAGCTCTAGAAAAGCTCGCATCAAATAACTGAACCTACAACTGCTTAAAGATTTCCTAAACACACAAAGCAGGATGTACGTCCATCAACTTCAATCGAGCACACATCAATTTGATTGATGCAACCTTGACGAAAACATACTCTCTAAACCTGTCTCAAACACCGGTGAGCCTAACAACTCAAGGGTAGACTCATCCACCTTCTTAATATCCGGCAACAAAGCTGATATCTCAGCATACATATGAGCTTCTTCATCATCAGTTGCATTGATAAAGAAAATCTCACACTTCTTAGCGTTAAGCCGCAAACCTGACACGTCACAAAAAGACAAAACTTTCTGAATATCATCTAACACTACAGACAACTCATCACCTATAGTACCGTCATCCAAATAACAACCATTAAACCGAGACAAAAGAGCATGCGTCATCCTCATGATACCTATACAAAAACCTGGAGGATTTAACGAATCCCCCTGCTGAAATCCTCTCTGAGACAATAGAGGATCACCAACAAAGTACAGATTCGACACGAGCCTATACGCTTGTTGCAGCAAAGGAAACAGCTCCGGACAAACATCCCGCACTTCACCTAACATAAACTTCCTAAACAGCATATTGAACGCATTCTCAAAATCAAGCTTAACAAGAGCCATCGACCCAGCAAAGTCGATAGATCGTGGCATTACAACTCCAAAAAAATCCCCGGAAAAATGACGGATATGAATTTTCTTCATTGAATCGGTCTCCCATTATTCTAGTGATTTATGGCTGGCAGTGCCATCTTGAGCTTTTTGACGATAAGTGCAATATTTAAATAGTTGCCAAATGTACTTGTTACAGGTGATTGAAACACTATTTTGTAGGCTCGGGCCGCCAGGGGCAACTTTTTGTCCATATGGGAAAAGTAGTCACTGATTGACTGGACCGCTAAAATAAACGACTGAATGTCACAAATTCTATTAATTTATTCGTCTTTTCTTACGTTCATGTTCAATTAATAATACAATTTGTTTTTATAAACACATTAGCCTAACGTCGAACCACCACATCAAGTTAAAATATTTTAAAATAAAATGATAAAAAATAAATTCTTCGCGCGAAAAAATAATTTGAAACAAAAAAAAATGTTTCATTGTCTCTGCGGAACGAAACATTTTCGCCTAACACAATGTTCAATTTGTTTTTTGTTTCTATAAACGGACGAATCGAGAGCTCAGATTCTACTTTTCGTCTTCAGTAAAACAACCAACTTACGAAATGGTCTCTGCGTTAAATTTATATAATATATAGCATCAATGTGGATGCACGTTCAAAACATTATTTTACGTCTCGACACAAAATAATTAATAAAAATAAATTCTCTCGCTCTGGACATTAATTCGATTTGAGTAAAAAAAAAGGTAAATGCGCTTAACTAGTTGTGCATTGTTGTATACGGGGACCTTGATTATATCCATCGTCGTCTTCTTCGTAAGCCTGTTGGGAACGTCTCTGTCGATTATCCTGTTCTGGATTGTAGTCTACCTGTAGTAACCGAAGAAAAAAGAAACAAATTTCAATCTAAAATGAACAACTAACTCCCCGACTGGCGATGTGCTACACGCCCGATCAAAACAAACTCCTTACCAATGTGCATTCCTCCATCGAATCTGAGTCCATCGAAATGTCGATTCTCGGTCGAGGCGGCAGACACGTTTCAAGCTTTGGTATTAATTCGGGAGCGATAAATGTGGGGAAGATCACTTCAAAATTAAGGATAAGACGTCCCTTCTCGAAGGGATTCTTGTACTGTGGCATTCCTTCGCCCATGACGCATTTGATGTCGCCGGTTTTGATTACCTGGCCGGGCAAATGCGTTATCAATAGATCTCGATTGTCCAATGTTTTAATAATTTTCCTAAAGCCACACAACGATTCGGTTAGTATTATCGGCAAAGTCAGCAGCAAATCTAACTCCAGCCGCTTGTACACCGAATGTTTCTTTTCATTTAACACTACACTTATATCGCCAGGTTCAATATCCGGACTTTCCTGGTTCCCTTGTCCACTAAAAACAATTTTCTGCCCATGTTGCATTCCCTTCTCAATGTGCACCTCCAACACATTTCGATCGCGTATCGTCTTTTTGCCATTACACTGTTTACACCGATCTTTAGTCGCAATTGTTTCACCCAGTCCCGAACATTGTCGACATATTTGTTCCACTTGTTGTACCATACCAGGGAATATTTGGTGTATTCTGATTTCACTACCGGTGCCGCGACACGTTTGACATTTGGAAACGCATCCCTTTTTGCCACCTCGCCCTTCGCATTTATCACAGATCACGATTTTCTGCAAAGCTAATTTTCGGACCGCTCCGTTGTATAATTCTTCTAACGTTACATTTAGGATGTGTTCGATAATTTTTCCACGACGTTCTCGTCGACCACTGAAAAGGAAAAACGAAAATTATTGTTCTGTTGCACAATGACTGATGTGACGTCAGCAAGAATGAGCTTCATATGATTATTCAGATTGATTACGTATGGCATAACTTAATGGTAATTTTGTAATGGCAACCGCAACGAAGCCAACGAAAATTCATGTCGGTCTGATCTTAAAACAATTCCACTCGTCAGACGACCTCTCAATAAGATTTTTAGTTTCGTTCCTCACTTGACACCGATGTCGTTAAATGGTAGAATGAGCTGACTGAGTTGCACGTACACAAGACCTACTCTTGTTAGAGTTAGAGCATCCTTAACGCTAAAAAGACTGGCCTGATCAAATGTTATTCGTATCATAAGTTTCAAACTTCACGAGACTGATGTGCACGTGGCATATCAGATTGAAAGTCGACTGTTGCAAATAAAATTAAACAAAATTTTTATTTCGTACGAAAATTTGCAATTATTAAGTTGGGTTGTGTCTATAGTCACATCTTCATTCAGACCATGATAATAAATATTAGGAGAATTCGCGAAAATGATACACAGAACGTCAGTTAAATTTAGACACGAACTTGCTTCAGCTGTTTTTCAGGCGGACGCTGGGTCACTTATACAACAACTGTGTTTCGTAATTAATCAGGAACGATTACGTATTTTCTAGAGCGGTGTGAGAGCCGTGAGAGAACGAGATGTCAAGTAAACAAAGCGAAAATTAAAAAAAAAAATCATTTTTGTCTCTCACACGGCGTACTTTTTTGGAAAGTAGAAATCAAGGAAATCTTGGATCCTGGCGAAGCCTTAATAAAGTTTAGAAATCAGAGTTGACTGGTCTGTAAGGCAATTAAATTCGGCAGCAAAAACAAATGCTGATTTGTAAACTTGGTATACGTAAATGAATTCTGGCACGCTCGCTGCACCTATTCATTTATATTATGTTATACCAATTAGCAACGATCTAAATTCGAATGTAAACAGTGTAAACAGACCCATCAGTCGTTATAGCCTTGTAGTAAAAGTTGAATATAAAGCAAATGAGAGTCTCTTATTGTTCTCTCTCTTGCTTGAAAGAGCATGTTGACGTCAAATGAATGGAAATTATTTTGTAAATTGGAACATTTTCCTATGCGAAACTACTCGTATTTTGATGTGTACTACGTAACACTTTCATGATAACCAAGTCTGGTTTCAATGTCATAAAAATTCAAAATATTTTTTTTTACAGCAGGACAAAGCAGGTCCCATAAACTGATAACAGCGCCATTATAGTTCGTAACCATAATATGCATGAATAATCTATAAAACCACTTCACCAGTGTTGACCACTGTTTACTCACCCCGATCGCATACCACCGTTGATGAACATTTCGAAAATGTCCATAGGACTCATGAAACCTGGACCACCGCCGCCAGCACCACCTTTCTTGATAGCTGATTCGCCACCCTCGTCATAAATTTGCCGTTTTTCCGGATCGGTTAACACTTCGTACGCCATCGAAATTTGTTTGAATCTTTCGCCCTCATTTGGATTTTTGTCGGGATGATATTTCAAAGCCATTTTTTTGTATGCTTTCTTTAAATCTTCGGATGAGGCATTTGGCTGAACACCCAGCAAATCGTAGAATACTGTTTCTTTCACCATTGTTGTGTGTCCGTGTGTCTGTGAACGTATATAACATTAAATCAGTCGTTTTGATAAACAGGAAATTGCATTTCATTGGAAAATTCAAAAAAAAAAAAAATTGGTCTCTTAGTATGGCGAAAAATTCTTACCTAGTGTCTAATGAAAAATTATATTTACAACGAACGTCGCCCTTTGACTCTCTGCACAAAAACTAAGTCTATTTTGCGTTATAAATTCGTTGTCTTACTGAATGGTTCGATCGAGTGAAATGTTCATGAATGTTCCACAGCGACGACAAAAATCCGACATCTAATTTCATATAAAAAATGGCTGTGAGGTGACTTGCAGTGCTGACAAGGTATAATTAGAGAAGAACAGAAAATGCGATAATACCGATACGTGTATGAGCGTGGTTTTGAAAAATGGCACGACTAAAATCCGACTATTCCGGTATTTTCTGTGTTACAAATAAATATTTAATTTATAAAGGACAGCCAAGTAACGGCAGAGTAAAAGAAACCAGGCAGGAGCGGTTCATTTTCGAAACATCAAAAAAGTGACCAAATACACTGTATGAAAATGAACTCAAATGAACACTGACACTATAGTCGCAAGCGCTACTGCCTGGTTTACTTTACTTACTCTGCAGTGGAGATGTTAAATATTCGAGTTTTCGCATTTTAGTACGCACTGCCGCGCCGGCATGGTAGACTATATACAAAATTTCATATGAGTGTACGTAACTCTCGGTTCGTAAAATCAAAACTTGTGTTGGTGCATAATGCATACATCTATAGAATCCAAGGTACATATAGTGTGGAGGTAATGCCATTCAGACGCGACCTAGTACATTAGTACATAAATTCAAAGAAGATATCACGCTAAAAATCAAGCTTTACCAGCCACTGTCTTGAGACAAATTTTCTGAATAGAAAACTTTTCTTAAAGATAACTTTACGAGAGACTGATATGCACGTGGCATATCAGATTGAATGTCGACTATTATGAAATGAAACAAAATTTGTATTTCGTACGAAATATGCAATTATTAAGTCACATGATAATATACATAAGCAGAATTGGCGAAATCAAAAGAAAACTTTTCAAAATGATACAGGGAACGCCAGTTAAATTTAGACATGAATTTCCTTCAGCTGTTTCTCAGGTGGACTCTGGACTTTTCATACAAACACTGAATGAGCAGAAAAACAGCTGAAACAAATTTATGTTTAAATTTCACTTTGTGGCCTATGTTTCCACATTTTTCAGGAACGATTTTGGAAAATCGAGAAAAATCAGAAAATTTGAATCGCTCAAAACCACTTACAGTGGAGGTGTGACGCAAGTCCTTTTATTCACTTACAAAAGAACTGATATCGGTTGGGATGACGCTTACAGCTTCGACTCGCATAAAGAAAAGCAAAAATTGTACCGAAAAAAATTCTAGAAAAAATAAATAAACAATGGACGCCCAAATTACGAAAATAAGTGAAAAGTAGTAGGAGGGGGAAAAGTCAAAAAAATTGTGTGTTTATGTTCCTCAGTCCTGTGGATTTTTTTTTAAATTTTTTTTTAGTGTGAACGGACTTTCGTCATGGCCCTTTACTAATGTAAGGACATGATAATTATCTCCAATTCTATTATATTTTTGATGAGACTATTTTTATTGATTTTGAGAAAATTCACAAAAAGTGAAAAAATTAGGGAAATTCTAGAAAACCAGGAAAACTTTTGTTTCCGTTTTCTGTCAAAAGTTGCAGTTGTTGCAGGAAAATTTGTCTCCAGGCAACCTACTATAGCTGCCACAGCTACAGCAGATAACAACATAGATTACCTGGAGACAAAGTTACCTGCAATAGGTAAGATTTCAATTCTTTTTTGTGTGTATAGTGCTAGATTAATGCTTAGTTTCCTATTGCCAAAAAAGTACTCCGTGTGAGAGACAAAATTGAATTTTTTCAATTTTTCCTTTGTTTATTTGACAGCTTGCTCTCTCACGGCTCTCCCACGGAGTACTTTTGTTGATCTGAATGGACACTTAAACGTTACGAACAATGAAGAGTTCATAAATCGTATATTTAAAAGTAATTTCGAGGTATTGGCCCGCTTCATCAAAACAACTAACAACTAGATTAAAAAGCCCCAACTGTCAATCGATTTTCTGAAATTAGACGAATTTTTGAAATCAAAATATACTTTTGTTACAGTTTAGTGATTTATATTTTAATTTAATTTACCTTACCAGTTACATATTGTACAAGTAAATTGCTGCTATTTAATTAAATAAATTAACCGAGAAAGAAAGAAACAAAATCTATTTTGAATAAAGCTATCGTGATCTGGATGTCGTAAACTCAAGTTGTAATTAATCGTTGAAAAACTATAATTGAATTAAATTAAATTCCAATGGAAGGATGGGATGTCTTGTGTGACCGGGAACTATTTCCAATATACACAAGATTGATCAATAGACTCAAATTTACACCAAAATGACGCTGTAAACGACCGACATTGATCAAATATCTCATGGTATGTTGACAATAGATCCTTAGGATTAGGACAATGAAAAACAAAACAAAAATAATGAATTTGGTCAAGTTGTTTGTATATTTATTTACCGATGGAGGTATACTAAGATATCTAATCAAATTTTGTGAGTTGAAACATGATGATGAAGATGATGTCGATGATGATGTAATGGTTACCTTTTACTAAACTATTTAGCTTCATAGAAAATTGTAAATGAATTTTCATTTGTATGAAGACAAGAAAAAGCTTTGTTTTTCTACGTTTTTTGTTTAAAAAAAAAAGTGATTCACTTCTTTTGTGACGGGATTACGTTTGTGGCTTATCATATGAATCCGAATCAAATATACTTGCCATTATGTATGTAGGAAAAACGCACACATATTTCAATCTGAAGAACTATTTGCCGAGTAGCCGTATCAATCTCATGTAAACTATACCGAGCTAAGTTTCGCAATGACACTGCTACATTTTTAACATTCGACGGACCCGAGTACCATTCAGTGCCGGACTTACCCTATGGGCGTTCGGGCGATTGCCGAAGGGCCTTTTGATTTTTGTATTGATAAAGGGCAACGAAGGGCCTTTTGAAAAATTTCTTCATACAACGACCGAATGGCTTTTTTGAGCCAGTCCGGCACCGGTCCTATTAATAATATAGGGTAAACACTGTTAATTACGAGTCCCCTGCTAGGTACGACCACTGACAGAGAAAAAATCGAGTCACACAAATGTGTGCTTGAACTGATATTACTGATATGTTTACCCTATTACCGTCTTCCGGTAAGAGTTCAATGAAGTCATTCGTTTCACCGAAATTGGTTCTCAAGAAACTGAGCGAATCTTGTCTTTTATTTGATCAATTGTCACATTTTTCTCTCTGATTAAAAACATTTAATTGAAAACCGTTTCGTTTAATCCGAATAAATCCGAGACATGATCATGTCCAGTGAAAATGAACATCTAAAAGTACACGATTTTATGACTTTCTAGAATGGTCATTTCACATTTCACTATGGGTCTCCCTGGAATAAATTGACATAGCAATCAAATCAGTGCAGAGCTGGCTGTAACTATAACCGGAAAAGAATCACATGTTTTCTGATTAAAGGCAATTACGTTCAACAAACAATTATTTTAATAAAAATAAAAATGATTCATTCGCTACATACATAATGGCATAATATGTGATGTATTTGGTTGAAAAAAAAAAGAACAATTTGAATTTCTCAAAACGAACGAAATTATTTGAGAGATTAAAATGTGGCGAAAAATACACACAACGACGCGGCGTCAAGTCAATTCGCTCCGAATGTTTAATACAACGTTAAAAACAATGTTTTGACCGTTTTGACCGACGCAAGCTGCTATCGTTCATATTACGGCAAAATGTTAAAAACTGAATGAAAAAAATAAAGAAAAATTCTAATGAAAATTCGATGGGAATGATGATTTTTCAGCAATTCTATATAGACGAAGTGTGTTTCGTAACAAATCATTTTTTAGATAGAAAATTAAGTTTTTTTTCTCAAAAAAAAATTTAAAGAAAAGAATTCAGAATCTGAATTAAAAGTTCTCAATGTTTCCGATATTAAATGGTGTGATAAATAAATTCTTTAACTAGTGGAACATTGTTGAATCCGAGGACCCTGATGATAGTTTTCATCATCTTCTTCATAAGCTGCATGAGTATGTTGTGATCGTCGATTGTCTTGTGCTGGATCAAAATCAACCTAAATCGAGAAAATGAACGGCTTAGTCACCACAACAAAAAAAAAATTTAACAAACAATGTGTCCTTACCAATGAACATTCTTCCGCATCAATGGGAATATCCACTTTTGTCCGCGGCGGTAGACACTTTTCCAGTTGAGGTACTAATTCAGGCGCAATGGACGTCGGGAAAATCACTTGGAATTGAATAATGAGAAATCCCTTCTCGAATGGATTCTTATGCTGAGGCATTCCTTCGCCCGTAATACACTTAAAATCTTCGTTCTTAATAACGTCACCCGGCAAATTGGTTACAACCAATTGTCGTTCGTCCAAGGTCTTGATTAACTTTTGAAAACCGCACAACGCCTCCACCAACAGCAACG